>NC_090319.1:91312728-91948055 GCF_040869045.1 Eurosta solidaginis | reverse complement strand
TGTACAAACATCAACTTTTCTCAATTCAATAGCACGAATTAACTGTGCAAATTTACTGTTGAAAAGGCCAAATGTTTCAAAATATTTTCTTTGGGCCCTTTTCTGGAATCTAGAAGCTTCTACTTATTGTAAAAATATAAACCTTTCTCAATTCAATAGCACGAATTAACTGTGCAAATATTTAAACAAATCACATGGAAATTTACTGTTCAAAAGTCAAATGTTTCAAAATATTTTCTTTGTGCCCATTTCCTGAAATCTAGAAGTTTCTACTTATTGTACAAATATAAACCTTTCTCAATTCAATAGCACGAATTAACTGTGCAAATATTTAAACAAATCACATGGAAATTTACTGTTGAAAAAGCCAAATGTTTCAAAATATTTTCTTTGTGCCCATTTCCTGAAATCTAGAAGTTTCTACTTATTGTACAAATATAAACCTTTCTCAATTCAATAGCACGAATTAACTGTGCAAATATTTAAACAAATCACATGAAAATTTACTGTTGAAAACGCCAAATGTTTCAAAATATTTTCTTTGTGCCCATTTCCTGAAATCTAGAAGTTTCTACTTATTGTAGAAATATAAACCTTTCTCAATTCAATAGCATGAATTAACTGTGCAAATATTTAAACAAATCACATGGAAATTTACTGTTGAAAAGGCCAAATGTTTCAAAATATTTTCTTTGTGTCCATTTCCTGAAATCTAGAAGTTTCTACTTATTGTACAAATATAAACCTTTCTCAATTCAATAGCACGAATTAACTGTGCAAATATTTAAACAAATCACATCGAAATTTACTGTTGAAAAGGCCATATGTTTCAAAATATTTTTATTGTGCCCATTTCCTGAAATCTAGAAGTTTCTACTTATTGCACAAATATCAACCTTTCTCAATTCAATAGCACAAATTAACTGTGCAAATATGTAAACAAGTCACGTGGAAATTTACTGTTGAAAAAGCCAAATGCTTCAAAATATTTTCGTTGTGCCGATTTTCTGAAATCTAGAAGTTTCTACTTATTGTACAAATATCAACCTTTCTCAATTCAATAGCACAAATTAACTGTGCAAATATGTAATCAAGTCACATGGAAATTTACTGTTGAAAAAGCCAAATGTTTCAAAATATTTTTATTGTGCCCATTTCCTGAAATCTAGAGGTTTCTACTTATTGCACAAATATCAACCTTTCTCAATTCAATAGCACAAATTAACTGTGCAAATATGTAAACAAATCACATGCAAATTTAGTGTTGAAAAAGCCAAATGTTTCAAAATATTTTTATTGTGTCCATTTCCTGAAATCTAGAAGTTTCTATTTATTGTACAAATATCAACTTTTCTCAATTCAGTAGAACTGTGCAAATATTTAAACAAATCACATGGAAATTTACTGTTGAAAAGGCCAAATGTTTCAAAATATTTTCTTTGTGTCCATTTCCTGAAATCTAGAAGTTTCTACTTATTGTACAAATATAAACCTTTCTCAATTAATTAGCACGAACTAACTGTGCAAATATTTAAACAAATCACATCGAAATTTACTGTTGAAAAGGGCAAATGTTTCAAAATATTTTAATTGTGCCCATTTCCTGAAATCTAGAAGTTTCTAATTATTGCACAAATATCAACCTTTCTCAATTCAATAGCACAAATTAACTGTGCAAATATGTAAACAAGTCACGTGGAAATTTACTGTTGAAAAAGCCAAATGCTTCAAAATATTTTCGTTGTGCCGATTTTCTGAAATCTAGAAGTTTCTACTTATTGTACAAATATCAACCTTTCTCAATTCAATAGCACGAATTAACTGTGCAAATATGTAAACAAATTAAATGGAAATTTACCTTTGAAAAAGCCAAATGTTTCAAAATATTTTCTTTGTTCTACTTATTGTACAAATATCAACCTTTCTCAATTCAATAGCACGAATTAACTGTGCAAATATGTAAACAAATCAAATGGAAATTTACCTTTGAAAAAGCCAAATGTTTCAAAATATTTTCGTTGTGCCCATTTCCTGAAATCTAGAAGTTTCTACTTATTGTACAAATATCAACCTTTCTCAATTCAATAGCACACATTAACTGTGCAAATATGTAAGCAAAACACATGGAAATTTGCTGTTGAAAAGGCCAAATGTTTCAAAATATTTTCTTTGTGCCCATTTCCTGAAATCTAGAAGTTTCTACATATTGTACAAATATCAGCCTTTCTCAATTCAATAGCACGAATTAACTGGGCAAATATTTAAACAAATCACATGGAAATTTACTGTTGAAAAGGCAAAAGTTTCGAAATATTTTCTTTCTGCCCATTTCCTGAAATATAGAAGTTTCTACTTATTCTACAAATATCAACCTTTCTCAATTCAATAGCACAAATTAACTGTGCAAATATGTAAACAAATTACATGGAAATTTACTGTTGAACAGGCCAAATGTTCCAAAATATTTTCTTTGTGCCCATTTCCTGAAATCTAGAAGTTTCTACTTATTGTACAAACATCAACCTTTCTCAATTCAATAGCACGAACTAACTGTGCAAATATGTAAACAAATCAAATGGAAATTTACCTTTGAAAAAGCCAAATGTTTCAAAATATTTTCGTTGTGCCCATTTCCTGAAACCTAGAAGTTTCTACTTATTGTACAAATATCAACCTTTCTCAATTCAATAGCACAAATTAACTGTGCAAATATGTAAACAAATCACATGGAAATTTACTGTTGAAAAGGCCAAATGTTTCAAAATATTTTCTTTGTGCCCATTTCCTGAAATCTAGAAGTTTCTACTTATTGTACAAATATCAACCTTTCGCAATTCAAAAGCACGAATTAACTGTGCAAATGTGTAAACAAATTAAATGGAAATTTACCTTTGAAAAAGCCAAATGTTTCAAAATATTTTCGTTGTGCCCATTTCCTGAAATCTAGAAGTTTCTACTTATTGTACAAATATCAATCTTTCGCAATTCAAAAGCACGAATTAACTGTGCAAATATGTAAACAAATTAAATGGAAATTTACCTTTGAAAAAGCCAAATGTTTCAAAATATTTTCTTTGTGCCCATTTCCTGAAATCTAGAAGGTTCTACTTATTGTGCAAATATCAACCTTTCTCAATTCAATAGCACGAATTAACTGTGGAAATATGTAAACAAATCAAATGGAAATTTACCTTTGAAAAAGCCAAATGTTTCAAAATATTTTCGTTGTGCCCATTTCCTGAAATCTAGAAGTTTCTACTTATTGTACAAATATCAACCTTTCTCAATTCAATAGCACACATTAACTGTGCAAATATGTAAACAAATCACATGGAAATTTACTGTTGAAAAGGCCAAATGTTTCAAAATATTTTCTTTGTGCCCATTTCCTGAAATCTAGAAGTTTCTACTTATTGTACAAATATCAACCTTTCGCAATTCAAAAGCACGAATTAACTGTGCAAATATGTAAACAAATTAAATGGAAATTTACCTTTGAAATAGCCAAATGTTTCAAAATATTTTCGTTGTGCCCATTTCCTGAAATCTAGAAGTTTCCACTTATTGTACAAATATCAACCTTTCTCAATTCAATAGCACGAATTAACTGTGCAAATATATAAACAAGTCACATGGAAATTTACTGTTGAAAAAGCCATATGTTTCAAAATATTTTCGTTGTGCCGATTTCCTGAAATCTAGAAGTTTCTACTTATTGTACAAATATCAACTTTTCTCAATTCAGTAGAACTGTGCAAATATTTAAACAAATGACATGGAAATTTACTGTTGAAAAAGCCAAATGTTTCAAAATATTTTGTTTGTGCCCATTTCCTGAAATCTAGAAGTTTCTACTTATTGTACAAATATCAACCTTTTTCAATTCAATAGCACGAATTAACTGTGCAAATATGTAAACAAATTAAATGGAAATTTACCTTTGAAATAGCCAAATGTTTCAAAATATTTTCGTTGTGCCCATTTCCTGAAATCTAGAAGTTTCTACTTATTGTAAAAATATCAACCTTTCTCAATTCAATAGCACGAATTAACTGTGCAAATATTTAAACAAATCACATGGAAATTTACTGTTCAAAAGTCAAATGTTTCAAAATATTTTCTTTGTGCCCATTTCCTGAAATCTAGAAGTTTCTACTTATTGTACAAATATCAACCTTTCGCAATTCAAAAGCACGAATTAACTGTGCAAATATGTAAACAAATTAAATGGAAATTTACCTTTGAAATAGCCAAATGTTTCAAAATATTTTCGTTGTGCCCATTTCCTGAAATCTAGAAGTTTCTACTTATTGTAAAAATATCAACCTTTCTCAATTCAATAGCACGAATTAACTGTGCAATTATTTAAACAAATCACACGGAAATTTACTGTTAAAAAGGCCGAATGTTTCAAAATATTTTCTTTGTGCCGATTTCCTGAAATCTAGAAGTTTCTACTTATTGTAAAAATATCAACCTTTCTCAATTCAATAGCACGAATTAACTGTGCAAATATTTAAACAAATCACACGGAAATTTACTGTTGAAAAGGCCGAATGTTTCAAAATATTTTCTTTGTGCCGATTTCCTGAAATCTAGAAGTTTCTACTTATTGTACAAATATCAACCTTTCTCAATTAAATAACACGAATTAACTGTGCAAATATTTAAACAAATCACATGGAAATTTACTGTTGAAAAGGCGAAATGTTTCAAAATATTTCCTTTGGGCCCTTTTCTGGAATCTAGAAGTTTCTACTTATTGTACAAATATAAACCTTTCTCAATTCAATAGCACGAATTAACTGTGCAAATATTTAAACAAAGCACATGGAAATTTACTGTTGAAAAGGCCAAATGTTTCAAAATGTTTTCTTTGTGCTCATTTCTACTTAATGTACAAACATCAACTTTTCTCAATTCAATAGCACGAATTAACTGTGCAAATATTTAAACAAATCACATGGAAATTTACAGTTGAAAAGGCGAAATGTTTCAAAATATTTCCTTTGGGCCCTTTTCTGGAATCTAGAAGTTTCTGCTTATTGTACAAATATAAACCTTTCTCAATTCAATAGCACGAATTAACTGTGCAAATATTTAAACAAAGCACATGGAAATTTACTGTTGAAAAGGCCAAATGTTTCAAAATATTTTCTTTGGGCCCTTTTCTGGAATCTAGAAGTTTCTACTTATTGCACAAATATCAACATTTCTCAATTCAATAGCACAAATTAACTGTGCAAATATGTAAACAAGTCACATGGAAATTTAGTGTTGAAAAAGCCAAATGTTTCAAAATATGTTTATTGTGCGCATTTGCTGAAATCTAGAAGTTTCTACTTATTGTACAAACATCATCCTTTCTCAATTCAATAGCACGAATTAACTGTGCCAATATTTAAACAAGTCACATGGAAATTTACTGTTGAAAAGGCCAAATGTTTCAAAATATTTTCTTTGTGCCGATTTCCTGAAATCTAAAAGTTTCTACTTATTGTACAAATATCAACCTTTCTCAATTCAATAGCACGAATTAACTGTGCAAATATATAAACAAGTCACATGGAAATTTACTGTTGAAAAAGCCATATGTTTCAAAATATTTTCGTTGTGCCGATTTCCTGAAATCTAGAAGTATCTACTTATTGTACAAATATCAACTTTTCTCAATTCAGTAGAACTGTGCAAATATTTAAACAAATGACATGGAAATTTACTGTTGAAAAGGCCAAATGTTTCAAAATATTTTGTTTGTGTCCATTTCCTGAAATCTAGAAGTTTCTACTTATTGTACAAATATCAACCTTTCTCAATTCAATAGCACGAATTAACTGTGCAAATATATAAACAAGTCACATGGAAATTTACTGTTGAAAAAGCCATATGTTTCAAAATATTTTCGTTGTGCCGATTTCCTGAAATCTAGAAGTTTCTACTTATTGTACAAATATCAACCTTTCTCAATTCAATAGCACGAATTAGCTGTGCAAATATTTAAACAAATCACATGGAAATTTACTGTTGAAAAGGCCAAATGTTTCAAAATATTTTCGTTGTGCCGATTTCCTGAAATCTAGAAGTTTCTACTTATTGTACAAACATCAACCTTTCCCAATTCAATAGCACTAATTAACTGTGCAAATATTTAAACAAATCACATGGAAATTTACTTTTGAAAAGGCCACATGTTTCAAAATATTTTCTTTGTGCCGATTTCCTGAAATCTAGAAGTTTCTACTTATTGTACAAATATCAACCTTTCTCAATTCAATAGCACGAATTAACTGTGCAAATATTTAAACAAATCACATGGAAATTTACTGTTGAAAAGGCCAAATGTTTCAAAATATTTTCGTTGTGCCGATTTCCTGAAATCCAGAAGTTTCTACTTATTGTACAAATATAAACCTTTCTCAATTCAATAGCACTAATTAACTGTGCAAATATTTAAACAAATCAAATGGAAATTTACTGTTGAAAAGGCCAAATGTTTCAAAATATTTTCGTTGTGCCGATTTCCTGAAATCCAGAAGTTTCTACTTATTGTACAAATATCAACCTTTCTCAATTCAATAGCACGAATTAACTGTGCAAATATTTAAACAAATCACATGGAAATTTACTGTTGAAAAGGCCAAATGTTTCAAAATATTTTCTTTGTGCCCATTTCCTGAAATCTAGAAGTTTCTACTTATTGTACAAATATAAACCTTTCTCAATTCAATAGCACTAATTAACTGTGCAAATATTTAAACAAATCACATGGAAATTTACTGTTGAAAAGGCCACATGTTTCAAAATATTTTCTTTGTGCCGATTTCCTGAAATCTAGAAGTTTCTACTTATTGTACAAATATCAACCTTTCTCAATTCAATAGCACTAATTAACTGTGCAAATATTTAAACAAATCACATGGAAATTTACTGTTGAAAAGGCCACATGTTTCAAAATATTTTCTTTGTGCCGATTTCCTGAAATCTAGAAGTTTCTACTTATTGTACAAATATCAACCTTTCTCAATTCAATAGCACTAATTAACTGTGCAAATATTTAAACAAATCACATGGAAATTTACTGTTGAAAAGGCCACATGTTTCAAAATATTTTCTTTGTGCCGATTTCCTGAAATCTAGAAGTTTCTACTTATTGTACAAATATCAACCTTTCTCAATTCAATAGCACTAATTAACTGTGCAAATATTTAAACAAATCACATGGAAATTTACTGTTGAAAAGGCCACATGTTTCAAAATATTTTCTTTGTGCCGATTTCCTGAAATCTAGAAGTTTCTACTTATTGTACAAATATAAACCTTTCTCAATTCAATAGCACTAATTAACTGTGCAAATATTTAAACAAATCACATGGAAATTTACTGTTGAAAAGGCCACATGTTTCAAAATATTTTCTTTGTGCCGATTTCCTGAAATCTAGAAGTTTCTACTTATTGTACAAATATCAACCTTTCTCAATTCAATAGCACTAATTAACTGTGCAAATATTTAAACAAATCACATGGAAATTTACTGTTGAAAAGGCCACATGTTTCAAAATATTTTCTTTGTGCCGATTTCCTGAAATCTAGAAGTTTCTACTTATTGTACAAATATCAACCTTTCTCAATTCAATAGCACGAATTAACTGTGCAAATATTTAAACAAATCACATGGAAATTTACTGTTGAAAAGGCCAAATGTTTCAAAATATTTTCGTTGTGCCGATTTCCTGAAATCCAGAAGTTTCTACTTATTGTACAAATATAAACCTTTCTCAATTCAATAGCACTAATTAACTGTGCAAATATTTAAACAAATCAAATGGAAATTTACTGTTGAAAAGGCCAAATGTTTCAAAATATATTCTCTGTTCCGATTTCCTGAAATCTGGAAGTTTCTACTTATTGTACAAATATCAACCTTTCTCAATTCAATAGCACGAATTAACTGTGCAAATATTTAAACAAATCACATGGAAATTTACTGTTGAAAAGGCCAAATGTTTCAAAACATTTTCTTTGTGCCCATTTCCTGAAATCTAGAAGTTTCTACTTATTGTACAAATATAAACCTTTCTCAATTCAATAGCACTAATTAACTGTGCAAATATTTAAACAAATCACATGGGAATTTACTGTTGAAAAGGCCAAATGTTTCAAAATATTTGCTTTGTGCCCATTTCCTGAAATCTAGAAGTTTCTACATATTGTACAAATATCAACCTTTCTCAATTCAATAACACGAATTAACTGTGCAAATATTTAAACAAATCACATGGGAATTTACTGTTGAAAAGGCCAAATGTTTCAAAACATTTTCTTTGTGCCCATTTCTTGAAATCTAGAAGTTTCTACTTATTGTACAAATATAAACCTTTCTCAATTCAATAGCACTAATTAACTGTGCAAATATATAAACAAATCACATGGAAATTTACTGTTGAAAAGGCCAAATGTTTCAAAATATTTTCTTTGTGCCCATTTCCTGAAATCTAGAAGTTTCTACATATTGTACAAATATCAACCTTTCTCAATTCAATAGCACGAATTAACTGTGCAAATATTTAAACAAATCACATGGAAATTTACTGTTGAAAAGGCCAAATGTTTCAAAATATTTTCTTTGTGCCGATTTCCTGAAATCTAGAAGTTTCTACTTATTGTACAAATATCAACCTTTCTCAATTCAATAGCACGAATTAACTGTGCAAATATTTAAACAAATCACATGGAAATTTATTGTTGAAAAGGCCAAATGTTTCAAAATATTTTCTTTGTGCCCATTTCCTGAAATCTAGAAGTTTCTACTTATTGTACAAATATAAACCTTTCTCAATTCAATAGCACTAATTAACTGTGCAAATATATAAACAAATCACATGGAAATTTACTGTTGAAAAGGCCAAATGTTTCAAAATATTTTCTTTGTGCCCATTTCCTGAAATCTAGAAGTTTCTACATATTGTACAAATATCAACCTTTCTCAATTCAATAACACGAATTAACTGTGCAAATATTTAAACAAATCACATGGGAATTTACTGTTGAAAAGGCCAAATGTTTCAAAACATTTTCTTTGTGCCCATTTCTTGAAATCTAGAAGTTTATACTTATTGTACAAATATCAACATTTCTCAATTCAATAGCACGAATTAACTGAGCAAATATATAAACAAGTCACATGGAAATTTACTGTTGAAAAAGCCATCTGTTTAAAATATTTTCGTTGTGCCGATTTCCTGAAATCTAGAAGTTTCTACTTATTGTACAAATATCAACCTTTCTCAATTCAGTAGAACTGTGCAAATATTTAAACAAATGACATGGAAATTTACTGTTGAAAAGGCCAAATGTTTCAAAATATTTTGTTTGTGCCCATTTCCTGAAATCTAGAAGTTTCTACTTATTGTACAAATGTCAACCTTTCTCAATTCAATAGCACGAATTAACTGTGCAAATATATAAACAAGTCACATGGAAATTTACTGTTGAAAAAGCCATATGTTTCAAAATATTTTCGTTGTGCCGATTTCCTGAAATCTAGAAGTTTCTACTTATTGTACAAATATCAACCTTTCTCAATTCAATAGCACGAATTAACTGTGCAAATATTTAAACAAATCACATGGAAATTTACTGTTGAAAAGGCCAAATGTTTCAAAATATTTTCTTTGTGCCCATTTCCTGAAATCTAGAAGTTTCTTCCTATTGTACAAATGTCAACCTTTCTCAATTCAATAGCACAAATTAACTGTGCAAATATATAAACAAGTCATGTGGAAATTTACTGTTGAAAAAGCCAAATGTTTCAAAATAATTTCGTTGTGCCCATTTCCTCAAATCTAGAAGTTTCTACTTATTGTAAAAATATCAACCTTTCTCAATTCAATAGCACAAATTAACTGTGCAAATATGTAAACAAGTCACATGGAAATTTAGTGTTGAAAAAGCCAAATGTTTCAAAATATTTTTGTTGTGCCCATTTCCTGAAATCTAGAAGTTTCTACTTATTGTACAAATATCAACCTTTCTGAATTCAATAGCACGAATTAACTGTGCCAATATTTAAACTAATCACATGGAAATTTACTGTTGAAAAGGCCAAATGTTTCAAAATATTTTCTTTGTGCCCATTTCCTGAAATCTAGAAGTTTCTACTTATTGTACAAATGTCAACCTTTCTCAATTCAATAGCACAAATTAACTGTGCAAATATGTAAACAAGTCACATGGAAATTTAGTGTTGAAAAAGCCAAATGTTTCAAAATATTTTCGTTGTGCCGATTTCCTGAAATCTAGAAGTTTCTACTTATTGTAAAAATATCAACCTTTCTCAATTCAATAGCACAAATTAACTGTGCAAATATTTAAACAAATCACATGGAAATTTACTGTTGAAAACGCCAAATGTTTCAAAATATTTTCTTTGTGCCCATTTCCTGTAATCTAGAAGTTTCTACTTATTGTACAAATGTCAACCTTTCTCAATTCAATAGCAAAAATTAACTGTGCAAATATCTAAACAAGTCACGTGGAAATTTACTGTTGAAAAAGCCAAATGTTTCAAAATATTTTCGATGTGCCGATTTCCTGAAATCTAGAAGTTTCTACTTATTGTACAAATATCAACCTTTCTCAATTCAATATCACAAATTAACTGTGCAAATATGTAAACAAATCACATGGAAATTTACTGTTGAAAAAGCCAAATGTTTCAAAATATTTTTATTGTGCCCATTTCCTGAAATCTAGAAGTTTCTACTTATTGCACAAATATCAACCTTTCTCAATTCAATAGCACAAATTAACTGTGCAAATATGTAAACAAGTCACGTGGAAATTTACTGTTGAAAAAGCCAAATGTTTCAAAATATTTTCGTTGTGCCGATTTCCTGAAATCTAGAAGTTTCTACTTATTGTACAAACATCAACCTTTCTCAATTCAATAGCACAAATTAACTGTGCAAATATTTAAACAAATCACATGGAAATTTACTGTTGAAAAGGCCAAATGTTTCAAAATATTTTCTTTGTGCCCATTTCCTGAAATCTAGAAGTTTCTACTTATTGTACAAATATAAACCTTTCTCAATTCAATAGCACGAATTAACTGTGCAAATATTTAAACAAATCACACGGAAATTTACTGCTGAAAAGGCCAAATGTTTCAAAATATTTTCTTTGTGCCGATTTCCTGAAATCTAGAAGTTTCTACTTATTGTACAAATATCAACCTTTCTCAATTCAATAGCACAAATTAACTGTGAAAATATGTAAACAAGTCACATGGAAATTTACTGTTGAAAAAGCCAAATGTTTCAAAATATTTTTATTGTGCCCATTTCTTGAAATCTAGAAGTTTCTACTTCTCAATTCAATAGCACAAATTAACTGTGCAAATATGTAAACAAGTCACATGGAAATTTAGTGTTGAAAAAGCCAAATGTTTCAAAATATTTTCGTTGTGCCGATTTCCTGAAATCTAGAAGTTTCTACTTATTGTAAAAATATCAATCTTTCTCAATTCAATAGCACAAATTAACTGTGCAAATATTTAAACAAATCACATGGAAATTTACTGTTGAAAACGCCAAATGTTTCAAAATATTATTTGTGCCCATTTCCTGTAATCTAGAAGTTTCTACTTATTGTACAAATGTCAACCTTTCTCAATTCAATAGCACAAATTAACTGTGCAAATATGTAAACAAGTCACATGGAAATTTAGTGTTGAAAAAGCCAAATGTTTCAAAATATTTTCGTTGTGCCGATTTCCTGAAATCTAGAAGTTTCTACTTATTGTAAAAATATCAACCTTTCTCAATTCAATAGCACAAATTAACTGTGCAAATATTTAAACAAATCACATGGAAATTTACTGTTGAAAACGCCAAATGTTTCAAAATATTTTCTTTGTGCCCATTTCCTGTAATCTAGAAGTTTCTACTTATTGTACAAATGTCAACCTTTCTCAATTCAATAGCAAAAATTAACTGTGCAAATATCTAAACAAGTCACGTGGAAATTTACTGTTGAAAAAGCCAAATGTTTCAAAATATTTTCGATGTGCCGATTTCCTGAAATCTAGAAGTTTCTACTTATTGTACAAATATCAACCTTTCTCAATTCAATATCACAAATTAACTGTGCAAATATGTAAACAAATCACATGGAAATTTACTGTTGAAAAAGCCAAATGTTTCAAAATATTTTTATTGTGCCCATTTCCTGAAATCTAGAAGTTTCTACTTATTGCACAAATATCAACCTTTCTCAATTCAATAGCACAAATTAACTGTGCAAATATGTAAACAAGTCACGTGGAAATTTACTGTTGAAAAAGCCAAATGTTTCAAAATATTTTCGTTGTGCCGATTTCCTGAAATCTAGAAGTTTCTACTTATTGTACAAACATCAACCTTTCTCAATTCAATAGCACAAATTAACTGTGCAAATATTTAAACAAATCACATGGAAATTTACTGTTGAAAAGGCCAAATGTTTCAAAATATTTTCTTTGTGCCCATTTCCTGAAATCTAGAAGTTTCTACTTATTGTACAAATATAAACCTTTCTCAATTCAATAGCACGAATTAACTGTGCAAATATTTAAACAAATCACACGGAAATTTACTGCTGAAAAGGCCAAATGTTTCAAAATATTTTCTTTGTGCCGATTTCCTGAAATCTAGAAGTTTCTACTTATTGTACAAATATCAACCTTTCTCAATTCAATAGCACAAATTAACTGTGAAAATATGTAAACAAGTCACATGGAAATTTACTGTTGAAAAAGCCAAATGTTTCAAAATATTTTTATTGTGCCCATTTCTTGAAATCTAGAAGTTTCTACTTCTCAATTCAATAGCACAAATTAACTGTGCAAATATGTAAACAAGTCACATGGAAATTTAGTGTTGAAAAAGCCAAATGTTTCAAAATATTTTTATTGTGCCCATTTCCTGAAATCTAGAAGTTTCTACTTATTGTAAAAATATCAACCTTTCTCAATTCAAAAGCACAAATTAACTGTGCAAATATGTAAACAAATCACATGGAAATTTACTGTTGGAAAAGCCAAATGTTTCAAAATATTTTCGTTGTGCCCATTTCCTGAAATCTAGAAGGTATGTAGGAGCTCGACGGAAGGAAATGAGGGTATAACCAGCGTCGAGGTAGGCATAACTACCAAAATGATTGTTGAACACTTTCTGTGTTAATGCCGGTGCAGTGAAATAACTCCCAAATGAAATAACTCCAATGAAATAACTCCCAATGAAATAAGTCCCAATAAAAATGAAATAACTCCCAACTTTAATAAATGAAATAACTCCCAAAGGAGGAAATGAAAAACTCCCAAAGAAGGAAATGAAATGACTCCCAATATTTGCCAGTTATTTCATAATGAAACCGCAAGTCCCAAAAAAATGAAATAACTCCCAAATGAAATAAGTCCCAAAAAAATGAAATAAATCCCAAATCAAAATTTGAAATGGTGTATTTATACTATATAATCAGTTACAATGAGATTTGAAAAATACAGCAAACTATTATGTACATATATAAAAGTTACAATTATAAGAAAACTTGAATAGTGTCGTCGAAGTAGACGTAATTTATTTTAAAAAATCGCATTTTTTACGAAATTAACATAATTTGTTAAAAGTAAAAAATAAAAGGAACAAATCTGTGTAGAACATTTTTCTGCATAGGCGGCCTTTGGTCGCGCTTATAAAAAATTACCCTGGGCTACGCCATGCCAAGTCCGGGTGTGTGGTATCACCGTAGCGGTAGCGATTTTTTATTCCAAATTTTCTATTTTTTGTAAAATAAATAAATAGAGTTGAATGAAAAAGGTCCATTTTCCTCGTTGGTACTATTTAAAAAATTGTCATTCGTTGGAACAATTTAAAGCATCTGGTACCACCAAGCAAGTAGTGAATTAGATAAAATGGATGTATGCTTATGTTCGCGGAATGTAAACAAATAAATCATTAAATTTTACAATAATACGCAAATTTAAACAAATGAAAATAGTTGATTGTGGTTTTATAAACATTATAAAGTATACTTATGTATAAAATTCTTGTGAAAGTGTTCGTATGTAGATAAAAAGTGATAGTTATACCATGGTAACTTTAACTACTAATTACTAGTAAATTGTTTATAACAATTAAAAGTTACTTACTGATTCTCGTTGGGGAACTCCCTGAGAACCTATGTGCAAAATTTCAAAGTTCAAACCCCTTTGGTTTACGAATAAAACCAATTGGTCCCTTAATATATAGCCGACCCATAGAAACTGATAGAAGAACGTCAAAGTTTGATAAATATGTATTTTTAAGAAAACGAAATAACTCCCAACAAAAATGAAATAACTCCCAATGCCTGAATTACAAACAATGAAGTAAGTCCCAATAAAAATGAAATAACTCCCAATCTCAAAAAATTATGAAATAACTCTCAAAGAAATTTATTGGGGATTATTTCATTATGAAATAATTACCAGCAAAAATTATGAAATAAGTCCCAATGAATTGTGAGCTATTTCATAATGAAGTAAGTCCCAATTTGTATGGAAAATATTTGGGAGTTATTTCATTTTTTTTGTTGGGAGTTATTTCACACCACCGTCAATGCCGGCTTCTTGCAAAAACACATCTGATATCTTTCGATAGCCTCATTTTGGAAAAACTGGGTAGTTTATCGGATATATGTGATTGATTTTGTATGAGTTTTAAGCGGGGATTGCTTTAAATGTATGAAAACATTTATTTGAAGCAATTTTTAATTTATAATTTGGGAAAAATTTAAACAACGTGACGGCTGTCGCCTTGTCCGTCCTGATGTCACGTTGTTTAAATTTTTCTCAAATTATTAAACATTCTTGATTTTATAAACCACTCAGGCTGGTTGAAGTACATAGTATAAATCTTAAAGAGTACAAACTGGTGCCACGAACTTTTTTTTAGCACTCACGAACATATTTTAGTACTGTCATTTCAGTTTTACAATGTGCTGGCTTTCCACATTCCACTTCCGTTGAGAGGTCCAATCATGGCTCAATGATATGGTTGGCTCATCTTACCAGCTGCTTTTATTTTTTTCATTTCTCTGGCATAGGGATTGTCAAAAGGAGAAATCCATCTAATTTAACGCATTATTTTCCCACAACAAACAAGCATTGCAACACCAACACGCAGATTTCGCCAATCTGAACAAAGGTTGTTGTTGCTGCTGTTGAGTTCAGCCAACCATATAGTTGAAACATGGCTCCAATGTGAATTGTTTTCTAATTGGGCTCAACTGAATTTCCAGTTCATAATTCCAGTGCAAGTCAATCCAATGAACAAAGTGGCTATGGCTGACATAACGTGAATCAAACGCTGAGCCGGCTCCCTAAATTTATAATCAAACAGGTATTTTACCACTTGTACGCGCTCTCATTTATTCAGTTCTCTTTGAGTTGTTGAATTCGATTGTTGTATTTTTATGCCGAGGCGCTTTGCGAACGGTTTATTTATTTTAAATAAATAAGGTTCTTTTTTTGGATGAAAGGAAAAATGCAGTGAACATATATGTTTCTTATTTTACTGTTGGATATTTGTTTGTTACCTGTGCACGATTTCTAGAAGCAAGTGAAGTGTTAAGAAAATAAGAAAAAAAAAACCCAAAAGAAATTAAAAAAAATAACATCTGCTTTTTAACAATTGTATACAAATGTATAGAGAGAGGGGTGTATCTGATATTGAATTTCAATTAAAAATTAATAAATACATTCAAAGTTGTAACAGTGCCTATTGCGCTGCACCTTTCCATATGTTTAAAGGTATGTGTTATACATTTGTAGTTGATCTGTGTGTGCATTTAATTCCTGTGCAACTTTGTAAAGGTGCAGTGCTACATTCTTCGTGATCACAAAGCGCGCACATTGGAATTTTTCTTAAAGTTACCAACAAGATTCAATATCAAAAGCCTCTTGACACTCACTTCTCTACCGTTGCTAGAGTACTTGAAATATATTGTTTTGATTTTCACCTACCTGTACGTTTTCCGTTTGGCTCTCCTTCATCAAAATACGTTTCTAATATTTCTGGCTCTCCACGTTTATAACAAAAAGGAGCAAATATAGAAAAAAATTGCTGCACATTCGTTCGTTCGGTTGGCTGATTGGCGCATTTTAGTTGTTGTTACTAGAAACCGGTTATTGCTCTGTGAAAAAACATAGTACACCATAATAGAAATGTTTTTGTTGTTCTCTTTATGAGAAATAACGGCACAACGAAAATATATAATGCATATTTCCAAGATTAATTGGTATTGAATCAAATAATCTAAATTTAAATCAATGAAACTTTGCAAAATACAGATAAAGTGCGGATAAAAAAAAAAAAAGAAAAACTTCGTGGTTCTACAGGACAGTAAAGAAAAACGCTCCCATACGTAGAACATACATCCGTAAACATAACACCCACAACCACCATAAAATGAGTAGTAAAAAAATTGTGTCAACAACAAGTGTAAAAAACAAACAAAAAAATTTAAAGGTTAACTCATTTCTTAATAAGTTCGTGCAATCAATTAATTCTTCTTTTATGTGCTTCTATACAAACAAAATTTGTTGAATGAAATTATGATCTTATAGTGAATTACGCCCAAAATTTAATGAAATAAAACTTAAACTAATGAAATAAAACTTAAAAGAAACATTTTAACTTTTGGTGAGTAGTGCTATGTAGTGTCTTGTATGTTTTACTTTTATTCATTTCCATTTAACAGGCAGAAGTTGGGAAATTCATTGTGTTTCAAATTAGCAAATCACCGTCATAAATTGCCGCTTAGTGGCTGCCCGAGTGCACACTTAGGTCAGAGATATTCGTCCCTTACGATTAGCTTTCCTCTTCGAACTATTTTGAGGGCCTGATAAGGCTACTAAGTCCATAATGTCATACTCCACGATCTGGGGCAGATTATCCAGAATGAAGGCTCCCCAGAAAGCGATTCCTTGCGCTACTTAGCGCCGGGCAGTTGCAGATGAGGTGATTGACACTTATATACCTAAGCGAATTCGGTCGCCTCTTAGTAGTTAGTCAGTTTTAAGCTCCAAGCTTTCTTCTTCTAAGAAGAGTTATTACCTTTCTTCTGCTGCCGTATTCGGATGTTGATGGGAATAGTTTTTGGGCTGGAGCTTTTTATACTCACAAGAACCACATAACTTAGCCAGCACAGCTTTTTGACTTTAATTCAATGCACTTTCACAGCCGCACGAAGCTCATCACCGAACTTCTTTTCCTAAATGCTGTCAGTTTCACGACCACGGCCAGAAGATCGAAGCCATACGCGAAACGTTGAAATATGGAAACTGGTAAGGGTCATTCTGCTAATTAAACCTGAGAAACCGGCTAACCAAAGAGGTTTATATCTACACTGTTGCCAGTAGCGAAGACATTGGAGACATTTTTAAACAAGCCTCTCTGACTACTGGGATAACGACTTCTAATGTTGTTGTTTTAATGGTGCTTCCCGCATTCCATAAGTGTGAACACCGACAAATTGTTATCGAGATCCCCTAAAGTAAGTACAAGTAAACTGTTCTAATAAAATTTCAATGTCTGTTGTTAGCAGCAATATGAAATTCCAATGTTAGCCGGTTTCCCAGGCTATAGTGGCGGCATGACCCTTGCCTGTACGGCATGCCTTTCCTTAGAGGTGACGAAACCCCCTACACTTAAAGATTCGAGGAGTTAAAAATCGGTCGTCCTTCAGTAAGGCATGCCTTTCCTTAGATGTGACGAAAGCCTCTACACTTAAAGATTCGAGGGGTTTAAAAAAGCGGTAGTGCTTCAGTAAGGTATGCCTTTCCTTAGAGGCGACGCAACCCCCTACACTTGAAGGTTCGAGAGGTTTAAAAAACCAGTCTCGGTTCAGCCGGGCTATTACTAGAAGTTGATAGTACCAACGAGCGCCGGATTCATATCGAGAAAAGATTTGACAACCATGGCACGTAACTGGCAGATATAGAGGTATCTCCTCTTCCTCAATTTTGAAAAGGTTGGACCGCGAATTCCTGAGTAATCGTCACAGTTCGGGCAAGATATATGTATATAGACCAAGATGCATTAAACAGCGGCTGCTACATTACGTTGTCTCCACTATAAAACGTTAATATTGAGCCAAATTAGCAGTTATCTTCTAGGTTTTTCCAGTTTTTTAGCCTCGGACGATTTGGCATTATCACAGATGCAGTTGGCAGCCCGCCGACCTGCCAAAACACTGCCCACAGAACTGCCACGGGATGTTTCTTGTAACACCTGGACATCATTCACAGCGTGAGATGAAATGGATCCCCATAAAGGAGTGTGTATTTATTGGCCAATAAGTTGTCGGCTACCCTATTTTACCTTAAGCCTTAGTAACATCCTGCCGTCTTCTGCGTTTGCCACCAAAGCACAGAGAAGCAAAAAGGGTCCTTAATTACTGATCCCCGGATATGATGTCTATCATCGCTTGCTATCAACTTTTTGGTTTTCCTTTGCATAGGGTGGCAAAAATATGCAAGGTAGGATGACCTGGACGTTCTGGTTTCAGAGTGTACTTTTTACCGCAAAGAACTGCCACACCAGCTGCACTCATCAAAACCTTCGCAGTGTGTTTTGGTGGCTAATACAATAACAACATAAAAAAGCCTCTGCAATACAAGTTTATTCGATTTTTTTTTACATACACAATTCATACGTAAACAAAGCCGAAGATTGGGAAAGCAGACGGATAAAATATCAAAAGATGTAGAACAAAACAAGCTACATATATTTCAGTTCACTGGTGCTGGTCAGAAAAAAAAAAAAATAAAAGGACGTTGTCCAACTTAGTTTAACAGCACTTTAGATGATCGCGCTTAAAATGACGAAAGCAATTGCCTAGCTGGCAAACACCCAGCCACTAATAATGGGAAGCTGCCACTAAAGACCATGTTCCATCTGAAAAATCCGAGTATGTACTCTTATGGTAATGTATATTCGTACTGTATGTACTATGTAGTAAAGGCGGTGCCACAATAACATTTTTCATATAGTTGCGTGTAACACAAGCTTATGCATTCCAATAACATCGTCACAATCAACCAAGATGTTGCGTTTGTAAATATGAAGGAACTTCAGACGTGGCAATTGAAGTTTATTACGCCTTGCCCATTCACATACAAAATTTCGCGAAGCACTGGTATAAACATTATCCCCTTACAACAAAGATACTTGCTAACATATTTTGTGTCGTATTCATTTGTTATATTACAGTTTTTACCTGCGAAAATGTTAGAAAATTTACCAACCAGAGGGAAAAACAATTTCACTTGCAAAGTGTGTCAACACCCTTAACCAAAACAAATGTCACATTCTTCTTCTTATGCTTTGCTTGTAACAAAATTTGGGAGACGGCTACTTTTCAATATCAGATGGCGCCAGTGTCGCTCATTCTACCGTTCTCCATAAAAATGCGTGCAATCTACTCATAATGCATAAGCTTGTGTTAAACTCATCTATATGAAAAAGTGCTTATGTGTCGGGGCTTTAAATGTGGTAGCAAGCGATTTGATTTAGCTGAACAACAAGAGCACAAGAGAAAAATAAATGAATCGACAACCGGCAGAACCAATCAATTTTTGCGAATCGAAGTCAATGCCGCTGCGATGGTGCATTACAGCAGTAAATTGTAGCAAGTTGTTACCTGTTATGTTATGGGATGATAATTTTTGCCAAAAAAAGAGTGAAATGCATCAGAAGCAAGGTAATCGAAACGTACAGTCCGTTGCAATTATGTCTGGGAAATTAGTCGGCCCACATGAAACAAGACGGTTCAAGTTAATTCCTACCTTTATAACAACATACATATCTTAGCAGTCGTATTTAATATATACATATATATATTATTCGAGTTTTACATTCGTACCATCAAGTACAATGCTAAACGTAGATGCAAACAGGATAAGCTATCTTAGTTAAAGGAGGTGAAGATATATAACAAAGTAAGAGGATGTTTGTATGTGCTGATTTAATTTATTTAAACGATCATTCGATATGTGGCTGTGTGTACTCGCAAAAATCGGAAGTGGAATGATTACAACTTGAAAGTTAATTAATGTACAAACATACACATGTTGCAGAGAGGCGTGTACCTGTAGGGCTGAGATTGCTGCATAATAACCATATATGTATGTATAATAGACTGGGTCGATTTAATAGTGCCATCGATTTTTCGATAGGATTTGGGCTCAGGAAAAAAAAGGTCCACTACGCATACACAAAAAAATTATTTTCCAGCCTGCGAAAAATAAATGACGAAAGGGTAAATTTTTCCACCAAAACACTCCCCAAAACCCAAAAAATACATTTTTTTTAAAAAACCTGTTATCGCCAACGTTTCTACAACAGTTTTTTGAAAAAAAAAAAAATAAATATATTTTTTGGGTTTTGGTCGAAAAATTTACCCTTTCGCCTTTTTTTCGCAGGCTCGAAAATTAATTTTTTGGTGCAAAACCGTCTATCTGACGGCATTTGAATTTTACAAGAGAGCAAAATAACTTATTTTACTCAGTTTTTTAGGATTTTTTTCCATGATCAATTAAAGTAATCGTTATTTGTAAATATTTTAGAACATTTAGGCCCACTGGCAGAACGGCAAGTAATTTTTTTTAATTCAGAGTTAATTTGAAACATTTGTCAAAAATGTATGTTAGGTTAACTCTGAGTGAAAAAGTTAACTCACCCGTCTGCAAGTTGGCCTTAGTTTGTATATACTCAAAAATGCTCCAGTTATTCGCCCGCTAGACGCTTTATATAATTGAAAGAGCTTAACTGCAATTTTGGAGTCCGAATTCAATTTACCCGTTATTTTACAAAATTGATATTCAAATATGA
Organism: Eurosta solidaginis; assembly: GCF_040869045.1. Classification (NCBI taxonomy): domain Eukaryota; kingdom Metazoa; phylum Arthropoda; class Insecta; order Diptera; family Tephritidae; genus Eurosta; species Eurosta solidaginis. Next base: position 91,927,143 of record NC_090319.1, on the reverse strand, counting down.
AAGTTATAATTTTTTTTATGGATAGCCGGATGCACTGTGCTCAGGGCTATGAATTCTCAAGTTTTCCATGGTGGTATTTGGGTGGGTTTGTCGATAGATGGTTTTGCAAAGGCATCGACAATATTTATTAGACTGGGTGAAATTTTTCGTGTCAAATCGATCAAGGATAATTTGCTGAGAATATTTACGTACATAAATACACTACCAGACACGGCATACGTTGCTCTGCCCTAACTTTGGTCTGTCTGCATAACTTTTAGGAAATTGTTACCTCTTACTCTCCCTCTCCTTCCCCCTCTCACTCTTTTCTTTGTCCTTTTATTCACTGCTCTCTCTACGTCTTTTTCTCCCTATCCGCCTTTTCCATCCTTTCTTTCCCCTCTAGCTCTCTCTTGTTATTTTTATTCTTCCCCAGTCCTTATTTCCAATGCTGTTAATAAAAAAATAAATAAAAAAAATTTGGTCTAAAGAAAAAAATTATGGGGTGATCACCCTTACCATTTTGGCGTATGAAACAAGTGTAAAATCTGATGCTTCTCAATGTTGTCACAAAATTCAATGAGAATCGGTGCAGCCGTTTTGAAGCAGTTAAAACACAAACATTGTGGCACGAGAATTCCATGCTTATTGTGACGAATATTCAGATCACTAAGTGATACTAGCATCCCTAATCTGATACTAAGGAGCCACTTGTATGTACGTAAACAAATCAATCATCATTTGCACATGTACATACAAGGCAGCAGAGAGATACTCACCATCAGCCGAAGTAGTACTCACACATACACACGCATATGGCTATGCGAGAGACTATAAACTACAAATATACATGTACATATATGGCTGGTAACCAAGCATAAATTTCGCGAAGTTACTAGACCTTAGGAGAAATGGGTTGACAAGGCAACAGAGAGTATGAAAGCAGCGAAAGCTGAGTAGTCAGTAAGCAGTTTGATTTAAAGACGGAATTAGTTGTGAAGTAAGAGTTATTGTGAAGTACTCTCAAAGTAGTCTAATAAAGACAATTTGGCAATACAGAATATTGGAGTGATTTATTCAACAATTTAGAGATTCGAACGTTAGCAGAAGGTTGCAAATGAGCAGAATTTCCCAAAATTCGTTACAATATATAAAATATAAGTCTAAAGCCAAAACTACCTGCCTGCTATTTGATCATAATTTGTGTTTTCATATTCTATTTCTCATGCGATTGAAATCATAATTAGGAAACTAATTAAAAAGTAAAGTCCGCACTACCTAAAATTATATCGCTCTACAGGTCTTTCATAAGATCTGGCTTGATGTACTTATCCAAATTGTGTATAGAGCATTGGCACATAGAGTAATCGAGAAAAAAGCCCTTCAGGAGGTATACGGCCCTTCCAATAATGATGATATATCCGCTGTATGCCCATCAATGCATCGAAAAATATCCATGAGCATATCAAGGCATTGATGTATTTTTTTTTATTATTATAAGCTTTTATTTAGTTTCACTTGGCTGTTGTCTGTACTCAAATTTTGCAAGTTAAATTTGATACACTTCCCGGTGTCCAATTGAGCTGAAATTTTGCACGCATGTATAACTCCGATGACAATGCAATATTACTTTGCATGAATTCGATAAATTAATCGATAACAGAGTTATCGGTAAATTTTTGTGCTCACCTTGGCATAAAAGCCTAAGTCATCAAGAACGCAGGTAACTTCGCTTTGTTTGTGTATACACGAACGTAGAAGTTAGGCTGTTATCGCTAAATGTTGCATACTTTTCTGCGCACCTGATTTTGTTTTACAGATTTTTAGCGATGGAATTTTAGTTAAGCGAAAGCTGGAATTTTGTTTTAAAACAGAGCATAGATCTGCAATGAATAGTTGTAAACTGAATGCGACATAGGCAAAGTCACAATAAAATATGATTTTAAGTTAGTTAACACTCGAATCGAAGAACTTGACTGTTCAAAGTTGACTTCGAAGAAACCTTGTAATGGTTATGCATTAAAAGAAATGGATAGGATGAGAAACGTTACTAGTAACTAAGTAAAGATTACATAACTAATTTAAAAAAAATTTTACCCTACTAAAAATTAACTGTTATTTAAATTAAATTTAAGAAAAAAGCTTTTCTAAGAACAAGCTTGTATTACTTGTTAATGAAAGGAACTAAAAAGTAACAAATAAAATATTTAAAAAAAAAAACTTTTTTAAAAATAAGCTTTTATTATTGGTTAATAAAATGAATTAAAAGTAAAAAATAAATTGGCTGCAAAGAAATATAACACTTTATAAGTTCATTGTAACCTTTAACGATAATTAGGCTTCTTCGTCTGCGACAAGAAAATTCCATATTGTACATAATTATATATTTTTAACATTAAAACTTTACACCTAAATTATTAAATCTTACAGTTTATATCACAGTCCTAATCTATATATATAAAAAGAAGTGCACATTTTGATTGTCACTCCATAACTCGAGAACGGCTCGACAGATTGCCATGGAATTTTTAGGAAAGATACAGGAAGGGGAGATGATGGTTAGTTGATTTTGAGATCCCAAATCGGTTTAGCCATATATATATAAAAATCAAATTCTGTGTGTGTGTGTGTTCGATATGGAAACGTGTTTCCCACACATCAATCATCACCAAATTTTGGTTATGGATTCCTTCGATCAACGGGAAGGTTTTAGGCTAAAAATAATTTCGATATGTAAAAGGGGCGTGGCACCTCCCATACAAATGGAATCTTTGGTACTGCATACCTTTGAGGGTATACATACCAGAACATTGAAATTCAATGAGGAGTTATATGAGGTCAATCCCTAACACCACCAAGAAAAGGCGGAATTGGGAAAAAGGGGGCGTGGAACCTCCGATTCAAATGGAGTCTTTGGTCCTGCATAACTTTGAAGGTATACATGCCAGAACATTGAAATTCAGTAAGGAGTTATTTGAGGTCAATCCTTAACACCACCAAGAAAATATGGAATTAGGAAAAAGGGGGCGTGGCACCTCCCATACAAATGGAATATATTATACTGCATATATATTGTCACGGATATTAGCATCACTAAGTTATCCCATCACTAAGGCGATGCTAAGGCCATGCCAAGCAGTATTTACGTCAATAATCAAATCATGTATACACATATATAAGGCAGCCGAAAGAGATGTCACACACAGATGCATTTACTTATACGCCTATGTGTACTCGAGAGACTGTAAACTACAAACATTCACATCAATAATTCAATCATTATGTATCTACATAAACGAATAAATAATTGCGTATACACATATGTACGTATACGAGCATCGGAGCGGCAATGCACAAACACATGCATATATCTTATCTGAGTTGTCACAAGAGAGGGGAATAATTTGTGCACGTAGTTGTGGCTGGCGATTTTTTAGCCGAAACAAACTAGTAAGTTCTGGAAATCGAAGAGCCTAGAAGTATGCAGCGTAAACTATAAAAGCGGGGCAGGCGAGTAAGAAGTAATTCAGTTTGAGTTCAGCAATCAATCAGTTATTGACTAAGCACGCGATCTGGCGGCCAATAGTAGAGTTCAATTTGAGTTATCAATCAGTTTGGTTATTAAGCCAGCGAGTAGCAAAGTATAAGTGTCATTGTGAAGTACTTTAATAAAGGCCATTTTTCCATTATTCAATATTGGAGTTATTTATTCAACAGTTTAGTGATTCGAACTTAGCAGAGGATTGCAAATAAGAGGATTTGCAAGTAAATTCGTTACAATATGGATGTCGTAGTGGTAGGATAATTAAAATTGGTAAGGAGCTATGTGGCATTAAGTCCTAAAACCTCCAGTAAAATGTGGAATGGGGAAAAACTATGGCTGCCGTACAAACTTAAGTTATTTTAACACCTAAAGTTTGACTGCATTGTTGAGTTTAGCTGTTATGCCTTTTGGACGTTTAGTAATCTGCCGCTGTTAAAAAAATTGTTTAGCTTCAGTCTATCTACATCTTCTATAAAAATCAAATTCTGTGTGTGTGTTCCCTATTAAAACGTGTTTGCTATACTTCGATCATCACCAAATTTTGGGTATAGGTTCCTTCGATCAAGACGAAAGTTTTTTCATATCAGAATTAAGAATTTTAAATTTAAATGTTTTTGTTTTTTGGCTATGCGAAAGAACTATCTTAGCTCCCAAAAATGATCATGTTAACAAAATCAATGATCGCTTTCAAAATCAATTTCTTGGTGAAGCGACGAAATATAAATCGATCGACACAGTTACAGATGAAGATAAAATTGTGAATTATCCAAATTAATTTCTATACTCCTTAGAACCAAAAGGAATGCCTGCGCATATATCAACTTTGAAAATTGGCTCACCAGTCATGCTTCCTCGGAATGTAATCAAAGCAACAATCATCAGCGGTAAAAGCAATACAATAATATAAAATAAGATACAATAAGATACAAGAATAAAATGTTTTAACAGAAAATTTCACCAAATATGCGTACAAAAATCAATTCAATTTACAGAACAATAAATTAAATTATCAACAAACAAAACAGAAAAAATAACGCAACATCCATTCGATCTCGGGCATTACAACGTGCGCCTGGTAAAGCTAGTTGTTCTAATAAAAGCGTGTTAAATTTTGATGGTAGAATTAAGAACATTTAGGACCTCCTTTTCTTGCTATCACAATGTAACACGCTTTTTATTAGAACAATTAGGACTGTGATATAAACTGTAAGATTTAATAATTTAGGTGTAAAGTTTTAATGTTAAAAATATATAATTATGTACAATATGGATTTTTTTTGTCGCAGACGATGAAGCCTAATTATCGTTAAAGGTTACAATGAACTTATAGTGTTATATTTCTTTACAGTCAATTTATTTTTTACTTTTTAGTTCATTTTATTAACCAATAATAAAAGCTTATTTTTAAAAAAGTTTTTTTTTTCTTTAATTTTATTTGTTACTGACATGCCCACTACAGTCACATTTCGCATTCTTGTTTGATGCTTACAATATTTTTGTTGGGTACATATGGATTTAAAATCGCATACAAGGCCGATTTTAAGAATATAAAAAGCATTCGAGGCAAGAAAGGTCTTTAATTTATGTATACATGAGTACCTACGATAATGTTGTACGTTGGAGCTGAACCGAGCTTAAATTGGTGTGTTCAATAAATTCAAGTACAACAACAAATTGATTGTCAGTTATTAATATAGTATATGCGTATGTATGAATGTTTATACTGATACATGTGTCGGTTGCAGTTAAATATTATTGTTATTGCTGTTTTTTACATTAATAAATTCTACCAGTTTTTGTAGTTGTTGTTGTCGCGCTTTATTTTATCTTTGTTTTATAGCTATCTTTTCAACAATTTTGCAACTTGTTTGGGCGGTTCGATATATAGTCTTTAATCATTCTGCATACAATATGTGCATATGAATGTATGCTACTATTCTGCAGCGAATACGACAAGCTCAGAACTAGTGGAGTGCTGAACAATTTGATGACAGTACTAGTTCTAGCTTTATAATCAAACAATGTTTTCACCGATGCACTTTTAAACGGCAATGTGACTGGCAGTGCATTACACTCAAAGAAAAAAACCGTTCTAAAATGAACGAAACAAGTTCAAAATTAAGAACATTCGTTGACAAAAGTCTGTTAAGTACGTTTTTTCTTAACTCGTGACCAATGGGCTTGTTTTAAGAACGGTTTTTGCAAGCACACCATTCGTATTTTATGACCAGTTTGGTATTATGTGTGAACCTTCTGTGCTCATTTCAAGCACTATTTGGGCTTGATTTAAGATTTTGCTTTCTCACGCTTCGAGAACAATTTGTGGTGGATTTAACATTTTTCGGTCTCAATTCTAGAACGGTTTGTGCTTGACGGGAGTGGGGAAGGTAATTTTTTCAAGTAGTACTCATTCATTTATTTTTTTTTATTAATAAATAATTTGTTGTCATTAATAAAAAATATTAATAACAAAACAAATTATTATTAAAATTCCAAAAGGTTTGAAAAAACCCATAATATGCATTTTTTCATATAGTTCTCTTATCGAGAAATTTTTCTTATTTGATGGTGTAATTTGAATATATATTTAAAACATTTCATAACAAGGTTGAGAATTACCTGTGCATATGTCAATGGAACTGAACGAAAAATAAGAGTTAAAAAAAAAAATAGAACATAACAAATTGTTTTAAAAAACTTCAGAGTTTGACGGTGATCGAACTCACGCCACACGATCTCAACCGAAACATTGTAGCCTCTGGGCCACCACAACTGCTTGATAGTTTGTGCCAAATATTATATTTAACATTGTACACTCAGAGAAAAACGCCGTTCTAAAATCCAGCACCACCGGACTCAATTCAAGCTTTTCATGTTCTTACTTTTTTGTTTTTGAAAAACGAACGACCTGTTCTTAAAACAACAACCTTGTCCTTGAACTGACACCATTTTATTGAAAAGAGAACGGCTGGTCTTAAGTTATGAACAAATGTTCTATTAATGAGAACGAATGTTCTTAAATTAAGAACAATGTTCTTAAATTAAGTTCAAGAAGAAAGAAACGGTATAATTCGTGTGCACTACAATGCTAAATACAACATTTGGCACGAACTACCAAGCAGTTGTAGTGGCCCAGCGGCTATGTTGTTGCGGTTGCGATCGTGTGGCGCGAGTTCGATCGCCGTCAAACTCTGAAGCTTTTTAAACAATTTTTTTATATTCTATTTTTTTTAACTCTTATTTTTCGTTCGGTTCCATTCACGTAATTCTCAAACTTGTTATGAAATGTTTTAAATATATATTCAGATTGCATCATCAAATAAGAAATATTTCTCTTATCGGGAATCCTATGAAAAAATGCATATTGTGCGTTTTTTCAAACCTTTTTGGCATTTAATAGTAGTTTTTTGTTATTAATATTTCTTATTAATAACAAAAAAATTATTTATTAATAAAAAATATAGAAATAAATGGGTAATGATAATTAAAAAATTATCTTCCTCCCACCAATGGTCAAGAACAAACCGTTCTTAAATTGAGAACGAAAACTGTTAAATCGACCACAAATCTTTCTCGAAGCGTGAGAACGAAAAATCTTAAATCAAGCCCGAGTAGTGTTTGAAATGAGCACAGAAGGTTCACAAATCAATACCAAAGTGGTCATAAAATACGAACGGTGTGCTTGGAAAAACTGTTCTTAAAACAAGCCCATCGGTCACGAGTTAAGAAAAAACGTACCTAACAGACTTTTGTCAACGAATGTTCTTAATTTTGAACTTGTTTCGTTCGTTTTAGAACAATTTTTTCTCTGAGTGTAGTACACACGAATTATACCGTTTCCTTTTTCTTAAACTTAATTTAAGAACATTGTGCTTAATTTAAGAACATCGTTCTCATTAATAGAACATTTGTTCATATTTTAAGACCAACTATTCTCTTTTCAAGAACATGGTTGTCAGTTCAAGAACAAGGTTATTGTTTTGAGAACAGTTCGTTCGTTTTTCAAGAACAAAAAAGTAAGAACATGAAAAGCTTGAATTGAGTCCGATGGTGCTGGATTTTAGAACGGCGTTTTCCTCTGAGTGTACTTTTCCACCCGGCCTCAACTAAAGCCACCCCGAACATTTCGTATAGGTACCTGGAAAGTTCTTAACCGGTTCCGTTTCGAATAGCTACTTGGGGATGAGCGATTTTCTGTAACCGATGCTTAGAAATATCTTATATCTGTAACCGGTAAATTTTATAACGAATTTAATGATATTCGGTCTATTGCCATCGGTTCGCTTCACTGATTTGTCAAATAAATACTCCCAAAACTAGTGTAAAATAGTTAGATTTTTTAACCAATACTATTATAGAATTGAATAGCTTGGCAGTGTGCTAGAGTTCACTTGCTCTATTATTATCATATCACACTCGCTAAAACTTCTCTGATGTATGTGTGCCTCCACTTTACGTTATACTCATTGACACTATAACTTTTGTTATCTTGTTATAACTTTTTAGTTGTTGTTGTATCATCGTTCGTTAACTAATGGTGGGGGAAAGAGTTGTATAGTTCGTGAGAAGAAGGGATGACTCTTGAAACTTTTGAGAGAAAAGTTCTCCGGAAGACTTACAAATGGTGTTATTCGAGACGCCGACGGCGAGGATCGAAGGAGGTATAATGATAAGCTCTATGAATTTAAGCATATATGAAACTAGTGCAGCGAATGGACGAAGACGCCCGGCCAAAAAAGTATAACAATCGACACCGCACTTTGGAAGCAGAGGAAGTGGGTGACCTCCACTGAAATTGGGAAGGCAGGTGGAAGAAGAAGACGTCAGTTACCGCGAAACAGGTATAGCTGGCGGGACTGGTTATGAAACGGCCAAAATCGTTTAGGCGGTGAAGCGCCAAATAATGATGATGGTACATATGCACCACGAGAAGTCAAATGTAGTTAAAATATAAATCTTAATATAAGTATTCACGCGGGAGTTAGGTTTGAGCAGTAGGATCTACATGTTTCCCAACGGTGCTCCTTTGAAGATACCGGGACTCCAATTTCAACAAATTAACTGCTGCGATTAGAGAGTGGCTTCTAAGAGTTGCACTCTGTACTGTTGAACAGGCCTAGCGTCCAAGCCGTGCCTATAACTCAACGGTTTGTTTCGATGCTTGTCCGAGTGAAAAGGTATTCTTTCCAATCTGAATTTTGTTTTTCTTACTGTTTCCTTTCTAGGCTGCTAAACCACTTCGTTGTTTATGCTAACACATCACAAGCTTCTGCCCATTTCCCGCTGCTTTTCAGAGCTGCGTCAGGTAGAAATCTTCTGAAGCCAGCGTTTGAAGGCGGAGATGCTCCTATCTCAGGTGTCAGTTTTTCGAACTGATTTGTTGTCCTTCGAATCATGTTTTTTTCAACTTAGAAATCATCGGTGCTTCATTTTCCAATGTGTCGATCGAATACATGCGTGCTAATACAAGCCTTGCTTCGATTTAGACGGCTTGCAAAGGACAGCTACCTCGAAGCGTAAGAGTTGCGTGAAAGTATGACAGTTACCCTGTGAAATAGGAGCATCGTAGAGCATTTCGCCCTTTACCAATCCTGCAAGTAATTAGCGCCGTCTATGCCTTTGCTCTCATGCATTAGCAGTACCTATTCTCGATAATGATTTTACAGCTTTGAATGTCTTTTACCAAGCATGTTCGAGATGCGTCTGGATTGATAGCCTCCTATATTTCACAATCCTCAGGTACAACGAGTTGATGCCGGGATTCTGGGATCGAAAAAGAAATAAAACCCATTGAACACTTTCCTTGCAGCTGCCGTGTTCTAGGCAGGACATTTTTGAAATGCCTGTACAAGCACTGCTTTGCATGTTTAGCTGAGCTTTGTCCCGCTGAAAGCGAATCGCTTAATAATTTAAACGGTTTTGGCCGTCCAACAGTATAAGCTTAGAAGCTCCTTCGGTCCTAGGACACTGAGATCTTTCCAACGGAGTGGAGGCTGCTCTATTCCTATCCTTTCATTGGCGGGTTTCTCTAAGAATACCTTCGGGGCTTTCATTCCCATAACATGGCTTAGTCAACGCAGCCGCTGTATTTTAATTCGCTGGACTATGTTGATGTCTGTATGAACCTCCTACAATTCATCATGAAAACTTTTTATGTACCCGACGTAGCAAAAGCAAATCTTTCAAAGAACTATTCCCTCGAGCACTCTCATGTAAACTGAGCCTCCTCATCTGATGATGTCAGCGTCCATGCCTCCTCACCATATAGCACAGCGTATAGGATAAATAACTTATATGACTTTGCCGAGAGAGGACTTTACTTTTCAATATTTTTGTTAGTTGGTATGGTGCCTTTATACCACGTCGTCTAACCACGTATTTTCATGTGCTTCTAAGCAACTACTTTGGCCTCCCTTCAAACTTTACAATGTAAGAATCATTTGGTTTACTGTGAACTGATAATTCCAACTTAAAAGCTAGCGAAACGCGTTCATTAGTGACGCGCGCATGTGCCATAAAATAAAGTCGCTACATCACGAGTCAAAGCTGAGTTTATGGTCCGGCTTGCTGTGTAACTAACTACAGTGGAGTCTGGGTATAGTGAACACCTCCGATATAGTGAACGCCTAAAAATTTACATTGAGAATTCTAAAGAGTGAACTATGCAAAACTCGAAATAGTGAATAAAGTTCTAAACGCAACAGCAAGCATAAACTGTTAAAAAAAAACAAAACTTAAACAGAAATAAAGTCGGGTATTCCCCAAAATTGCTCATTTTATGTCTTTTACTGGATACGCTGCTGCTATGTAGGTATTTGGTGCCAGTCTTTATTTGTCTCTTGTCGGGTGCAAAACGCTTCTGAGTGAATGTGTACTGTTTTATGTGTTTCTAAAAGTGTTTATGTGCTAATAAATTAAGTGTTATCCTGCCTGTGAGGAAATTCCTTCCATTAAAGCAAAAACTTGAAATTGCTCAAAAAACCGAGAAAGGTGCTAGTGTTTCATCCTTAGCAAAGATTTATGGTGTGGCCAAATCAACAGTTTCGGGAATATAAAAAATGCTCGTAGTATTATATCCCACCAGGCAGTCGGAGCATCTAAGCGGAAGATTCTTATGGATCAGTGAGCTGGAATTATTCATCTTTTAGGGTTATTAGTGGACTAACCAAAAAATTAGTATTATTGCGTACAAAAACAAAGAATATCAAGCACTTATATCCACTAAAACACATTTATATAGTTCAGTACTCAATTGTCTTATTGAGCAAGAAAGTCAACTGTGTTATACGAAAACACTAATTGGAATAAGTAAGACTACAGTGCAATAAAATGAATATAGTCATATCAGTCTTCTGACGCTAGCAACACAATGATGTACACGAAACTAAACTGAATACAGCGCTAAAGAAAAACCGATAATAAACGAAGTATACAGTGTATTACACAGGAAACTAACGTGATACTGAGTTAAAACGACTATGATTTCAGTTTATACTCAACAATGTCATATATGTATGGGACATATGTGTTGCGGGGCACTCGTATGTATTTTCTATTTTATGTGCTAGTCACTCATAGTATTTTTCTGTACTTGACTAAGTACACATTTAGACACAATTTTTCGGCTCATGACTAAGTGCACTAATTTTATTAGTACTCAAAGCAGATCTCTGTTATGGATACTGAAGAATCTGGTGATGACAGCCAAGGCGAAGGACAGATCGGAAATTCAATAAAATCTACTGAAACCATTAAAAGCTTCGATATAGCTATCGCATGGGCTGAAGCTAACACCACTGACTATGTTGGCATGCTACTACTGAAAAGTCTACACGAAAAAGCGGTTAAAAAGTCAATTGCCGAACACAAAAAGCAAACATCTATTCGTAAATTCTTTCAATAAAATGTATGTATTTTTCAAGATATTATTTTATACAAATAATCTGTTTTGTTTACATAAGCAAACATGAATTTAAAGCTAATAAACCAAGTTAAAAAAAAATGTCAAACTTAATATAGTGAACAACCTGGATACTGCGAACAGGCCTTGCAGAAATTAGTTCACTATATCCAGACTCCACTGTAACTTGTTTAGTGGCAGCTAGTTTTAGATGCCGCTGGCCGGTAATGTTGGTGGTAACAATTATGCTTTGTGTAGATTATACTGTACATATAGTAGATCTAACGGTAATAATGATGGTGTTTGCGTCCACATTGAATGTATTTAATACGTAACGGCTGTAAACATGAACCTACTTATAAAATAGCACATACGGAATGATGTTGGTTTTATAATATACCACGACGTCATGGTGTTTAATAAATAAATATGTAAATAAATAAATAAATTTTAAATGTCAACAAGTTGTGGGGGAAATAATTCATTTTCTACTAAATATTTCATGAATTGATAAAGAGTTATGTTGGTTTGGTCATGCTATCAGAATTTGTTTGAAGGCTGCCGTACGCTCGAATTTTATTCAAAAATACACTATCTCAAAATTTGTTTTAAAAACTCCCTGTCTGAGCATAAGTTCAATGCATTTTGACATAAGAGGGAGGTAATGAAAAGCATTCTGAGATAAGGCGTTCTTCAATCTAATTCTAATATAGGGCGCTTTTGTGACAAATTCAGAAATGGGAATTTTGAGATAGGACGATTTTGAACAGGCAGCCGATAGGGGGTCATACTCTACTCAGAAGCCGCATTGCAATAAAAAATGGCTTATTGTCTTAGAACTTCACATTCCGGCCTTGACTTTGGCAGAAGAGTTAGGCTATTGTGCGGTCCTGCTACACAGGGAGTATTCACCTTTTTATTCTGAAACTGCGGAAATCTCTTTTCCGTTAAGTAATCATGGAAGTGTTTCGGATAAACCCTTAATTTAGAATATTGGGAACACGTTCGTTTGATACTATCTCACGATTTTATCAAATAAGTATATACATAATATTCCAAATATAAACCGATTCCCCAAATTATTAAATGGAGACGAATATTCCGAACTTACGGAATGAATCAGTTAACATGCTCAATGATTTAGGTTTCGTATGTTCATAGGTTTACGAAAGTGCACGATTCCTTGGTGTTCGTAGTTTTCATAAAACCTTTGTTCAGCCACACCTAAACCACTTCAAAACTCATGGCATAGTTAATAAATTCATCAAAAAATTTAAAAAAATGTTCTAAGGAATTATGCAGTTCAGTACTTATCGGGTATTTGTAAACTGATTGCTTCCTATTTAAACTACTAATATTTTTCGAAAAATCGCAAAGAAACAACACAGTTAACGGATGTTGGCTGCAATTATCAAAAAATTTGTCAGCCGAGCAAAGCTCATGTGATTGAATCATGAGGTTGTGTAATGATGCAATACCAGACAGGTGAAGTCAATGAAAAATGGAATCGCATTTGACAATGCTCGCCCTCATAAATTTAAGTGTTGCTTCTTGACAAATCAGCAGCATTGTCTATCTTAGTATCATAAAAAATAATACATTAACGCCTTTCTGAAATATGAAGTAACTTGAAGGAAAATAACGCCTGTGGCCAGTATTTTCTTTTGTGGGAGGGCTTATTTATTTTTTCTAAGAGGGAATGAAAAAAATTAGTCGACGGAACTGAATGGCTGACACACATTGTCCACAACTAAGGAATTTATAAAGATACTGCAACAATATCATGAAGTTGTGAATAAGTATCTAGGTGGTTTGTAATACAAAAACTCGATATTCACGATATTCCCACGACCCAACAATTATCTATGTAAACCAAGCGTTGAAGTAGGCTCATTGAGCGCAGAGAGGTGGCTGGTGTAAAAAAATAAAGCGGCAGAGATTTTACAGCAACGATATTTCAACAAATTAGAGGTTATACATTCATTTAACTGATGACAAAACAAAAATTTCGGCTTATTAGAATTTTATTTCAAATAGATCTGGCTATCCCTGCAAACGTTTACACAAACATGAAATACTCCCAGACCATAATCAAACCCGACAGACGTTGTTCTGACTTTTCCTATCTATCCACCTCTCTCTTCAATCTAACCCTCCTCCTCTCTTACATCCGCTCCCCTTTGCATTTCCATTTTACCTTAATCGGCTCATTCAATTTCCCCATCCTTTGCACTATTCCGTAAATCTTCCCGCTTTTCCACTTACTCATCCCGCTCTTGCTCCTATCCAAGTCTATCTCTCACCATTGCTCTTAATCTTAGCCTTATTTTTCCTATTAACCTCTTTGTAAGGGTAACTTTGTCCTAAACCATTACCCTTATTCTTACTTTTACTCTCACTCCCCATCTTTCTCTTGTTCTCTTTACTTTTTGACTTCCCTCCAACTTCTTCTCTTTTTTCTTCCCACTTCCTCTGTTTTCTCTTCTCTTTTCTTGTATTCCCCCATTTCCAATGCGGAGATATATCGAGTTTGACTTTAAAGTAAAAAATTGCCAAAATAGTACAAAAAATTTCCCTGCATACTGCTTTAAAGTTCATTAAAGGATTATGAGGGCCGTCAAATTTTTGTTGCTGTACTAATGACTTCACTTGTCTGGTTTTATTGCGTGATAGGATGGGTGGCTGAAGAATATATTCCTTAGTCACTTTTGTGATCATTTATGATAAAACAAAATAAAATAAAAAAATTAAAAATGAAATAAAATAAAAAAGAAAATAAAACAATAAAATAATCCACAATAAAATAAAATAACATAAAAAAAATTTAATAAAATAAAATAAAACTAAAAAAGAAACAAAATAAAATAGAATAAAAAAATTGAATTAAATGAAATGAAATATAAAAATATAATAAAATATAATTTAAGAAATCCAAACAATATTAAATAAAATAGAGTAAAGTATATAATTTAAAACTAAATAAAATAAAAAAAATTTAACAAAACATAGTAAAATGAAATAAAATTTAAAAAAGAAAAGTAAAGTAAAAAAATAAAATAAAATAAAATAAACCACAATAAAATAAAATAAAATAAAATAATATAAAAAATTTAAAATAAAACTAAAAAAATAGAATAAAACACGATAAAATATAACCAAAAAGAAGTTTAAATAAAATAAAATAGAATAAAGAATAAAAAAATTAATTAAATCAAATGGTAAATAAAAATATAACAAAACATAATTTAAGAAAACAAAACAAAATTAAATAAAATACAGTAAAATATATAAATTAAAACTAAATAAAATAAAAAAATTAAGAAAACATAGCAAACTAAAATAAAATTAAAAAAATAGAAGTAAAGTAAAAAAAAAAAATAAAATAAAATAAAACAAGAAAAAATAATAATAATATAAAAAAGAAAATAATATAATATAGATTTTGAAAACATGAAATAAACTTCCGGAGAACTCGGTACTCACGCGGTTGTTTTTTAATTTTTATATTTTTTTTAATGAATAATGGACTTAATAATACAATTACTATTGAGGGTTAAATAATATTGAATTTTTACTGGGCTCTCTTTTATTAAACCAGAAGTTTTTGTACACAAAGAAAAAAGAGATGCTTGGATACTTCTCCCACTTAGTACGCTTGTGTTGCGCTTTCAGTCCCTTTATTTACATCCAAGCTATATATCCACAGCCTACGGGTTCTCTTACTGGACCGCTTCTATATACGCATATTGTTATTATGTTTACACAAATATTTTGTGAATGGTGCGAAAAAATCACACAATCTAAAGACAGCGAAAACACGAATATCATAGCACCAGTTTAAGTGTAGATAAGAAAAAAGTAAGCCGGAATCGTAAAAACAATGAGCTCTAAAGTTTGTAATGCAAACAAAATAGTCAACAAACATTTAGCAATATCAAAAACAACAAAGGCAGTCATAGATATGGGCGCATAACAAAACACTCAGGTGCGAAGACAGACTTCTGCAAATAGAGGGGGCGTAGTTGATATAGTCTATTGTTCGCGGAATTTTATCGAGGTCTACCTCCGCAAGGCAACTTTGTTGGTTGTATGACAAGTTGCAGAATTCTCTTCTTGATTCGGGCTTCGTCTGGGTTGGCTGACTTCGACGCGTATGACGATGTCGGGTCTTAATGTAGCCCTGTCCTCTATTGTCTCATTTACTCTCATGCTGATGTTACAAAGAAGCACCCATCTTGTGTATTTTATATCGTCGCTATCGTTGAGTTGGTCGAACAGTGATTTTGGGATCTTAAAGAATTTTCCTAAGCTTTGGCTCAGATCACTCGATCTAGAACTCTAATTACTTACGTTATGTACCATGTTCTGATTAAATAAGTTTTGTTGCTTGCTTCTTATGCAAAATGTCTTACTTTCTTGCCAAATAACTAGAGACATGGTGCCTTTATTTGCCTTTCCACTGAAGGGTTTTAAGGTGAGCATTATAAATGCTTAATGCATAGTGAGCAAGTTTGTCAATTCAGGTGTAGTAGTTTGGTCATATTTGCCAAAAAATTCACGATTAGCACCACATTATTTTTGATCCTTATGGTAGCATTGCTCAATTGAAAGCTGAGATCTTCTGAAATCACTGTACGAATAAAGCCTTATAGACCGATATCGAATAGGGCCGTAAATAGTCGAAACTTTTAGAGGAAACTAAGGAAAAAATACTTTTGGCTAACTTTAGCGGCATTTTCATACCGTCTGATGTATCCTTGATCATTAAGACACCTGACTATGATTTATCCATTCTCTTGTTGCGTCGCCCAGCATTTGTTGGAGAACGTAGGAGTGTTAAAAGCAACCCTCGAATTCCAGAACTTACTTCAATCCCATCGTGTTTTTTGTTGAGCAAGATAGTGTGACATTTCTTTTACTCCGCTCCACTACATTTCCGTTTTTACCTCGTTTGTCAACTATTTCACACAGCTAAAAAAAAAAGACGAAAGCCGCATATGCAGCTTTACACCTTGGATCGGCAGAGGAAGTTAGCCAACCACAACTGGAGGATGAGTTTGCCCAACAATGAAGCCAATGACGATTGGTAGAATCAGAGCCCCAATGCTTGACATGTAGGGATCTTCACCACCAAAAACGTTCTGCTGGGTCTGTTGTAGCAGCTGGAAAATGCTTTCTTCATTTTCTTTCATAGCGGAGTACCCTCACGGTTGCCCTACGGTTGAGATACGCAATACGGAACGTCTTTCCGTGCAAAAGAGTGATTCTCGTCGGCGTGTCTACAAGCGGCGTCGATTAAATGACATAAGACCCTTCTTTGCACGGAAGGTAGTCTCACATGCCTGCATTTTTGCTAAAGATAGACTTATTTCCAAAATAGATTTCACCATAGACATCCAGGTAATATATTTATCGATACGGCATCCAAAGATTATTCTCCCATTTGAAACTGACTCTTAGTATTCGATGGAAATATTTGTTTGAGATACTTAAGAGGTGTCTTGGCACGATTGTCAAAGCATATTGAGCATAGGGTTGAACAGTGGGTCCACTTATCCCCTATGATACGTTCAAGTTTACAAATATACAAACATAAATTCAATAGCCGTAAATAGCAAACAACAGTTGCAGCAACAATAAGCTCACCCAAATCGTAAATATTTAAATGGCTGTAAACAACAAAAACAAAAATTAAAAATAAAACGGGTAAGCTGGTGGTCGACTATGGCTTACGGCTGTGCCATGACACTTCGTCGTTCACATTCCACCGAAAATTTAGCGCACAAGCCATAACGTTACTAAATTAATTTCAGAATTTGTAAATAAATGTTTTTTAGCCAAGGCATACATATGTAACCAGGGCCGGATTTAAATTAGAACGGGAGGAGGTCTTTTTCGAAACTAAGGGCCAAATGACAACATGATACTTTTAGTCGCACATTCACATTCATCACTACCTAATATCAAAATAAATTACAAAGTCATTCAGTCATACGGTCCCTCGCTAAAGTGAGTGATATACCTTATATTTTATGAGTCGCATAGTAATAGTTTGCTCCTAAAAGTAATTTCAAAGAGATGATATATTATTCATGTGTTTGTCAAATGACCTAATTGGCTTTGTTTTGTAATTCTTTCTCAAATTTCCTATTGAAATAAACCAGTTGAGGTATTGTGTCATCTTCAGTGTTATTTTTCGTTAGTTGCTTCAACAATCGTATATAATATACATAAACTTAATACTCCTTACAAGTTGTCGTATGAATATCTTTTAATCGAATTTGAAGATTGCAGATAACTTGAGGGTCCCAGCAAGTATTGGGTCCAAAACCTCTAAATCCGCCCGTGTATGCAGCTCAAAATAAATACTCGTATGCATTTATGTAAATATGTCAACATGAAAATATTCATATATGTACATATTCGTTTAAGTTAAGTGAATGGCTTTTTTTAACTCTGCGCTAGAGTTGCGGCTGGTGTTTGTCTTGGTCAATTGTTTGACTGGTAGCTTGGTTGGCTTGAACGACATTCCATGTGGCGGACATGCGCAATAAACTAAAATCACTTGCCCGACTAAGTAGCAAACCAACTTCACCTGCTGGCAAGTCAGCTTGGAAGTGAGCTACAGCTTGGGAGTCAATCGATTAAGCATAACAAATCAAGTCGAAAGATAAACTAAGGTAGCGCGGGTGTGCTGGGCAGGGCACAGTTAAATGTAACTCATACATAACGAGTTCAAAACGAGTTGTTAAGCTCACTAAACAATGCAAATATTTAACAGATTTTCTTGTTTCAATTTTCTTTATATTACTTAGATTCATATATATTTACATAATTATTTTGATGTTTGTTTCTTATTATACCCAAATGTATTAGTTAATAGAATTTTAGCGCTAACTTTGGTTAACCTGCATCTTTTATTTTATTTTAATAAATTTTCCTTAGTTTAAACAAATTTAAATTAATTTTAGTTTAATTAAATTTTTTTATTATATATTTTATTAAATTAAATTAAACTTAATTTATTATTTTATTTTATTTTCGTTCATTTTATTTTATTTCCTTTAATTAAATTTATTCCAATTTAATTTAGTTTAGTTTATTTTAAATTAATATAGTTTTATTTTTTTTATTTAATTTTAATAAATAATTTAATAATTTAATTTAATTAAATAATTTAAAATTTTTAAATTTATTTTATATTACTTCCTTTTGTGTTTTATATTTTATTATATCTTATTTTATTCATTATATTTTCTTCTCTTATCTTTACTTTTCTTTTCTTTTCTTTTCTTTTCTTTTCTTTTCTTTTCTTTTCTTTTCTTTTCTTTTCTTTTCTTTTCTTTTCTTTTCTTTTCTTTTCTTTTCTTTTCTTTTCTTTTATTTTATTTTCTTTTCTTTCTTTTACTCTGTTTTTTTTGTTTTGTTTTTATTCTATTATATCTTATTTTTTCTTTGTTTTACATATTTTGTTTTTCTTTCATTTTATTTTACTTCCTTCATTCTATTTAATTTAATTTTATTTTATTTTTCATTTTATTTTATTTTCTTTAATTAATTTTAATTTAATTAGGTTAGCTTATTTTAATATAATTTTTTTTAATTAAAATTAAGTTAAATTTTATTTAATTTAGTTTTATTTTAATTTATTTGTTTTATATTTATTTTATCTTATTTCCTTTTGTTTTTTATATTTTATTTTCTTATATCTTATTTTATTCATTATATTTTCTTCTCTTATCTTTACTTTTCTTTTCTTTCCTTTTGTTCTCATTGCCTTTCTTTGCTTTTCTTTTCTCTCTTTTGTTTTCTTTTATTTTCTTTATTTGGCTCTTATTTTAGTACATCGTATTTTTTGGTATTTTTTTCTTTAATTTACTTCGTTTCTTTTTCTTTCATTTTCTTTTATTTTATTTATTTTATTTTTTTATTTCTTCCTTGAGCTCCACCTTGGGCTATACATTATTCATCGGTTGTATACAACAAGACATATAAAGCTATTTATACTAAATATATATTGGTAAATTTATAATAATCTGTAAATTACATGTCAATGTCTAAAAACGAACGAACAATGGATGTTGTTGATAGAATTACTGCCTCTTGAATAAGTAGAAGCTTATCTTCTAATTTTAGTTTCTCCAGGGTCGTCATAAGGGTTTTGGGGGTACCACGCCTGTTGATGAAATGATTATTGGCTCTATGCTTACTTTATCAAGGTGCCATAACAGCTTCATTTCCTGAGCAAGTCCTATGTACTTTCTTTTCTTTTCTGTGTGCACGTCTTTCAAGTTGTGCGTATTGGGAACCCCAATATCAATTAAATACGCGCTCTTTTCTTTCTTTTCTAATAGGACTATATCCGGCCTGTTATGGGGTATACTTCTATCTGTAAGTATAGTGCTGTCCCAGTATAGTTTGTATTCGCTACTTTCTAGCACTGCCGAGGGAGTATATTTATAATACGGGACCTCTTCTGTAAGCAGATTCGTACGAATTGCCAAGCGCTGGTGAACGATTTTCGCTACGTTGTTATGTAGTGCTAAATAGTCTGTTGCTGCGAGCATAACGCAAGCTCCTGTTATGTGCTGTATTGTTTCAGGCTGCTGTTGGCACTTCCTGCATTTGTCACTGTCTATTTCAGCGCGTACAATGTACTTTAAGTAATTTTTGGTGGCGATGACTTGGTCCTGTATTGCTATCATGAGGCCCTCAGTTTCCATAAAGGTTCCTGAATTTTTCAGCCATAGGTTTGAAGCAACGGGATCGATCCCTGGTTGACTTAATGAATGGTGGTGTCTGCCATGGAGTGTTTTCATTTTCCATTCATCAATGAGTCGTGCTGTATGAATAGAATCGCTTTCTTTATTCTGTATGTCGAGATTAAACAGGTTTAAAGGCGTATAGTTTTTATCCGCTCCGCATGCAGCTTGCTGTAGTGCTGTGTTCTGCCCTGGCGTAGGTTTGCGATCTGTTTTTTACAAAGATGTTGGATATCTATCAGGCCACGCCCTCCTAGACTTCTAGATAAGTTTATTCTCTCCACTGCAGATTTCGGGTGATGTGCTCCGTATTTTGTGAGCAGTGTTCGAATCGCTCTTTTAACACCTTCCAACTGTATGTCAGAACATTTTAATACTCCGAAACTATACGTTAGCACTGGTATCGCAAACGTGTTTATTGCCTTAAATAAATTCCTGCCATTAAAACCGGATTTAAGGAGTGATCTTGTTCTATCTAGGACGCAGTCAGTGATGTTCTGTATCATGACATTATGATGTATTCTTCTGGCCTGCATCTATTTTTTCATTATTCCCTACGGGAAAATTATGCATTACTACATTTCCGTGCTGAACACTCAGTCTTTTACATTTATCTAGCCCAAATGTCATACAAATATCTCGTGAGAAATCGTCGGTTATTTGAAGGAGCTCATTCATGTGCCTCTCCGACCCTGCGTATAACTTAATATCGTCCATATAGAGGAGGTGTGAGACCTTATACGATGCACCTTCTCTTCCTTTTATGTTAAATCCATTATTATTTTATTATATTTAATTTTGTTTTATTTTGTTTATTAAATATATTTTAATTTAGTTTATTTAATTTTATTTTATTTATTTATTTATTATTTACTTTATTTTAATTTAATTTGATTTAATTTTATTTAGTTTAATTTATTTTATTTTTGTTTATATATTAAATTACTTTATTTAACTATATTAAATTTTATTTCATTTCAGTTTACTTTGCTTTATTTATTTCTTACTTTGTTTTATCTTACATTCATCATTTCCCTGTACCTCGATTTATGTTTTTCACACCCACAACCGGGTATAAGCAACAAGGTGCCCATCAATCTTTCTTCGTGCTGTTCTTTTCTTGTTTTACAAGTTTGTCAACTTGTTGTAATTTCCACCACCACCACCGTTACACTCAGACAAAAAATCGTTCTAAAACGAACGAAACAAGTTCAAAATTAAGAAAATTCGTGGACAAAAGTGTTAAGTACGTTTTTTCTTAACTCGTGACCGATGCGCTTGTTTTAAGAACAGTTTTTCCAAGCACACCGTTCGTATTTTATGACCACTTTGGTATTGATGTGTGAACCTTCTGTGCTCATTTCAAGCACTACTTGGGCTTGATTTAAGCCGGAGTCATTGGTGCCGTATGTCGTATCGCTGTATCCGTATCCCTAACGTAATCAGCTGTTTATCGTTACGACGGAAAACCAAAAATCAATTGGTTGGCTACGATACGGTTACGACCTTACCGGCACCAATAATCGATCGCATTGATTCTCATAAGTTTGGTCGAATCAGCTGTTATAAGGTTACCGATATGGTTACCGATAAAGCACCAATGTCTCCAGCTTTAAGAATTTTCGTTCTCACGCTTTGAGAACGATTTGTGGTCGATTTAACATTTTTCGGTGTCGATTTAAGAACGGTTTTTTCCTGATCTTTGGTGGAGGGGGTAGGGGATGGAGTGGAAAGGTCATTTTTCCAATTAGTACCCAATTATTAATTTTTATTAATAATAATTTTTTTGTAATTAATAAAAAATATTAATAACAAAAATGCTATTATTAAAGACCAAAAGATGAAAAAAACGCATAATATGTATTTTTTTATGTCTTTCTCTTATTGGGAAATTGTTCTTTTTGTTGACGCAATCTGAATATATACTTAAAACATTTCATAAAAAGTTTGAGAATTAGCTGTACATATATGAGTGGAACTGAACGAAAAATAAGAGTTAAAAAAAAAGAATATAAAAAAGTTGTTTTAAAAAATTTCAGAGCTTGACGGCCATCGAACTATCGCCATACGATCGCAACCGCAACATCGTAGCCGCTGGGCCACTACAACTGCTTGGTATCTGCTGGAAAATGTTGTATTTAACATTTTAGTGCACACGAATTATACCGTTTCTTTTTTCTTGAACTTAATTTAAGAACATTGTCTTAATTTATGAATTTTGTTCTCATTAATAGAACATTTGTTCATATTTAAGACCAGCCGTTCTCTTTTCAAGAAAATGGTTGTCAGTTCAAGAACAAGGTTGTTGTTTTGAGAACAGGTTGTTCGTTTTTCAAGAACAAACAAGTAAGAACGGGACTGTCTTCGGCTGTGCCGAAGATTTCATACCTTTCATGAATGGGGCTGAACAATAATCTTATCCCGTTCGTAATCTCCGAATAATCGGATGTATAAGATAAGAAATATATAGTGAACAGATCTACATACCTTAACGATTTTTAAGATAAATATAAAATAAAAAACAGGTAGGTACTTTTTGTGAGGATGCAAAGTTTCAGGTTTTTTGTGGTCTGCGTGTAAAAACTATGACTACGAATCACGTATTTCAACAATATATGACGTAAACGTAATTATTTGATGAATTTTGAAACTTCTAGCCGTAAAAAGGGGGCAAAAATTAGAGTTTATATGGGGTATATAATATATATACCACCGAACTCTATGATTTTTTCAGACAACAATATATGCTATATACGTAAGCATATAGTGAAATTTGAAGCGTCCAGCTGTTAAAAAGGGGCAGAAATTGCGCAAAGTTTCTTAACTGAACAATCGGTTGTATGAGATATATACTATATATACCACCGATCTCAATGATTTTTTCAGACAACAATATATGCTATACACGTAAGCATTTGGTGAAATTTGAAGCTTCTAGCTGTTAAAACGGGGCAGAAATTGCGCAAAGTTTCTTATCTGAACAATCGGTTGTATGGGATATATACTATATATACCACCGGTATCTATGATTTTCTCAGACAACAGTATATGCTATACACGTAAGCATTTGGTGAAATTTGAACATATCTAAACGATTTTTAAGATAAATATAAAATAAAAAATAGCTTCACGTTTTTTGTGGTCTGCATGTAAAAACTATGACTACGAATCACGTATTTCAAAAATATATGACGTAAACGTAACTATTTGATGAAATTTGATGAAGTTTGAAGCTTCTATCCGTAAAAAAGGGGTCAAAATGACAGTTTATATGAAGGATATAATATATATACCACCGATCTCTATGATTTTTTCAGACAACAATATATGCTATATACGTAAGCAATCGGTGAAATTTGAAGCTTATAGCTGTTAAAATGGGGTAGAAATTGCCTAAAGTTTCTTATCTGAACAATCGGTTGTATGAGATATATACTATATATACCACCGATCTCTATGATTTTTTCAGACAACAATATATACTATATACGTAAATATTCGGTGAAATTTGAAGCTTCTAGCTGTTAAAATGGGGCTTAAATTTGCGAAAATATATATATATATACTATATATATATATTATATATACCACCATATATATACTATATATACCACCGATCTCTATGATTTTTTCAAACAACAATATATGCTATATACGTTAGCAATCAGTGAAATTTGAAGCTTATAGCTGTTAAAATGGGGTAGAAATTGCGAAAAGTTTCTTATCTGAACAATCGGTTGTATGAGATATATACTATATATACAACCGATCTTTATGATTTTTTCAAACAACAATATATGCTATATACGTAAGCATTCGTTGAAATTTGAAGCCTCTAGCTCTTAAAATAGGGCAGTAATTACGAAAAGTTCCTTATCTGAACAATCGGTTGTGGGGGATATATACTATATATACGACCGATCTCATAAATTTTTTCAGGCAACAATATGTGTAATATACGAAAGTATATGGTGAAGTTTGAAGCTTCAATCTGTTAAATTGGGTAAGATATTACAAAAACCCTCTTTTTCTGAAAAATCGGTTGTATGGAGGATATATGCTATAGTGGTCCGATCCGGTCGGTTCCGACAAATGTCTAATCGGACACCCAAATACACCCGCTCACCAAATTTTATCAAGATATCTCAAAAATTGAGGGACTAGTTTGCATACAAACAGACAGACGGACATGGCTAAATCAACTCAGCTCTTCAACCTGATTATTTCGGTATACTTAATGGTGGGTCTATCTATTTTCCTTTAAGGACTTACAATTTTCGGTTTCGTGACGAAATTAATATACCATTTCATTTTCATGAAAGTATAAAAACAGGTAGGTACTTTGTGTGAGGATGCAAAGTTTCAGGTTTTTTGTGGTCTGCGTGTAAAAACTATGACTACGAATCACGTATTTCAACAATATATGACGTAAACGTAACTATTTGATGAAATTTGATGAATTTTGAAGCTTCTAGCCGTAAAAAGGGGGCAAAAATTATAGTTTATATGGGGTATATAATATATATACCACCGATCTCTATGATTTTTTCAGACAACAATATATGCTATATACGTAAACATATAGTGAAATTTGAAGCGTCTAGCTGTTAAAAAGGGGCAGAAATTGCGCAAAGTTTCTTAACTGAACAAACGGTTGTATGAGATATATACTATATATACCACCGATCTCAATGATTTTTTCAGACAACAATATATGCTATATACGTAAGCATTTTGTGAAATTTGAAGCTTCTAGCTGTTAAAACGGGGCAGAAATTGGGCAAAGTTTCTTATCTGAACAATCGGTTGTATGAGATATATACTATGTATACCACCGATCTCAATGATTTTTTCAGACATCAATATATGCTATACACGTAAGCATTTGGTGAAATTTGAAGCTTCTAGCTGTTAAAATGGGGAAGAAATTGCGCAAAGTTTCTTATCTGAACAATCGGTTGTATGGGATATATACTATATATACCACCGGTATCTATGATTTTCTCAGACAACAAAATATGCTATACACGTAAGCATTTGGTGAAATTTGAACATATCTAAACGATTTTTCAGATAAATATAAAATAAAAAATAGGAAGGTAATCTGTGTGAGGATGCAAAGCTTCACGTTTTTTGTGGTCTGCATGTAAAAACTATGACTACGAATCACGTATTTCAAAAATATATGATGTAAACGTAACTATTTGATGAAATTTGATGAATTTTGAAGCTTCTAGCCGTAAAAAAGGGGTCAAAATGACAGTTTATATGAAGTATATAATATATATACCACCGATCTCTATGATTTTTTCAGACAACAATATATGCTATATACGTAAGCATTTTGTGAAATTTGAAGCTTCTAGCTGTTAAAACGGGGCAGAAATTGGGCAAAGTTTCTTATCTGAACAATCGGTTGTATGAGATATATACTATGTATACCACCGATCTCAATGATTTTTTCAGACATCAATATATGCTATACACGTAAGCATTTGGTGAAATTTGAAGCTTCTAGCTGTTAAAATGGGGCCGAAATCGTAAAAAAATATATATATACTATATATATATACTATATATACCATCATATATATATTATATATATATCACCGATCTCTATGATTTTTTGACACAACAATACATACTATATACGTAAGCAATCGGTGAAATTTGAAGCTTATAACTGTTAAAATGGGGTAGAAATTGCGAAAAGTTTCTTATCTGAACAATCGGTTGTATGAGATATATACTATATATACAACCGATCTCTATGATTTTTTCAAACAACAATATATGCTATATACGTTAGCAATCGGTGAAATTTGAAGCTTATAGCTGTTAAAATGGGGTAGAAATTGCGAAAAGTTTCTTATCTGAACAATCGGTTGTATGAGATATATACTATATATACAACCGATCTCTATGATTTTTTCAGACAACAATATATGCTATATACGTAAGCAATCAGTGAAATTTGAAGCTTTTAGCTGTTAAAATGGGGTAGAAATTGCGAAAAGTTTCTTATCTGAACAATCGGTTGTATGAGATATATACTATATATACAACCGATCTCTATGATTTTTTCAGACAACAATATATGCTATATACGTAAGCAATCGGTGAAATTTGAAGCTTATAGCTTTTAAAATAGGGTAGAAATTGCGAAAAGTTTCTTATCTGAACAATCGGTTGTATGAGATATATACTATATATACAACCGATCTCTATGATTTTTTCAGACAACAATATATGCTATGTACGTAAGTATTCGGTGAAATTTGAAGCTTATAGCTTTTAAAATAGGGTAGAAATTGCGAAAAGTTTCTTATCTGAACAATCGATTGTATGAGATATATACTATATATACAACCGATCTCTATGATTTTTTCAGACAACAATATATGCTATGTACGTAAGTATTCGGTGAAATTTGAAGCTTCTAGCTGTTAAAATGGGGCTAAAATTTGCGAAAATATATATATATATATACTATATATATATACTATATATACCACCATATATATACTATATATACCACCGATCTTTATGATTTTTTCAGACAAGAATGTATGCTATATACGTAAGCATTCGTTGAAATTTGAAGCCTCTAGCTCTTAAAATAGGGCAGTAATTACGAAAAGTTCCTTATCTGAACAATCGGTTGTGGGGGATATATACTATATATACGACCGATCTCATAAATTTTTTCAGGCAACAATATGTGCAATATACGAAAGTATATGGTGAAGTTTGAAGCTTCAATCTGTTAAATTGGGTAAGATATTACAAAAATCCTCTTTTTCTGAAAAATCGGTTGTATGGAGGATATATGCTATAGTGGTCCGATCCGGTCGGTTCCGACAAATGTCTAATCGGACACCCAAATACACCCGCTCACCAAATTTTATCAAGATATCTCAAAAATTGAGGGACTAGTTTGCATACAAACAGACAGACGGACAGATGGACAGACGGACATGGCTAAATCAACTCAGCTCTTCAACCTGATTATTTCGGTATACTTAATGGTGGGTCTATCTATTTTCCTTTAAGGACTTACAATTTTCGGTTTCGTGACGAAATTAATATACCATTTCATTTTCATGAAAGGTATAAAAAGTAAGAACATCAAAAGCTTGAAATGAGTCCGGTGGTGCTGGGTTTTAGAACGGCGTTTTTCTCTGAGTGTAGATGATTTTATCGTCATTTGTATTTTGTCAGTTATTGGCTTGTAGAAGCTTTGAATTGAATTTAATGAAGCCCATAATCAGCATTATGCCAAATAAAATTTAAATTATGCTAGTTAAAAAAAAAAGAATGACTTTTAAAAACCACTTATATTACTTTAGTGGTAGCAGATTGTCGTCAAACAGCCTGTCATCTGATGGCGATTTGAGCTGTTGAATCAGAAAAAGCTTTACTTATTTCGATATTTAAGTGAAATTCGTTTCGGATATACCCTTTTTATTCGACCTTGTTTTATACATAAGCGAACCGCATATTTGTGTGATTTGAATTGTCACAATTAGAATGATCATGAACTATGATTTGTATATCAAAATGAGCAGGCTCGAGGACTAAAAAATAATTTTTGGTTTAGGGCCGATCGAGTATGAGTGTTGATCCCACGCTAATATCTGGCGGTAGAAGTTTTAGTTTAGGAGCTTATGACTTTGCCTATTTTATCCTCTTCCTATGACTCTCTACTCATCTCTCCATTTTGCTCTATAATCCATAGAAATACGCACACAATTTTTCAAATATGAGACATCTATGTATACTCAATATTCATTAAATATCTAACAGCAAAATATTTATAATAGAAATTTCATTTTCGTTTCATATTCAGAACTTTTTCGCGTATAAAGTATTTTTCAAAACTAGCAAGGATATTAAATATAATCAAACTTTGTAAGTACGTTTACGTTTTTCCCTTTATTCTATAACTGTACAGTAATTTATGCTGCTAGTGTAAAGGTATTCCGACTTTCTACATTTGAAATTAGGATAAAAATCATGCATAAAATCCCATTCAACAGAACCTGTGTCGAAAATATTAAGGGAAAACTTTCGCGGGAAAGTCATTTTATTTCAAAAATAGGAAAAATGGGATCCGAAGACCTCATAGAAATGAACAAAATAATGTGAAATTTCGCAAAAATTTAAGAAAGTTTTGCAGGCTGCGAACGGTATAAATTCGGCGTCTTTTTTTTTAATTCCATGATTGTTTCGGGATCGTTTTAGAACCGTTTGAGGACTTATCTCTGGACTAAATTCGGGTTGATTTCAATCACTCCACGACTAAAATAAATAAATACTTATTGCGATTTACCTGCGATTCAAGATTAGATTCAAGCTCAGCTTGTCCGCAATATGGGTAGTGCTTTATTTTTTTTTTATTTTTACTACGAATTGACGGGACGAGGCCAACATGTTTTATACACTCGGAGTTTTTGCCAAACCACTGCTGAGAGGCGGCTACGCATAGAAAAACTTTTTTCTCATTGAAAAAACTTGTTTTTAAATTTTAGATGCAGCTTGCAGTACGAGACTTGAAAGTTGGACCGTCGGATGGTAGGCGAAGCACGCAACCATCACACCACAGCATCCGCCATCTAAGACTATATTGTTATAATTTATGGACTGTTATGGGATCATATTGTTATCATTTGAAAACTGTTTCGGAACTATTTCAGGAACATTTCGTAATTAGTTTTGGTACAATTTCACTGCAATTTCGGTAATGTTATCAGATGTTTTCATTATTAATTCTGGAATGTTTCAAGATTGTCTTTAAAATGATTTCGAAACTGTTTCAGGACCATTCAGAATTTTTTTGCAGGATTATTTCAAGGTAGCTTTTGGGATTATTTAAGGACGACGATATTTCGGTATTATTTCCTAAGCGAAAGTGGGCGTTCGAGTGGCTTTCACCAGTTCAACTCCCCGTTTTTGGAAATTGTTATAATTATCCTGAAGGCATGGTATCTATACACATATCTTCTAATTTGCAAATGTTTGCCACCAGCTAAAGTTCCTAACACTATGGGGTAATCAGGGATTGTAAACAAAGGTGGGTTCGTCCTTCATACTTAGTCTGTATTATTATAGAAGGTAATCACTATATTTACTGAAACAAACATCAAGTTTCATTTTAATTAATGAACTTATTAATCAACAAAAATGCCACCAACTGTGAGCACCGACTACTACTAGATATAGTATATTGACTTAGTAGGGTGTTCCATTATTACTATTCGCTTTCTGCGCTGGGTCCCCATCGTGTTGAAACCATTTTTAAATCGAATGTCTCTGAAATTGTGAATCGGGTTACAGAAAAATGTGAACTAGACAAAACGCGTGCTTGTTAGATAGTTTTATACCCAGCGCGTACTTGTACATAACTTTGATTGGATAACGGTAGTAAGTAATGCCATCAAGGAATCGAGACGGATATAGACTTCCTTATATCAAAATAATTAGCATTGAGTCGTGTCCGTCCATCCGTTAACAGGATAGCTTGACTCAAAATTAAGAAAAAATGAGAAAAAATGTGATAATTCATTACTAAAGGACCGATAAGTTGATGAAACTTGATGAACGATACTTTATGACAAGAAACAAAAATTTGGAAAACTTTTGAATATAGGAATGGAAGTACCCATATTTGAAAGAAGGAAATTAAAAAATTAATTATCCTCTTTATAATATATATCCCTAAATCGAAAGAAAAAAATTGAGCGATCCTACCGAAATTTTGTGAGCTAATTTTTTCCAGTAAAATTCGACGAAAACAGTGGGAAGCTACACCCACTTTTTATACCCAGCCTACAGTCTGTACTTCCGTCAGTCCGTTGACACCGAAAATTGAGATATTTTCACCGAATTCAATACTAAAGGTTTTATGAACTCAAAATAAATAGTTATTGAAAACGTTCGAAATTAGATTATAGCCACGCCCTTTTTCCGATATAGAAAATTTCGACAAATCAAAAAACTGGGACAATGCATTAACAAATAAAAGTAGTGAAATCGGTATTAACTTTGAGACGCAAAATAGAAATTTGGTAAATTTTTGCGAAATGAGCGTGTCCGATACCACAAAGAACAAAATTTTAAAGTAAACCGTAACTCAAAAGCCGTTGATACCATTTTCAACTTGACACAAGTATGGTCTTGGTATTATTCTCGTTCTACGCAAAATCTGTTGACGACCATGCCCACTTTTTGAAATAAAATTACTTAAAGATTTAATCTTAGCAACATTTCCAGCAAGGTATGAAAAAAAAAAAAATTTTAAATGTGCGTGGCCCGGATCAATTTTAGCTAATCTCTCCACAACAATTTTTATGTCATAAGAGGCAGTAACTCCTTCATACCCTTTACGGTAAACAATATTTACATATGTATAGCTAGTATATTTCAGCTTCCATATCATTCAATGTTTCAGAATTTTCTCTTTAAATGCAACTTTAATAAATTGTAACGAATTTCTGAATCGCTGAATTGTCGAATAAATAACTCCAATAATCAGTAATGCAAAATGGTCTTTATTAGGCTACTTTGAGAGTACTTCACAATAACACTTATACTTCACAACTAATTGCGTTTATAAATCACACTGATTACTAACTACTCAGCTAGCGCTGCTTTTATACTCTCTGTTGCCTCGTCTGCATATTTATCCAAAGGTTTAGACGTTTCACCTTCGAGAATCTCTTGCTTGGTACAGGTATATTTGTAGTTTATGCGTTTCTCATAGTCATATGCATGTGTATGTGCGAGCAACTACTTCGGCTGATGACTACATGTGTGTTCGTCGCCTTCTACATAAGTGTTGCTAGTTTTAACGTGGACATGTATATAAGAGTGGCTGCTGCATGTTTTTGTTGTTGCGTGATTATTTACTAACAGCCTAGTGATGTCAACATTCGCCACAATATATAAGAGAGAGCAGATAGTTGGGTATAGTTTTCTCACATACGAGGCTTCGTTATGTTATGCTCTAATTTTAAAAGAGAGCCTGCCAGAAGGAAATTATTCAAATATGAACAAAATTTTAAACGAGCTATGGTTCCAAAAGGGGAAAATGTTGTCTAAAAATTATGCCTCTACATGAAACACTCTAATGCGCGCACACCCCTGGCGTGCGCAAATGACTTTCATATAATTTAACGGTGTAGCTTTAGCGATTACTGATTACCGGTAAACACCAGTATGTTACTTAGCATTGTAATACAGGAAAGAAAAACAAAATAATTAAGCGGAAAAAACTTTGCACTTATTAAATGCTGTTTTACAAGTAAGCGTCTGTATTAAAAAAAAAAAATAAAAATAAAATAGGAATCTAATGATGGCAGTCATTTTAGGAAATAAATTCTTCGGGTATTTAGTAGTAAATCCTTTAATCAAACACCATCAAATATGAGAACGTGTTTTAGAAAAGTTGCAAGTAATTGGCTTGGTCTGTGATAGCAAATGTAGGAAGTCCGGGTGGAGGAGGACACTTTTGAGCACGTTTTGTGCACGTACCCTGCGGTTGCCAGGCTACGACTCCAGCTATTAGCAATGATACGACTGTCAGATCTAGAAGCAGCAAGTGGCATAAGTCCTAGAAAGCTCTAGAATGTGCAAAGAGGACGGAGTTATTTTATAACATAGGTCCTGGTTTTTGATAGCGTTTTTCAGTTTGGTCATTAAACAAACTTCTGATAACACTACAGACTCATTCAGTCTTTGTGAGGTCCCCATGGACAGGCCAGTTCAACCTAACCTAACCTGCAAATGAAATTTATGTTATCTCAACTTCAAAGCAGGACATATCTGTGGCCACAAGCAATAGTAACCTAAGTCGACTTAAGAAATATATGCCACATACGAAAGCATTTAGTTCAAAGCTTCTATCTGATAAATAGAGGAAGATATGAAACATAGGCGATACCATGTTGTCATTAACAAATTTCGCTATTTTAACTCGAAATATTTCCCCTATAAGCAAAAAAAGTGCTCCAAATTTTATTACTATACGTAATAAACGACGCACATATAGGTATTTGAGCAACCTTGGCGGCCAAAATTGGTTTTTGGCTTTAAATAGTTTAATTATGTTACTCATGGTGATTTCAGTTATATTTGACTATTTATTTTATTTTATTATATATACAGTGGTCCAAAAAAGTCTATGGACATTCTAGTATAATAATGTACAACTTACACGCAGATCGCACGTTTCGCTGACTTTTTCCATTTTTTTATATGCCTGGCATTGAGAATTCTAACACAATTTATTAAGTAATTATCAAAAAAAATTTAAGCCTGCGGAAAAATAGTGAATTTCTATACATGGCTTACGTGTGCGGTATTACCAGACTAGTAAATAATCAATACTAAAGTTAAAACTCGTATCCCAATCCGATACACTGTTATTTGTAACAGAAGTCCAGTCGCATGGTTAGTTATCATTCTTTAGGGCTCATCATCAGAGGGTATGTCAGGCAGGTCATCATCTTGGATTTCAAACGACGTATGTCTCTTTCGAGTTTCAATGGTATCTTTTTTTGAATAAGGTCCCAAACTTAGAAGGTATTTGTCTAAACTGTTTAATTTCTCGTTAATTTTTTCGCATCTGATGCTTTCATGTGATTGAATAATTCGTTATACAGCTAAATATATACAGAATACACAAAAAAATTGTTAGTCATCGATTGCAGTTTTTGGGGTACATTGGCCAAATAGATCTAGGATTCCGTATCAGCACATTGATTCGTCAAACAAGATCAAATTCTACAATTGCGTTTTTAAACGTGAGATTAACGTCCA
The DNA here is from genome assembly GCF_040869045.1 of Eurosta solidaginis. Lineage (NCBI taxonomy): Eukaryota > Metazoa > Arthropoda > Insecta > Diptera > Tephritidae > Eurosta > Eurosta solidaginis. Next base: position 91,894,139 of record NC_090319.1, on the reverse strand, counting down.
AACTGAGTTTCATAAAAATCAGACATCTTTTAGTATAACCGCCAACAAGAGTAGGGGGCGTGGCACGGTACCAATCATCACCATATTGCCTATATATTCTTTTTATGCTACAACAAGATCACGCGCCGAATTTCAGCAAAATTGGAATAAGTTTACTATTTTTTATTGCTCACCCTATGGAGATGACACCACTGTGCAACGCTCAAAATTACCAATTTTTTTCAAAAAGCGGGAATAAGCGGGACCAATCTTTCCACTATTTAAATTAACAAAACACAGGCTTTCTAAAAAAATTGGAATCAATGCGGGGCAAAGCGGGGCGCTAAAACAAAAACCTTTTGAAAAAAAAAAAATTGGGAATAAATTTTGACCCAATACATCACTTTTTAAAAATTGTATTACGAAGGCGTTAAGGACCATATAAATCTTAAAATACATAAATATTATACACACTTACCTGTTTCATAAAAATCCATGGCTTCTTTTTTGTAAAGTTCACTGAAACCCGTAAAAATATCAATTGAAAATGTATATACTCTAAGAACGTGAAAAACTGCCGCAAGATACGCACGAATGGTCCAACTTTGAGTGGATGTCCACACTATGCATTTGAATTATGAAAATAAATAATTATTGATTCTAATACGCTAGAGTATTGGCCTACTAAAAATAATTTATTTTTATTTGCTGCGTTTTGAAAAATTGATTTTTGGCCACATAGATTGCTCAAATACCTCTATGTGCGACGGTAGCTGGGCTTGCAAAAAAAAAGTCAGTTCCCCACGTTTTTTATACTCAGTTGGACGAATCTGCAACCACTTAATTCCTGATGAACTTTCAATTTTTAATTGCTCTAGTTTGTTTTGGTTTTACGTCTATCCGTGTCACCATTGCTTTTCGCATTTGACAGTTTCTAAGGTGAAGAACTTGGCTACATCACATCACGAAAAGGCTGCGTTCACATCCACACAACTCTGCGTAACCAACTAAAGAGCAAGTTTCTCTGTCTATGATATGTATATAGATAAATATTAGCACTAATGTTCAACGCATACAAATTAACTTTAGAGAGACTAATATAGGTACTTTGTATACATTAAAAGGTAAAATAAATCAGAACGTAAATCGACCAACAGTAAACTGGTCATACAATTGTTTTAGTTACCAAAGAACTGCATATTAATAAATGTTTTTCTGATATACAGTTATGAACATTTTTTGGTGGCCCATGAGGGGAATCAAGTGACAAGCAAAATAATTGAATATAGTCTAAAACGTTCTAATCATCCGACTTTACCGTTTGGTTATAAAAAAAAAAAAAAAACTTCTGATTGCACCGTTCACATAGAAGAAGGTAACATATTCCAACAACTGCTAACGAGTGCGGAGTCATATACGATTGTACCGGTGTGATTAGAATCAAAGGGAATTAACCACGCACGTTAATAAAAATCAGCACAAACGGTTTTGCGTTTGCAATCAAAATGGATACTTCAAAATTGGAGGAGTCTTTTGCGCTCGAAAGTCTTATAGCGCTGCAGCGAGAAAGTGCAAAAATAGTAAAGGAATACATATCAAAGTTTAAAAAATATGCACAAGAAAAGCGCACGGCGAGACTATTTGATTTAAAATTGGAAGCACTAAAAGAACGACGTCAAGAGTTCCTAACGAGACACAAAATAATAGTTAATGCTGCGCCTGATCTTGAGGAGGATTACTTTAAGCAGGATGAATATGGTGCTTTTCTTGAGAATTATGATGAAGTGTTTTCCGAGCTATCGGAGATGAAAGAGGAGAAGTATCCAACACCACCAACATCCTCACAACCAGCGCCAGCTACTAGCACGGGGATAACGTTCCCACGGAGTATCACCACAACCAAGTTTCCAGAAATACCATTACCGTCATTTACGGGAAATCCATAAGACTGGCATAGCTTTAATGAAACGTTCATAGTTCACCAAAACCCAGAGTTGAATTCGATACAAAAATTCCATTACTTGCACACAGCGCTCAAAATTGAACAGCATAGAGACATCCACGAACTACAGCTCTCAGAGTCAAACTACCAGATAGGTTTAGAATTGCTGAAACAACGCTATGACAAGCCGCGCGTAGTATTCGCTGAGCGTGTGGATGAATTTATATCGCTAGCGTTCATGACAAAGGAACAGTCTTCCGAAATGAGACATTTGCAATTCATTTTAAAGGGCTGTGCTACAGAACTTCTTCGTCTCAAGGTTACGGATATCAATGATCTCTTAACGCATTTCGCCATCAAAAAATTAGCTCCAGAGACCTTAAAGGCTTGGGAACAACATTTGGGATCTAAAAGTAAGGTGCCAACGTACTCCGAATTCGAGGCGTTTCTTAACACTCGTTTAATAAGTGTAAGTAATCTCGAACGAAGCAGCCAGCCAGTGCTAGAACGATCGTATCAACAGAACCAAGCAACAAACGCTAAATCTTCGATAGAACAGAAATCAGGAAACAAAACACAATTGCAAAGGAAAACTTATCACGTCACTACGTCCGTATCTAAAGAAAAACGCACGCTACCCAATTGCACAGGGACTCACAATATTCGATCGTGTCCAGATTTCATCGCTCGTGACTGTTTTGCAAAAAAGGCAATGGTGGATCAGCTTCATCTATGTATAAATTGCTTAGGAACTAATCATTTCGTTTCCAAATGTCCGAGCAGATCGAATTGCAGAAACTGTGGCCAAAGACATCACACACTTCTACATTATTCCTTTAACGGAAGATCAGTAGCCACCAATTCATCCGACAATGCTACGACATCAGCTCAGAATACAACACAGGCTCCGTGCTCACCCAAAATAACCTATGCTGCAAGCTTAAAGTCAGAGCTAACACCACAACAACCATCAAAGGTGTTATGAGCCACAGCATTAGTACCAGTTGTCAATGTCAATACTGGACGGCAAATAACGCTCAGAGCTCTTATCGACCAGTGCTCGGGGGGCACTCTCATCACAAAGCGAGCCGCACAGGCATTGGGCCTACATCGTACACCCACACACACTAATGTGAGTGGCAGCTTTCAACTTGGTTCAAGCCTCAATCCTCACTTTGAGGCATTCGTACAACTGGCATTTGTAATGGACAAAGTCACATCGCAGCTACCAAGTAAGCAAATCGAGCCAAATGATTGGTCACACATCAATGGCCTGGAGTTGGCAGATCCAACATATTTTCGTCCAAGCAACGTTGATTTACTCATTGGGACAGAAATGCAAGCATCAATTTTATTGCCAGATATCCCTATCGGTCAACGTGAGCAACCCGTTGCGCAAAATTCGTATTTTGGTTGGATTCTATATGGTCAAGTTGCATCAACTGCAACCTACAATCCGTCACACATCGTTCATTGTCACCATGTAGCAATCAAATCGCAATTGGATACACTTGTTCAGCGTTTCTTCGAATCAGAGCAAATACCGGAAGAACGAGGCATAACACAGGAGGAGAAATGGTTCATCGATTTCTTCAATCAAAATTGCGTTCGACAACCAACAGGGAAGTATCTAGTTCGACTACCACTAAAAACGTACTTTGATCCAACCCAAACATTAGGTCGATCAAGACAAATGGCTAACAATCGATTCCAACAACTAGAACGGCGTTTTCTTCGTACAGACAAGATCCTAGAAAGTTATACCGAAGCGATTCAAGAATATTTTCAATTAAACCAAATAGTTCCATCGATATCTACAGAAGATGAACATCTTACCATCACCACAGCAAAGCAAACAGCAGTTACGGCGTGTGTCTTACCACATCATGCAGTGATCCGAGAAAGCAGTTTGACCACCAAACTTCGGGTTGTCTTTGATGCGTCAGCAAAAACGTCTAACGGAAGGGCACTGAATGATATTTTGTGCATCGGACCAGCGCTCCAAACCGAGCTCCCAGCAGTATTGTTCAATTGTAGATTATATGAGTTTGCTTTCAACGCCGATGTGCAAAAAATGTATAGGTGCATCGAAATGCACCCGGATGACATACAATATGAAAAGATGCTATGGCGCAACAATCAAGGTGACATAGAGGAATATTGCCTTACAACTGTCACATTTGGTACTACTTCGGCACCATGTACTGCTAGCAGTGTCATAAACAGAATCGCGGACGACGAAAAGGAACGCCATCCACTGGCAGAAAATGTATTGAAGAGAGAAATGTACGTAGACGACGTGCAATCAGGAGACCATTCAGTGGAATCTGCTTTAAATAAACTAGAGCAAGTGAAATCGGCACTACAGTCAGCCGGCATGGAGTTGAGAAAATGGTCTGCCAGTCATCCCTCACTATTGGAATCAATTCCACTTGAACAGCGATACACGAGCTCGTCACGACAACTGCACAGCGACGACACGGTTAAGACGTTGGGCATGAATTGGCAGCCAAACGAAGATCTGTTCAAGTTTCAACTAAGATTTGACGTTCCAACTATTGCTACAAGACGAACTATTTTGTCAACCACGGTTCGGTTATTTGACCCATTGGGACTCATCGCGCCAATCATCGTGATCGCAAAAATTATTTTAAAACAAGTTTGGGCATACAACCAGGATCGAGAGCATGCTCCATTGGGGTGGGACGATAAGGTTTCCGGAAAGCTGAACGAGGCTTGGGCCGAATTCTTTACCGAGCTCCCATCTATCAACGAAATATCCATTCCACGATGGATCAAATACTCACCAAGAATACGTCTGCAGAATTGCATACGTTTTGCGATGGCTCCAGCGTTGCATTCGCTGCTTGTGTATACATTCGCATCACAGAAGAAAATGGTAACGTGTACACACAACTGCTGACTGCCAAATCGAAAACAACACTAACGAATCCAACATTAACAATTCCTCGAGTAGAATTGTGTGCCGCCGAATTAGCCACACGCATAGCTTCATGGGCGAAGAAAATCTTGAAGGTGCACATCGATGGGATTCCAATGTATTTTTGGAGTGACGCAATGATTGTATTGCACTGGATTCATGGCGACACAACCCGATGGAAGTATTCGTAGCGAATCGCGTCAGTAAAATACAGTCAAAGTCAGCCATAGAAAATTGGAGCCACGTTGATACAAAGAACAATCCGGCTGATTGTGCAACTCGCGGTTTAATGCCAAAACAGTTATCAACATTCGATTTATGGTGGAAGGGGCCAACCTGGCTCCGGCAACCTAGTGATACCTGGCCAAAGTTTCAGAAACACGGTCACAAATTTAACGAAGAGGAATTGGAAGCCAAGTCTGCTAAAGTCCATGTTCACGTCGCCATACAAGGGGATGCAATCCTGTATCATTATTCATCGCTAACCAAACTAATTCGCATATCCGCCTGGATTTATCGATTTGTTTACAACTCACTTAAAGACAACAGAGCACAGCGCAAAAATGGGCCGCTTCAAGTGAACGAGTTACACGATAGCTTAATTAAGCTAATTAAGTTAGTGCAACAGGACTCTTTCGAGAGTCATCTGTCCTGTATTAATTCGAATGATCCGTTGCCAGCAAAATCGACAATAAGGGGTTTAGCATCTTTCGTCGAGACTTCAACCGGATTGCTTCGGGTAGGAGGAAGACTACACCGATCAACTATACCCTACCGTCAGAAGCACCCTATAATCGTTCCAAGTCATCATCACTTCATCAATTTATTGATTGACAATGCACACAACAACACGTTGTACGGAGGAGTGCAACTAACTCTGACGAATTTACGACAACAATATTGGATTGTTCGAGGTCGACAACGTGTAGCTGCACGAATTCGAAAGCGCATAACATGCTTTCGAAACAAACCTGAAATATCCCACCAAATGATGGGAAACTTACCTTTGCACCGAATCAACCAACCAACAAGACCATTTGAAGCTACTGGCACGGATTATACTGGCGCATTTGATCTAAAATCCTCAAAATTCCGAGGTAACACTGCATACAAAGGGTATATTGTCATCTTTATCTGCCTGGCAACGAAAGCTGTGCATTTGGAGGTCGTTACCGGAATGTCAACTGAATTTTTGCTCATGGCATTACAGAGATTCATCGGCCGTCGTGGCTTATGTCGTAACATTTTCAGCGACAACGGCACAAATTTCATAGGCGCTGACAATATTTTAAACACAAGGGCGTACCAGGACTCCATCGAGAGGGAAATAGTACCTAAACTTGCGGAGCAGGGCATACAATGGCATTTTAACCCATCACATGCACCTAATTTTGGTGGGCTTTGGGAAGCCAATGTGAAATCCATAAAACACCATCTCAAACGTGTTGTGCAAAGTACTAGCCTGACGTATGAGGAGTTAACAACCGTGTTGATTCGCATCGAGGCCTGTTTAAATTCGCGACCTTTGTGCCCACTTACTGCTGACTCTGACGATTTAGAAGTGTTGACTCCGGGCCACTTTTTAATCGGCGATGCGTTACTAGCCCCACCTCCAGAGAGAGCAATATCAACGCTATCGCTTAGCAGCAATTATATTGCCTTGCAACGAATGATTCAACAGTTTTGGTCACGTTGGTCATCTGACTGGCTGTCGCATCTACAAAATCGTCCGAAATGGCAGCAAGAGCAACATAACCTAGAAGTGAACGACTTGGTGCTCATAAAATGGTCGTGGCACCGTCCACTTTTAAAACAAGGTAATTTAGAAGTTTTGCAAGCTGTTATTTGGCAGTCGTTGAAGATATCATGATGAAATTTGGCAGGAACGTTACCTCTTATTCCTATATGTCTGCTTACTAAAAATTAGCAAAATCGGAGAACGACCACGCCCACTTTTTAAAAAAAATTTTTTTTTAATTCAAATTTTAAAAGAAAAGTTAATATCTTTACAGTATATAAGTAAATTATGCCAACATTCACCTCCAGTAATGATATGGTGCAACAAAATACAAAAATAAAAGATAATTTCAAAATGGGCGTGGCTCCGCCCTTTTTCATTTAATTTGTCTAGGATACTTTTAATGCCATAAGTCGAACAAAAATTTACCAATCCTTGTGAAATTTGGTAGAGGCTTAGATTCTAGGACGATAACTGTTTTCTGTGAAAAAGGGCGAAATCGGTTTAAGCCGCGCCCAGTTTTTATACACAGTCGACCGTCTGTCCTTCCGCTCGGCCTCTAACACGATAACTTGAGCAAAAATCGATATATCTTTACTAAACTCCGTTCAGGTACTTATCTGAACTCACCTTGTATTGGTGTAAAAAATGGCCGAAATCCGACTATGACCACGCCCACTTTTTCGATATCGAAAATTACGAAAAATGAAAAAATGCCATTATTATATACCAAATACGAAAAAAGGGATGAAACATGGTAATTGGATTGGTCTATTGACGCAAAATATAACTTTAGAAAAAAACTTGGTAAAATGGGTGTGACACCTACCATATTAAGTAGAAGAAAATGAAAAAGTTTTGCAGGGCGAAATCAAAAGCCCTTGGAATCTTGGAAAGAATACTGTTCGTGGTATTACATATATAAATAAATTAGCGGTACCCGACAGATGAAGTTCTGGATCACCCTGGTCCACATTTTGGTCGATATCTCGAAAACGCCTTCACATATACAACTAAGGGCCACTCCCGTTTAAAACCCATATCGTACAAACACATTCTAGAGTCACCCCTGGCCCACGTTTATGGCGATATCTCGAAAAGGCGTCCACATATAGAACTAAGGCCCACTCCTTTTTAAAATACTCATTAACACCTTTCATTTGATACCCATATCGTACAAACAAATTCTAGAGTCACCCCTGGTCCACCTTTATGGCGATATCTCGAAAAGGCGTCCACCTATAGAACTAAGGCCCACTCCCTTTTAAAATACTCATTAACACCTTTCATTTGATACCCATATAGTACAAACAAATTCTAGAGTCACCCCTGGTCCACCTTTATGGCGATATCTCGAAAAGGCGTCCACCTATAGAACTAAGGCCCTCGCCCTTTTAAAATACTCATTAACACCTTTCATTTGATACCCATATCGTACAAACAAATTCTAGAGTCAACCCTGATCCACCTTTATGGCGATATCCCTAAATGGCGTCCACCTATAGAACTATGGCCCACTCCCTCTTAAAATACTCTTTAATACCTTTCATTTGATACACATGTCATAGAAACACATTCCATTCGATTACCCTCGGTTCATTTTCCTACATGGGTATTTTCCCTTATGTTGCCACCATAGCTCTCAACTGAGTATGTAATGTTCGGTTACACCCGAACTTAACCTTCCTTACTTGTTTTACAATAACATTACTATTTTTCGCTCATTATTGTTTTAAGTTTAAAAAACTTTCTCTAACATTTTAGTTCGTTACGCTGGATTTTCAGTTTCACTTTTTCAAGTACCGCGTAGTTTTTCATAAACGGGTACTCTTCGGATCCGGGTAAGTTTTCAGAAACGGGTACTTTTTAAGAACTGGGTACTTTTTCAGAGCCGAGCACTCGGGGTATATTTCTGCCATGAAAATCTCTCAGTGAAAACTCATTTGCCTTGCAGATGCCGTTCGGAGTCAGCATAAAATAGGTAGGTCCCGTCCCGCCAATTTGTAGGAAAAATTAAAAGGAGCACGACCCAAATTGGAAGAGAAGCTCTGCATAAAATCTCTTCGGGGCTATCTCGCCTTACATTTATTTATTTATTTTATTTGTTTAGAACCGGGTTCTCTTTTGGAACAAGGTACTTTTAATATCACTGTTTCACGGATTCTTTATGTGCTATTTTACACTAGTGTTCAAAAAATTAGGCTAAGACTCGGTTGAACTGGCCGGTCAATAAAGACCACACATGGACTGAATGTGTCAACAGTGGCACTATAATGTGTTTGACGACCAAACGGAAAAACTCAAATTAGGCACTACGACTTATGTTGTAAAATAACTCCGTCCTCTTGGCAAATTATGGAAGCTGTCTAGTACTCAGCTTAATAGCTGCCTGGAGATCTGGCAACTCTGCCATCCTACTCGTGAAGTTCGAGGTGTAAACATACAGGTGCACCTCCCCTATAAAACTGATGTCGTCAAGTTAACTAAGGGTTAAAGTGAAGCCGCAAAAGACGTGTTAGAGATATGTCATCGGTTTAACATATATTGACGTTTTATCGGTATCTTTTTCATAATAGACCTATGAGTTGTCGATAACAAATCGATAGGCTGCTGATAATAAATTGGTAACACTGCGAAAGAGAGTGATAACTTTTTCATATCAAATCGATCACTTTTTGATAACTTATTGATTACTTTTCGATAAGTTACCGATGAATAAATCGAGATTTTTTCGATAACACATCGATAACTTTTTGATAACAAATCAACGAATGTTCTTTTTATATTGACAGTCAAGCAGCTATTAAGGCAATAATCTCGCATACCACATCATCTAAATGCATGTTAGAGTTAAAGCAGTCCCTGGAGAGAATCGGGACAGGGAGAAGCATATATCTATATTGGGTCCCAGGGCATAAGGAAATATATGGAAATGAAAAAGCGGACGAACTAGCTAAAAAAGGCGCATCCCTTGAAGCTTGCTCCGTGGACGTCCCAATTAAACTGGGAAAAATTAAGCGAAGGCGAGAGGTGCACATGATCGACCAAGCAGGAAAGGCGTGGGTTCAAGTGCGGGGCTGTAAAGTGTAGAAGATTATGTGTAGGTGTTACAACCTTAGACTAACAAAGTTGCTTCTATCATTAAAAAGAGAGGACTGTAGACTCATGACGGGTATTCTGACTGGACACTGCCTTCACATGCCTTTAAATTAGGCTTGGTCAGTAATAGCAGATGTAGGAAGTGCGGGCTGGAGGAGGAAACGATCGAGCACGTTCTGTGCTCTTGCCCTGCGCTTGCCAGGCTAAGACTCCAACTATTAGGAGTGATACAGCTATCAGATCTAGAAGCAGCAAGTGGCTTTAATCATAGGAAGCTTCTGGTATTTGCCAAGAGGGCGAAGTTATTTTATAACATAGGTCCTGGTTTTTGATATGTTTGGTCGTTAAAACAAACTTCTGGTAACACTACGGACTTATTCAGTCTATGTGAGGTCCTCATGGACCGGCCAGTTCAACCTAACCTAACCTAACGAATGTTCTATAGCAAATCGATAAGTTTTTGATAATATATCGATAAAGTTTCCATGCAAAATCGAAGACACTCATCGATATCAAACCGTTAACACTTCGATAACAAATTGACAACACGCCGCATTCGGCTTTGACTTTTACTCTTACACTTTTTAAATTTGATTAAATTTTTAAGGCAAAGCAATTAAGATATCTGCCCTTTCATACGATTTTTACGAAAAGACAACCTCTATTTGCGAAATAATGAATTTCGTACCCAGGAACGCTGTTATTAGAAAGTAATCAGTATTTTTTTTTATCTGCGTTGCATGTGGCCTAGAAAATGACAGCTTCATTTTGAGAGCTAATTTTGCTTCCTCTACGTCATTACTTAACTATCGCTGTCCATGCTGGCTATGCCAATTGAAATTTCATTGTTCACAAAACAATGGATGACTTCTACGTACGTAATGTGCAATAATAGTTAAAAACACGAATGGAAATTGTACGCCCTGAACTCATTTTCCAAAGTCAAGTTTAGTTTGGCAACGTAATCTTGCAGCAACAGAAAAACAAAAAACATTGCTGAAATAAAAGGCAGCCAAAGCCCCATACGGCCCAACACTCAATGCATCACACGGAAGTAAGAAATATGACGGTGCTGTGTTGCTGCTAGTCAAGTTATTATTATCTTTTGTTTTAGTTGTTGCTTTTGTTTTTCTATGCATATACATAACTTACTTTTTTGTATCGCCACATGCGTTTATATTTCGTGATTGTTTTGTTTTTTTCCTGCTGCAAGTGCTGTTGTTGTTGGAAATGTAATACCCAGCGCCAGCATGGATTAGTTTGACTGCATGGCTGAGTGACGTTTGCTTAAGGTGTCACTTTTTATTGTTTCGCTACAGAAATCCAACACTTTGTTTTATAATACCTTTATTATTTTGTTTTTGCCGGTTATTTCAGGTTAGTTTTAAGCCTCTTTTACGTTTTTTTACTTATATATCCACTAAACATGTTCACATTTATTTACCCAACACACCATTGTGACCTTTATTCCCCGCTTCATACTGTCATAAATATTGAGACAATGTTTTGCTTCGGTTACTCACTCCTTTCAACCACAAAATGCAATATGATTACTTAGTGCATTGTCGCTGCTGCACAGTGTTTTAAATTGAACTACTGAGTTCAAAAACCCTAAGTATATGTCTAAAAACTTCGTGCGGAATGGACGCCGAAATTACACAACCGATTTTGAGCAACTCAATTCAACTTAAACTATATGTAGGATTGTTCAATTGAACTGAAGCAGGGTAGACGGTACCACGATACCAAACAAGAAATAATGTTAGTTTGTCATAAAGTCAGTTCAATCAGATTAAGATTGAAGATTTTTGGTAATAAGTGTGTTATATGTTCATAAGCTTGTGTCACTTGCTGAAAACTGCACAGTGCCACGCTCCTTTCTGGAAACTTGCCAAATTCCACAGCTACTCCAAGTAGATTTTCACTTCATGGTATAGTTATCCTATAAGAGAATGAAGGAAGGGATACATGGAGATGAGGTAGGAGAGAAGGAAATAAAAAACTGATGGTAAAAGGAGAGAGAAACGAAAAGAACATGGAAAGAGGAATAGAAATGAGGACAGTGAAATGAGAAGCATAGACGGGGAGAGAAAAGGAGAGAGGAGGAAAAGAGAGAAACGAAGAGGAAGACAAAAAGGAAGCGGAGTTGAAATTATGGATGAAGTATTATAAGAAAAAGACATGCGAGAGAGGAAAACGGAAAAAGAGAGGGAGGGTAACAAGGAAAGCAGGAAAAATATCGAGAAGGAAAAAGAAGTGGGAAAGGTTAAGTGATGGAGCAAAATGAAGTGGAAGAGGAGAAGGGGAGAGATCGGGAAAGAGAGGCAAACAAAGGAGAAAGATTGTATGCGAAGCGCAAAAATTAAGAAAAAGAGGAATAGGTATTAGAAAGGAAAGGGCTGAAAGAGTGTTCGAGATGGAGGTAAAACGATGAAAAAGATAAAAAGAAGGGGTAAAAGAGTAGACAGAGAGAGTAAATGGGAAGTGCAGACAGTAGGGGATCAGCAGAAAATGCAGGATTGGGTGAAGGTAAATGAGATTAACAGGGTGGGGGAGAGGAAGAAGAAAAAGAAGATGAAGAAGAAAAATAAAGAAATAAGAGTTATATAGAGAATATAAAGAAGAAGAGAAGAAAAGGAGAAGGAATAGGACAACGAGCAACAGTAAGAGTAAGAGCACGATAAAACCACAAATAAAAAGTGGTAGCAGATAGAGAAAATTTTGGCAGAAACAAAAAGAAAAAAGCGTTTTAATTACTTTTCAATTGGTTTGATATCGGACTGAGTCGCAGAGAAACGATGCAGGATTCTGGTTAGTTAAGATGTGGTGGAAATACTTCCTTGTCCCGTCCATTACTTTCCTTGAATTGCAGTGAAATCAGGGTTTGATTTCGAAAGTACATCGAAAGGCCAGGCAAATACCCCATACCGATTAAAGAGCCAGATAATTTAGGTACATGGTTTCATATTGTATTTCCTAAAACTGTTGCCATGAAGACCAAAAAAGAAAGGTTATGTTATTATGCGAGTATTGTAATTGGTTGTTATTGGAATCTGTTTTTATCTGGTGGACGCAGTTTTATCTGGTGGACTCAAGCTCTACAAACAACCTTCTTTGCAATTAATATGATGTCATTGCCGGCATAGATAACGGATTGTTATCGCGTCGCATCTTGAGCAGACGATGCCGATGAAATCGCTTTGCAGACCCTTACATAGGATATGACCGACTGGTATACTCAGGTGGATGGCGATCAGACACTTTTTCTCTTTGCGCCAACTGATAAAGACGGCTTAATTATTTAGCCACAAATATGGTATTAGGGAAGTTCCGTATTGAATTTTCGGTCCCTAAAGAGTAGGTAGGGAATTGTTTGGTTTCCTTATTAGCGTTAGAAGAAACTTTCGCCAATCTCACAACTTTTTTGAAGGGTACCCTATCTCAGAACTCGGTATTCAAATACTATACTGAGATAGAACGTTCTTCAAACAAATTTTGCGTCAGCTGCCGATATACGTTGATATTCCACTGAGCACTCGATTCCTAATAATTAAACTTTAAAATTTCGTAGATGACTTTTATCAACATATCTTTATCAATTCGTACCACTGTGCATTGGTTGCAACGAGCTTCCCTTTATCACATTAATAGTATTATGTTAACTTTCCTTTGACTCTGATTACCAACCAACGACAGAGGTTAAAGACATTGTGCACACGATTACACGTAACAGCGAAAATTGTAACAGCAAACATGCACAAACGAACAAACAAACCCAACAAAATGCAGTGCATGGAAAAAATATAAAAAATCGTTTAAAAGTGCATTATGTGATGATGAAATGAATTACCAATGGGTAAAAGTAAGCATTTTATTATCTCATATGGCTTGATGTAATAAAATGGGTATTTTTTCTTATTTAAAGTGTTTAAATAAATTGTTGGATGTTGCCTATTTGGCGCGTTACGTACACGCCATGCTGTGCGTGCGTTTGACTAAAAGTGTCGCAATGGAAAATTATGTAGCAATTTGTATTTCTTTAGGTGGGTAAATACATATTTCACACCACTTTCTTATCTAACAGTTACTTACATATGTTTATGGTGAAGTTTTTGTGCTGCAAACTTTAAAGTTGTTGAAGCCATATTTGATTTTATTGATTTTATAAGCTTCAACTTTTGTTGGCACTCTGACATTTGCTTTTTATACTCAGCTGAGCAGAGCTCACAGAGTATATTAATTTTGTTCGCATAACGGTAATCCGTAACGGCATAAAATAATCGAGATAGATATCGACTTTTATATATCAAAATGATCAGGGCGAAAAAAGAAATTCATTTAGCCATGTCCGTCCGTCCGTCCGTAAACACGATAACTTGAGTAAATTTTGAGGTATCTTGATGAAATTTGGTATGTAGGTTCCTGGGCACTTATCACGCTATTTAAAATGAACGAAATCGGACTATAACCATGCCCACATTTTCGATATCAAAAATTTCGAAAAACCGAAAAAGTGAAGAAAATTAGTAAAATTTTGGACATTGGGCGTGGCACCGCCCACTTTTACAAGAAGGTAATTTAAAAGTTTTGCAAGCTGTAATTTGGCAGTCGTTGAAGATATCATGATGAAATTTGGCAGGAGCGTTACTCCTATTACTATATGTGTTCTAAACGAGAATTAGCAAAATCGGATTACGAACACGCCCACTCTTTAAAAAAAAATGTTTAAAGTCAAATTTTAACAAAAAATTGAATATCTTTACAGTATATAGGTAAATTATGTCAACATTCAACTCCAGTAATGATATGGTGCAAAAAAATACAAAAATTAAAGAAAATTTCAAAATGGGCGTGGCTCCGCCCATTGTCATTTAATTTGTCTAGAATACTTTTAATGCCATAAGTCGAACAAAAATTTACCAATGCTTGTGAAATTTGGTAGGGGCATAGATTCTATGACGAAATGCGCGAAATCGGCTAAAGCCACGCCCAGTTTTTATACACGGTCGACCGTCTCCCCTTCCGTTCGGCCGTTAACACTATAACCTGAGCAAAAATCGATATATATTTACTAAACTTAGTTCACCTATTTACCTGAAATCCGACTATGACAACGCCCATTTTTTCGATATCGAAAATTAGGAAAAATGAAAAAATGCTATAATTCTATACCAAATACGAAAAAAGGGATGAAACATGGTAATTGTAACTTTGTAAAATGGGTGTGGCACCTACCATATTAAGTTGAAGAATATTAAAAACTTCTGCAGGGCGAAATCAAAAGCCCTTGGAATCATGGAATACTGTTCATGGTATTACATGTACATATAAATAAATTAGCGGTACCCGACAGATGATGTTCTGGGTAACCCTGGTCCACGTTTTGGTCGATTTCTCGAAAACGCCTAAACATATACAACATAAGGCCCTTTTAAAATACTCATAAACACCTTTTATTTGATACCCATATCGTACAGACACATTCTAGAGTCACCCCTGGTCCACCTTTATGGCGATATCTCGAAAAGGCGTCCACCTATAGAACTATGGCGCACTCCTTTCTAAAACACTCTTCAATACCTTCCATTTGATACCCATTTCATACAAACACATTCCAGGGTTACCCTCGGTTCATTTTCCTACATGGTGATTTTCCCTTATTTCGTCTCCAAAGCTCTCAGCTGAGTATGTAATGTTCGGTTACACCCGAACTTAGACTTCCTTACTTGTTTTATAAAAATTTATTTGTAGGAAGTTGCTTTGAATGACGAAGCGTATGAGCTTTTACAGTGTGAATGAAAGATAAATTGTTGTGGAATGTATATCGCAGAGCCTTCGTAGGATAGCACTGTGGCCATACTGCTTTTCGTTACAGCATCTATACCTTAGCCTTATGACCGAACCAATAGCTTATGGCGTATGTGGAGGTCCAGCAGTACCTGGTTAAGGATAACGCGTCAGTTGGGCATGACCTAAGAGCTCCTGATGCCCCTATGTCGGCTTTTCGTTGTATTTTATTTAGTTTTTTAGTGGTGTATCGCTAGGTCATGGTAGACCAACATACTAACGCTTCGCTTGTTTTATTCCCGCCGGAGGAATCCCGGAAATGCGGCCTCAGTTTCCAGCGGAGATCGCAACTCTAGCGAGAGAACGTGACCTTATAAGACAGCACGACCCCGGCATCTATGAACGCCGGCGTAGGTAAGCTATGGTCCACCATAAAGTCCCTATCTAAGCATAATGATAAAATTTCCATCGCCCTTGGCGATAAAGTGCTCTCGGCTGCTAAAAAATGTGCGAGAGCTTTCTGCCGACAATAAGTAGTGCATTCTGCGGTTGACAACACCAAATGGCGGGCCAACAGACGCGCACACAAGCATAAATACAGCGCGTTGTGATCTTTTACCACGCTTTTAGTATCATCACAGCCATAGAAGTTAAGGATGCCATCTTTCATGCTAAACCATCTAAAGCAATAGACCCAGACGGCATAGCCAGGGATTTAATTAACTAGCGCTTGTCTTTAACCTCCGTCATCCCCGAAAAATGGAAAATGGCAAGGGTGGTTCCGCTATTAAAATCTGGGAAACCAGCTAACATAGGAGAATCTTATGGCTTTCGAAAACTACATACCACAACCACTGCGCTAAACGCCATTAACACGCAGATAAATTGCGGATAAAATCAAAAACCCCACCACAGGACAGTACTCGCTCTGCTAGACCTATCAAAAGCTTATGATACGGTCAACCACGGCACGTTGCTGCAATATTCAAAAGGTTCCTCCCTTCCCCCAAGTCTCAAAAGGTGGACAGAAAATTATCGATCTGGTTGGCAAGCAACGGTGCAATTCAGGAACATAACATATAAACCCAGAAGCTTTAAACTAGGGATACCACAGGGTGATGTCCTAATCCCACTTTTGTTTAACATCTACATATCGAAGCTACCTTCACCACCAGAAGGGGTCACTATCGTTTCCTATGCCGATGACTGCACAATAATGACCACAGGCCCAGACCCATACATCGATGAACTTTGTTAATAAAATAAATGGCTACCCCTGATCTCTCCAGTTTTTTCGCTTCGCGAAACCTGAAATTGTCACCGACCAAATCATCGGCGACCTTATTTACAACATGGACACGGAAAATGTCGACCTTATTGGACATCCACCTCGATGGCATTACGCTATCGACTGTCTCACACCCAAAAATTTTAGGTGTTACGTTTGATCACAATCCATATTTTGGTGCGCATGCAGCCGCAATTGTACCAAAAATCCAGAGCCGTAATAAAATCCTAAAATCTCTTTCCGGCAGCGCTTGAGTTAAAGACAAAGCAACGCTTATTACCACTTACAAAGCAATTGGGCGGCCGATTGTTTGATGCGCGTCCCCGGATATGGTCGCCAAGCCGAAAGGTTACTTACTAGAAGAAGATACAGGCCTGCCAAAACACTGCCCTCAGAACCGCTACGGGCTGTCTTCTTATCTCCCCAGAACACCCGTTATTCCAATACAAACTAGTCGATGCAGTTTGCTTAGTTTAGCTGTTGCCGTTATTTGCGTGACCTACTTAAGTTAAAGTTGTCGGTCACTTGGGCTGTTTTATCATACTTTACTTCTTAATTAAAAACGCGTTTACGATTAAGAATGTAACGGTTAAATTTAATTTATCAATTTCATGCGCATCCAATTACCAAAAAATAATGTTAAAAACCCAAATATGTGCAGAAAAAAAACCTAAATAATAACAAGTAAGGAAGGCTAAGTTCGGGTGTAACCGAACATTACATACTCAGTTGAGAGCTATGGAGACAAAATAAGGAAAATCACCATGTAGGAAAATGAACCTAGGGTAACCATGGAATGTGGTTGTATGACATGTGTATCAAATGGAAGGTATTAAAGAGTATTTTAAGAGAGAGTAGGCCATATTTCTATGGATGGACGCCATTTAGGGATATCGCCATAAAGGTGGAGCAGGGCTGACTCTAGAATTTGTTTGTACGATATGGGTATCAAATGAAAGGTGTTACTGAGCATTTTAAGAGGGAGTGGGCCTTAGGTCTATCGGTGGACGCCATTTCGAGATATCGCCATTGAGGTGGACCAGGGGTGACTCTAGAATGTGTTTGTACGATATGGGTATCAAATGAAAGGTGATAATGAGTATTTTAAAAGGGAATGGGCTTTAGTTCTATAGGTGAACGCCTTTTCGAGATATCGCCATAAAGGTGGACCAAGGGTGACTCTAGAATGTTTGTACGATATGGGTATCAAACGAAAGGTGTTACTGAGCATTTTAAGAGGGAGTGGGGATTAGGTCTATAGGTGGACGCCTTTTCGAGATATCGCCATTAGGGTGGGCCAGGGGTGACTCTAGAATGTTTGTACGATATGGGTATCAAACGAAAGGTGTTACTGAGCATTTTAAGAGGGAGTGGGCATTAGGTTTATAGGTGGACGCTTTTTCGAGATATCGCCATTAGGGTGGGCCAGGGGTGACTCTAGAATGTTTGTACGATATGGGTATCAAACGAAAGGTGTTACTGAGCATTTTAAGAGGGAGTGGACATTAGGTCTATAGGTGGACGCCTTTTCGAGATATCGCCATTAGGGTGGGCCAGGGGTGACTCTAGAATGTTTGTACGATATGGGTATCAAACGAAAGGTGTTACTGAGCATTTTAAGAGGGAGTGGGCATTAGGTCTATAGGTGGACGCCTTTTCGAGATATCGCCATTAGGGTGGGCCAGGGGTGACTCTAGAATGTGTTTGTACGATATGGATATCAAATTAAAGGTAAGTACGAGGGTTTTAAAAGCGAGTGGCCCTTAGATGTATATGTGAAGGCGTTCTCGCGATATCGACCAAAATGTGGACCAGGTGATCCAGAAAATCATCTGTCGGGTACTGCTAATTTATTTATATATGCAATACCACTAACAGTATTCCTGCCAAGATTCCAAGGGCTGTTGATTTCGCCTTGTAGAACTTTTTCATTTTCTAATTTATTTAATAATTTGGGAAAAATTTAAACAACGTGACATCAGGACGGACAAGGCGACAGCTGTTTCGATTATACCTTGTAAATCTCTTCAAAGCTTCAAATAAATGTTTTCATACATTTAAAAACAAAAAGCAATATGGGCAATCCCCGATTATTAAAAATCTTTTTCATTTTCTTCTACTTAATATGGTAGGTGTCACACCCATTTTACAAAGTTTTTTCCAAAGTTATATTTTGTGTCAATAAACCAATCCAGTTACCATGTTTCATCCCTTTTTTCGTATTTGGTATAGAATTATGGCATTTTTTCATTTTTCGTTATTTTCGATATCGAAAAAGTGGGCGTGGTTATAGTCCGATATCGTTCATTTTAAATAGCGATCTGAGATGAGTGCCCAGGAATCTACATACCAAATTTCATCAAGATACCTCAAAATTTACTCAAGTTATCGTGTTAACGGACAGACGGACGGACGGACGGACATGGCTCAATCAAATTTTTTTTCGATACTGATGATTTTGATATATGGAAGTCTATATCTATCTCGATTCCTTTATACCTGTACAACCAACCGTTATCCAATCAAAGTTAATATACTCTGTGAGCTCTGCTCAACTGAGTATAAAAATAATACGATAAAGCAATTAACTGATTACAAATGCTTTTCGATTTCATTTGCGTATCGAATTACGGTAAATCCGTAAATAATTCGTTATAATCTTAATTGGTAGTTTTTATAAAAAGTCACCTTGAAAAGTAAACAATTAAAAATGCAAGCGTATAAATAAATATAAATATATAAATTAACATTAAATCGAGTTCATTTATTGGCAGCGCTGAAATAAATTCTGCGACTTTTTTAAAGCTGTTGTTGAAAACGTGTTAACGTCAAATGTACATTAGGGTGCGCTTTGTTTATACGGCTTCACGTTGCGATTCGTTTTCTGAAGCATTGCAATTGCTTGAATGCTTTATATGTAAAATGTTGAAAGAACGAGTTTCCAAAAAAAAAAAGAACGAGTTTTGTAAAATTGTGTTTGGAGGCAATCCAGGTTTAGCGTTGTGCCATCTTCAGTATCCAGTTTGTTATCGCAGCTGTCTCACAAGAAGAACTACACCAGAGAAACCCCAGGAATACAACCTGAGAAACATTTAGGAATATAATCGTCCTAGCATATGCAGAAGAGATAGAGGCAACAGGTAGTATAAAGCTGGAAGGAAGAGTTAACGGTTTTAATGAAATGGCTATTGATGTGCCGTTGTGGTGTGGCGGTGGTAGCGTGCTCTACGCCCCGGTCAAAGCAAAATCAACATATTAGAAAAAATTTTTTTCAATTAGAAGAAAATTTCTCTAAGCTGAGGCGCCCCTCTGCAGTGATTTGGCAAGCACTCCGAGTACATTTCTGCCAGGAAAAGCTTCTCAGTGAAAACTCATCTGCCTTGCAGGTGTCGTTCGGAGTCGGCATAAAATATGAAGATCCCATCCCGTCAATTTGTAAGAAAAATGGAAAAGGGCACGGCGCAGTTTGGAAGAGCATCTCGGGATAAAAACTCTTCGGAGGTTATCGCGCCTTATGTTTTTTTATTGGTGTGTCTAACTGCAGCTACAGCGAATTGAAGGACCCACTCAAAGAAATCACTTGGTGATCGAAGAAACTCCGGTCATGGGGAAGTTGAGGCCAAAGCTATCAAGCAAAACGCACGAAAGTCAGGAGAGTTATGCGGGTAATCAAACAGCATACACAGATCTTGGGAAAGTTAAGAGGGAGGTTAGATTAGGTTGAACTGGCCTCACATAGACTGAATGTGTCCATAAAGTTAATATCATCTTACGCAGAAATGAGGGAAATGATATTGTGATCTTTTACCAAATTTGTATTGTGGCGAATATTAGCATTTCGATACATAACTATGCTGCCAGTAAATAAATGCACAACAACAGAAAAGCAAGCTGCTACATATACATGTCAAGCAAAGAGAATATTTCACATACAAACATGTAGTCAGCAGCTAAGATAATATCTAGAAGACAAGCGTGAATATCATATATAGAAATGAGAAATAAACAAGCAGCTCTTCGAGAAGGCTGTTCGTGAAAAGTCTAGGTCTTAGGGAAAATAAGCGAACTTGGCAACAGAGTATAAAAGCATCGCTAGATCAGGAATAATGAACTAGTGTGATTTTAGCACACTTTTAGTACGTGAGTAATTAAATTGTGAAGTACTACTATCACCTAAGTGAGGAGGGGTGACCCTACGGGTTAAACCTTGCACAAAATATCTAGAAATCATCCTAGACAGTAAGCTGTCATGAAGCTCTACGTTGAGGAGAGGGTGAAGAAGGTCTCAACAGCACTTTATGCATGTAAAGAATGCTGGGGTGTACGTGGGGTTTATCGCCCTCTCTTTCTCATTGCGTTGTTACAGCGATTGTCAATCCTATTATATACTATGGAGTTCTTGTTTGGTGGAAAGCCACAAAAACAACCTACCTCAAAAAATTAGAGGGGGTATGCAGACTATTAGTGCTTAGTATTACGGGGGCCCTTAAAACAATCCCGACGGCTGCACTGTATGCCATTCTGCACATTACACCTGTAGATCTGGGCCCTATTCCACAAAACAACTTATCAACTATTCACTTTGCACTTATCAATTTTTATTTTATTGCAAAGTGAAAAGTGTTTCTGTTCCACAATATTCTTTGCAAATCTCACTATTTGTTGAGCTTAGTTTTGCAAAGGCTTTGTTAACGGAACATATTTTTGCAAAGACTTTTCACTCTCTGCAAAGTCTTTGCGTTCTATTGAAAAGTGGGCGTGCAAGGTGTTCCACAAACCACAGAAACGTCTTTGCATTTGTTTTGATTCTTTTCACTTTGCATTGTGTGATCAT
This sequence comes from Eurosta solidaginis, assembly GCF_040869045.1. NCBI lineage: Eukaryota > Metazoa > Arthropoda > Insecta > Diptera > Tephritidae > Eurosta > Eurosta solidaginis. Next base: position 91,872,531 of record NC_090319.1, on the reverse strand, counting down.
GAGCCGAAAATTAAAAATAGAAAAAAAAATTAGCCGTACTAAAGCTAATTAAAGAAAAAAAAGATATTTTATTTGCTAGCTTTCAAAAGAATAAAGTAAGTATATTTTTATAAAATTATTGTGAGTATTTAGAACATATTTAAGCTTATATTTCATTTTGAAGGTTAATAAATTAGATAAGCAGGCGGCCTGGGAGGAAGTTTTAAATAAAGCCCAGTCACTGCAACTGGCGTCGGCCCAAAAAACGTGGATTATGCGAGGGATAACTTGTTTGGGCTATGGAAGAGACGAACATTGGTAAGTAAAACAATTTATTGCCTATACATGCAAATAATTTTATTTGTATCACTTGTTTTTGTTAGAATTTGTATTACTTGTACCTAATACAATACACGAATCATGGTGGAGTGCAATAACGGCCGCGGAAATAGCGGTGCTGATGAAAGTCAATTAAGACCGCGCGTTATTTGCCGAGTCATTTGGCATAATGTTTGTTGCTGTAGATTGGCTTTTGCTTAATTGTTGTTGTGAATTTTTTATCTATCTTTCCTACTTTTATAACAGCTATTTGCGGTTGTTTTTTAAGTGTCAGAATACAGTGCATCTCAAACTGCTCGTTACTGAATATATTACTTATTGCTTATTGTCAGTGCTGATTTTCTTTTTAGTAATCTTTCTTACTTTTATTCCTTTTTACTACCTTTAACTTTTTTAATTTTAACTAATATTAATGAACATAATGTCGTGCTTTGTCGTTATAGTTAATGAAAATTTGGAACTAAAAATCGCCTGAACAGTTTAAAAATATCGTGCGCTTTTTTATTCCAAATTTTCGCCTGTGGCGCTATATTTCATGACTGTTAAAAGGAAAGAACGCCTGCGGGCTTCATTTCTTCTACGAAAGGGAAATAAAGTCCACTGGAAAAAGGAAATAAAAACCTCGGGTTTTAATGCTTTTTCAAAGAGGAAATACCGCCCGCTGGCCCTATTTCTTTTTTAAGAAATAACGCCCAGGGGCGCTATTTCCGCGGCCGTTATTGCACTCCACCACAAATCATTATTATTTTTATTACAAAAATCATTATAAAAGATCATAAATACATTCAAACGCAATATAGCATCCCACCAAAAATTTTGAACCTTATATAAGCCTTTTTCCATTCGAAAATAAGGTTTATACAATAAGGCCTTAAATTCCTAAGGAGTTTTAATAGTATGAAAAATTCCTTATAAAACACCTTATTTTCTTGTTCTCATGTCATTGGGCATAAAGTTTGTCTGAAAGATAACTTATATATAAGGCTTTCTGCCCATACAAAATAGGCTTACAATTGGCATGAGATGCATTTGAAAACTAACGCTTGCTATTTGAGTGTAGGGTTGCTTCTCAAATGCATCTCAAATTGAGATTTGATAAAAATGTTTGTTGGGTTATGATTGTTTAAAATACACTCAATTCTCTTTTTACATGGTAGATGCGTTCCTGAAAAAAACGCGTAACAAGTTAATTGAGTGTAATCAATAATAAAATATAGATTTTTGTTTTTTGCAGACTAAAAGGGATAACGCCCGAAAAACTGGGTCCGCAGGTGGGAAGATTTGCATTATGGATGAAGGAGACTTGGTCATCCTAGATATTCTGGAATCAGACTCAGCTGTGGTAGATGGACTGAATTTACCAGAAAGCTATGGAATTTCAGATAGCCTTCCAACATTTGAGTCTGATTCCATAATATCGAACGCACAGGAAGTACCTGCAAACCCAACTGCACCCATAAGGAAGAGGAAGAGCTCTACCAAGTTTCCAAGTGAAACTTTGGATAGAGAAAAAAAATGTCGACTGGAGCTTCTCGAGGTTGAAGTTTATTACAGGAAACTTCAATGCCTGAAACTGGAGAGGGAGCTTCAACTTCCACCCTCTGTTGTTACAAAAGGACTCACAGTGGCAGAAATTGCAAGGGTTGAAAACACCCTGTTGTTGGAGGAGTTTTAAATATAGTTGTTAATTTTTTTATTCTAAAAGAATTGTTCTTTTTTCGTTTGTAAATGAACTTGTTATTTTGTTTATTATCATTGTAATATAGTATTTTCGTAAATAGACATTAAGTGAATTTCATATATTTGCTTTTATATTATAATGGAAATATTTGACCAAAAAATAAAAAGGGATATGTCTCTTCTTGCGAAATCTGAGACCATGGCCAACTACGGTACAGGGTCATTAGTGTGAAGAGGTAGCAAAAACTGGTTTTTCGCCTCTAACTCAAGATTTTGGGGGTTCCCCGAAAATTTCTTGTATGCAGATCTACCAGAAAATGGTATCACTTCCAGTGGCGTAACTATAGAAATGGGGGCCCCAGTTGGACTTCCACTAGGGGGCCCTTACCAGGAACATTTTTTGAATCATTCAAACTTTTCGAACCACTCCTTCAGTCTTGCATAATAATTCAAATTACAGATACAGACCAGAATCGCCTAGGCGTTTGAGCGCCAATAAATGATGATGATGCAGATACAGATGATGTTGAAAAAAAAAAACGGATCACACGTTAAACATTTTACTTTCATGGTATAATACTGAAATAAGAAACAATGAAAAAAATGGTCAACATCTAAGATCGCTTCCCAGGTTCTTTTAACTTTTTGTTTCGTAACACCGTGTTATTTATTTTCTGAAACCTATATCTAAAACCATAAACCTGCCCTCAAAGGAAACAACGTTTTGGAGTAGAAAAATATCATAGTAAAAAAAAAATTTTTTTCAATACAATATTTTAGTAGTTTCGTAGTCAAGAAAAAAACAATTTTATTTCAATACAATATTTCAGTAGTTGATATTATGAAAAGTACTGCAGCAGAGAAGTGAACCTTTCCATTCCACTCGCAGCATACATATTATTTTCATTTTCTTCTTCAGCATTTTCCATATCCATTTCCTCCATTTCACTACCATTGTCTTCAATGGTTTGCATGCTTTCAGTACTTCTTCCGATTCTGCTGGCAATATTGTGTAAAATGACACAAACAAGGACCACCTTTCCTGCAAACTCAGGCCTCAGTCGCAAATAATTTAAACACGGGAATCTTTCTTTAAGAATACCAAAACTATTTTCAATTATACGCCGTGTTTTTTTATGACAACGATTGAAAGCACCTTCAGCAGGATTATCGGGATTTCGGCGTAATGGTGGTATCAACCAGTTTTTCAGTCCATAGCCACTATCACCCAAAATAACAGCATCCGGAAAAGGTCTCCATCCATTTTCAAGTCTTTGACTTACAGCCGAATTCCGTAGCACCCTTGAGTCATGAACGCTGCCCGTCCAAATTGCATTTATACTGTAAAATGTGTAGTCTGGACCGCATATCATCATTACATTCAATGAGTGGTTTCCATGCCGATCCACATATACTTCCTCGTGTAATGAAGGCGCATCAATTTTGATGATTGTACCATCAACGCAACCACACACACAAGGGAATCCACCCATAGTAAGAAACTTTTCAGCAATACCATTGACGTCATCGGGCCACCGCACTGTGTTTTGAAATAAAACGTCTATTATAACATCGACAACTCTATGAACGACTCTGCAAACTGTTGATTTTGAAACACCATGCATAGCTCCGATACCATGGTACTGGCAACCATTTCCGAGCCAATGTAAGCACAATAGAAGTTGATTTTCAGCCGACAAAGCATGACTGCGCTGTGTTTTGTGCTCTAATTTTTCACCAACTTTATTTAAAATGAAATCAACTTGTGTTTGGTTTAAACGGAAGCACTCTTTAAAATTAAAGTTTTGTAGTCCCGAAAAATTAATTCGGTCTCTATAATTTCGTCTTCACTATCCTCGAACAAAAACTCACGTCTTAACATTTTGAAAAACTTCACTAGTAATAACAATGTGAATTGGCAAAGCGATCGTTTACCTAGCAAATTTTTGACAAACTTATCAAAGTTGGCTTTGCAAACATAGAGTTAACAGTTTTTGAGGAACGAAAGAGCGCATTTATTTGCAAAGTCTTTGCAAATTACACTTTCAATATTAGCTTTGCACTTTGCACAAGAGAACGTACGTGGAACGGAAATCGAAAAGAGGGTACAAAAACTGCAAAGACTTTTCAAATTACACTTATCAACTTCAGCTTATAACTGATCAAATTTTACACTTCTGAGGAACACAAAGTTTTGCAAATTGACGAAAAATTTGCAAAATGCAAAGTGAAAAGTTGATAAGTTGTTTTGTGGAATAGGGCCCTGGTAGCAAAGAACGTAGCGTTAACAATAGCAACCAGGCTCGATGCCTCGGGGCAGTTTGAGCGCCCACCATACGGCCATAGTAGTATAGCGTCATCTATCACAGGACGAACAGACTACCTGATTCCCTATCTGCGCTTCGAGGGAGATCTTAAGGCCACAATCGAGGTGAACGGTTGGCGCAAGGGTGCTCAAATGGCGGACGAGGCGATACATGTGTAGACAGATGGTTCAAAGGAGTGGACGGAGTAGGGTCAGGGTAAACAGATCCTACAAGTTGCCAGATTACTGTAGGGGTTTCCAAGCGGAATATTAGCCGCAACCAAAGTAGTAGAAAAACTGGAAGAGAATAGCTTAAACTATAATCAAGCAGCAATTAAGGCAATAATCTCGCATAGCATTGCATCTAAATGCGTGTTAGAGTGTAGGCAGTCTCTGGAGAGAATCGACACAGGGAGAAACATGCATCTATATTGGCTCCCAGGGCATATAGGAATAGATGGGAACGAAAAAGCAGATGAACTAGCTAAAAAGGGCGCATCCCTTGATGCTTGCTCCGTAGACGTCCCAGTTAGACTGGGATAGATTAAGAGAAGGCGAGAGGAACACATGATCGACCAAAGAGGAAAGGCGTGGGTTCAAGCGCGGGGCTGTAAAGTGTCGAAGTTGCCTTTATCATTAAAAAGAGAGGAATGTAGACTCATGATGGGTATGCTGACTGGACACTGCCTTCTGGTGTCACATGCCTTTGAATTAGGCTGGGTCAGTGATAACAGATAATGGAAGTGCGGGTTGGAGGAGGAAACGATCGAGCACGTTTTGACTCCAGCTATTAGGAGTGATACAGCTGTCAAATCTAGAAGCAGCAAGTGGCTTAAGACCTAGAAAGCTTCTAGTATTTTCCAAGAGGACGGAGTTATTTTATAACATAGGTCCTGGTTTTTGATAGGGTTTTTTCAGTTTTGTCGTTAAAACAAACTTCTGGTAACACTACGGAATCATTCAGTCTATGTGAGGCCCTCATGAGTCGGCCAGTTGTTTTGAGAATCATATCGGGCCTATTGCGGTGTAATTTCGGAATTATATCAGGATTGCTTTCCAATTCCATAATTTAAGATCTATGGCCGTATTATTTTGGAATTGCTTTCGGGACATTTTTGGTGCTTTTCGGAATTAACTCAGAATTATTTTGGGATTGTTGATATTATTATTATATTAGTAATTATATCGTTTCTATATTGATTTCTCAACTGTTTCGGGATTGTTTGTAAGGATCGTATTGGGTCTATATCGGGGTAATCCCCAATAAATATTTGGTTTATGGGCAATGCTGTGGGTAGCTGAAAACATTTTGAAGAAGTATTTTTGAAGGACTTTCATTTTGATTCTACTTGCTCTATTTTATGAATTACTTCACGCCAATTCCTCTTATTTACACGAGCGATTGTATATTTGTAAATCCTCAACTATCTCGGAAACTGCTCGAACGAAATGTGGCACATAGATGGCGCATTACATTCCTTAGGTGTTGCCGCCGATGTTGTCTTCAAAAGATTGATATGGATGTCAAGTGAAATGTTTTTAATTGGAGTTGCCAGCTTACCTTAACTTCATTGGCCTACAAATATCAAGCACATATTGCAAGCATACATTTGTCATATTTAATTATATACTCACGTTGAATATGTGCTGAATACGAATATATTTTTGTATATATGTATTTTTTTATATGATTTCTCATCAAGCTAACCATGACCTAATTAATAATTTTCATTAAATAGGAAAAAAATTACTCAATCTATCACTTCTTCTTTTGTAGTACATTTCTTGCACAGATGTTGGTGATTACATACTAGGTTTATTATCCAACGGTCGGAGTTAGTGGTGTCAGAAAAATATCGATGCCCAAAAAATAGTCATTTTGTGACTTAATACATTTTGTTGTTCTTGTAGCGATAAGCCCGAAAATTTTACCAAAAAATACGGCCACACACGGAAGGTTTTAAGACCGGGGCAAACTACTGTAGAAACGAAAACGGCGGTCTTGTAACTGATGTCAAGAGAGTGTTTAGATCATGGAGGGAACACTTCTCTGCTCTCCTAAATGGAGACAGCGATTCCCCGCGCAGAGATGACGAACCCGATCCCGCAATCGATGATGATGGAATATATGTCCCCCCGCCAGATTATGACGAAGTTAGAATAGCAATAACCAGATTGAAAAAAAGGACGTGTGGCACTCGGGGACTGCCGCGGTAAAGCTATTGCATATTATCAACTTATGCAATTATAATATTTAAGCAACATTTTGTTTTCTTTGATATTAATTCAAGTTTTGTCTTTGATATTAATTCAAGTTAACCTTTTTAAGCGTGGTGACCGATAAGAAAACAAATTTTTTACTTTTATTGAATAAATGAGAAGTTAATATTTAATTTTCACTTTAACTTTAACTTTATTTTTAACTTTAACTTTAACTTTCACTTTAACTTTAACTTTATTTTTAACTTTAACTTTAACATTCACTTTAACTTTAACTTTAACTGTAACTTTAAATTTAAATTTAACTGTAACTTTAACTTTATCCTTAACTTTAACTTTAACTTTGACTTTAACTTTAACTTTAATCTTAACCTTAACTTTAACTTTAACCTTAACTTTAACTTTAACTTTCACTTTAACTATAACTTTATTTTTAACTTTAACTTTAACTTTCGCTTTAACTTTAACATTCACTTTAACTTTAACTTTAACTTTAACTTTAACATTAACTTTAACTTTCACTTTAGCTTTAACTTTAACTTTATTTTTAACTTTAACTTTAACTTTCGCTTTAACTTCAACATTCACTTTAACTTTAACTTTAACCTTAACTTCAACTTTAACTTTATTTTTAAATTTAACTTTCACTTTAACTGTAACATTCACTTTAATTTCAACTTTAACTGATATTAGAGAAAAATTGTAAGTTTACAAACGGCGATGGTTACTAGGACATGTTTCTGAATTTCACTTCTTCATCAGCTAGCTTTTCGGGAGCTGAGCGGTGAACTCGAATCTCCAACATTCATATCAGTGCAAGCCTTTTAGCTGCTAAGCCATATGAATTTCCCGTTGTTCGCTGTACAATTGGTCTCTAACTTTAACTTTAACCTTAACTTCAACTTTAACTTTAACTTTGACTTTAACTTTAACCTTTACTTTAACTTTAACTTTAACTTTAAATTTAACTTCAACTTTAACTTTAACTTTAACTTTATTTTTAACTTTAACTTCAACTTTAACTTTAACTTTTAATTTCACTTTAACTTTATTTTTAACTTTAACTTTCGCTTTAACTTTAACATTCACTTTAACTTTAACTTTAACTTTAATTTTAACTTTAACTTTAATTTTAACTTTAACTTTAACTTTTACTTTAACTTTAACTTTAATTTTAACTTTAATCTTAACTTTAACTTAAACTTTCACTTTAACTTTAACTTTAACTTTCGCTTTCGCTTTAACTTTAACATTCACTTTAACTTTAACTTTAACTTTATGATCCGGGGTGGGCGTGAGCTTAGCACCTGCTAACAAGCCAACCTAATATAAACGCATGCAAGTCATTTTCTGTCAAAAATGTCTTATGCACATACAACTTGTATTAGAGCAAATCAAATTGAATTTGCTGCGTGAAAACCTAACTCGATTTCCAATTTTTGTTCTGCGTGACATTTAGATTTGACGTTTGCACACATGCTTTACATTGTCGCAATGCATGCTTATTTGGGTTAGGGCAAAAAACGCCGGTCGTTTGCGTGCGATAAAAAAACGCAGTGCGGTTGTATTAGGTTGGCTTGTAAGTGACCATATATGTATACGATAAGCGATAGCACAATGGCTACTTCGTGAAAATCAACGACAGCTCTTTTAGTTTGATTTCGATGGTCGTACGGTGAGGAAGTGTTGCACGCGCGCTAAAAACATAGTACACAAAGACTTCGTTTATTTGGGAACCAGCATTAACGCAAGCAACAATATCAGCACTGAAATCCAGCGAAGAATCAATCTCGCCAATAAATGCAACGAAAATCGTACTCTACATGTCATTTATGGGGCAGAAGCATGGACCATGACAACAGCAGATGAAGCGGCTTTGGGAGTGTTGGAGAGAAAAGTTCTTCGAAAGATTTATGGACCTCTACGCGTTGGCGATGGCGAGCACCTAAGAAGATTTAATGATGAGCTGTACGAGCTATACGCAGACATCCACATAGTCCAGCCAATTAAAACGCAGCGGCTGCGCTGGCTAGGCCATATTATGCGAATGAAAGATGATGATCCGGCCAAGAAAGTGTTTCTATCGCCTATGGAAGCAGAGGTAGAGGGCGTGTGAACAATTGGCACCGGTTGGCGGAGCGAAGGAGCGACTTGCGCGCCTTGTTGGACGGCCATAACCGTTTAGACGGTTAAGCGCCAATTAAGTAAGTAAGTAATTGTAGCGATAAGGACAGTCCCCGAAGGTGTTGGAGAGTGTTATCGATATTAATGATCCTTTTCCAGTATGTTCCGGCAACAGGCAGTATTCAGGTACTAGGCCGGCCATCTCGGGAACGATTTAGTATGACCACATTGACCCTTCTGGCCTCAAGAAATGCTCAAGAAACAATTTCTTTATCAGAAAGTATCCACCTCTCAAGAAAAGGCATATACTCTTTGCAAACTTTGCCTAACAATTATTTAGCAAACGTGCACCAAGGGAGCCCTGGCTTCGCCAACAATTTTATCTGCCCCTCATTATTTCTTGAGCAACGACTCTGTAAGAAGAGAGTAGGCAAACTACCAGGGATAACAGTGACTGTATTTATGAGTTTTTTTTTAAAGGAATTTGCCATTCTATTTGACCACAAATGTTCTTTTTCTGATGTATATTGGACTGATTTTCCGTCATCCCTTGTCAAATTTGGTTTGGAGTCAAACCGGTTTCGGCGTTACGCTATCATCGGTGTCATTTTTCGTTCTCTTGTTTAGTGTATTCTTTTAACTTAAGTGCATTTTCAATTGGATTATGTTAATTTTAACAAACTTTCTTCTAATGCATTCTGAATCTGATTTTCGTATCTTGCAGGGAAGTGACGGCGCTTCATAGAGAACAGTGAGATAAAGGAAATGTATACGAGTTTTTCTTGAGCGTTTTCTTATGATGTGTATACCGCGCTGGGTGACAGTTCCAAAAGAGGGAGAATTTTTTAATCCATGGATACATGATTGCAATGCGACGGAGGAAATTATGGTGTATAAGGCATTTTTCATCCCCACCCGTAAAATAAAAATAATATATATAGTAAGTCATCACAAATACTCACACCTCTAATGCCAATTGAAAAATATATAAAGAAAAATATGTACATAGCTAACAAATTGACTGTAAATAAGCAAAAAAAAAAAAAAAAAAACGTTTTTGGCATCACCAGTCTCAATATACTGGAAACTCCATCTTGTTGCAGCTGTATGGAGGATGATGAGGGGGAATCATCAAATCACTTTATGCTTGATTGCCCAGCTTTTGCCAGAACTAGGCGAAAGTACTTCGGTCGCGCCTCACTTGGATCTCCCGAGGATTTATCCAAGGTGGAGATCGGTATCATTCGGAACTTTATCTTTGCTACGCATCTATTCTCTAAGAACTAGGCGAAAGTACTTCGGTCGCGCTTCACTTGCATCTCCCGAGGATTTACCCAAGGTTGCGTTCGGTATCATTCGGAACTTTATCATTCCTACGCAACGATTCTCTAATCAGCTATATTTAAGTCACCGTTATTTTATTGTATGTGGTATCACAATGGACCTTCATGTTGTCCAAGTGAGCTTCCCTTATCAGGACAGCTACCACCTAACCTAACCTAACCTATCATCAATTATTTGGTATTTTTGACCAATATAGTTTTTTTTCTTTTGGTATTGTAACGAATCTTAGGAATGCTCGATTACTCCTTGTCTTCTATTATCGTTCGAATCACTGAACAGTCGAATAAATATTACGTAAAACGTATTGAAATCAAGCTGATTGGCTATTACTTAGATTGTGCTGCTTTTATAATCTCAGTTGCCTCGTTCGCCTGTTTCTCCCACTGTCTAGATTTTTCGCTAACAGCCTTCTCGATAAGTTGCTTGTTTACTTCTCTGATCTCTTTGCATCTCATCCATGTTGCCTTCTACGCATACATATGTGTGTAGTTTATTTGATGTGATATCTGCTCTTTGTTACTATGTATAGGTGTGGGTAATGTCGGCTGCGCTCTTACCTGCTGTGTACTTGTGTGCTTAGCATTTTGTTGTCTCATCTCATTAGATTGCTGTTGAAGTTGTGCAGTACTTATTTTTTTATTTTTATTTTTTTTTTAGCTATTACAAGATTTCTCAAAAAAGCGAAGTTTTTGCGAGAAAAAATAGCTTATTTCTATTTTACTGTATTTGTTATCAATTATTATGAGAGGTTACAATGAAAGACAACAGTAAAGAAATAATAATTAAAATTTAATTAAAACTAAAATTTAGTTTAATAATTTAATATTATGTGAGTACAATTAAATATATAGTGTAGAAAGTACTTGCATCTAGATATTAAAATCAAAATTTGTAAGAAGAAGCCGTTTTACCTCGAATTTAAAGCATTGCACATTTCTTGCATTTTTAACTTCAACTGGAAGTTTATTGAAAAGTTTAACACCATAATGCCTTAGTGATTTTGCACATCTTTCCGTTCGGATACGTGGTTTCATATTTATTCTAACTCTAAGTGTATATTCTGGGGATGATTGTAACAAGTGGTTGTGTTAAGTGCTATGTTGAGTGATTAAGGACAACAACGATTGTTATTTTAATATAGTACTTTTATTCTCTATGATTAACATGTGGTGTTTGCCACGTAGCATACAAGTAAAGTTAAGTAAGTAAGTAAAATTATATGTGTGTATAGGCCAGTTCACATTTGGTGGAAACGCGTTCGATTATTTTGGTAATATTGTAAATCGTATATAATATGGTGGTTACATTATCAAGCTATTATTACATGCTTTTCTGTTTAAACAAAAAAAAAAAATTAACTTTAATGCTACGATTGCGGCAAGCTAATCCCACCCGTATCGCTGTGGTGGTCTCGTAAATCTACCTGCTCGAGTTCGTCTGAGGTTCGGATCGATTGCGTTTGGTGGTACCCTATCACTATGGTTGTTTAGCTCAATTTCCGACCCCGAACTCTCAGCCGTTTCATATTCATCTGATGAATTGTTATTGTCGACTTCCACCAGCTCTGATTCCTCCACGGAATTTGGCTGCTTGCCAACATCACTGCTTGTTGCCACAACCGGTGCATTTGTTACTATATTCCTTTCCTCACTCGGACGCGCCTTAACACCCCTCTTGTCAATTTCCTCAAGTAAAGCTTCACCTCCGTTTATTTCATTATTTTTTACCCTAGCAACCAATCGTCTATTACGCCTGAAGTGGTTGTCGAAATTGTCCTTGATTATGTAGGACCGATCGTTTACCTTTCCTACGATGCATCCGTAGCACCACTCATTCGCATTTTTTTTAAATATAACAAGATCGCCTAATTTTAGCACTGGTAAAGTTTTTGCATTTCTGTTATAATAATACTTTTGCTTCTCGCGTTTTTCTTGAATCCCTTGTTGTACGGTGCTCTCATCCACGTTGCTGCGGTGAAGCGACGAATCTGACACTGGCATACCTGTTTTAACTAATCTACCAAAGAAGAGTTGAGCTGGCGTCAGTTTCATGCTTGCCACCGGAGTTGAGTTATACTCGAGTATTCTGTATAAGTAGTTGGATGAGTCATGGGCTTCGTAGCATCGCTTTAAGATGTTTTTCGCTATCGCGACACCCTTTTCCGCTAAGCCATTACTTTGTGGGTAACGCGGACTGGAGAATTTCATTTGAATATTATATTCGTTGGAGAATTTCAGAAATTCACGGGAACCGAATGGCGAGTTATCTGACTTTATAACAGTTGGATACCCCAGCTTGTTAAAGTTGTGTTTCAATTTTTCAAGAATGTGTTGTGAAGTTTTGTTTTGTAGTGGTTCCACAATCAGGTAACCTGAGTAAAAGTCAATAGCGGACAAAAAATCTCGACCCGCATATTCAAAAAGGTCTATGGCAACAACTTGAAAAGGATATTTTGGTGGGTCTTCCTGAACTAACTCTTCCTTTTGAATATTCCTCCTAAGCTTCTCACATATATTACAAGACTCAACTAGAGCTTTTATGTGTTCATTCATTTTCGGCCAGTAGTAGTGCATCCTAGCCCTAGCCAGAGTTTTCTCTATACCGAGGTGATTTGCGTGCAGCCAGGTTTTAATCGTGTCTTGTGATTCCGTTGGCACAACTAATCGATGGTCTCGAAAAAGGAGACCATTTTCAAAATGAAGCTCATTTTTAAATTTATGAAATAACCTACTCAAATCATCCAAAAGATTGAAGTTTGGCCAACCGTTTTCAACCCACCGACATATTTTCAAATATTGCTGATCCCTCTCTATAACCCTCCGATATAAATCATAGTTAGCTTGTGATAGACAAGCTGATTTAATAACTGAATGTATTATCCCCGATAGATCTGCGTTTTCCAGCGCTTCTGGTAATTGCGCCCGTGACAAGCAGTCGGCAACCAGCATTTGCTTTCCAGGTTTATAAACCACGACCATTTTTGGGTATTTTAGAAGGAACATGAACATCCTTTGCAGTCTTGCACTCACGTCATCAATATCACGCTTCACCAAAGTTTCAAGTGGCTTATGATCACTTTCGATAGTAAACTCCCGCCCATATAAGAAGAAGTGAAATCTCTGACATGCAAAAACTATGGCTAACAATTCCTTTTCAATCTGCGCCCATTTCTGCTCACTGTTGCTCAGGGTACGAGAGGCAAACGCTACCGGATGCCCATTTTGTATTAATACACATCCAAGACCATTTTTGGATGCATCTGTCTGCACTATCACCGGCTTGTCAGCATCGTATACTATTAGGACGGGGTCAGATGTTATAGTTTGCAACAAACTTTTCATTTCTTGCTCATGTTCATCCGTCCAATCAAATTTAACGTCGTTGCGTGTCAAGCTCCGTAGTGCAGCTGAGCGTTGTGACAAATTTGGTATGAATTTAGCTAGATACTTAAATAAACCCAAGAGACGCATTACGTCTTGCTTGTTTCTTGGTTTCTGCATGTTTAAAATTGCTTCTCTATATTTACTATCTGGCCTAACAGTACCCTCAGACAAAATATGACCCATAAATTTTACTTCAGATTTCCGGTATTGAATTTTAGTGGCATTGAGCTTGATTCCGTTTTTCCTTGCTCGATCCATCACAGTCGCCAAAATCCGATCGTGCTCCGTTTCGGTTTCAGCCACTATTGCTAGGTCATCAAAATAAATGATTACTCCTGATATGTCTCCAAATATTTCCACCATTTTACGCTGGAACATCTCAGGGGCACAGTTGAGACCAAACGGAACACGATTGAACTTAAATCGACCAAACGGGGTCATAAAAGTAGTGAGCTTAGAGCTCGAAGCATCCAACTCCATGTGCCAGAACCCACTACTTAAGTCAAGAACTGTGAAAACTCGTTTCTTTGCTAATCGTGAGGTAAAATCATCAATTGTAGGAATGAGAAAATGTTCGCGTTCGATACACGCATTCAAAGGCTTCGGATCGAGACAAATTCGCAGTTTTCCATTAGGTTTCTCTACTATCTGTAAATTATTTACCCACTGTGTTGGATAGTCAACCTCAGAAATTATCCCATCCTTCACTAAGACGTTAAGTTCTTCTCTTAATTTATCAATCAATTGCAAAGGTATATGTTTTTTATAGTGCAACACAGGGTTTGAATCATCTTTCAACCTAATTGAAAAGGTTCCACGAAACTTCCCTATACCCTCGAAAATATCACGATTTTTTGTTTTAGGTAAGATGGTCACAGAATTAACATCCACTCTTGCTATTAACCCAAATTTTTCGCACGCTTCCAGGCCCAGTATCGGCTCGCACGTATCATCTACAACAACAAAGCGAGAACACCATACATTTCTTGATTTTTTTTCTATACATTTCAAATTCACAGTGCCAAAAACTTTAACTCTATTTCCATTGTAATCAGATATTAAAAGGTTATTTTTATTGTTCAATTCAATATTAAGACGTTTGAATGTTTTGACTGGAATACAATTCACATCCGATCCAGTATCAAGCTTAAATATAATTGTTATATTTCCCACTTCGTATTCTTTGTACCAACGTTTTTTCTGATACCCACTTTCGTTCGAATTTATTCTAAAAAAATTGTCTACATTACTACAACTACTCACATTTCCACCAATGATTTTAACATTACCTGAACTGGCCCAGTTAATAGAGTGTTGTTGATATTTCAATTTGTTGTTATCCGTTTTCCGATTATCGTCTTGCTTCTTAAAGTTGTTATCCTTTCCATCTTTTCCATCTGCTTGTTTTCCCTTGGATTTACAATAACGTTCAAAATGGCCTTTTCGTCCACATGCCCGACAAATGACATTATTTGCTTTGCATACGCGCATATGCGTTGATGTAAAAACTTGACCACAGTTGTAACATCGGCGAACAACCGCATTAACGCTGTCAGCTGATGTTTCCTCTTCAATGACACTATTTACAATGGGTTGTGCGGTTTTCGTTAACAGCGCTTTACTGGCAGTTGATGCTTCAAATGCTTTACAAGAGTCGATGATTCGTTGTAACGATTCATTGCTACCCTCTAATAACTTTAACTGCAGCTTCATATCTCGAACTCCGATGATTATACGATCTTTAAGTATGCGTTCTTCATATTTTAATACTTTTCCGCACTCACAACGGCAACTAAAATTGCACAACTGGAGCTGCTTGCGAAGGTCGGTCTCAAATTCTGAAAACGGTTGACCTTCCTTTCGTACAATGTTGTTTAGCTTGAAGGACTCCAGTGTTGGATTACTTTTGGGAATGCAGAATTTATCAAACTCCTTCAAAATATCTTCTAATTTTCTGTTGCTGACAGTGTCGCTTGAGTCACCATTACTTTCGTCCCCTCCTGCTATTTGATTGCTATTTTGGCTTCCCAATATGCTAGTAGCGGTTCCATCATTTGGGTAAAGAGTGTTATATATTCCTTCGAAATATTAGTGCAATCCAACTCTTTCAGCGCCCGTTCGGTGGCCATATTGAAAAATATCAAACTTTATCTTTGTAATCCTTGTACGTTATGCTGACTTCACCACTTCTGACAACATGTAAAAAGTGGTTGTGTTAAGTGCTATGTTGAGTGATTAAGGACAACAACGATTGTTATTTTAATATAGTACTTTAATTCTCTATGTTTAACATGTGGTGTTTGCCACGTAGCATACAAGTAAAGTTAAGTGAGTAAGTGAAATTATATGTGTGTATAGGCCAGTTCACATTTGGTGTTAACGCGTTCGATTATTTTGGTAATATTGTAAATCGTATATAATATGGTGGTTACATTATCAAGCTATTATTACAATGATTCTTCTGGAATGTCTAAATTATGCTTTATTAAGTTATTTTTAATTTTATAAAATAATATTAAAGTTTGAAGGATGGAGTTCTTCGGTACATCAAGCCTGTCTTGGTATATATATCAGTTCACTTGCTGTCCTTAGCGGCAAATTTAAAATGTTTTTTATTATTTTATTTTGAATCCTTTGTATTTCATTTGTTAGCTGTTCGGAACAAGTGTTCCAAATTGAATTTAAATAATTAATATGTGACATAACCAAGGCGTTGTACAGAAGCCACATACATATGTTTTTGTGGAATAAGTTTTCGATTTCTATAAATAGCAAAATTTAGTGGTATTAATTTCATTTTCAATTTGTTGATTTTTTCTCGCCAGTTTAAATTGGCATCAAACCAAATTCCGAGGTATTTTAAATTGTCGACCCTCGAAATAATGCTGCCCTCCAGATAAATTCCCTTCAATTCATTCAAACTAGGTATATTTTTATAATTGTTGAATATTATAGAGTTAGTTTTAGATAGATTATTTCTGTGGCTTCTCGGCATAACCCTTAGTCCTCCAGACAACTAGATAAAATTGAAAACAGAAATAGAAGTCATAAACTAAAACTGTTTTTTCTTCTGCCACAGGTGGACTACCGCCTCGGCTAAAGTGTATTTATTCATTTGCATAACATGGCACAGCCTTGACTTTATTTTAAAACGCTAATAAAAATTAAGTAATCACATTTTTCTTTTGTCTAAAATGCTGAATCACCTACACAAAGACACAAGAAAATAAATAACTATCATATTGTAAGTTGTGTAAAATTGTTAGAGATTATAAATATTTAGTCAGTAAAAAAAAAACGTATTAACCGCTTAAGTGTTATTTTGAGCGGGAGTAATGAAAAATACAAAATACAAAACAAATATGTATGTATAAACAATTACAAGAAAAGGCAGGGCATGCCAGTCTGCCTTCAAATGTATGCGAAAATTATTAAAAAAAAATTTATAAATAACTAAAAATACAACAAACCGCAAAACTCAATAACACAAACATAATGCAGAAGTGTGGCTAAATAACTTTTGTACAACAAAACAAATATGTACATACATAATTATAAAATGTACAAAGAAAATTGAGAAATAATAATTATGGCATTAAAAATTATTATAATTACTTGGTGAACGTCAAATAAAACGTGGGTGGCCGCTAAGAAACAAGAAACAAAATTATAAACTATACAAAACGTAAAAAATTAATAGAAGTTCAAGAAAAGAAAAAAACTGAAGCAACAGAAACTAAGACCAGTGCTTGAATTTGCTACTCCAGGGCAGCAGTAGCAACGCAAAATATGTTCTGGCTCTGAACATGAACAGAGCATAGACCAGAGCTGTAGCATAAAAAAAAAATGATAGCATTTCATACGCCGCAATTTTTTTTGCTATTGTTTCAGCTCTGAACAAAAGCAGAGCATAGAGCAAAGCCGTAGCATAAAAAAGTGATGGCATTTCCTTTGCTCAGCTACGAGCTACTTCGTGTTTTCGAGCGGGGCAAAAAAATGTTATGATATTTGCGCTGTTCGGTAAGGTTGTCCTTTCTCTTGTTTCTGTTGTTGGTTTTATTTTCGGTCTTTATGTGGCTGTTAAAGCTTCTTCTTTTTGTTGTTATTGTAATAACATCGGGACACTCGCCTCTGTTCCTCCGTTGCATTGTTGCAGTTAAGTAGTGGTGCGGGAAAAGACAAAGTTCTGCATAACAATATTCATCGGAGCAAATAGCGTGATTTTCTTTTGCTCTCGCTTCACTACAAATAGCATTTTGTTTGGAGTTATTATTCTGGTAAGTGCTCCGTTTGAAAACACGCCGTAGCTCGTAGCTGAGCATAAGAAATGCTAACACTCTTTTATGCTACGGTTCCGCTCTGAGCCGGAGCAATAACAAAAAAAAAACTTCGCAGAAAGATTTTGGAAGCTAAAAACATATACAAATAGCTTAAAAAGCTATAGCCACGAGCACTAAATTAGCAGTGAAAGTTTTTATCAAATTTTCTCAGTTAAATTTGTCTTAGTTTCTTTTTAGATAATTTAAGAAAACACTTCCTTCAATTTTGTAACTGAAACTTTGCAAACCAATTTCAAAAACCTTTTCGAAAAAATTTAAAAATTTAAAAAATTGTACCAAAATTTTGCGCATTTAATTTGGGGTTTTTGGCATTTTTTAGTATAGAGTAATAGGCCGTTTTTGGCTAACAATGTATAAGTTGTTGTTTTATTGTTTTCACACTTGTTCCGAAGGGTGTCCATATTTTCTTCCATTACTTAGTTACTTACTTAATTTCCGCTTAACCGTTAAACCGGCGTCAATTGGTCACACCAAGGGAGTTTAAATCGTTTTCCATCTGGTCCTTCCAGGGGAGTGGGGCCGCCTTCTACCTCTGCTTCCATAGACGGGTTCCGATAAAAACACTTTCTTGGCCGGAGCGTCATCTTTCATTCGCATAACATGGCCTAGCCAGAGCAGCCGCGTTTTAATTCGCTGGACTATGTTGATGTGTGCGTATTTTACGAGCTATAGTAGTAGTAGTATATATTTATTTTTTCCAAAAAATCACATACAGAGTATGATTTATGCTTTTGCGTACATCAAAACACTTAAATAAACAAATTAAAGTAGATACTAGCGACAATAACAGAGTATGTTGTGTGTCGCACCACGTATTAAATAAAATACTATCGAGTTACAAAAATTCATTTAATAATAAGTCTCTAGTTTTAAAGCTTTCCGTGAGAAACTTGGCCAGAGCCTCGAAGTTAAATCCATTTAAACTAGCAACCACCTTGGCCATATCTAAAGTTCTTTCACCAAAGTAAAGGGAACGAATGTTGTTATATATCGGACATGTGCCAATAAAGCGAAAAACGTCTTCTTGCTCCTGCAAGTTACATACTGTGCAAATAGGAGACGATATGTTTTTATAGATTCTTGCGTTTAGAATCAACAAACCTCTACGTGCCCGGAGAATCAGACTGGCTGCATATGCACTGTAATCATCAGTGAAATACATACTCTCCAACGGCACAAGGGCCGGGTAAAGGTCGTGTGTAGTAGACTTCCGAGCCATTTCAAGGAACATATTTGTATTATACTCAGCTAAGCGTTCTAAGATCGAGGAAGTGAAGGACTGTATATTAGCTGATGGCAATTGCGTAATGAAAGGTACATTGACGGTGTTAGCAAGTTTTTATCGAAGACATCCCCAGGTTGGAAGTCTCCTCTGCTAGAATACGCGGGAGTCTGTCATTTGATAGGCTAAAGCAGCGGGCGATATAGAGCATGTGCAGGCGAAGCGTATGTAAATATAGTGGCTGCAAGCCTGTTTCCAGATGCAACATGTAGTTTGGCGTATTAGAGGGAAGGAAGAACAGTTTCTTTACGAAAAATATAAGAAGTTTCTCAACTTGGTCGAATTCGTTAACCCCCCATACCTGGGCGCCGTAAAACATAATGGACCTGGAAGCATCCCGAAGATTTTTATTTTCTGCGACAAACAGATCCGAGGGTTATTAATATAGCTCAGCCACGTTGCGTTAATAGCATTTTTGGCATCCACTAGCTTTGAGTCCAAATGTTTATTAAAAGATAGTTGACAAGTGAGAAGTGCACCTAAGTATTTTTATTCGTTAACTACTTCAATATCTTCGCTACCGTAGATCAATTTCCATGAGCCGGAGGCTCTACCACCTTTCCTGAATACCATGATTTTTCACTTGTTCAAGTTGGCAGTTAGTGCCCATTGACTATGACTATCGTTAAATCGTCTTCGGTACTCGCCATCGCCAACGCGTAGAGGTCCATAAATCTTTCGAAGAACTTCTCTCTCGAACACTCCCAGAGAAGTTTCATCTGATGTTGTCATGGTCCATGCTTCTGACTTGTAGAGTATGATTTTCGTTTTCCGAGAGAGGACTTTACTTTTAAATTGCCTACCTGGTCCAAAGTAGCATTTATTGGCAAGAGTGATTCTTCGCTGGATTCCAGAGCTGATGTTATTGCTAGTGTTGATGCTGGGGTCGCGCCTCGGTTAATAAACTATCACCAGTTGTAACAATCCAAAAGGGAGTCATGAGGAGAATCCGCAGTAAAATTATATATCAAATTCTATACCACTTTTCAGAAAACTAGATATGTCGTGTCATCACCTGTATTTATATAAAATCCTGAAAACCTTCTTTATAAGGTCAGGCTATTTGGAAAGCTTTCCTTCGTAAGCTTACACTCAGAGAAAAACGCCGTTCTAAAGTCCAGCACCACCAGACTCAATTCAAGCTTTTCATGTTCTTACGTTTTTGTTCTTGAAAAACGAACAACCTGTTCTTAAAACAACAACCTTGTTCTTGAACTGACACCATTTTCTTGAAAAGATAATGGCTGGTCTTAAAATATGAACAAATGTTCTATTAATGAGAACGATTTTCTTAAATTAAGCCCAAGAAAAAAAAAAAAAACGGTACAATTCGTGTGCACAACACATTTGGCACAAGCTATGAAGCAGTTGAGTGGCCCAGCGGTTATGACGTTGCGGTTGCGATCGTGTGGCGCGAGTTCGGTCGCCGTCAAACTCTGAAGTTTTTATACTCAGTTGAGCAGAGCTCACAGAGTATATTAAGTTTGATTGGATAACGGTTGGTTGTACATATATAAAGGAATCGAGATAGATATAGACTTCTTGTACATATATAAAGGAATCGAGATAGATATAGACTTCTATATATCAAAATAATCAGGATCGAAAAAAAATTTGATTGAGACATGTCCGTCCGTCCGTCCGTCCGTTAACACGATAACTTGAGTAAATTTTGAGGTATCTTGATGAAATTTGGTATGTAGGTTTCTGAGCACTCATCTCAGATCGCTATTTAAAATGAACGATATCGGACTATAACCACGCCCACTTCTTTGATATCGAAAATTTCGAAAAACCGAAAAAGTGCGATAATCATTACAAAAGACAGATAAAGCGACGAAACTTGGTAGATGGGTTGAACTTATGATGCAGAATAGAAAATTATTAAAATTTTGGACAGTGGGCGTGGCACCGCCCACTTTTAAAAGAAGGTAATTTAAAATTTTGCAAGCTGTAATTTGGCAGTCGTTGAAGATATCATGATGAAATTTGGCAGGAACGTTTCTCCTATTACTATATGTACGCTTAATAAAAATTAGCAAAATCGGAGAAGGACCACGCCCACTTTTAAAATTTTTTTTTTTTTAAGTAAAATTTTAACAAAAAATTTAATATCTTTACAGTATATAAGTAAATTATGTCAACATTGAACTCCAGTAATGATATGGTGCAACAAAATACAAAAATAAAAGAAAATTTCAAAATGGGCGTTGCTCCGCCCTTTTTCATTTAATTTGTCTAGGATACTTTTAACGCTATAAGTCGAACAAAAATTAACCAATCCTTTTGAAATTTGGTGGGGGCATAGATTTTATGACGTTAACTGTTTTCTGTGAAAATGGACGAAATCGGTTGATGCCACGCCCAGTTTTTATACACAGTCGTTCGTCTGTCCTTCCGCATGGCCGTTAACACGATAACTTGAGCAAAAATCGACATATCTTTAATGAACTTAGTTCACGTGCTTACTTGAACTCACTTTATCTTGGTATGAAAAATGAACGAAATCCGACTATGACCACGCCCACTTTTTCGATATCGAAAATTACGAAAAATGAAAAAAATGCCATAATTCTATACCAAATACGAAAAAAGGAATGAAACATGGTAAGGTAATTGGATTGTTTTATTGACACGAAATATAACTTTAGAAAAAACTTTATAAAATGGTTGTAACACCTACCATATTAAGTAGAAGAAAATGAAAAAGTTCTGCAGGGCGAAATAAAAAACCCTTAAAATCTGGGCAGATATTACATATATAAATAAATTAGCGGTATCCAACAGATGATGTTCTGGGTCACCCTGGTCCACATTTTGGTCGATATCTGGAAAACGCCTTCACACATACAACTACCACCACTCCCTTTTAAAACTCTCATTAATACCTTTAATTTGATACCCATATCGTACAAACTCATTCTAGAGTCACCCCTGGTCCACCTTTATGGCGATATCTCGAAAAGGCGTCCACCTATAGAACTAAGCCCCACGCCCTTTTAAAATACTCATTAACACATTTCATTTGATACCCATATCGTACAAACATATTCTAAAGTCACCCCTGGTCCACCTTTATGGCGATATCTCGAAAAGGCGAACACCTATAGAACAAAGGCACACTCCCTTTTAAAAATACTCATTAGCACCTTTCATTTGATACCCATATCGTACAAACAAAGTCTAGCGTCACTCCTGGTCCACCTTTATTGCGATACCTCGAAAAGGCGTCCACCTATAGAACTAAGGCCCACTCCCTTTTAAAATACTCATTAACTCCTTTCGTTTGATACCCATATTGCACAAACGAATTCTAGAGTCACCCCTGGCCCACCTTTATAGCGATATCTCGAAACGGCGTCCACCTATGGAACTAAGGATTACTCCCTTTTAAAATACTCATTAACACCTTTCTTTTGATACCCATTTTGTACAAACAAATTCTAGGGTCACCCCTGGTCCACCTTTATGGCGATATCTCGAAACGGCGTGCACCTATGGAACTAATGATTACTCCCTTTTAAAATACTCATTAACACCTTTCATTTGATACCCATATCGTACAAACGCATTCTAGAGTCACCCCTGGTCCACCTTTTTGGCGATATCTCGAAAAGGCGACCACCTATACAACAACCACCACTCCCTTTTAAAACCCTCATTAATACCTTTAATTTGATACCCATATCGTACAAACACATTCTAGAGTCACCCCTGGTCCACCTTTATGGCGATATTTCGAAACGGCATCCACCTATAGTACTAAGGCCCACTCCCTTTTAAAATACTCATTAACACCATTCGTTTGATGCCCATATTGTACAAACAAATTATAGGGTCACCCCTGGTCTGCCTTTGTGGCAATATCTCGAAACGGCGTCCACCTATGGAACTAAGGATTACTCTCTTTTAAAATACTCATTAACACCTTTCATTTGATACCCATATCGTACAAACGCATTCTAGAGTCAACCCTGGCTATATCCCTAAATGGCGTCCACCTATAGAACTATGGCCCACTCCCTCATAAAATACTTATTAGTGCCTTTCATTTGATACACATGTCATATAAACACATTCCAGGGTTTCCCTCGGTTCATTTTCCTACATGGTTATTTTCCCTTATGTTGTCACCATAGCTCTCAACTGAGTATGTAATGTTCGGTTACACCCGAACTTAACCTTCCTTACTTGTTTTAAACAATTTTTTATATTCTATTTTTTAACTCTTATTTTTCATTCAGTTCCATTCACATATATATGCACAGGCAATTCTCAAACTTGTTATGAAATGTTTTAAGTATATATGCAGATTACATCTTCAAATAAGAATAATTTCTCAATAAGAGAAATGTATGAGAAAATGCTTACCATATTACCATATCGTACAAACGCATTCTAGAGTCACCCCTGGTCCACCTTTTTGGCGATATCTCGAAAAGGCGACCACCTATACAACAACCACCACTCCCTTTTAAAACCCTCATTAATACCTTTAATTTGATACCCATATCGTACAAACACATTCTAGAGTCACCCCTGGTCCACCTTTATGGCGATATTTCGAAACGGCATCCACCTATAGTACTAAGGCCCACTCCCTTTTAAAATACTCATTAACACTATTCGTTTGATGCCCATATTGTACAAACAAATTATAGGGTCACCCCTGGTCTGCCTTTGTGGCAATATCTCGAAACGGCGTCCACCTATGGAACTAAGGATTACTCTCTTTTAAAATACTCATTAACACCTTTCATTTGATACCCATATCGTACAAACGCATTCTAGAGCCAACCCTGGCTATATCCCTAAATGGCGTCCACCTATAGAACTATGGCCCACTCCCTCATAAAATACTTATTAGTGCCTTTCATTTGATACACATGTCATATAAACACATTCCAGGGTTTCCCTCGGTTCATTTTCCTACATGGTTATTTTCCCTTATGTTGTCACCATAGCTCTCAACTGAGTATGTAATTTTCGGTTACACCCGAACTTAACCTTCCTTACTTGTTTTAAACAATTTTTTATATTCTATTTTTTTAACTCTTATTTTTCATTCAGTTCCATTCACATATGCACAGGCAATTCTCAAACTTGTTATGAAATGTTTTAAGTATATATGCAGATTACATCTTCAAATAAGAATAATTTCTCAATAAGAGAAATGTATGAGAAAATGCTTATTATGCATTTTTTCTTAAACTTTTGTATTTTAATAACAATTTTTTTGTTAAAGATATTTTTTATTTATGACAAAAAAATTATTATTAATAAAAAATAAATAAATATATTTAAAAAAATACTTTCACTTCCCACCAAAGATCAAGCACGAACCGTTAAAATTACAAACATATTCCACAAAAAATAAGTCTCCTAGTCATAACGTATCCAAAACAATGAATAAAATCTACGAAAAGTTATTAAATTCACCAGCTCAAATATTTTTAGGTTATGTATGTATATGGCGAAAAACCAAAAACCAATTGGTTGGCTACGATACGGTTACGACAATATGGCACCAATAATCGATTACATTGATTCCCATAAGGTTGGTCGAATCAGCTGTTATAAGGTTACCGATACGGTTACCGATAACGCACCAATGTCTGCAGCTTAAGAATGTGTGTGAAGCAAGTCTTGCTCAATTGAGCTATGGTGCGCCGACCACTGCTTTATACCCACTTTGAAAATTCTAAGATTTGAAAAACCCATCTGAAATCCAAAACCGCAACGAAATGGTAAAATTTAAAAGAAAGAAATAACAACCGGAATCGTAGTTTCAATCGGGGTATTTTCTTCTTTGCGATTTTGTATTTATTGGGTGAGGTTCTTGGGTAATTTCAGTTAATAATTACATTGATTGCCCAGGTTAGAACCGCTTAGACCCAACCAATTACAAAAACACCCACATCACCCATGTTGCAAAAGCAGTAATATGAATGATACAAAAAGTCACATACTCACATTCATTCATTCATACAATTTATCATTTAGCAGATTATAGTGGCTTCTTCATTCATTTCTATACCATTGTGGTTTTCAATTCTCATTTATAGTTTAGTTGAAGTCCGATCTTTGCTCTCTTGCGATCAATTGCTCATACATATATGTATATATATGTATATGTGCTGAGAACGGCTATGCATGAGTTGGTTATTTAATGAAACGCTTGCTGTGCTTATATTTTGTATTTGATTTGGAGCTTGACATTTAAACTTGACCTTTATTCTGTTTAAAGAATAGTGATCTCGTGTCATGTATAAGTATGTAAGTATGTAGATACATATACATTTGTCTGTTTATGTATGGCTGTATTTCACAATAGAGAGATAAAAATTGCTAATGCTGCTCATAACAATTAGTGGCACCGACTGACTGACAACACAATCAGGAAGGCGGTTAGTTGTGTGGGCGGTTTGAGAGACGTCAATTTGACGTTTGATTCAATGGTTGTTAATTAGCGTGGGTGTATATTTTAAAAATTTTCTCTGTATGTAGCTTTGTTTTTCTTTGAGTTTTTTATTTTGTTTACCTAATTTCGCTGTACCTGTTTAACGGTACACTTGTACTGCATGCCCGCTTTGTTCTTGACAATTGATCACGAAATTTGTTCGTAAAACGTGCTTGTAATAATACGAGATCTATACTTTTTCCATTAATTACTAGTTTGTTTGCCAGTTGTTTTATTACTGCAATTTCTTTTTCAATGTACCTTCATACATTATTATACTTTCTGATTGACAAGTGTATGATTTTTTCTGATCCCAGCTGATATGGGGTGTTTATGAAATCGATTTGAGATCACAAATTCTGCTATTGCGCGTTTTCGAAATGGCAACTAATTTGATCCCCAAGCCAGTCGTCTGTATTTCCCTTTTTTCTTTTTGCGGGCGGTTGAGATGGAAAAAATGCCTATTGCATTTCCGTCGCAGCCACCGGGTGTCCGTGGACTAAAAACCACTCTATTTGGAAACTTCGTCCACCCCGGGATCGCTTTTGCATAACTTGAGCGTGACGTTTCATCATAATTTTTTTATATTTTAAGAGCTTTCTATTATTCTTGCGCCCCGGTCCGGCTTTTTTGTTTTGAGTGTGGTTTCTTCGAAGTTACTGATTTGTTACCATTGTTATGGGTCGCTCTGCATTTTTGCTGTAACATCACCCCCAGTGATTTGGCCGGCTCTTTCCTCGAGCGGTTTTCGGTTCGGGCTCCATCGCGCGCATTTGTAGAATGTGTGTTCAGTATCGTCCTCGTATGTTTTACCGTAAACGCATTACCGTAGAAGATATTAAGTCTTCGACCTTTTTTGCCTGTGCAAATATTTTTTCAAGTACCCGTGTCCAGAGCGCATTTGGGTAACGTAGAAATTTACCTCGCCAAAGCTTCTGGTGCTCCATGCTTCAACATCTATTATTAATTTCGTTATCCATCTACCGGCCACCGTGGTGTGATGGTAGCGTGCTCCGCCTATCACACCGTATGCCCTGGGTTCAACTCCCGGGCAAAGCAACATCAAAATTTTAGAAATAAGATCTTTCAATTACAAGAAAATTTTTCTAAGCGGTGTCGTCCCTCGGCAGTGTCTGGCAAGCGCTCCGATTGTATTTCTGCCATGAAAAGCTCTCAGTGAAAACTCATCTGCCTTGCAGATGCCGTTCGGAGTCGGCATAAAACATGTAGGTCCCGTCCGGCCAATTTGTAGGGAAAAATCAAGAGGAGCACGACGCAAATTGGAAGAGAAGCTCGGCCTTAGATCTCTTCGGAGGTTATCGCGCCTTACATTTATTTTATTTTTATCCATCTACGTTGTTGTTAATTTTCCCACCGTTCTTGCCACAACCTAAACGTTTATTCCCTACTCTCTTTGCTAACGTCTTTCAGGTGCTCTTGATCTCTCTGCCTTTTTTTTTACCACAACTTTCTTCTCTCCAGCGCTGATAGGTCGATTGGGATTATTCGCTTATCACTTGTACGGCTGGTCCTTATACAGTGCGATAAGCGGAGGCTACTCTCAGGTCTGCGGTTCGCTTTAGAGCTGTTAGAAGCTTACAATGATTCTTCTTACGAAGTGTGTTTGCCCACAGTTTTCATTCCTGCCCTCCGTTGTTTGCCATCAGCCTGCTTGGCAACGATATCTGTATAGATGTCTTCCAATTTCTTAGCTGGGAGTCTAAACTTACTCCTTAATAGTTAACTAGATTTTTTGATGTTATATTTTCGGAGAAGTTTTAAAAGCTAACCTCTTGCGGTATAGGCTTTTTTGTTAGGAGTATCAACTGTATTTTTTCTTCTTCCGACTGTGGTCCACGCGTGTGTAGCCACTCCTTTGTGCGTATCATGGTTTTGTTAATTTTTTTTCGTGCTTCTTCTGTGTTTCGGGCTATAATGACTGGAGTAATGTGGACTGCATATCCAACTAATAATGAATTATCAGGCATTTCAATATTGAAAGTTTCATCATGACTGGGGTTCCAAGTTTTTGCTATAAGAAATGTGGAAATGTAACGGCATATTTTAAAATCCAATTTTGGCCAGGTTTGTTAAGATGTGGCTTTAGCCATCTTTATGACGTTAGAGGTGCAATTTGTAAAGAATAGACCTAAGCATTCTCTGTAAGTAAGAATCTGCTTGGTTATGTTCTGTCTAGCAGGTTCGTCTGCAATATAGTTTCCCACAATGTCCCTGTGCCGGTACCCATGTAAGGTATATATGGCTCTGTTGGGCTATCTCCTCAAGAGATCGGCGATAGTATATCGTTAGTTCAGAATTAAATGAGTAAATGATTGCGTGCTCTCCTATTGAAACTGCGGCTTCCATGATGGCTGATACTTCTGTCTAGAAGACACTATAATGATGAGGTATCCTGAAAGAAGGTTGGAGGTCTTGGTTCTTTGAATAGATCCTCCAACAAACCCAACAGTTTAACTTAGAACCGCCGTTTTGAATCGAAAGGCTGCCATCAACAGCAAAGCAGCGGTTTGACTCCTCGCAATCAATCCTGCGGGGGATATTTACCATGAAGCTGCCGTCCGCAACTGTTTGGGACACACAGCTGTCTTCGCTTCGTGGAAGAAAACTATAGTTGTTTGGAATGCTGGAATTCTTGTGATTCTGGTAATCCAACTAGCCAGTTCTCGGATTGATTTCAAAACTTCTCCATTGAACGTGGTGTACATTTGTCACCAGATCTTTCACCATCATTTGCGGGGAAGGCTCCTCTGTACATTAAGGCATGTATACGGAGGCCATGGACAAATACGTGATCCGTTTGACAAACTAGCTGCTGTAACATCGCCGTTACTATAGTTAAATAAGAGAAAGTTGAGTCTGATGAGCTTGAAATCATTGGCTTGCAAAAGCTAGCATGCCTGGATATGTCAAGCGCAGTGAGCAGCGCACTTCTAGAAGGTTTAAAAGTAATATTTCACTTGATCACTCTACAAGTGTTCGTGCAGGGATGGGCGTGGAAGGGGCTCTACAACTAAAAGAGTCCAACGACGAGGGAAGATTAAACGTTATCACAACTCACCTAACGTCCGAACCTACCACAACTCCCAGGTTTTTGACTTCCAGGCTCAGAACTAAGGGTTTTCTTCAAGGGAGGAATGCAAGGAAGGCATAGACAGTGGTAGTGGCATTACAATTTTTACAGACGGCTTACAAATTGAAAAGCGAACTGGAGTTGGAATGTCCTTAAGTAATCTGCAGGTAGATCAATCGTACCGACTACCTGACACATGCAGTGTCTTCCAGGCGTAGGTCTATGCCATAGAGAAAGCAACCAGACTTCTCAAGGATAGGACCGTCCCAGACATCAATGTAACGATCTTTGTCAATGGCCTGGCTGTTTTAAGGGCATTTCAATCCAACGTGGTAAATTCGGATATCGTGCGGAGGGGTCGAGCATCGCTGGCGTCCGTAAGGCACCTTAATGTATCCCTTTGCTGGGCCCCAGGGCAAAACGGTATTGAAGGGAATGAATTGCAAACAAAATTTCTAGGAAAGGTACTAAAAAAGACATAAGCGAGGCGAACAGCCAGGTCCGTATGACCGCCGCTGGGCTATCTCCTGAGTAAAATCGAGGAATATGACATTCGGGCAACAAATTTGCTGTGGATGAATCGGGATGAATGCGAGGTTTCTAGGTCCTTATGGCCATGCTTGGATAGGAAAGCAACTAACTTCCTTCTCAAGCTAAATTAATCTGCAGTGCGAATACTTACTGGTCTCATCACAGTTCTTTGTACTATAGCATTAATACTCCGACTGTGGCGCATACCAATAAACTCCTTCTGCAGCAGCTGTCAGGATGAGGAGAACGAGTAGTCGATTCATCACTTTCTCTGCCGATGTGCAGGACTGCAAACAAGACAACTCATATTTCTGGGCGCACGATTTTTCGACAGTCTGGCAGAAGTTTGGAAAGTGAATCTTCACTCCTACTTAGGTTCATCAGAGAAAGCAAATGAGGAGTAATTTGGTTGGACCACAGAGTACTCATTGAGGGCACTTACAATGGATAAACATGTGGCAGTGCAGGAAACTCCCACGCACGCCCTCTTAACCTAGCTCAAACTCACGCTTGGCGTTTCCACTCTGTCCTCAGCATTATATTTATCTTAAACCTTGTAGTTTGTAATCTGCACCTATCGTCATTTAAGTTATCCCTCCGATTTGTTAATATTCCGATATATTTAAAACAGAATCACCCATATTCTAAGATAAAGCCGTAAATGTTATAGGTGTTTAAACAGTATGTCACTTGCTACAATGTCTGGCACATTTGCGAACTTGAGTGCTACTGCATTTTTAATATATACAGTGAAACTTCTATCAACGGTCATACGTTTAGGATCTCTCTTGAGAGCACATTTTTCTATCCCAGAGTTTTTAGTGTAATTTTCAGAACAAATTGGTCTTCCTTAAGAGATTTTTCTAGGAACCAGGCGATGACGATCATTATTTTGTACAATATGTCTAAAAACCTCTTTTGAGTGAAAGTCGAATTTATAATACTCTTTTCTGAACACTAATTGAAATATTTAAGTATCACTTTTATCGCATCAAAATTTTTCATTTATTAAGGATTTCGTCAAAAAATAATTCAAATTAAAGGAGCGTTGGCTTATTCGCTCATTCGTATTTCATCATCTCAATCGATAAATAATTTTTTTTAAAAGTGATACCTGTTCAAGAAATTTTCTAGCCAGACTAATTAAACATATTGTTAGATACTGTAAGGATTTTTTGGGAATTCCTGACTATTTAAACGAATCTCTCAACTGTCGAATAAATAACTCAAATATTTAGTATAGTAAAACGTTCTTTATTTATAACTCTTTGGGAGTAGTAAATACTTCACAATTATCCCGTAATTCAGCGGGTTTAAATCAAACTGATCACTTATTCCTCAGCTTGCGCCGCTTTTATACTCTCCGTTGCCTCGTTCGAGATTTCTCCTAAGGTCTAGACTTTTCACGAACATGCCTTGTAGAACACTTGTATCCCATACTTGGTTATTTAGCTATATGCGTGAGTAACAACTTCTGCTCTAAGCTTATGATAACGTGATGTGTGACTGTTTCTCTTTTTTCTTCGCTCTTATCTGCTGACTACGTATGCGTATGTGACATAATCTCTTTACTTCAAGCTACTGGTTATGTATATATATGTGGCTGCTTGCTTTGATGTGTTCATGTACATAAGTGTGGCTGCTTGCTTTATTGTTGTCGTGCATTTATTTACTAGCAGCATAGTGATGCATAGAACTGCTAATATTCGCCACAAAACTAACCCTTTTAAATTTTTTTCTCATATTTGACGCTATTTGAGCTCGACCAATTGTGTACGGTATCAAGGTCATATGTACTGAGGACGAAGAATTGTGAAAAAGTGGGCAGTGCCAGCCTCTCCACTCTTCCGCGGAATATTTTCAAAATTTTTTGGGATCTCTTCTTGTCTGCTTCGAACTCTTCTTTGAAGTCATGTTTTGCTAGAATTTGTGGACGACTTTCTTATAATTCGGTATTGTTTTCGGAATCAATTCGGCTATATTTCGAGATTATTTTGGGAAATTTTGGGAACCATTTTGGCCAAGTTTTTGGATCAGTTTGGTACTATTTTAAAAAAAT
Source organism: Eurosta solidaginis (assembly GCF_040869045.1). Taxonomy (NCBI): domain Eukaryota; kingdom Metazoa; phylum Arthropoda; class Insecta; order Diptera; family Tephritidae; genus Eurosta; species Eurosta solidaginis. The sequence continues at coordinate 91,841,394 of NC_090319.1, read as the reverse complement.
TTCGGAGCTCTTTCGGGATCCTTTTTGCAATTTTAATTTAATTGGCTACAATTTCGGGATCATTTTGGTGCCACTCTGGGACTATTTCCAGTCTATTTCGTCGATTTTGTTTTAATTTTCGCATGTCCTACGTAGGCAAACCTCTTGAAAATGTTGAATATAATAGCTCAATTAAAATATTAAAATATCATTAAAATATCGTGTAATTTTACTATGTAATAGAAAATACTAGCCGGAAATATAAACAAAAGAAATAAGCTCTTCTATCAATCAATCATCTATCAATAAAAACTTACATGCGCTTGCTCTGCCATCTGGCGAATGTTAGCAACTGCTGGTAATGCAGTATTAGTTCTAAACAAATATTCACAATAGTGCCATAGTACAAGTATATTTCTTTGTGTGCTCACAATTGTTTATTTTTAACAAATTATTTTAACAAAATATAGCTAAACAAAAGCCCTACGACCAATAAATGCCCAAAGCTCGCTAATAGCACGAAACTCCATCTTTACAACCAAAACTATATTTGTAGATTTGGATTCCAAATAAGAGCGAAAAAGGGACATGCACATAAAAACAGCATTTAGAAATAATATACATATAAGATTTGTTACATACCGATTCTGTCAATTTTAAGTAAAAACTTTACTCATGCTAGAAAGAAGTGTCTCAAATTTCATTTCAATGCCGCTGTGTAATCTAAAGTTATTGCAAAACAAGTAAGGAAGGCTAAGTTCGGGTGTAACCGAACATTACATACTCAGTTGAGAGCTATGGAGACAAAATAAGGAAAATCACCATGTAGGAAAATGAACCTAGGGTAACCCTGGAATGTGGTTGTATGACATGTGTATCAAATGGAAGGTATTAAAGAGTATTTTAAGAGAGAGTAGGCCATAGTTCTATGGATGGACGCCATTTAGGGATATCGCCATAAAGGTGGACCAGGGCTGACTCTAGAATGTTTGTACGATATGGGTATCAAACGAAAGGTGTTACTGAGCATTTTAAGAGGGAGTGGGCATGAGGTCTATAGGTGGACGCCTTTTCGAGATATCGTCATTAGGGTGGGCCAGGGGTGACTCTAGAATGTGTTTGTACGATATGGGTATCAAACGAAAGATGTTACTGAGCATTTTAAGAGGGAGTGGGCATTAGGTCTATCGGTGGACGCCTTTTCGAGATATCGCCATTAAGGTGGACCAGGGGTGACTCTAGAATGTGTTTGTATGATATGGGTATCAAATGAAAGGTGGTAATGAGTATTTTAAAAGGGAATGGGCTTTAGTTCTATAGGTGAACGCCTTTTCGAGAAATCGCCATAAAGGTGGACCAGGGGTGACTCTAGAATATGTTTGTACGATATGGGTATCAAATGAAAGCTGTTAATGAGTATTTTGAAAAGGAGTGATCCTTAGTTCCATAGGTGGACGCCGTTTCGAGATATCGCCATAAAGCTGGACCAGGGGTGTCTCTAGAATGTGTTTGTACGATATGGGAATCAAATGAAAGGTGTTACTGAGCATTTTAAGAGGGAGTGGGCATTAGGTCTATAGGTGGACGCCTTTTCGAGATATCGCCATTAGGGTGGGCCAGGGGTGACTCTAGAATGTTTGTACGATATGGGTATCAAACGAAAAGTGTTACTGAGCATTTTAAGAGGGAGTGGGCATTAGGTCTATATGTGGACGCCTTTTCGAAATGTCGCCATTAGGGTGGGCCAGGGGTGACTCTAGAATGTGTTTGTATGATATGGGTATCAAATGAAAAATGGTAATGAGTATTTTAAAAGGGAGTAATCCTTAGTTCTATAGGTGGACGCCTTTTCGAGATATCGCCATAAAGGTGGACCAAGGGTGACTCTAGAATGTTTGTACGATATGGGTATCAAACGAAAGGTGCTACTGAGCATGTTAAGAGGGAGTGGGCATGAGGTCTATAGGTGGACGCCTTTTCGAGATATCGTCATTAGGGTGGGCCAGGAGTGACTCTAGAATGTGTTTGTACGATATGGGTATCAAACGAAAGGTGTTACTGAGCATTTTAAGAGGGAGTGGGCATTAGGTCTATAGGTGGACGCCTTTTCGAGATATCGCCATTAGGGTGGGCCAGGGGTGACTCTAGAATGTTTGTGCGATATGGGTATCAAACGAAAGGTGTTACTGAGCATTTTAAGAGGGAGTGGCCATGAGGTCTATAGGTGGACGCCTTTTCGAGATATCGCCATTAGGGTGGGCCAGGGGTGACTCTAGAATGTGTTTGTACGATATGGGTATCAAATGAAAGGTGGTAATGAGTATTTTAAAAGGGAGTAATCCTTAGTTCTATAGGTGGACGCCTTTTCGAGATATCGCCATAAAGGTGAACCAAGGGTGACTCTAGAATGTGTTTGTACGATATGGGTATCAAATGAAAGGTGGTAATGAGTATTTTAAAAGGGAGTAATCCTTAGTTCTATAGGTGGACGCCTTTTCGAGATATCGCCATAAAGGTGGACCAAGGGTGACTCCAGAATGTTTGTACGATATGGGTATCAAACGAAAGGTGTTACTGAGCATTTTAAGAGGGAGTGGGCATTAGGTCTATAGGTGGACGCCTTTTCGAGATATCGCCATTAGGGTGGGCCAGGGTGACTCTAGAATGTGTTTGTACGATATGGGTATCAAATGAAAAGTGGAAATGAGTATTTTAAAAGGGAGTAATCCTTAGTTCTATAGGTGGACGCCTTTTCGAGGTATCGCCATAAAGGTGGACCAAGGGTGACTCTAGAATGTTTGTACGATATGGGTATCAAACGAAAGGTGTTACTGAGCATTTTAAGAGGGAGTGGGCATGAGGTCTATAGGTGGACGCCTTTCGAGATATCGTCATTAGGGTGGGCCAGGGGTGACTCTAGAATGTGTTTGTCTGATATGGGTATCAAACGAAAGGTGTTACTGAGCATTTTAAGAGGGAGTGGGCATTAGGTCTATAGGTGGACGCTTTTTCGAGATATCGCCATTAGGGTGGGCCAGGGGTGACTCTAGAATGTTTGTACGATATGGGTATCAAAGGAAAGGTGTTACTGATCATTTTAAGAGGGAGTGGGCATTAGGTCTATAGGTGGACGCCTTTTCGAGATATCGCCATTAGGGTGGGCCAGGGGTGACTCTAGAATGTGTTTGTACGATATGGGTATCAAATGAAAGGTGGTAATGAGTATTTTAAAAGGGAGTAATCCTTAGTTCTATAGGTGGACGCCTTTTCGAGATATCGCCATAAAGGTGAACCAAGGGTGACTCTAGAATGTTTGTACGATATGGGCATCAAACGAAAGGTGTTACTGAGCATTTTAAGAGGGAGTGGGCATTAGGTCTATAGGTGGACGCCTTTTCTAGATATCGCCATTAGAGTGGGCCAGGGTGACTCTAGAATGTGTTTGTACGATATGGGTATCAAATGAAAGGTGGTAATGAGTATTTTAAAAGGGAATAATCCTTAGTTCTATAGGTGGACGCCTTTTCGAGATATCGCCATAAAGATGGACCAAGGGTGACTCTAGAATGTTTGTACGATATGGGTATCAAACGAAAGGTGTTACTGAGCATTTTAAGAGGGAGTGTGCATTAGGTCTATAGGTGGATGCCTTTTCGAGATATCGCCATTAGGGTGGGCCAGTGGTGACTCTAGAATGTTTGTACGATATGGGTATCAAACGAAAAGTGTTACTGAGCATTTAAAGAGGGAGTGGACATTAGGTCTATAGGTGGACGCCTTTTCGAGATATCGCCATTAGGGTGGGCCAGGGGTGACTCTAGAATGTTTGTACGATATGGGTATCAAACGAAAGGTGTTACTGACCATTTTAAGAGGGAGTGGGCATTAGGTCTATAGGTGGACGCCTTTTCGAGATATCGCCATTAGGGTGGGCCAGGGGTGACTCTATAATGTGTTTGTACGATATGGATATCAAATTAAAGGTATTAATGAGGGTTTTAAAAGCGAGTGGCCCTTAGATGTATATGTGAAGGCGTTCTCGCGATATCGACCAAAATGTGGACCAGGTGATCCAGAAAATCATCTGTCGGGTACTGCTAATTTATTTATATATTCAATACCACTAACAGTATTCCAGTCAAGATTCCAAGGGCTGTTGATTTCGCCTTGTAGAACTTTTTCATTTTCTTCTACTTAATATGGTAGGTGTCACACCCATTTTACAAAGTTTTTTCCAAAGTTATATTTTGCGTCAATAAACCAATCCACTTACCATGTTTCATCCCTTTTTTCGTATTTGGTATAGAATTATGGCATTTTTTTTATTTTTCGTAATTTTCGATATCGATAAAGTGGGCGTGGTTATGGTCGGATTTCGGCCATTTTTTATACCAAGATAAAGTGAGTTCAGATAAGTACGTGGGCTAAGTTTAGTAAAGATATATCGGTTTTTGCTCAAGTTATTGTGTTAACGGCCGAGCGGAAGGACAGACGGTGGACTGTGTATAAAAACTGTGCGTGGCTTCCACCGATTTCGCCCATTTTCACAGAGAACAGTTACCGTCATAGAATCTATGCCCCTACCAAATTTGAGAAGGATTGGTAAATTTTTGTTCGACTTATGGCATTAAAAGTATTCTAGACAAACTAAATGAAAATGGGCGGAGCCACGCCCATTTTGAAATTTTCTTTTATTTTTGTATTTTGTTGCATCATATCATTATTAGAGTTGAATTTTGACTTAATTTACTTATATACAGTAAAGATATTAAATTTTTTGTTAAAATTTGAATTAAAAAAATTTTTTTTTTAAAAAGTGGGCGTGTTCTTCATCCAATTTTGCTAATTTTTATTTAGCACATATATAGTAATAGTAGTAACGTTCCTGCCAAATTCCATCATGATATCTTCAACGACTGCCAAATTACAGCTTGCAAAACTTTTAAATTACCTTCTTGTAAAAGTAGGCGGTGCCACGCCCATTGTCCAAAATCTTACTAAGTTTCTATTCTGCGTCATAACGTCAACCCATCTACCAAGTTTCATCGCTTTAACCGCCTTTGGCAATGAATTATCGCATTTTTTCGGTTTTTCGAAATTTTCGATATCGAAAAAGTGGGCGTGGTTATAGTCCGATATCGTTCATTTTTCATAGCGATCTGAGATGAGTGCTCAGGAATCTATATACCAAATTTCATCAAGATACCTCAAAATTTACTCAAGTTATCGTGTTAACGGACAGACGGACCGACGGACGGACGGACGAACATGGCTCAATCAAATTTTTTTCGATACTGATGATTTTGATATATGGAAGTCTATATCATTGTAAATTTTACCAAGTAGCGCAACTAACAGCTGATCGGTGAAAATTCGCACATTCACACGCACAGTTCTCGACTCAGTTTCAAAAAAAACTTTAGATTATTTAATTCAAATTTTAAAGTGAGATAATCCTTACAAATTTATGTATACAGAATATATATGGCGTTTTTGTTGTTATTAAAACAATAGTTTTATTTATATTAAATCTTATATCATTTTTTTTTTAACTTTGAAAAAACTCCGAACACCATTCCTTCATTATATGACATTCGACTGCCTAGTCCACTGCCTTCCACTCTATTCGCAACATAACCGCTTCTTAAGCTGCCAAACTATATATTAAACAATGTCTATATCTATCTCGATTCCTTTATACCTGTACAACCAACCGTTATCCAATCAAAGTTAATATACTCTGTGAGCTCTGCTCAACTGAGTATAAAAACATGTGACGATAAACCTTCGGAGGGAAAGGCTGAAGGATAGATGGACGTATGTGTGAGCAATGAAATTTAATTTCGTCATTTGGAAATAAAAAAATTGAACAAAGATTTTTTTTGTAGCGTTTTTTTAAATAAAATTTAAAAAAATACTGCTCCACAGATAATTTAAATGCTCAGTTTTTGATCGCCCACTGCTCTGAAGATACAACTCCATGAGCATCGTGTCAAGGATTTTGTGATTACGGACCTACAATGCCTGACACGTTCGAGATGCAAGCTATGCAGTTCTGCCTTGAAGGCAGATCTTCATGTAGTTGTAACTTAAGGCCGGCAAAAGTTCCCTCACACTCACTATTGTTCTCCCAAGGAAGGTTTCACTGTATATACAAACTACAAGTTGCATGCCATAATGAATCCGTCAGAATGATTATCTCAACAACTGATTTGCTATTTTTACACCCCAACCCACAAACTAACTACTGACTGTCTCATTGACTGACTGACTGACTCATTGTATAAACATATGTTTATCTCAGGTTAATAAATAACTGTGATGTGTAATGTTTATGTCTATGTACAGTTAGTATAGTAGTCGTAAGCAATTTGTGTGCAATGATACGTTCCAAACTCAGCAGCACGAAAAATGAAATGCGCCTTAAAAATTACAACCCGGACAGTTATTAATGATTTTTTTTGCAGTGGTGGCTATTGCATGCATAGCCTTGTTATAAAATATTTTACGGAAGTATCTGAGTGGATACTTTTGCTTGCCGGTACCTTGCAATATTTTAAATGAATTTATATTTTTGAGGGATTTCATTAAATTTTAGTTTCAGCTGCTAATTTTAAAGCTCAAATTTCGAAAAAATAAAACAAATTAGGTCTGAGTAAGGTAGATAATTGTTGAGAATTTGACTGCGACCTATGGTCTATTGTGCGCTCATCTTCCTCACAGCACCTCATTCCCTGATGAAGCCTAATTCCCTTGGCTTGAGGGTTTGAATGTGGGACTGCTCCGACCATGGTGAGTGGCTACGTATTGAGGTTGCATCGCATTCCAAGAGGATATGTGCCGCCGTCTCCGCTAAACGATCACAGAGCCGGAAGGTGTTATTCGATTGTACGCATAATTTATGCACGTGGCTGTTGAGTCTGCAATATTCTGTACGCATACCTTTTAGAATTCTTGGATTATTTTTTGAAAGGCCTATGATTGCCCTCTAACGATTTGTACTATATGTTGCTAAAAGTAACTGAGCTTGTATTAAGAATGGCGCATTGCGCCAGTGTTCTTTTTCCTCTCTTCCAGAAATAAATGCCCCCCTAACTTCCTGTTGACCAACTTGCAGAAGCGGCTCAGTCCCAATGCGTCATGCAGTCGATGCCACTCTTGCGAGACTGTCCGCCCGTTAATTAACTTCCACTCCGTTATGGCCTGGGATCCATGCCAACAGTATTACATTGTGCGTTCTTAGTTGGTTGAGATTTTCCACGCACTCCAAGTGTAGGGCTGATTTTATTTCCAAACCCGAAATTGACTTTCGCTTGAAATATGCTTGGGTATTCTACCAGAGACACTGATATCCTGACTCTGGGTTTAACGGCAGCAGCTTCAATCTCCTTTGTCGTCCTTTGAGCCAATTGTGTACCATAAGATCTTGTGCCGGTATTTGATTCTCTCTAGGCTGCATTCCATGTTATCTTGTCTCCCAATTCTACTTCAGATCTTTTCTGAAAGCTTACCTGCTTAAGAATATCGCCTGACGGGAGTTGAGGGATTGGGTTTTACTTTCTCAGTTCCTCCATTTTGCTCTAGTCCTGTGTAGCTTGCCATTAGTTCCTGAGAATTAAAAAATATCTGGAGAAAAATTTGCAAAGAGACGAAAAAATTTTAAACTTTAACAAAAAAGATCTAAAATTTACGGGGAAGGAAAACAAAGTTCTGCAAATTAACGTCAAAAATTCAAAATTTTCCAATGCGGAAAAATTAAAAAAAGGAAGTAAAAAGTTCTCAAAAATAATGCAGGAAATTCACATTTCTCTAAAATTTGAAAAATTTAAATTTCATAAAAAAATTATCCGAGTTAACTTCAAGAGAAATTTATTTCGGGACAAACCGGTTTCGGCGTTTATGCCCTCATGAGTCTCGATTTTCGTTTCGAGAACGGAAAATCGTTCCAATATACATCATTTATCCACCGTGTCAGAAAATCAACAAAACAAAATAAGTCAGAATCCAAAGACACGAAAGTTGTTCTAAAAGAGAAGTTTTGGCGACGAGTCTCTCGAAAAATTATCCTACCAACCTCTCCATTTAGCTTTAATTTGAGTTCACCCTGTAAAACACCCCTTCTTATCCTAGTTCTACCTGCTGGGGGAATTTGTGTTAACTACCTCTCTGTTTGATCATGTACGTCCAAAGACAATGCTTTTATAGCTTAGTCGCAGGTGTAGAGGGCTACATAGGCCGCCCACGATTAACGCTGTACTAAGATATCTGGTTGGCTACACGTTCCCCAGAAAAACGCGCCTGAGCTTTAGCTGTCTAATAAATTCGGACAGAGCTCGTTTTATTTTGGTGGAGCGAGCACAGAGCACGGACCACTTCTACCGCTATGCGAGCAGAATCTAACATTGATCAAACTACTCTGATAGTTAACGATGAGCTATTCGCTCAACTTCAATAAATTTGGAATGTGACTGAAAATAACATATACTAGCTGTGAGAATGCAGCAGAGATGAGCAAAATCTATTTAGCATATAAAAACATATTCCCGTACTAGTTTTTGTATGCAGATCTAATACAAAACTAACTTTTTGCCTTCACTTAATGGTATTAAAATCAATATTGAGGGTCAGTATGTTGAACTTTTAATTTAGTCCTCTTGAAAGAAATAAATGTAAACAATAATAAAATATATAAGAGAAAACCCACACAACGAAGAACTTCTTGTCTTCAAAAAATTAACATTCGGATATAAATACTTACGAGGTGGTGATGAAAATATCTTGCACTGGCACATGAAAGAAATATATTTGATATAGTAAGTAGTGATTTTGAATTTCGCGTGATTCGAGTTTTCTGATTCCGTGATTTTTGAGTAGGGACGTGGTGTTTTGAATTTGCTTCTCAGTTGCAGCGCTTTTTATCCGTGACTATGGTTGAACAGCGATAGAGGAGTATTATGATCTAATGCAGTGGTCGTTAGCTAGTGAAATAATTATTCGCGCTCACTTCACACGTATTATTATTCTCTTTTGTTTCGTCGTCGCTGAACAAGCAGAGTGGCAACATCGGATGTCACAGGCTGATTTCTACCATATTTAGCCGTTGAGGAATTTTTTTAAAGACCTATCGCTGTTACCTTGATCTTGTAGTTGCTGTGGCAAAATTGCAACTACATATGAATATGAATATATGCCTGCTTTAGAATGCACATACATCAATGTATTTAAAAGCCATTGAAATTTATACCAACTAGAGCCAGCTGAGCCGAGAACTGATTTTTCAGCATTGCATTTAAACCGCAAGTGGGTCCATTGTCATTCCCTATACAGCCTCCATCCCTATACGGCTTCAATTAGAAGTTTGAATACCTTCGTAAGATCGATTAGACTGAGAGTACCTAACCTATTACCTTAAGTGCCGCACCTAGACATAACATATACACTCAGAGAAAAACGCCGTTCTAAAATCCAGCACCACCGGACTCAATTCAAACTTTTCATGTTCTTACTTTTTTGTTCTTGAAAAACGAACGACCTGTTCTCAAAACAATAACCTTGTTCTTGAACTGACAACCATGTTCTTGAAAAGAGAACGGCTGGTCATAAAATATGAACGAATGTTCTATTAATGAGAACGATGTTCTTAAATTAAGTACAAATGTTCTTAAATTAAGTTCAAGAAAAAAGAAACGGTACAATTTGTGAGCAATATAATGTTAAATCCAACATTTGGCACAAGTTATCAAGCAATTGTAGTGGCCCAGCGGCTATGATGTTGCAGTTGCGATCGTGTTGCGCGAGTTCGATCACCGTCAAACTCTGAATTTTTTTAAAACAATTTTTTATATTCTATTTTTTTAACTCTTATGTTTCGTTCAGTTCCATCCACATATGCACAGGTAATTCTCAAACTTGTTTGAAATGTTTTAAATATATATTCAGATTGCATCATCAAATAAGAAAAATTTCTCGGTAGAAGAAATATATGAAAAAAAGCATATTATGCGCCTGTTTATGGAGTTCACCAAAGACCTGCTTGTGTTTTTTCGCTTCATACGGCTGGGTTCTCAGGTGCCGTATTTCCTCAAAATGCTTACGGAGATGACTCCTTAAGCCCCTAGGCGGTGCTGGTTCATCAATCAGATGTCTGTTGGGATGCTCAGGTTTCTGGGTATTCAACAGGAACTGTTTGGTCAGCATCTCATTTCTCTCCCTGGTGGGGAGTATTCTCGCCTCATCAAAGCCTTTAATTCTAGCAGCAACGAAAACTCAACGTTCGGCCTGTGGTGCTATCAAAAAGACGATTAGGTCTTCAAGAGCTTTGTACGTGATAAGTCTCGCCGATCGATCTCTTAATATAAAAATCAGCATTACGGTGTTGTCTTAGGTTTTAGGAGTTTGTTCTTTTGAGAGAGGGTACATACGAGCTTGGTCTTATCCTGTTTAATGCTAATGACCCTTATATTACAACAAAAACAGACTAAATATGCGCTTTGACAGTCTTCGATACAAAGTATCGCACGAGTTTGCAGATTACTTGACACGGCGTGGATCAGCTCATTATGAATATTAGTTTTACACTCTTGGACTTATCTAGGCTTACATCAATCAGCACTGGCTTGACGAGGGAAACAATAGAAGGAAGCGATTATAGCCAGTAGAAGTTCATGCAAAGAAGCGCGATCCTCAGCCGCTCTAGAAGTTAAGAATTCAGACTAGTTGCGGTACTCACCAAGCACGGATGGGATTGCAACACACTATCTCATCTGCCAACTTCCGGTGATAGGGTAAACAGTGGGGCATTTATTATGAGAATATCTACTGCGACACGTTTTTTGTATTGCAAATAGAGCAAACATTCTAGAGCTAAGTTTACGCGCTCGGGATTTACATGCTCCATTCTTTTGACTCTATTCCTTAAATTGAGTCAAATAGAAAAAAAAGAACAGCGCAGGGAAGATATTCATATGCAGCTTCTTCTTTGGCGGTTTGTTTTTCCCACCCACGTAATAATCTTAAGAATATATCATCTTACTCAACCTTTGCATTGCCTGCGACAATTGGACAATTCAGCAATAATTCTACATATGATTCTACACTAGGGTGAACTTTGTTGGCATGCTTTTTGTTTTTCAGCTACAAAGCAAAACTATCCCGAGATGGTCGGGCTAGTATCTTCATGGTGCTTGTTACCGGAACGTACCGGATCTGTATCCGGCAAAGGACCATCAACATCGATAACACTCCCAAAGGCCTTCGGGGAGTGTCCTTATCGCTAAAACAACAACAACAAGATCCATGGAATATTTGTTAGGGCAGACATACTTGATCTGTAAAACAGTTTTTCATTCTTATAACTAAAAGAAGTTCCGCAAAGATTTTAAAAGAATTGTTGCACCTAAGTGACCATAAACTTAAATTAAAGGAAGATTAGTTAATCAAGTTACTAGGTATTCAAACTTTCAAAATAAATTTTTGTTGTGAAGTTGACGGAGTGGATGGTATTATCGGAGCATATACATAGTCGGGGTTTGGACGACTTCATCATTGTATAATAAAATGGCAATAATTGTGTGCACCCTAATGTACCCTCTTGCTGTCTATTAATAAATTAGGTGATGCATGGGCAGTCTTACTTTGTTTCATAAATAAAATTTTTATTTCAGCTGAAATTTTTGTGCTATACTAAGAATACTAAAAATATGTCTTTTCCCTTCTCATTGATAAAAATTGCGCGCAAAAATTAACTGAGTAAAAAAAAATACTTGGAAAATTTACGTGAAGAAAATGTGCAAGAATTGTGTACAGCATTAATTAAGGTTGATTACTCATGCGGTTGACATACATTTGTACATATTATCTCTAATATACCATTAATAAAAAAAATTTAAATACATATGCATAAGACCACATTAGGGCTAGCAGGCACATAGTCCAGCTTTACCATTATTATTATTATTAATAGGTCTGGAAGCACTGCGACCTTTGTATCTGACGGCTTTTGATGTATCGAAGCACCACTTAAGGCTTTTTACTCCATATCACATAGGGACTAAGACTCCCACCACCTAGATGGGATAGTCTCTGCGTAGCCAGAGCGATGCATTCGCAGAGAATAGGTCTGGAAGCACTGCGACCTTTGTGCAGATCTATTGTGCAAGACCTTTCAGCCTAATTTTGTATCTGGAGGATTTTGATGTATCGAAGTACCTCTTGAGGCTTTTTACTCTATATCACATAGGGACTAAGAGTCCCACCACCTAGATGGGATAGTCTCTGCGTAGCCCGAGCGACGCATTCGCAGAGAATGTGAACCGGCGTTTCATCATCCAGGTCACAGAAAAGACAAATTTGGGTATCGGATAGATTTTATTTACTTAGGTGATATCGTAGCCCGCATAGTCCCGTATAGTACCCAGTGAGAGTTCTTAGGTCCTCCCTGCTTAGATTAATGAGTTTGGCTGATACTTCCGTTGCCGGAAGTATTAACAGTTTGGCCTACTTTGCCGTGGGCAGTCAATCCAGTGCCGTCTGAATTGTTTAGTTTCCCAGTTACTTATAGTTTCCCTGGTGTGTGCTTTTGTAAGACCACAAAAGGGCTCTGGACCATAGAATGCTGCTGTAGCACCCTGCTTTGCTAGTTAAACTGCATATTCATTACCTTCATGTCCCTGATATCCGGGAACCCATCCTAACAAAACCTCCCAGCGCATTAAGGTTTAAACGGTTAAGCGCCAATTAAGTAAGTTAGTAAGGTCATTTCATTGCAGTGATCCACTAGCTTAAATATAACTGTGTAGGATTGCAAGGCACGCAGGGCCGCCTGGCTGTCCGCCATAATGTAGATGCTCTTCGATGTTGAGCCTCTCCTCAGACATTCTCTACCACAGAATTCTATTGGTTGAATTTCTGCCTGAAATATGGTGGGGTAGCATCCCATTAGTATCGATTTCTTGAAGTTCGACCCATAGATGCCAGCTCCCGTTCTTCCGTACTCGAATTTCGATCCATCCGTGAACCAGACCGCTGAGTCAGGGTCGTTATAACGATTCCCAGCTCTATGGTCCTAAATATTTGCGGCCTCCATTCATTATGTTGGCCTGATTTTATACCCAGCGTGTACTTGTATACAGGGGTATTATACTTCTAATTTGATAAGGGTTGTACGCTTGGTTAGGTTAAATTAGCTGGTCTGTGAGGACCTCACATAGGCCGAATGAGTTCATGGTGTTACCAGAAGTTTGTTGAACGAACAAATTGAGAAACCCCATCAAAAAACAGGGCCTATGTTATAAAATAACTCCGTCCTATTGGCAAATACTAGAAGCTTTCTAGGACCTACATAGGTCAATTGCTGTTTCTAGATCTGACAGCTGTATCACTTCTAATAGCTAGAGTCTTAGCCTGGCGAGCGCAGAGCGTGGGCACAAAACGTGTTCGATGGGTTTCTTCACACTTCATCTGCTATCACTAATTAGGACTAATTTAAAAGCATATGGTGCCAGAAGACAGTGTGCGCCCAGACTGCGCCGTTTTTAGCTAGTTCATCCGCGTTTTAAGTCACATCTTTTCCGATATGCCCGTCCCTATTCTTTCCAGGGATGGCTTACACTTAAACACACTTTTCGATGCTGTGCTATGCGAGATTATTGCCTTAATTGATGCTTGGTTATCAATATAAAAGTTAACACTGCTGCAGTTTAAGCTATTCTCTTCCAGTATTTCTACTGCTTTGGTTACGGCTAGTACTTCCGCTGGGAAAACGCTACAGTGATCTGACAGCTTGTAGGATCTGTTTATTTCCGGATCAGCACAGTATACCGCAGACCCTACTCCTTCCACTACTTTGGAACCATCTGTGTATACATGTATCGCCTCGTCCGCCAACCATTCAGTTCTATTGTGACTTTAAGAGCCCCCTCGAAGCGCAGATAGGGAATCAGGTAGTATGTTCGTCCTGTAATTGATGGCGCTATATTACTATGGCCGTATGGTCTGCGCTCAAGCTGCCCCGAGGCACTGAGCCAGCCGTCGTTGCAGTTGTTAACGCTATGTTCTTTGCTACCAGGTCTACAGAATATGCATACAGTGCACCAGTCGGGGTTGTTTTCAGGGCTCCCATAATGCTGAACATTGATAGCCTGCATATCCCCTCAAATTTTTTGAGGTTGGTTAATTTTTATGTGGCTTTCCACCAAACCAGAACTCCATAGTATAGAATAGGGCTTACAATCGCTGTAAAAACCCAAAACATGTATAAAGTGTCGTTGAGGCCTTCTTCAACCTCTCCTCCACATTGAGCTTCCACGAGAGCTGAATGCCTAGGATGATTCCTAGAAATTTTGTGCATGGTTTCTCCTGTAGGGTCACCCCTCGTGACTTAGGTATGGTCCAATTTGGGACCTTTAAAAGACTTTAAACAGAAGACATCATGTAGAGCCCTCAGAAAAGTCATGGCAGCGATCTCTGTTTGCCAATCGGAAGCACAAATGGAGATTAAGTCTTCCTGCCGCTGCCTCTCCCACTTTAGTGAAGGACACACCCTTTCTCTGCCACCAAAAACGGATGTCGATTAAAATACTTTCTTTGGGCGGCATTTTCTTATTCTTTAGCCACGATTTGTCATTCCCACTCCGTCACAGGCAGGTGCCTAAACGTGTTTTCAATCATCAGCGATCGGGCTCATCTTCTCCCTCGCTAGCGTGCAATGAGGGGAAGTGTCCCCTTCACATATTAAGCACAATTTGTACGTCGTAATTATCATCCTGCAAGAATCTGCCCCGGTCTTGAAACTTCCGTCATCCGCCGGAGATTCTACATAGAATACTCGGTTAATCTTTTTTCCAAAATTTTGACAATGGTTAGGGCTCCCACCAACTATTACCACCATCGCCACAAAGTTTTTAAATTCAGCCGTGTATATGAGTACGTATCTTGCTTCTGACCAGTGGGCGTGGCACTGCATATTAACACAAATAATGATAACTTTGGATTCGTAAGTCATATGGCGACCGCCGTAGTGTGATGGTAGCGTGCTCCGTCTTCCACATGCCCGGGCAATTTTTTCTAACGGGTTCGCCCCTCGGCAGTGTTTGGCAAGCACTCCGAGTGTACTTCTGCCATGAAAAGTTCTCAGTGAAAACTCATCTGCTTTGCAGATGCCGTTCGGAGTCGGCATAAAAAAGTAAGTCCCGTCCCACAAACTTGTAAGAAAAATTAAAAGGAGCACGACGCAAATTGGAAGAGAAGCCCGACCATAAATCTCTTCGGAGGTTATGGCGCCTTACATTTATTTATTATACGACAGTGGCATTTTGTAAAAGGAAATTCCTATGTCGAAGGAATTTATTGTATAGTCAGAATCATTTTTAAGAAATGGGCGTGGCGCCGCCCATATACGTAAAACATTTAAGTATCCAATATCCATATCCTTGCACTGATAAGAGGCTTCATATTCAAATTTACTAGAAAGAAATTGCTATGGTTAATTGATATAATGAGATGAATGCGAAAACTTTTGTAAAAGTGGGCGTGGCAATAATCATAGACGAAAGAGCACTAAAAGGCTAACAAGAAAGAGGGGAGTCAGCGAATGGTAGAGGAAGAATAAAAAGTGTGTATCACTGCTTCAATTTATTTATATATATATGAATTTATATATCCATCCCGGGCGACGCCGCTTACCCTGTTAAAATATTAAATGCCGCCATTTGTATACATCGCCAATGACTGTCAATCACCTTTGACCGCCATAGTCAATGAAGCACAATCGCATCATAAAAAATAAACTCAACAACATGTATTTAAAAAAAGGAAAGTTACAATAAAAATAAAGTTTAACTTATTATGCAGTGACTTTTTATGGCTGGTTGGATGCATGAATTTAATAATATTTGCATATAAATTAATACATGCTCAAGCTATAATCACAAATGAATAATTTAAGTTCCTTTTTTAATTTCTGCACGCTATGTTTATTATTTATTATAGTGTGCAACAATAGTATATATAATTTTTTTTTAAACTATGTATATGTACTAGCAGATCCGGTAGACGTTGTTTTGCCCTAAATTTGGCCTATCTGCATACATTTTAATAAGCTTTTTCCGTCTTACTCTGCCCTCCCCCCACCCCTCTTCACATTTTCCTGATCCTTTTATTCACTCCTCCCTCCGTCTTTTTCGCTTCATCTATCTTCATATTCGTCTCATTCTATTTCTTTCTCAGTTTCCTGCTCCTTCTCTCTTTTCTCTTCTCTCACGTTCTACTCATTTTTCTTCATCCCTTACTTCTTCATCCCTTATTTATATACCAAATTTCGGGAAAATCGAATAGGACGTATGTAAATAGGTATGTGGCTATTATTAATTCATGTCTCTATTTCGGCTTCGCATGTATATTGTATCAGTTTTGCCAGGTTGATGCGACTAAATCGAATATCACAATGAAAATTACTTTAGAGCTCTCAGCAACAGCTTTCATTTCATATCCATATTACCCACACATTCTAGGGGTATCCGGGTCCACGTTTTGGCCTATATCTTGGGACCCTAGTCACCAAGCGGTATAATATATTACTCAGTACTAAAGCACTCATCAACAGCTTTTATTTGATATCCATATTATATAAACACATTAGAGGGGTACCCGGGTCCACGTTTGAACAAAATCGACCGACGCATTTCTTCAAATACCGGCGACCAACTAGCACACATTTTAGCCTTTCCTTTTATATATATAGATTTTATTTTTCACACTTCACTATAATATTAAAACGAAATGCAGATATTCGTTGCTTTTGAAATTCGGCTTAAAAATTACACATGGAACAACTAAAGACTCTCCTGAATTAAAAAAAAATGTCTTAGTACTTCTAAATCGCGGGGCCCCTCAGAAACTCCGGGTCCGGGGGTAATCCTTCCATCCGCCCCCCTCTCGCCGGGCCTGGTGATGTGCTATACTTGATATCATTCGCTTTAATATTTTTTATCGATAAGCACGTTGTTTAATTAAACACCAACCAATTACACGGAAGTATACCCGCACCACCTGAAAATATAAGTGCCGGTGCGTATAAGTAACATTTTATTATTACGCATAAACGTATAAAAAAATTGCAATAAAATAATATTGCGACTATAAACTGAGATATAACCTATCCTATATTTCAAGTTAGATCAAACTACACACGGGGTGCAAAACAAATTCAAAATCGGTTCAGTAGTTTAGGAGTCTATTGCGGACAAACACTGACACGTGATTTTTATATATAAAGATATTAGGGTGGGTCGATTTGTATGGACGAAAGTTAACCGATATCGCGCCATCCATTTTTCCATGGGATTTGAGCTTAGGAAAAAAAGTTCCACTACGCATACCCAAAAAAAAAAATTTCGAGCCTGCGAAATTTCATTTTTTTAATTTTATTCGACTATGATTTTTAAGGTTTTTTTCATGTAGATTTAAGGATTTTGTTTTGCGACCCTAGGTGAATTTGCAGCTGCATGAGCGCCAAAATGTAGATCCTGATCAAACGCCACACTCAGTATTTTTTAATGTAAGATAGTCGGTAGTGTTGTGAAACATTAGTCTTAGATTAACAAAATCTGTGCTCCTCGTGCTCTGATTCGGCGTCGGATTTCGAATCCGAAGTAAACATATAGTATCCGATTTTTGTTTTGTTACCTCATAACATTATGATAAATGACAACAAAGCCATAATATTCTAATTGTACCTTCACACGGTCTAATCAAGAACTTTGGTTTCAAAATATTATTCTTGTTTAGGCCTAATTTATTCTTGTCGTTTTCTCATTAACTTACGTGAACGAGGTTCTCAAAAAAAACTCATTTTTCCAGACCGAGGATACGAGGGGTATTTTACCGTGCTCATGCCATATCAAGGAAACGAATTGAGTATATACTCAGGTTTCATCTCGCGAGGAAAAGAACGGAAAGTGTGTACATTGTAGTTTTGTTGAAAGTATAGTTCGAGAATCGGAAAATATGAGTAAATGTGCAATTTTCTTCACTGATATTTAAAGTGTTTAGGAAAGGAAAGGAAAAGGAAGGAAGGGAAGGAAATCCAAAAGTATAAGTGACCTATGTAATCTTTCAATTCTAGTCACTATAAACCTTTTATCAATGGCAATATAAGACAAACTGAATGACATTTTAGTTGTTGTGTTAACAGTGGTAGAAATCCACAAAGCATTTACCGGTTTCTAAAAAACATTGTTTAAACTCCCTAGTTTGTGGTTAAGGGGATTCAAGACTCTTTCTCTTTGCTGTTACTGCGATTAAAACAGCTTTGAACGACGATAAGTCGAACCCCAAACGAAGCTTCAACTAACGGTCGTTCAAGAAGCATGCTGTTTCAGAAGAAGGTTCAGAGGGAATGTGTTGTTTTGATGCTTAGACCCCACTGTCGATTGAAGGTAAAATCAGTGTTATATGCGATTGCTTACATTAATTCTGTATATCATATAGGAGACTTATTAAATAATTCCTAAACTTGCTATAGAAACTTAAGCGAGTTGTACAAGTAGGACTCTTCCTTTCGTTCGAAATGTTTGAGAAGGTTTCAGAAGGTATGGCTTCTCAAATGGAGTTTCCATTTTTGAGATTTCAGTACCATCCAAATGGCTCTAGTTCTAAGTTTAAAGTATTAAAAGTGAAGATTACACCCGGCAGACCTGTAAAATATTCGGCTTGTAGTCTAAGTCAGTATTACGTAACTAAAAGTTTTTCATTTTTAATTATAATTTAATTTTGTTAAAAAGTGACTAAATAATTCATATCTGTCGTAATTTCATTTAGTTTTAAATCATAGCTTCCCATAATTTAGTGAAATTGCAGTATGTAATTAAAACCTGAAGCATTTAGAGATGCCCTACGCAAATAGATTAGATGGGTCGATATTTTCTTGGGAATGATCATAATCTTGTCTTACATGCCACATATTATTGTATAGCAAAAGGTTTGACTGATATTCATGAAATTTTCGGTAAATATAGGTTTAAATCATGAAAGAGGCAGAGAAGACAGAGAGATTAGAGTCAAACACTGAAAAGGATTGCAAACAAGGGGGAATAAAAAGAAAGAAGGAGGAAGTGTAAGTGAAATAGGAAGAGAAAAAGATCGATTTCGAGGAGGAAGAATATGAAAAGAGAAAGGTATTGAGAAAGAGAGATTTAAAGAGAGAGGAATCTCAAGAGTAATTGATGGAGAAAGAGCGAACGAAAGAAGATGGTTGAAAACTGAAAGATAAAAAATGGAAGAAAGAAGCATATCAATAGTGAGAGATATAAACTACCTGCATTTTTTTCCTCCTCACCCTAATGTATATATATTGGCACATATGTATGTAGATATGACAATACAGACATACACACATTGTACTTTTTGTTACAACCGACTGGCATTTGAATTGCACGAATAGTTTTAAATTGCCTCGGACAGTCGTCATCGCATTGCGTCAATTGCTTGGGTTGTGACTATTCGCCTCTGGATTCGCAAAATACAATTGTGAGAGAATAATGGACATAATGAATGGGCAGGGCGCAGTCATTGTTTGGAATTACAAAAAAAATATAAAAAAAAGTAATACCAAAAGATTTTAAGATGAGTAATTCACGGACAGAAGCAGTGTTCAGGCAATTAAGATTTTGAAAGTGAATACAGTTTATGAGATGCAACGAAAGCGTTTGAGTAAAATGCTAATCGTAATGTTACTTCAGCGGACATGAATTTAAAAAATTTCCGCGATATAGTTTTCTTTCTCTTTTCATATTCTTTCCTCGTTTGTTTTTGCTGAGTATTTTAGACCGCCCTTTGTTGCGGAACACTGAGGGAATATGGAAATTTGTAACCGATCTTCTGGAGGCTGTTTCTCGTAACTACAATCAGATTTTTTTCGGTTGGTGTTCTGTTCTACATTTTTAGTGTTGCTGAAGCGGACAGAGCTATATGGGATTTTATTCGACCCTCATAGCCCAAGATATATAACAATTTTTGAGCGTTTGATAAAACCAATGTGAAATCAAAGGGCGTCTACCGAGAAAGTTCTGATTCTGTTCCGCGATAAAAGTTCTAGGAAACCTGAAAATACCAACTTTTCAACAGTTTTTACGGGATTGAAGTTTGATGCTT
Source organism: Eurosta solidaginis (assembly GCF_040869045.1). Lineage (NCBI taxonomy): Eukaryota > Metazoa > Arthropoda > Insecta > Diptera > Tephritidae > Eurosta > Eurosta solidaginis. The sequence continues at coordinate 91,821,267 of NC_090319.1, read as the reverse complement.
CTACAAACCTTCGCAGCGCCATTATATGACAATTTCTAATTTTATTTATTTATTATTATCTATGAAACAGTATGTCCAACATCCTAATAACACAGTACGGCAAAATTACACATATTTCTTGCAACAGTGTATGTGGGATTGGTATAGGATTTCTTCAGAATGTTTTTTGAACCCTTAAAGGATTTCTTTATTGAAGTGTTATCAATATTTGTTTGAACATTGTCATCGATAACAATCCGATAACTTGTCGATAGCACACGGGAACACTTCGATAGCACACCGATAATAAATCGATAGCATGCCGACTACAAACCGATAAGTCGTTGATAACAAATCTGTTTAACTCCGATAACAATTCGATAACAAATGTATTTATTATTTCTAACAAATCTATATGTTTCAATTAACAAATTAATAACTTTTCGCAAACAAATCGATAACTTATCGATAACACATAAATATCACACAACGAAAACTTGTTTGTGACAAATGGGTAATTTTTCCATAACATACCATATTTGTTCGATAAAAAATCGATACCTTTCCCATAACTTTTCGATAACAAATACACATAAAATTAGTACTACTAAATTTCAATACGCATTATGCTCAGATTTAACTGAAATATGTGTGTATGTTTCACCTGTACACTAATTCTATGTATCAACTCAACAAATGGTGTGTGCCCACTATTCACCGCAACCGATTCAGCTATAGGTTATAGACTATGGCCACCAGAGGTTTGAGTCTGCGCTTTTCGGTACAACATGTTGTGTAGCTTGTTGCCGCTAGATGAGTCTAGATAGGATAAGCGTTTTTTTACGCGCACACGTAAACGTATACGCGTGTAAAAAAAACACGGGTTATGTTTTTTATAGTTACGAAATATATAAAACTTCGATAAAAAAGCAATAACTCGTCAATAAAATACCGTTATTTTGTCGATTACAGTTGTTATTGATAACAAGCAGTTCATTACATTCCGCCAGTTTATGGTTTTGGTTTCTCATTCTTCCTTCTTCTCACCACTCCCACACATTACGCTTCCAATTGCCCTATACTTATGTGCATTCTGTATCACCAATTTTGCATACGACCCCTCTTGTTACGACTACCCTTAGACCACGTGTAATGCCTTAATCTACTATAAATCATTAATAGAAAATTTACGCATTTTTATATGTTCCATCCCTGGAAACTAAATTACTTTCTGTCAAATTTTCACGTTGCTCTTTTATTTTGTGCTTCTATTTAGATATTGCACTCTAGGGTAAAACTTTTTCTATCAAAAAAATTCGACAACTATTAGGAGTTAAGTACAGCAATGAATATAATCTCGTTATATTAAACTAGGTCTTACCCTACACTTAAATTCTGCATTCATACAGCATAACATTATGACCTGTCCCTACCCTACACGTGCATTTCCTTAAAGCATACCACTTCTAGACATTAGGCTTATACATACATACCGCAAGCGAAGACGTTTGCACACCAACAATGGCATTTATCAGAAAGTTTCTCCGAAAATATTCAGTCTATGTGAGGTACTCATGGACCGGCCAGTTCAACCTAACCTAACTTCCCTAAATATAGACCATGTCTGGGTGCTTATTTGTTTGCACCTAAAGTACGAAGGGTCACAAGGCGTCTGATATCCAAGGCTTCTTATAAATAGCTTAATATTTCAGGCCAACACTTGGACCATTAGCCCTTTCAGAAGTTGTAAGCATCATTATTTCCTTGGTCACCCAAGCTACAACCCTTCTCAATGAGACGAATTTGAGGAACACCTTCTGTATACGTTCTACTCTATATTGCAGTCCATGCAGCGAATAGCACCATATCGAGCGCAGAACTTACGCTTAAGAGACGGTACTACTTACTAGTTCTTATTCTGTTCCCTCGCCGTACTTTCAACTGAAATTGAAAATGGCAAATTCTCTTTTTAAACCCCCCCCCCCCCCCCCCCTCCCTTTGCAAACTTTTAGAATGCGTTCAAAATCGGTTCAGTTGTAAAAGATTCAGACTTATGCGCTGTTGGTACAAGTTTAGCTCCCAACTTCCCCGCTGTGGATCGGATTACCAACCGATTAGAGGAAGTCATTAAACCTGTAGCGCAAAACTGTCACTTTGCGTGGCTGTCTCTCATTTTTTCAGCAGGACCGTTTCCCTTATGCTCTGGAACGGTATGAGAACTTTAAATATTTACGACGAGTAAAACAAAGTACCTTTGAAATGATGTAGTAAACAAGATTGTTGAAAAATATTTTAGGCTAGGCCCTGGGCCCTTTACTTCGAAAAAATTATTCAGAGCATTGCAGGAATGTTCAGGTTTAAGTTTGCGGCACCATAAGAACATTTGGAGATGCTTGTTTTCAAATAAGTCGGCCTAATGTTCATATGTACATACGTATTCCAATTTATACAAAACAGACAAACAAAAACTAAATAAAAAATGATTTCGGTTTGCATTGAGCTAAAAAAGATATTAGTATTGAATATCTTTAATTTTATGAGTTTTTTCTTTTCCATTCTTTGTACGCAGCTGTGGTGTTTTAGGAATTCCACAATTGGAAAAACCCATAACAAAAATTTAAACCAATTAAAAAAAATTTATAAATGTAAGGTGCGATAACCTCAGAAAAGATTTTAGGCCGAGCTTCTCTTCCAATTTGCATCGTGCTCCTTTTAATTTTTCCTACAAATTGGCGGGACGGGACCTGCATGTTTTATGCCGGCTCCAAAAGCCATCTACAAGGCGGATGCGTTTTCACTGAAAAGCTTTTTCATGGCAGAAATACAATCGGAGTGGTTGCCGAACATTGCCGAGGGCCGACCCCACTAGGTTTCTTCTAATTGAAAAAACTTGTTTCTAAAATTTTGATGCTGCTTTGCCCGAGGTGTGAACCCAGGATCTTTGGTGAGATAGGCGGATCACTCTACCACCATTCCACGGCAGCCGCCAAATTTAAATATTCTACGTTAAAGTGGTGGCACTCTTAGGTCAACTGCTGTGTATTTTTCTTGTCTTAGAAAAGATTAAAAGATTTAGATTAAAAGAGTTATATGTAAACAGAAATTTTACGAAAAATCATGCATTTTGTGGTCACATGGCATAATCACCTAAGTAAAGAAGGGATGATTCACAAATAAATTTTTGATGGCATATTATCTCTGCTAGATAAACCTAACGATTAAAGGTTTTCAAAATTAATAACGATCCATGTTTTAACTACTGATTTAAAGCGTTTTTCTACAACCCTTTCAATAGCTTGATTTTAGTCTTAGGCTGTTATGACTTGTGACCACAGAATTTATTTAATTAAAACTATAAAATATTATGTGCTGTACATCTTAGGAGGGCACCTAATATAGGGGAAGGCAAGGCTTTACATAATCTTTAATTAATTAGGTTTGGAGACAAACCGGTTTTGGCGTTGCACCAACATCAGTGTCGAGAACAAAATATGAAACTGATGACAGCGTCACGGCGAAACGGGGTTATCTACAAATCAAATTTGACAAGGGATGACGGAAAATCGTTCCACCCTGCCCGAAAATCAACAAAACAAAACGTATAAACTAAAGCCCCCATTACTGATACTTAGCATAGACTTGACTTGACTTGGCGTAAACTTGGCAACTTAGCCACGATTATACTCCACTTGGCGCATAAAATCTGGCATCATAATCAGCGTTGAAATTTATTTTTAAATAAATGTCAATTTGTATGACAAAATGTCAAAATGAAATGGAAACAAACAAATGGCATCTCAAAATGTAAACGTCACTTAGAACTTACATAGAAAATCAAAATTCAACAGACTTCTAAGTCAAGTTAAGTTTTGAGTAATCAGTAACATGCAATGTTCATTTAACAGAACTGTAAGTGACAGTTCGCAAGCCAAGTCAAGTCTATGCTAAGTATCAGTAATGGAGCCTTAAGCCTTTTGATTCCCCGAAACGGTTCGAAATGAAATTTCTATCGAATATTGCTTTCGAGTGAAGATTCTCGTAGGTCCCATTACAGGGCTTCTCATACTTTCAATGTTCCTTTACTTAGCTGTACTACTTAATAAGATATTATAAGATAATCGAGATAGATGTATAGAACGAGATAGATCTTGAGAACCAAAAATTGCACTGAATACGGCGATAAGCCAAAATCTGTTTGTCTCCAAACCAAATTTGATTAGGGTTGCGAAAAGTTGTTCCCATATGCAGCAATTATGAAAAAAAATCCTTTACGCTTAAAGATGCTTCGTTAAATGTTCCTTAAACAACGAATGACCGAAGTTTTAGGAGCAGCTTTTCAGTGGGTAATACCACAATAAATGATGTAATATATGTCCTGATTCCGATTGAAGATGGTTAAGGCAAGTCGCACGGTGGTTTACGCTCAGATTTCCCTATAGCATCTAAATCAATTAGAATTATTTATTGTATCTGGTATTCATAATGGATAAAACCTCAGTTGAATATATGTATAGATATGTATGTCACATCTAAATTTTAGTACGGACTGAATTATTTAAATTTTTTTTAAGCCTACTTGCAGAACAGCAAGATCCCAGCCAGCATTTTTTGAAAATTTTGATAAAAAAATATTCAAATATCATACCCCAAGATGATTAAAAACGTTCAAATTTAAAAGCATTTTCTGTTCGCAAAATAACGTATCGTCGGGAGAAAAATGTACCATAAATGTGATTATTCTTGAATAATCATTTATAATTCATATTTCGAAACACGTTTTATTCATCTTTTTATCATACTTGATATTACTGTAAGATTGTACTTTACTTCTTTTGGAATAACATTTGATTACTTTTCACAGTCATTTTTTGATCACATTTAAGAACATTTTTCAATCATATTATATGATGGTTTGGAATCATTTGTGAATAAGATTGTGATTAATTTTTCCATCATACTAATACATAACTAAATACTATATAAAGATCATATTTCATCAGGGGGTGAAAGCATCTGGAAGCTCGGAAGTAAGCTTTTTGAACCGCAGGTAGTAATTAACTTGACCGTTGTACACACACATCTTAGATCATGGTAACGATGTCACTTTAAAAATCACGATTTTACTATGTCTCATATCATTCTTTAAATATAACTAGATGTTTTCGACAACCATAGCTCATGGAGGATGTTGAAGCCGGGTCCAGGCATGTCGATCAAGCTTAACTTACCAGCGGTTAAACAGCTTACAACTTCCGTACATCGGTTCCATCCAGTATGTCTTTTCTGGGAAGACGCATCTAGGGAAATGCTAGAAGACATCTTAGGTTAGCAGCAGAACTTATATTACTTTTAATCTTGAATATGTGTTGTATATTTGTAATTTTTTTGGATTTTATGATTGAAAAATTGTGAGCTAATTAAGAAAAATCAAGTTTTCAATGAGAAGTATAGTTTTAACAAGTAAAAAATTCATCATTTATTCAAGAAAGGTAGTCTGCAAATATTAAGAAAGTTGATTGAAAAATGATTTTTAAATTTTTGATCACCGAAGTTAAAGAAATTAAATTCAAAAATGATTCCAAATTGTGATTGAAAAATTGTTCTCAGTTATTGATTATCAAAAGCAAACAAGTTTTATTATCCTCTATGTTCATTTTTATAAAATCTTAAAATTTATTCATCAAAGTTATTCGAAAATTATTTCAAAAAGTGATCGAAAAATGATTTTCAGTTTTTGATCATTAAAAGTAATCTTATTTTATTATTTATTTTGTTCAACTGTATGAAAACTCAGTATTTATTCGAAAGGAGTAGTCAAATTGTATTGATATGAAGGAAAGTTCAAAAATTTATCATCTAAATGCTGTGTGGGATGTCTCTTTAAATCAAAGTTAATATTAAAATTTGTCAAAAATGTATAAGTTTAAGCTCACAAGTTAAAAAGATACCTTACCGCTCTGCAAGTGGGTCTTAATCTCCAAATCGGATTTTAAAATTGGACCCATGTCCGATACGCATTAATCGAAACTAAAATCGCTTTCACGCTTATTAAGGGCCACCCTAATACATATATGTTCTTACTTAATTAAGCTTTAACAAAATTCGAAGCTGGTGTCAAATTTTATCAAGACTGCATACATAGGTGAAAGGCCTATACTAAACGAGCTTTGTTTTTTTTTTTTATAGCCGGAGCTCATTAAAAGAGTAAAAGTCTTGAGTTTTTTTAACTCTAACTATTAAAATAATAAAAAGCAAAAAACAGGTAAATTAATTACCATGCAATTAATTACGTGGACTTTATCAACGAAAGCTAACGAAATTAAAAACTTGTTAGTTGTGGTCTAATTTGAGAATTTCTTTAATTACGTGGCGCCTGACGAGGTAAACAAAATTTAAATTCGCTAAAACAGATGGCGACTGTTTACCGAAATGCGAGCACAAATAAGCTTGAAATTATACTCTCAATGGTTATTTTAAAAGATATTATTCATAACAATACGTAATTGGGGATTTTGACGTCAAGTGTTCCACGCGAAAAACTTGATATTCTCAACATCCGCCAAAGTTGGTGAACATGTTGTAATTGTAGGCTACATTACCTGTGCAAAAGGAGTGACTGAAATATGAACGAATTTCGATAATTTTTTCTAATTGAAAAAACTTGTTTCTAGAATTTTAATGTTACTTTGTCCGGGGCGTGAACACAGGATCTTCAGTGTAGTAGGCGGAGCACGCTACCATCACATCACGGCGGCCACTAATAAATATTTAGATCATCAAATATCAACGCACAAAAAAAGTTTGAATGGTTCTGGGAGTATTTTTTCCGAACTTTAAAAAAAATATTGTATAATTTTTTGCAACACTAAAAATATCGAAACCGGCCCATAACGCAAAAATTTGCATAACTTAAAAAAATTTGCAAACAACGAATGCTTAAATTTATAAATTTTTTTTAAGTTCGAAAAAATTTGTATAAGAATCATTCAAATTTTTTTGAACGTTGAATTTTTATAGTCTAAATATTTATTGAAAAAATCAGAAGGAAAAAAAATCTAGTTTTCGACATGGTGAGATCCCGCATTAAAAAATGAGAGAGCAAAAAAATCATAGTTGGCTGGGAAATAAATTTCTCGACATGACGTCGCGCTTTTGACATCATGTTTTATTGCTGACGCAGTGTTCAGACTTTATTCCAATCGGAGTGTTTTCCTCCGCTCTTACCTCCTACTACATTTTTTATATTAAAGATTTATTTGGGTCAAGTTGAAAACTAAGTAGTATTACTGCCTAATATCTTTTGGTTGAAGTTTTCAATGCATATGTACGTATGAAAAGCTGATTGTTTACAAGTGACAATTGGACGAAATGATTGTTCGTGTCTTAAGAATGTTTGTTCACATTTTTCGTATGGAATCAGAATAGGAGTAAAATGCAAGCAAAAAATGTGTCCGGACGCGATTTGTAAATCCTGCCTAAATTCAACATACTGCTCTTCTTCAAGTTTTATATAAAAATGAAGTACTTTGAGTCAGTGAGGTCAGCTAACCCTGTTTTGCGATAACAATCGCCAATTGGGAGCACCAAGCGAGGTCAAAGCTTCCTCTAACTGTCTCTCCAAACTCAGTGAAGGTCTTCTATTTCCTCATAACATGACCTAGCTAGCGAAGCTTTTGTTTTTATTCGCTGCACTATCTTCATATCTGCGAAAAGCTCATATAGCTCATCATTATACCTCCTTCGATACTCGCCGTCGACATCACGGATAGGACTATAAATCCTCCGGAGAACTTTTCTCTCAAATACTCCAAGAGCCATCTCATCTTCTCTCGACACCTACCATTATTCCGAGCCATACATCAGTACAGTTATGATAAGTGACTTGTAGAGCGAGAATTTTGTTCGTCGAGACTTTACTTTTCAATTGCTTAAATAAGCATTTGTTGTCAAGAGTTATTCTCCGTTCAATTTCTAGGCCGACACTGTTTTTGCTTTTAATGCTGCTTCCCAAATAGACGAAATGCTTCAAAGTCTCCAATTTATATCCGTCAACAGGGACGTGGCTACAAAGGCCACGATGACAGCAAGTAGTTCGGGTTGTCCACATTTACTGCAAGACCCACTTTTTTTGCTTCTTTATCTTATACCAAATCTTCGCCTCTGTACGTCAGTTACCAGGTCGCAATTATCATTCCTACAGAATGAAACCTTTTGTCATTAAAAGAGTATGAAAAATGTATGATAAACCGAAAATAATAATAGTATTTTTCGCGATAAATATCCGGGGAGATAGAGCCTACTTTTCTTCCAGAATGTTGTGTTTTTGGTAATCCTTCACGTTTTAGGCCGACTCCATGTGCATCTGAAAAGACAGATAACTTTTTTGCTGAGAAACTTTTCATGACGAAAACAGAATCGAAGGGATTGCCAAGCCACCAAATCAATTTGATGTTAGTTGTTCGCCCGCTTTCTAAAAAGAAAAAAAATAGACTACGAAAATTTTATTTTTACTCCGTAGTCGTTTACTCAGGTAACAGTTTTAAATACTCCGAACACTGGTAGCGAAATATGAGAGAAATGTAATAAATCGAAAAACTTCAAAAGCGCTACGTTATCAAACTTTTTTTTCAAATTCCATTACAAATACAACAATTCCGGAATGCGGGATCTTGGCTGATTTTTTTATGTGGTGAAATAACCAGATGAAGTATGGTTCAACTATATGGTTGGCTCATCTGTACAAAAACAAAATATGTTAGTTCAGATTGTCAAAATCTGTGTGTTGGTGTTATGCGAATGGAATGGCATGAAAACATAAAACTTAGCAGTTTTTGTATTTTGTAAGAAAATGTTGCCAATGTGTTGGTTTTTTTTTAGTTTGCCATCTCCTTTTGACAATCCTATCGACCATGCAATGACAAAAATAAAATCAGCTGATGAGATGAGCCAACCATATAACTGAGCCATGCAGGTGAAGTAAGCCGTCAATTGTTTCACTCTAAATTCTTCTTTGTTTTGTCATTCGGCTATCTGAAAATTTTTCACCAATGTTGTCTCCGAAAAAGTGTTGCTTTTTTGCATTTTTCAGGAGTAACCCAGTAGGTGAATATCGATGGAACTTTACTGGATTTAATTATGAATGTTTAATTTGTTCCAAAAAAATTGAAACAGGTCTTTGTTAAAACAACTATTTGTATTCACGTCTTATCCAACAAGGATTTTCGTCTGTGCAGCGCTACTGGAGACTTTCGAGAAATGTTCAAGAACACAAAAGTTATTGTATTACACCTTAATTTCTAAATGTACTTACAAAAAATTGTAACTCACTGTTGTTTTTTTGCCTAAAAATCAGACCACGAAGATAAGAGGAATGTTACAGTTATGGATTGTAATTTAGAATATATGAATCCGGCTCGATCGGATCAGCATCTTCTGGTTCTATCCCGTGGCATATTTTAGTAAATAATAGCTTGGTTACATTAGTAATACATCATGAATTCAACTGTCAAGTGCTTTTGGGGATTCTTCTGATCTAGGTTGTATGATATATTAGAAGGGCATATGTTTTACTCCGACTCTCAACGACAAAATCAACAGAGCAGATTTAAAGAACAATGGATTTTTAGGGATGGAAACACATTTAAAAGTATTACGATAAGTTCCAAGTCTGACTGTAAAACTTTTCATCAAACTCGAAACCTAAGTGCGCAAAGTTACTACAGTTCAAATAATGGATAACACCTCTCCCTTTTATGTCCGGTTTTTCGATGAAAGCTTCAACTGCAGTTGAAGTTGAGGTCAGTTATGCGTCTAATTATTAAATTTTACTGCTCATCACAGTTTAAGTTTTTTATTTTTATTCGATGCCAAAAGTAATATAAAGTCGCACTGATCCTGTGTATCCCCTTTTGCATTGGCGTTGGGTGACACTGATATGCTGCAATGGCTATCGTAGCAACGTATTTATTTTTCTAATCCTATTTCTATATTTTCTGACCGTTGAAAATACCTCCCTACCGTTTCAGATAGCGTACATCTTCTGTCTTTTTTTTATTTATTTCACCTGGTGATTCCACCATGGTTTTCGACACCACGTATCACACAATCCATTCATATATCGGTACACTTCGTAACCGAATCGTTGGTACCAAATTAGCTTGTAATCGGGTGTACAATCACAGGGTCTTACCTTGGTAAGATACGGATTTTATTAAAGCTACTTACCATTTTAAGGATAATGCAATCCGGTTGCAAGGCAACTCCACCTTGAGTTTCATTACCATTCCATTCTAAGCAAAAATAATTCGCTGCATTAGCTCTGACGCTTGGAACACCGCCAGATACATAATACAATTCCACAACTTTAATACAAGTTCTGAGGGATGTAAACAACCTTTTCTAAGCAACAGGAAAACCTGCAGGAAAATTAAGGGGCGCGTGTGTTTATAGACTTCCAGCCACATCGAATTGAAATGTCCGTTCGCTGTAGGATAAGGGGCTCCTTAGCTACTAATCACCCTTACTTAAGTTGCGATGCCAAATGTTCAGCAAAGCCTAACGCAGTTTCAAAACATTTCAAAAGAAAGACTAAGCACAAACCCACTCTTACAATTATCAACTGTTATCTGCAAACGATAAGCATCTGCGATCACAACTTACATCCGGGATACACCAAACTATTTAGGAATGGAAAAACTTTATTGCCAACTTTCTAATGAAGAAGACCGCATTACTCCGAAGAGAATGGTATATTGTCAACTTCCCTAAAAGGGAATTCCCCCGCATTATGGAAAAAGCCAACATACCATAGCCCCCGCGAATCTCGCACTAGGGGGCAAATCCCAAGTGCAGGAGGTGAGACTTATATACAAGCATCAAGCGATACATTATTCATACAGGTCACAACTGGTTTATCCTGCTCCTCGTGTTAAAGTTTTTATTGACCGTCATAAGGTCACGCAAGCGAGGCACGTGCCCGCATTGCCCCCTTTCGCGTTATCATCCGCGGTTATATTCGAATACCTTACCCGCAGGGGGTGTGGAGCAGTCCTTCACAGATGTGTATCTTTATCTCAAATAAAAAAACAAGCGATTACTTAGAATTTTAGTTTTAAATTTTAATTAATGAATTAACAGGAAAATAATTAAAGTTTACTAAGTAATATCTGTTTACTTGTTTTCAGATCTTCTTGCTGCAACTGTGCTATTTCAACGAAGCTTCAGGTGTGTACATAGACAAAATTATTCACATTCTTATTAAGACTTTATGCATTGTAACCTTCAGTAAGATTTTAACAAACCATTTTAAAAGCTTAAGTTCTTCCTCAGGCGTTGTACTCGATATCACAAGCGGATTAAGGGTAACACCACCGAAGCTGCCGCTAACCGCCTCTACGTTGTTGGAAGTGTATATTTTCAGAGAATGTGAACCGGCGTTTCATCATCCAGTTCACAAGATCAAATACCTGCTTGCTGCTTCACCGAAGCATACCCAAAGATTTCATGAGTTACTGTCAAACGAGTCATTTAGAAAGTTGTAGATTGACTGACAAATTCTTCATACTTTCATTAAAAAGAATATCAACCGCACTCGATAATTTAGGCCGACAGAACATACAGGCTCACAATGATAAAGTAGCCTACCCTATCATCTAAGTAAAGTAAAATTTAGCAATTGGTTTTGGTTCTCAGATCATAACTCTGAGGCAAGAAGTAACTCAAGTGAATTGTGGCGCAAGTTGGGTCATTTTCGAGCAGCAACGCTCACATATGGCTGCATGGACATACTACATAATATAGATGCACACCTAGACTAAACCTCATCTGGGGCATTCTCCATCGGAAGTTGTTATTGCATAGACTTGCGCCTGAAATACAATACGGTAGCTAGCCACAACTGTGAATCAGACTGAGTATTCGGATTCAATGGTTCCGGGATCAGATTCGGAGCTCTTGCATCACATAGTTGCCATATAGCATTATCTATTATTCCCCTCTGTAACTTCATTATATCGCCGGTCTTATAGAAGATTAACGCTTTTCAATATTAGCGGGGAAGACTACACAGTTTGTTTGAGTGCATGACTAACATCTTAAGTAATTTTCGTGCAGGACTAACGCGTTGAGGGGAGTTGAAACAGTTGTTAAGCGTAATACAAAGTTTTATAGCTTGACAGCTTTCCCAACTCAATTGTCAGCCTAACCTATCCGAGGAGAATACTATTACAAATATAAAAGTATCTTATACATATTTAGCAGACGGTTCTCTGGGAAGGGTGACATGGCCGGAACGTACCGGATCTAAATGCAGACGAGCAACATCGACACCTCTCCCGAAAACTTTCCTGGAGTGTCCCTATCGCTTTATGAGAACCACATTTCGCCAGTTTGTGTTGAATATTTTGTTGTTGCGAGAATATTTTGTTGTAGAAAACTTTTTACATTAAATTGGAACACTTTCTACGTTTTTTATGATTTCTTGAGACCAACCTAATTATTTTGTTGGTCGACGTTATGAAGTCAATTTCAAGCCATGCTCAGGAAAATGTTATTAATCCTAAATTTCAATACGCATTATACTCAGATACACTGAAATATGTGTCTATGTTTCACCTCTATGTACTACCTCCACAAATGGTGTGTGTCCATTATTCTCCGCAACCCCATTCGGCTATAGGTTATACACTATGACCACCACCAGATATGTGTGTCTCCGGTACAACATGTTCTGTAGCTAGTTGCCGCTAGATGGGTCTCCTAAACATTATCTAAGTGAGGATAAGCGTTTTTTTTTACCCGCAAACGTATACGTATATACGTGTAAAAAACACGGCTATTAATACAGGGAAGGGTATGAAGAGTTGTATGGATATGTCTTTAACGAAGGGGAAAGGAACACGAAGTGTTAGATTCACCCATCACGCCAGCAATAATCTATTTGGTTTTCGGATATGAAAGCATTTTATTGGGGAAACACCGAGTCATTCCGCCAAATGAATTGGCTGTGATGAGAATTATATATAATAATAATTTAATCGCATTTAGCGGCAATTTTAGCGTCCAATTTCCGTTAGAGGGTAAACCTACATAAAGAATTATTTCCTCCTTCTACTAAGTACGTACACAACCTGTGGGGAAAATCTCTAGTTCAAAACTGGTGCGCTTCTAGAACATTCGGAACCACTACTAGTCCATCCTCTATCTCTTCTGCATGCTTTCAACTGGCGATTTTAATATAGTTATGTCCTGTGGAAAATTTCGCCTCTGCAAAACGTTTTCTGTAGTTCCAAACTAGATACAAACTTTCACTAATAGAACTATTTCTCTTATTTGCACTTTTTCTATAGTTCCGAACTAGTTAGTGTACAAATTCCCAGTTTATATCTAGTTCTCTCGTTGGTACTATTTCAATGGGTCCCGAACCAGACTGAACATTTACATGTTGCTTCTAATACGACTTTATCCCCTTTTCAAGATAGTTCTGAGCCATGCGAAAATTCGAAATGTTTTAACTGTGGGTTTTTTAACTATAAAAAATCTAGTTACTATCGAACAAATACTAATTTGGTGTTTTACGTCCTGTTCTAAACCAGAAATTGTATAACTAGTTATTGATTTCCCCGCAGGGCATTCACGTAGGGGTCTATGCACGATTATGTACATATATTTAAGATTATCTATATGTGAAAAGGAAGGCAGGTAGCGATTACAAATATAAATAAAAACAAAAAGTCAATTTAAAATTTCTTACATAAGTATGTTTTGTCTTGTTTCTATTTCTTTTTAAATTAGCGGACGGAATGAAAGTAGGGAGGTTTTGAGTCGAGGCATTTACAAAGCAAGAAAGGAGGTTGTTAAGTCATAGATGACACATAAATATGTACATACATAAGTAAGTGCATATGCAATGTGGATCCAAGTGCACCTTAAATTTGGTACCTCAAGTAGTGCCAAGTATTTAACTTTGATTGCGCCATTACAGATAACCAACTTTGTACATCTATATGTGAATGTATGTAAGCACCTGTCTGTATTTCATTAAAAGAGGCGAAAGAACGGATGCAGATGGAATTTTGAATTGTTTGTCTGAATACATGGGATCGTATGCATAGAGGTGGGCACATACGGCTGCACACAGGAAAATAGGTGTACCAAATTATGAATGCGCATATGTATGTACGTAGCGACCCTTCCAATACCACGCTTAGTCGTTTACTGTTTTTCTTATGTATCTGTTTTAATTGAGTTTTTCGCTGTGGAAACGCGAGCAATGAAACACTACGTAGTCTGCGTTTTGCAGTTCGGCGGGACAGTGTGGACAAAAGGGATCCTCCCGAATCCTACGACTATATTAATAGTTTATTTAAGAATTCATGAGTTTAACACCGGCTTATAATAATCAAATATTCAATTATTATGTTTTTCTGAGAGAAACTGATAAGAAAGAAAGAAACATTTACTGGCATATTGCGATGGTACCATTTCGAAAACCGCCACGTAATCATCATCAGGCAATTTCGTAATGTTATCAAAGGTTTCACCGAGATTCGAACCGCGAATCACACGGTGAAACTGCAGTTGAGTCCGAGTTTACTGATTGCCTCCGAGAAGGTCGACTTTTAGCACACCGTCATATATCCCATTCCATAGCGCTGCATCTAGAACAGCTCCCTAAGGGGCACCACCGGTGATGTTGTACTTTCTTTGTCCCACATCCGTATCAAATAGGAGTACTCTGTCGTTAAAATAATTACCAATTATTCTGCGTAGGTAAACAGGTATACCGAAGTTTCTAACGCCAACATTATCTGCATCCAGCTCGCAGTGTTAAAAGCATTTCTAATATCCAAAGTAGTCAGTGCATAGACCTTCCATTTACCTTAACCTCATGTTATGCCTTCGCGGGTTATATTGACAACTGTTTGTATTACATCATGGATCTTCATTTTCGAGATACGAACTGATCATTTCACAAGCCATCTGATCTTTCCAGGGTCTGCTATAGGCGCTCAATAACAATACGCTCGAGAAGCTTTCCTCAGTCTTTCAAAATAGTGGTTTTTCCATTTCGAATACAGATGCTGCGTAGTGAAATTTAGTTTCAACAAAGAATACAGTGTTCTACATGGTATGCAGCGTCACATGTGCTTTATGTTTCAAATTTCTACGCGCAGCAGTTCTGCACATCTGTTTTAGGCATTTAATGGCCGCCTCACAATAAAATTTCTCTTGTTCATGTGTTTTGATGCAAAAGCGAACATCGTTACAAGCGCGCAGGATATAGCATTTGTGAATATAAAAGAACTTCAAACTTAGCAGTTGAAACTTATTTCGGCTTGACCATTCACATAAAGAATTTCGCGAATTAATGTTATAAATATTCTTACTTTACAAAAAAAAAAAATACTTGCTAACATATTTTGTTTCCTATTCATATTATGGCGAATATTTACATCACTATAATGTTAGTAAATAATCACAACAACAAAAACAGCAAGCATCACACTTATGTACAAGGCAGCGAAGAATATTCCACACACATAATCAGCAGCTCGAAGCGAAGAGATTACTTCACATACACATATGTAGTCAGCAGACAAAGGAGAAGCTGTTACTCACACATACGCATGCCATATAGCTAGAAGAAAAACATTAACTACGGATATACATGTACTTAGCTAAATAACATAAAACTGATCTAGAAGGCATGTTCGTGAAACGACTAGACCTTAGGAGAAATGGGCGAACGAGGTAACCGAGATTATACAAGCAGCGCAAGCTGAGGAATCAGTAATCAGTTTGATTTTAACACGCTTAGTGAAGCACGCGGTAATTTTAATTGTGAAGTACTACTCCAAAAGTAGTCTAAATAAAGACCGATTTTTTAATATTTGAGTTATTTATTCGACAGATTAGAGACTCAGACGTTAACAGAAACTGCAAAATAATCAGGAATCCCCCAAATTCGTTATAATATGTTAAAATGTCGTTCTTAACTGTGAAAAATGTTAGAAAAGTACCAACAAGTGGAAAAATAGCACCCATAACCAAAACACTTGTCAAATTCTTCTTCTAATACTTTGCTTGCAACAAAAGTTGGAGGTTTACTACTTTTTCATGTCGACATTGCGCTGGTGATGCGCACTTTGTCGCTCTGCATACAAATATATGCAATCCACATCAAATGCTGCATCAAAAATCGTATGTGGCTTTGCTTCATGATTCAATCACAAGAGGTTTGCTCGACTGACATATTTTTTGACAATTGCAGCCATTTTGCTCCCAAATCGAATTGACATCCGTTACCGGTGTTGTTTTTTTGCGATTTTTCGAAGAATATTAGTAGTAGAAATAGGAAGCAATCAGTTTACAAATAAGTACTGAACTGCATAATTCCTTAGAATATTTTTTTTTCTTTGATTTTATGATGAATTTATTAACTATGCCATAGTCTATTAGTGTTGCTGAACATAGGTTTTATGAAAAGTGCGGTCACCAAGGAATCGTGCATTTTGTAAACCTATGAACATACGAAATCTAAACCAATTCAAAATTCATCGTTCAAGGTCAAAAACTCCACTAGTAAACCGATACACGTAAAAATGTTATTAGTAAAAAATGGAGATGACATAACTAAATGTACTCATTGAGCATGTTATTATGTTATTCCGTATGTTCGGTACATTCGTCTCCATTTAAGAATTTGGGGAATCGGTTTATATTTGGAATATTATGTATATACTTATTTGATATATTGGGATCTCGTGAGGTAGTATCAGAAGAACGTGTTCCGAATATTCTAAATTAATGGTTTATCGGGAACACTTCCATGAATACAATAAAACAAATAATACAATAAAAATAAAAAGGTGAATACTCCCTGTGTAGCAGGACCGCACAAAAGCTTAACCCTTCTGTCAAAGTCAAGGCCGGAATCAAAATTTTTTTTGTCAGTTCATTGCGGCTGCCTTTTCAAAATCGTCCTATCTCAACATAACTTTCAAAAATTTCGCTTTTAGGATTTGTCACAAAAACACCCTATATTAGAATTATTAATAATTAATAATTAACCCTTCTGTCAAAGTCAAGGCCGGAATCAAAATTTTTTTGTCAGTTCATTTCGGCTGCCTTTTCAAAATCGTCCTATCTCAACATAACTTTCAAAAATTTCCCTTTTAGGATTTGTCACAAAAACACCCTATATTAGAATTATATTGAAGAACGCCTTATTTCAGAATGATTTTTATTAACACATCAAAATGCATTGAACTTATGCTCATATAGGGAGTTTTTGAAACAAATTTTGAGATAGTGTATTTTTGAATAAAATTCTAGCGTATGGCACTCTTCAAACAAATTCTGAAATAATGACCAAACCAACATAACTCTTTATCAATTCACGAAATTCAGAAAATTAATTAAGTCCTCCAAATCCTCTCGGCATTTACAAATTTATTATCACTACTAATATACTACTAAAGCTACTTTTCTACTACCATTTTCTCTGAAGAAGATTGAATTATTCCCCGTTTTCCTTATTTCCTAAAGCAACCCGTCCAGATTTTTCAATTTGGCAGTGTCAAAGCTCTGTCATGATTGGAGAACAAACCTCTAGTAATTGAATCATGGCGTTGCTTTAACTTTTGAATACATAACGCTGCTATTTTGTTGGACATAGCTGTATGTATGCACCTGTTTCGAAATCTTTGTAACAACATACATTTATGTGTATATGTCTAATATATGCGGAGGGAAGAAGGTAAACTCTTCGGATTCTAAAATAATATGCGTTACGCATATTTCCCTCCTTAACAAACAATTTACATTCAAACAACCACATTCGTTCAGATTAGAGTTAATAAATGGGTACAAGTTTTTCGAGTAAGTCAAGAGTTAAATAGAAGCAGACAAGACATAAAAAATTTGAATGACATGAGATGAAAAAAAATACTTCAAAACAAAAAAGATAAACAAATTCTTAATATAAATTTGAAGCGTTCAAAAGGGCGGATGCATTTGGAATTGAATTGAAACAAAATCAAAAACTTAAAAAATCAGGAACAAAAACAAGATAATAAAATTTCCTACCGTCGCATATTAATGGATTGAAAGCATTCGAATAGCGGAAGATTAAAAGTTCTTAAATTACCAAAGAAATTTGAATATCTTTTATCTACTCATTTTCTTTTTGAAAAATGATGCTAACGCTATTAGACACAGCATCCGATTTGGTGATAGTCGGTTTGATTGTAATGTTTTTTGTGACTTTGGTACAGTTGTTGCAATTGGTGGCTGAGCAGGTGAGTCGGTAGTTAAATGAAAATAAAGAAATGCAACCGTTTGTTTTGTAAGAATATTTGAATGCACTTGAGTGTCAGGCGGGTATAAGAGAGATGTCAGTGCTTTGCTGGGCTCCAATTATATGCAGACATATATACTTGTCTATATGTACCTATTAATGCATCGAAGTGCATATTGTTTCCATAAAGTGTCAAATTTAGTAGTCTAAATTATTAGGTCAAAGCATGAGCATTGAAATAAATTTCACGTATCGCTATTGAAACTTGTTGAAACATTGACCGAATAGCGCGTTCCATCGACATACGTACTAGGGGTGGCAGATAACACAGGTTGACAAATTTTAGACCCAGAAATGAGCCACTAATTTTCTGCAGACCTTCGGTTTGTTGAATTTGAGTTCAGAGTCACTCCCACAGCCGCTTCATCTGATGTTGTCATGGAAAGTCTGCTTTCCTCAAATGTGAGTTTCGGGTATAGTATTCTAAGGAACGGGATTCGCTGGGCATTTATCGCCATAAGACTTTGCCGACTCATAGATGTTGAGTCTGAGAGCTGTTTTCTGCTCAAAAGGCTGAGTTCTTGTCTGCTGGATTTCTTCATAGTGTTTGCGGAGATGACTCCTTATGTCTCTGGGAGACGAGGCTTCTTCAATCAGAAATATGTTGAGATGTCCAACAGAAACTGTTTGTTCAGCATTTCATTTCTCTCCTTTATGGAGAGTATTCTCAAATCCCAGTGTAAATGGTCTTCTGATAAAATAAGAAGACATTCCATGGCAATTCTGGGCTCGTTCTTTTGACAGGCCCGCAGCTTCATCAATGGTGTTTATTTCAAGCACGGCGCCCATATCGGAAGCGCATAACATACAAGTGGCTTCTTTGTCTCTGTTTTAATTAGAGATCCTGGTTTTGTCCTGAATTTAGTTTCGTTCTCTATTCCAGCTTTGTTTTCCAACTAGATTTAGTTTCAGTTTTATTCCAGTACCAATCCCTGTCCTGATCCCGATTTAGTTCTTTGTTTGGTTTTATACTTGTTTGGTTTCATTCTCTTTCCATTCTTCTGGTTTAGGTTTTTTTCTCTGTTCGAGCCTTTAGTTCTAGTTTCATTCTTTCAAGATTTTGTTTAACAGCAAAAAATACTCCGACTTCAGTTTCGTTCCAGCCATGCGTTTGCTGCCGTTTTAGGCCTCAGCTACAGCTATAGTTTTGGTTGGGTTCTGGTTTTGATGCCAGTTTCCAATATAATTTCGGGTTTTGTAACACCTGAGTACCAGTTAAGGGTTTGGTTCCACTTTCGGGTATGGTTTTTATTCCAGTTCAGGATAAGGACGTGGATCCGATTCCGGTTCTGGGTTAGGTTCCGGTTGTGTTTTTGACATGAATACGGTTCCATTTCCTTCTCCCCTGCCTCGATTTTCGTGGAGGTTTTCCTGCTGCTTTCTTTTTCTTCCCTTACTTATGTTCGCTCCTATTACAGTGCCCGACGGATGCTTTGCGATGGGATTGCCACCCAACTCGCAACAAAACCACTTCTGTTTTTGATTTTAAAAATGACAAAAAGGCAAGTTATTCAATTTCTTTATAATTCTCAATCCAAATAAAAAAATGTGAAGCTTCCTTTTTTTATTTCAAAACTCAAATCCGCAACGATTTCTTCTTTTCCTTTCTTTTCATTTTAATTTTTTTTTATTTTCCTTTGTTTGCTTTCTATTTCTTATATTTTCTGGCTATTGTGAGCATATGAAGGTGTATTCTGGGTCAACAGCATTCTGTATGTCTTCTGATATTTATCATCAACCTAGTGTATCCGACTACGAACGCATCATAGGTTAGGTTAGGTTGAACTGGCCGGTCAATAAAGACCTCACATAGACTGAATGTGTCCATAGTGTTACCCGAATTTGTTTGATGACCAAACGAAAGAACCCGAATCAGGTGCCAAGACATACCTTATAGAATAACTCCATCCTCTTGGCATATATATACCAGCAGTTTTCTAAGACCCAGCTTAACTGCTTCATCGACATCTGGAAACTCTGGCGCCCCTAATAGCTGGAGCCTTGACCTGGCGAACGCAGGACACGAATACAGAACGTTCTCAACCGGTTCTTCCTGCACTTGCTGTTACTGCCGGGGCCTAACTAATAGGCATGTGACGCCTGAAGGCATTGTCCAGTCAGTATGCCTATCGTGAGCCTTAACTCTTCTATCTTCAGAGATATGAGCCACTTTGTGAGTCTAATATCGTAGGCTTTGCACATGATCTTAGAAATTTTTTAGCACCGCGCTTTTGTCCACGCCTTTCCTGCTGCATGGATCATATGCAACTCCTGTCTCCTTTTGATATCTCCCAAGCGGATTGGGACGTCTATCGTCGACTCATTAAGTGTTGCACCCTCCTTTGCCAACTCATTCACCTTTTCGTTACCTACTCCATCATAGGACGAAGAAGAGAAGGAAGGCGAATTCAGTACCAGGTGTTGTTATCCCAACAGCTGATTGCTTCTTGATTATTTTCCTTACAACGCCTTGTACAAAAATATGTCAGTTATCGAAATCAATGAAAATTTTCTTTTGATTTGACATTCTCCTGCGCGGCGAATTGAATGAATTCGCTTTGCCATCACCTTGTATTGATTCGCCTTGGTCACAAAAAATGAATAACGTTAATCATCCTAGATAACGAACTTAATCTCTGTGAAGTTGGCACCTACATGTACGAGTAATTAAAAAAACCATATCTCATTCGTTGGTCCACTGTTTTTCCATGTTTGTCCAGGAAAAATTTTCGTTTGTCCACCTTTTATTAAAAAGTTATTTAAAAAAATCGTGTGTGAAGGTGGCACCTCCATTTGCGAGTAATTAAAAAATTCTTTTTTCCATCGTTTGTCCAGGAAAAATTTTTGTTAGTCCACCTTTTGTTAAAAAGTTATAACAAAAATATTTTTTTTTTTTTCGAAAAAACCTCAAAATTTTTTGTTTCGATTTATTGTGCTAAATCGTATGTCCGTCGTTTGCCCATCAATTCTCCATGTTTATTAAGGAAAATTTTTCGTTTCTCCACCTTTTGTTAAAACGTTATAACAAAACACAAACGATGGACAAACGAATTATATTTGGTTTTTTTGAATTACTCGCACATGTACATAGGTGCCAACTTCACAGAGCTACGAACTTATTAGCCGGCTTTCGTATGTTAGACGACTAGTTAATGATTGCATAGCGCGGTTTATCTATTAGCAGAGCTTCATATTTCGATTCTTCTTCTTTATCAATTTATTGTCTATTATAAAATTTCCGTAATTGGAGCGATTTGTGTTTTTAGGCTGAGTTTTATTGACACAAAAAATTATAATAATTTTGTTATTGTATGCTTCATAAATATGTCATGGTATGTAGGTATTTGTATACAAAATTCTACTCGTGCATGCCATATATGCGTTTAAGTTGTTGTTGGAATGTATAAAAAATGCAACGATGCAGGAGTCAAATAAAAAAAAATTGGTATTTAATATTAAGGCACTTGGGTATATATGTACATATCTACACCGTTGCACAGTTGCTTACATTGTTTGTTATTTGTTGATTTTATTAATTTTTTGGGCTGACAAAATTTCTTTTGTTTTTTATTAACAAAAGTACATACTTTGCCCTAATGAGCCCGCCTGGGAGTCGACTGCAGTTCTGTGAAAACTTTATATAAAACGCGTTCTTTTACGTTTTTAAAGCACCTACTCAGATCTAATAAAGTTAGTTAAATATCGACCGAGAGGTGGGCACTATAAAATGCAAATAATTGTAGCATGTTGTGCCTCAATTAACTTATTTATTTGAATCAGAAATCATTTTTTGTAGCCAATTAAGACCAAAACTTATACAATCTCCCGAGCATTTTTTTCAAAAATGCAAATTTTAAGCAATAAAAAAAGTTTACAGTTTTTTTTATTTGTATTTCTGTGAATGAAAACAAAAATATCTCATGAATCAGACGTAAATTCTATCAATATTAATACCTTTTTATTTTATTGTGAAACACTTATACCCGGTGTCTACGTCAATTTGAATTGCCGTCATAAATGTGCATAACTGGCAAGGTATATCTATCTTCTCTAACAGCCAAGCAGTAATAAAAGCTTTAGCTGTGTTAACAGAAACTCGTAGGGAAGACTTGAGGCTCATGATGGACATACTAGCTGGACACTGCCCTCTGGCGTCACATGCTTATAAGTTAGCAGATGAAGCAAGTTCGGGCCCCCAGCTGGTCAGGGGTTAGAATATACCCCTGGTAGGTATGCCTGTCGTAAGAGGCAACTAAAATACAAGATTCAAGGGGTTGTGTAGCGCAACATTTTCAAGTTGCCAGCGCAATATATAGCTTCTCCAAACCCAATTTTCAACCCCACCTATCCGTGGCGAATCCTGTTTCATTAACAGCCGAGGCTCGGGCGACCCCAAAGCTCCTCATGGAACTTGGGGGTGAGGAGGTAGGGACGGCCTGAAGGTTTAATGTGGCCATATAAATCGTTCCCGAGATGGTCGGCCTAGTACCTTAATGGTGCTGTGTTACCGGAGCGTAACGGATCTGCATCCGGCAAAGGACCATCACATCGATGACACTCCCCAAAGCCTTCGGGGAGTAATCTTATCTCTACAACAACAACAACAGTGCGGCCTGTCCAGAAAAACGGGTTAGCGAGTATTGTGTTCATTTTATGCGGTCGCGCGGGTAAAGCTCCAGTTATTAGTGGCGGCAGAATTGTCAGATCTCGAGGCAGCAATTCAGCTAGGCCCTAGAAAGTCCTGCCATCTGATTGGGAGTTTGCCGTTTGGTCGTCGAACAAAAACTGGTTACACTATTCATTCGCATTCAACCAGTTAAACCTAACCTATCTTTATATAAAGTATCTGCATTTAATTAGCGAGCCATGCTCAAATTGCTTTATACAATTATTTTTGGTTATTTATAATAGAGAAATATTACAAAGTTTACAAACGGCGATGGTTACTAGGACATGTTTCTGAATTTCACTTCTTCATCAGCTAGCTCCTCGGAGCTAAGTATTGAACTCGAAAGCTCCAATCTTCATACTTCATACTAGTGTATCCACTCAGACATACGATTCGAACTACTCGATGCTGAGAAGTCAGTTTAAAATCCATACGTGGCTAGCCTAGTTCCCGACTGTGTACTTTCGAACTTTCTAAAATATATGTGTGTTACAGAGTTGTTAAGAAATGCAATCACCTCGGAATGCAGTCAAGTCATGTTAAATTCGTGGAGAGACCCTTTGGGGTTGCAGCTTTTATTCCTTTTCGATAGTCCGGACTACTTATTCCTTATTGCATTTCTCATGAGTAATACTAAAATTTAAAAGCATTCCGCAAGTGAATAATAGCACTGAAAAGGAATGCAAAGGATTGCGGAATGATGTATGTTGGAACGATTTTCCGTCATCCTTTGTAAAATTTGGTTTCAAGACAAACTGGTTTCGGCGTTGTGCCATCATCAGTGTCGATTGCGGAATGCATTCCTCCGACTATTGCAGTCCAAAGAATGCAACCCATAAAAAAATAGGGAGTAACTAGTTCGGAGTGCAAAAAGGGATATTAACTAAAATTTTTTATTCATTATTCCGTACTAACCAAAAAGTATTGCAAACATCTGGGGCTGCAATCAAAGGAATAATTATTTCAAATGGAATGCATTCCTTTACAACTCTGGTATGTGATTAAACGGCATGCTAAAATATGATTTTTCACTAATTTTTTATTTCTCTTTCCTTTTTTTCAGTGGCCTTTTCTATTCCCAAGCATTATTTGCCCATATATTGCGAGTTACATTAAAATAGATTAAGGTATTTTTTTAAACAAATTTCCGAAATTTGCGTTTCTTTTCTTTTAGGTTTACTATCCCATTCTCAAGAGCACACCAATTTGTTTCTTGGAAAAAGTAGAATTGCCATGTGCTCTTTATCTTAAAATAAACTATAAAAAATGTTTAAAACAACAGGGCCCGAATCATGTTATACGACCACGTATCGAAAAGAAACTTCACTCAATTGATAAATATGAACCCGGCAAACTCTTCGTGAAAAATTATATTAATTTAGGGATCTAATGAGTACTCGTAGCCACTATTTCCGATAATACCCTAATATGATACACCATTTCAGAGGGAATTACAAATTTCTTTCGATCGCTTCTCGTAAAACACGATACGGGCCCAGAGTTCTAAAATGTACGATAATCAACATATCTTGAGACTTGGAAAGTAAGCTTAAATGTCACAACATTTTTAAGAAAAAAATATTATGGCTACGGCTGTATGAAAGACCGTCTTTTATTGACTGCCGCTTAAAACCCACTCTAGCCCAGAAAATAGTTGAGGAATGTCGTACAGCAAAAACTGGTGGATGAAGAAATAAGCGAGCGAGGTAACTAAGAGTATAAAAGCAGTGCTAACTAATAGCGTTTTCTTTTCTGAAGTAAATTGTTGCATAAGTAAATGGTAAAGACTTAATAGAGTTACTCCTACCCCAAAAAATGTTCAACAATTATAGTGCAAGCAAAGAACATTTCAACTCACCATATTCACTCATATCACAAATCAAACAAGAAGATTACGCATTGCGCATGTAAACATTAGATCAGTTCTTTTTTATGGGCAATTCTTACGTCATTTTCCTTTAGCTCTTGTTTTTTCTCTCTCTCTCAAACAGTCAACTGTGACGTAGTTGCGCAGAACGAAGCAATTTTGAACTCGTGAATGCGCAATCTGGGTAGGTGATTTGTGAACTTATATTAATAGAGTATATGTGGAACTTAAGAGCGAATTGAGAGTTTCACAGAGTTGCACTGCCACACCGCCATTTTAGACAAGGTAAAAGTGTAACGCTTTTGCGTTACGAGCAGGCAGCAATTTTCACAAAAGAACGAAATACCCCGTAAAGGCGTTGCCTGTTTTTTAGAATAGAACAACAACCCTTGCGCGGCGTACAAAAAGCGTAACACTTTAGCCAGAAAAGAAAACGCTATAAGATATCGGAAATCAGTTTGATTTTAAAACGTTGTTAGTGAAGTACACGAGTAATTTAATTGTGAAGTAGTACTACAGTAGTATTAAAGAACATTAACATATAGAACATCTTGAAATACTGAATATTTGTTAGTTCAGCGATTCCAACTATAGAATAGTCAAGAATTTCCCAAAGTTCGTTACAATAGGTTGTATGGGATAATGTTTGAAGCTTATAGCTGTTAAAGTGGGGCAGAAATTACGAAAAGTTTCTTAGCTGAAAAATCGGTTATACGGGATATAAATATTGTTACGAATATTAGCAAAACTAAGGGGTGCTGCTATCTCTAAGCCGATGCTAAGCAGTGACGCGAATTCACATCAATAATTCAATCATTATGTATCTACATAAACGAAACAATAATTGCATCTACACATATGTACCAAGTACGTATACGAGCAGCGGAGATTCAATGCACAAACACATGCATATATCTGAGATACTCCTGAAAATATGCAAGGAGAAAATCTATAAAATTGTGCAATTGTAGTTACAGCTGAGAAGTTTGAGAGCTAATGGCAACTAGTAGATTCTGGAAGCGCCTAGAAGATGCAACGTTGAAATCAGAGAGTATATAAGGCAGCAAATGTAGAGGCGCTGGAATTCAGTTTGATTTGAGCTATCAAGCATTTTCGATTAAGACGCTATCTAGCGAGCCATAGCAGTATTATTTTGAATAGTAGAGTTTCATTTGAGCTATTAATCAGTTTGGTTGTTAAGCAAGCTAGTTGCAAAGTATAAGTGTTATTGTGAATTACTTTAATAAAGGCCATTTTTCCATTATTCAATATTGGAGTTATTTATTCAACAATTTAGTGATTCGAACTTAGCAGAAGGGCAAATAAGAGGATTTGCAAGTAAATTCGTTACAATTGGTGTCAGAAGAGGAATTGTTGAATAAATTCCAGAGGACAACAAGGACATGGCAACTGAAGAAAGAGTTGGAGAGCCGTGGATTGAATACAAGCGGCGTTAAACTTGAACTTCAGGCACGGCTACGAGAGGCAATGGAAGCAGAAGGAATTGATGTGGACGAGTATGTCTTTCATCTTGATGGCGATGAGACAACAAAATTGGAGGAGAAAAATGCAACACCGCAGACAATGGCGAACACAGACTTGAATATGATATTGGTTGCAATATCGGCACAAATGTCCGAAATGTCATCACAAATATCCACCAACATGTCATCACAACTGGAAGAACAGAAAACGTATATGTCATCACAGATGGAATCCCAAGAGACACGAATAACATCGAAGATGGAAGAACAGAAGACGTATATGGTATCCCAACTGGAATCGCAGGAAACCCGTATAACATCACAATTGGGAGAACAGAAGACATATTTGGCATCTCAACTGGAAGCGCAAGAGGCACGTATATCTGAAATGTCGGCACAAATTTCGGAACAGGTATCATCGCAGCTCTTTGTGAAACTGGAAGAGCAGGATGCAAACATTTTACAACTCGAGGACAAAATTGATTCCGAAATAGAAGCGTTAAAAGGTCGTATGGAGCAGTTACAACTAAACCGCCCAGCTGTTTCAGCAAGCAATCCAAAGGTAAAAACACCATCATTTGACGGCTCTGTTCCTTTCCAGGTCTTCAAGCTACAGTTTGAGAAGACCGCAGCAGTGAACAACTGGAATGCGGAAGATAAAGTTGCTGCACTGTTCGTGGCATTGAAAGGGCCTGCAGCGGAAATCTTACAGACGATTCCAGAGTACGAACGGAACGGTTATGAAGCATTGATGGCTGCTGTAGAACGACGATACGGAACTGAGCATAGGAGACAGATATACCAAATGGAGTTGCTGAACCGCTTCCAGAGGCCTGGTGAAACATTGCAAGAGTTTGCGTCGGATATTGAAAGGCTAGCACATTTAGCGAGTGCGGACGCACCCGTGGAATACACTGAAAGGGTAAAGATTCAGAGCTTTATAAATGGCATACGGGACGTCGAAACAAAGCGAGTTACATACGCAAACCCAAAGCCAACATTCGCAGAAACGGTGTCAAAAGCTCTGATTCAGGAAACAGCGTCGCTTCTGTGTAAGCCAGTTTTCAAAGCACGCCGTGTGGAAGTAGAAAGGCCAGAGTGCGTAGACGCAATAATGGAGGCGCTGAAAGGATCGCAAAAGCAGAGTGAAAAAGTTATGAAATGCTTCAAATGCGGGAAGTCCGGTCACATTGCACGTCATTGCGATCTTGGTCCTAATAGTTCCAACAATGTGGGTGGCCGTAAACGCAAAGCTGGAGGAGATGAGCAAGAGCGAGTAAGAGGTACAGATCGAGAGCTAGATCCAGCTATTGAATGTCCTGTGATATCTGTGTCGCAAATTGGAAGGAAATCAAGCAGTCTTACCGTCAGAGGGAATGTGGATGGCAAGGAGCGTGTACTGACTGTAGATACGGGCGCATCTCATTCCTTGATTCGATCTGATTTAGTCAACAGGAGAGTAAAACCGTTACCTGGAGCAAGGTTGCGTACGGTCACTGGCGAGTATAACCAAGTCCAGGGAGAAGTGATATGTGAAGTCTTGATTGGAAAGGTCACGGTTCTACACAAATTCGTTGTGGCGAAGATCGTTGAGGAAGTCATATTGGGAGTGGACTTCTTGGTTGACCATGACATCAAGATCGATATGCAGAGAAGGGTGATGCGTTATGAGAACCAGGATATACCACTTAATTTCAAGTTGGAGAAAGGGTTCAGTAGTAATCAAGTAATGGTGGAGAAGGCTCGACAAAGGCCACGAAATTCAAAAGAAAAGGTTGATGGATCGAATGGGCCTAATAAATCGAAATTAAAAGTACCTGCGAGAAAAAGACCGGCATCGACAAACCCTAATGGACGCGCTAAAACGACTGAAATAATTTTTCAGAAAGAATGCAAGGGTGTTTCAAGCCAGCGCGCACTACTGTTGTGAAACGTCCAGACGATAATGATGATGCAAAGTCAATCTGTCAAGTGAAAGCTCTGCGAAGAAGTTCATTGGCCAAACAACAGATTGCGAGGGAACGATCAAGGATAATGAGTAGTAAGATGAAACACAGGTACGACAAGGAAAATAATTTGGAAGGTTTCCGGGAGGGGCATACAAGCAATTGGGAAATCACGAAATAAAAGAGTGGTACATTTGGCGAAGCTAGCAGCGTTTAGATCGAGAGATTTGTCTGATCGGGACGATCAGACTTAGGTGAAGGGCAGTGTTACAAATATTAGCAAAACTAAGGGGTGCTGCTATCTCTAAGCCGATGCTAAGCAGTGACGCGAATTCACATCAATAATTCAATCATTATGTATCTACATAAACGAAACAATAATTGCGTCTACACATATGTACCATGTACGTATACGAGCAGCGGAGAGTCAATGCACAAACACATGCATATATCTGAGATACTCCTGAAAGTATGCAATGAGAAAAGCTATAAAATTGTGCAGAGAAGTGTGAGAGCTAATGGCAACTAGTAGATTCTGGAAGCGCCTAGAAGATACAACGTTGAAATCAGAGAGTATATAAGGCAGCAAATGTAGAAGCGCCGGAATTCAGTTTGATTTGAGCTATCAAGCATTTTCGATTAAGACGCTATCTAGCGAGCCATATCAGTATTATTTTGAATAGTACAGTTTAATTTGAGCTATTAATCAGTTTGGTTGTTAAGCAAGCTAGTTGCAAAGTATAAGTGTTATTGTGAAGTACTTTAATAAAGGCCATTTTTCCATTATTCAATATTGGAGTTATTTATTCAACAATTTAGAGATTCGAACTTAGCAGAAGGGCAAACAAGAGGATTTGCAAGTAAATTCGTTACAATATGTACGCTATATATACGCACGATCTCTAGGAGATTTTAGACAGCAATAAATGCTATATATATAGTTATTTTGTGAAATTTGAAGCCTTTAGCTTTTGACAGAATTGCGAAAACTTTCTTATCTGAAGAATCGTATATATAGTATATATACGACCGATTTCTACGATTTTTTCATATAACATTATATGTCGCATACGTAATTCAAATCGTTTTCCACCTGGTGCTTCCAGCAGAGTGGGGGCCGCCACTTTCTTAGCCGGAGCGTCATTTTTCATTCGCCTAACATGTTCTAGCCAACGTAGCTGCTGCGTTTTAATTCCCTGGCTCTGTTGATGTCTGAGTAAAGCTCGTACAGCTCATCATTAAATCTTCTTCGGTACTCGGCGTCGCCAACGCGTAAAGATACGTAAATATTTCGTAGAACTTTTCTCTCGAACACTGCCAGAGCCGCTTCATCTGCAGGACGGGTACGATAATTGACTTTTAGAGCATGATTTTCGTTTGCCGAGAGAGGACTTTACTTTTCAATTGCCTACCAAGTCCAAAGTAGCATTTATTTGCAAGAGTGAGTCTTCGCTGGATTACAGAGCTGATGTTGTTGTTTGTGTTAGTGCTGGTTCCCAAATAAACGAAGTCTTTTACTATTTCGAAATTATGGCGCCAACAGTAGCGTGGTTGCCATGGGGAAAATGCGCTCGAAGTACGTTTTGTCCTCATTCACCATCAAACCCATCTTTACCGCTTCTTTTCCCAGTTTGGAGTAGGCAGAACTTACGGCGCTTGTGTTCAGGCCGGTAATTCCGAAGCGGTTAAATTATTCAGCTAGTATAATTTGCTCCATCATCAAATTAAAGAAATCGCACGATAGGCGATCATCCTGTCTGAAACCTCATTTAGTTTCGATTGGCGCGGAGAGGTCCTTTCCAATTCTGACTGAGCTGTTCGTGTTGTTCAACATAATTTTGCATAGCCGTTTAAGTTTTGCGTAGAAACCAAATTCAGTCATAGCGGAATATATGCAGCTCCTTTCGTAATGTCGCAGGCCGCTTTAAAATGGACGAAGAGATGATGTGTGTCAATTCTTTTGACTTTTCTTGTGGATTGGGCAACGAATGCTTAGCTTCCAATCGTCGGGCATGCACTCGTCCGACCATATGTGCAAAAAAGCTTAATAAAATAGTGTAACGAATTTTGGGAAAACCCGATTAATTATGCACCTTCTGCAAATGTTCCAATCGCTGAATTCTCGAAAAAATAACTCAATATTCAGTCTTCGCGAGTAGTTACAATTACAATTATACTTCATTAATAGCGTGTCTAAATCAAACTGGTTAATGATTCCTCAGCTTGCGCTGCTTTTATAATCTCGGTTAATTCGTTCGCGTATTTCTCCTAAGGTAAGTGTGGCTGCTTGTCTTATAGTGTACACTAGACTGGACATATTTTGTATGAAAAAATTTAAAAGTTTAAGAGAACGCCGTACCGCCTCCTCAAATTATTCCTTCAGGTTAAGGCGTGGCACATTTTCATTGAAAATTCCCAGAATCGGTTTTTTTGTAATTTTCGAGAGTCACGTCCGACAAACCTTATAAAAAGTTGTTAATATGCTATTTATCTTCTAAAGTATACTAATAACTATGAAAAGAATGGAAACAGCTTTTGGAGACCTCTTTTGACCAATGAAGAAGAATTGACCTACTATGAAGAAACTCGTTACACTTATTTCCTGTACAAAGAGAATACTTCTTATAAAAGACACCCAAATTCATTAAATAAACACCCCTCCATGGTCTAAGGCAGTGATCGTCGGCTAGTGGAATAATGATTCGCGCTCACTTCACACGTATTAGCCATTATTCAGTGAGTTTTCTAGCTCCGTATCCCTCTCAATTCTCACGGAGTGCTTTGGATCATTGGGAGACTGGAGAAACAGAGCTCGTGATATGTACAAATAAGTTGGCAGATATCGCCGTTGTGTTTCATTTAAAACATGCGGCTAAAGGCCAAGCAGCGCATCTATTTTTGAAAAAGGATGTTTATTAAAGGCAGTGTTGCCAAACTAAAGACAATAAATTTAAAAGTTGTTGGGTTGATGGCAAAAAAGAACAAAACGAAGTAGCTGCTGTCATCGAGCAAAGAGTCAGCCATAATTTCGAAAAATTAAAAGACTTCGTTTATTTGGGAACCAGCATTAACACAAGCAATAACATCAGTTCTTAAATCAAGCGAAAAATCACTCTTGCCAATAAATGATACTTGGGCTAGGTAGGCAATTGAAAAAGGAAGTCGTCTCTCGGTAAAGAAAAGCATGCTCTACAAGTCACTTATCGTATTCGTCCTGCTATATGGCGCAGAAGCAGGCACCATGACAATATCAGATGAAGTGGCTCTAGGAGTGTTCGAGAGAAAAGTTCTTCGTTAGGTTTACGAACCTCTACGCGTTGGCGATGGCGAGTACCGAATAAGATTTAATTATCAGCTGTACGAGCTTTACGCAGACATCGACATAGTCCAGCGAATTATAATGCAGTGGCTATGCTGGGCAGGCCATGTTATGTGAATGAAAGATGACGCTCCGGCCAAGTAAATATTTTTGTCGGAACACAAATATGAAAACAGAGTAAGAGGGCGGGCCCTACTACGATGGAAAGACCAGGTGGAAAAAACTATTTAAATTCCCTTGGTATGACTAATTGGCGCCAGTTGGCTGAGCGAAGAAGCGATTGGCGCACATTGTTGGACGGCCATAATCGTTTAAACGGTTAAGCGCTGTCATATAGTTGTCAAAAGGGGGGTATTTATTAAATGATTTTCACACAATTTTATTATAAACTAGCTATACCCGGCGTACGTTGTAACGCCCGAGATCGAATGAATGTTGCGTTTTTTTGCTGTTTTGTTTGTTGATAATTTAGTTTATTGTTCTGTAAATTGAGTTGAATTTTGTACGCATATTTAGTGAAATTTTCGTTTAAAACATTTTATTATTGTATCTTATTGTAATGCAAGTGGGTACACAATATTTTTGGTTTTTTCGTTCGGTACAAAGATAAACAAATTTGTCCTTGTGCTTTGATGATTGAAATTGCAAAAGCAAGGGGTACAGGAAACTATAAGAGCTTAAAATTGAATAGTAAATCTGTAGGAATCATTGGGATCCGTGGTATGAACACATATTCACCTTTGCTTTTACCGCTGATGATTGTTGCTTCGATTACATTCAACATTAATTTCTTAACACAAAGTCTGGTTCCATTGCACAATTTTGGTGGGTCTAAACTCCGAGAAAGCATGATTGGCGAGCCAGTTTTTAAAGTTAATATATGCGCAGGCATTCCAGGTGGTTCTAAAGAGTTTAGAAATTCAATTGGATAATTCACAATTTGATCTTCATCTGTAACGATCGATTTATATTTCGTCACTTCACCAGGAATTTGGTTTTGAATGCGATCAATGATTTTGTATACATGATCATTTTTGGGACCTAAGATTGCTCGTTTGCATAGCCAAAAAAAAATTTATTTTAAATCCTTAATTCTGAAATATAAAGTACCTCCGTCTTGATCGAAGGAACCTATACCCAAAATTTGGTGATGATTGAAGTGTGGGAAATACGTTTCCATAAGGAACACACACACAGAATTTGATCCACGCCCCTTTTAGATTTCGGTTATATTTTAAATATCTTAATATAATGAATAATAACCACTTTTTCCATATATATAGGTGGGTGTACGTTGCAGTTTTGTACTAAAAACCTGAAGGAAAAGAGGTAATATGGTGATCAGAGCTAAGCTAAACGTTATTTTAAGTTTTATGAAACCGTTCCACTGCCTTGATTTTCTTCCCGAATAATTGTGGAAAAAATAAGGTTTCTTCAGAGATCTTCTATAAAAATCTAGCACCTATTTTTAAGTTTGCGTGGTAGAAGTGGTAGAACTTATATTTCAGGAAAAGGGGTGGTAGATCTACCACTTTAGTGGTAGAAATCTGAACACTGCTCACAGTTGAACTGCATACAAATTAACGGAACATAAGCGTCGTTTGTATAACAAATACAAAGCAGTAGAAATGTTCAGCCAGCAACGAAATTTGACATACGTTTGTGTATGTGTGCCGAAGCATCTCTCATAAACAGTGTACAAACCTCGGTGTTTATGTTTACTCTCCTTCGAAAAAAAAATTGCAACTTAGCAGCACGACACAAATCGAAAAATTCGTGTATTTATTCAAAAAATGTTCTACACATGAAATGATCTCGAGACGCTCGTCACCCAGAGAAAAATTACCACTCATAAGCACAGCTTCGTTTTGATACCCATATTGAAGTACTCATTAACAGCTTCCATTTAATACCCATAATGTAAAAATACATCCTAAGGTTATTCTGATCCACGTTTTGGGCAATATCTCGAGGACCTAGTCACCTAGATATATGAAAATTACCCTCTGCTAAAGAACTCATCAACAGCTTTCATTTGATATCCATATTGTATAAACACATTCTAGGGGTAGCTGGGTCCACGTTTTGGCCTATATCTCGAGACGTTAGTCACTCAGGGGTACGAAAAATTATCATGTACTAAGCACTCATCAACAGCTTCCATTTGATATCCATATTGTATAAACACACTCTTGTGGTACCCTGGTACACACTTTGGCCTATATCTCGAGACCCTAGTCACCTAGGGGTACGAAAAGTGCCCCATATTAAAGTACTCAGCAGAAGATTCCATTTGATACCTATATTATACAAACACATCGGTGGGTTATACGGGTCCACGTTTTGACCTATATCTCAAGACCCTAGAAATTTTTTTTTTTTTTTTGCTAAAAACCGTCGCCTATCATTTCATTTTTATATATGTATATCAATAGATATTCATATTTATAAAAAAGAAGGATATATACTTTCTTCACAATAGTTCTAGTAATTCTTCTTCAGGTAATGTCTATCGAAACACAGAATAATAAATGGTCCAAGAAGGAGTGATGAAACACCTATTTCAAATATTTTAGTTTCTTAAATTTCTTCTTATAATGGTATTTTTAAAGTAAAATACGATTGATATGTAGATTTTTTTCGCAAAGATAATATCTTTTACATTGGCCTCTGATTCTTTATTAAAAAAAAAATTTATAAAATAGGCGTGCTCCTTAACCAATGTGGGAGAAATATTGTTACGAATATTAGCAAAACTAAGGAGTGCTGCCAGCTCTAAGCCGATCTAAGCAGTGACGTGAATGCACATCAATAATTCAATCATTATGTATCTACATAAACGAATCAATAATTGCGTCTACACATATGTACACATTCCGACGAGCAATATTTACATACAAGGCAGCGAGAGATGAGATGTCACACACCGATGAATTTACTTATACGCTTATGTGTGTGCGGGAGACTGTAAACTACAAACACATGCATATACCTTATCTGAGTTGTCACAAGAGAGAGCAATAATTTGTGCACGTAGTTGTGGCTGGCGATTTTGTAGCCGAAACAACTAGTAACTTCTGGAAATCGAAGAGCCTAGAAGTATGCAGCGTAAACTATAAAAGCGATGCAGGCGAGTAAGAAGTAATTCAGTTTGATTTGAATTGTCAAGCAGTTACGAGTAAGACGATATCTAGCGAGCAATAGCACTATTATTTTGAAAGTCAGTTTCCTTTAAGATATCAGTTTGGTTATTAAGCTATTCGTTGCAAAGTTTGAGTGTTATTGTGAAGTACTTAATAAAGGCCATTTTTCCATCATTCAATATTGGAGTTATTTATTCAACAGTTTAGTGATTCGAACTTAGCAGAGGATTGCAAATAAGAGGATTTGCAGCAAATTCGTTACAATTGGTGTCAGAAGTGGGATTGTTGAATAAATTCTAGAGGACAACAAGGACATGGCAAAGTTAAGTGAATTGAAGATCCCGCAACTGAAGAAGGAGTTGGAGAGCCGTGGATTGAATACAAGCGGCGTTAAACTCGAACTTCAGGCACGGCTACGAGAAGCAATGGAAGCAGAAGGAATTGATGTGGAAGAGCATGTCTTTCATCTTGATGGCGAGGAGACAACAAAAATTGAAGAGAAGAACGAAACATCGCAGACGGTTACCAGTACAGACTTGAACATGATTTTAGCTGCAATATCTGCTCAAACATCGACAGTGTCATCTCAACTGGCAGAACAGAAGACATATATGGCATCACAACTAGAATCGCAGGAGACACGCATAACATCCAAGATTGAAGCACAAGAAACGCGTATGTCAGAAATGTCGACACAGATTACATCGAAGATTGAAGCACAAGAAACGCGTATGTCAGAAATGTCGACACAGATTATATCCAAGATGGAAACTCAACTGGAAGAGCAAAAGACATATATGACATCTCAGTTCGCTGAGCAGTTGAAAGCACAGGAGGCCCGCATATCCTCGCAGCTGGAGGCACAGGAGATAAGGGTAACATCAAAGCTGGAAGCACAGGATACAAAAATTGTGCAGCTCGAGGACAAAATTGATGCTGAGATAGAAGCTTTGAGAGGTCGTATACAGGAGTTGCAAATGAATCGCCCAGCAGTTTCAGCGAGTAATCCAAAGGTAAAAACACCATCCTTTGACGGTTCTGTTCCTTTCCAGGTCTTCAAGCTACAGTTTGAGAAGACCGCAGCAGTGAACAACTGGAATGCGGAAGATAAAGTTGCTGCACTATTCGTGGCATTGAAGAGGCCAGCAGCGGAAATTCTACAGACGATTCCCGAAGGAGAGCGGAACAATTATGAAGCATTGATGGCTGCTGTAGAACGACGTTATGGAAGCGAGCATAGGAAACAGATATTCCAAATTGAGTTGCAAAACCGCTACCAAAAAGCAAATGAGACATTGCAGGAGTTTGCTTCAGATATTGAAAGATTGGCTCATCTTGCAAATGCGGACGCACCCGTGGAATACACTGAAAGGGTAAAAATCCAGAGTTTCATAAATGGCATACGGGACGTGGAAACGAAGCGAGCTACATACGCAAACCCAAAGCTGACATTTTCTGAAACGGTATCACATGCATTGACTCAGGAAACGGCCTCACTATTGAGTAAACCAGCATACAAAGCTCATCGTGTAGAAGTGGAAAGACCAGATTGGGTAGACACTATTTTGGAAGCACTGAAGGGATCACAACAGAAAAATGCCGGAGTTATTAAATGTTTCAAGTGCGGCAACCCAGGTCATATTGCACGACATTGCAGCAGCGGTCCCAATAGCTCCAACAATGTGGGTGGTCGTAAACGCAGAGCAGAAGGTGATGAGCAAATATCCAAGACCACTCAATCGTTAAACTAAATCGAGTCAGCCGCAAGGGGCGACAGCTGGCTCCCGCAATTGAATGCCCCATAATCTCTATCTCGCAGATTGGAAGAAGATCGAGCAACCTTACTGTTGGAGGACATGTGGACGGAAAGGAACGGTTATTGACTGTAGATACGGGTGCATCTCATTCCATCATTCGAGCGGATTTAGTCAACAAAAAGATAAGACCATTGCTTGGAGCAAGATTACGTACAGCCACGGGAGAGGACACCCAGGTAATTGGAGAAGTAGAATGTGAAGTCGCAATTGGGAACGTCATGGTAGTACACAATTTTATAGTGGCAGAAATTGTTGATGAAATCATAATTGGAGTGGACTTCTTAATCGACCAGGGCATCAAGATCGACATGCAAAGCAAGACGATGCGATATAAAAACATGGATGTACCACTTAATTTCGGCTACGAGAGAGGCTACAGCAGTAAACGAGTGCTGGTGGAAGAGAGTCAGCAAATACCACCAAAATCCGAAGCAGTCATCTGGGCAAAGGTTGATGGAGATTGTGGGACAAACAAATTGTGGATTGTCGAAGCAGCAAACAAATCAGCACTAAACCTACTTGTAGGAAAAACCCTGGCTATGACAAAACAAGATGGACGTATTCCGGTAAGAGTACTCAATGAGTTCAAGTCACCACTCAAACTGACTAAAGGAGCTATTTTGGGAAGATGCCAAGAGGCTGAAGTGGTTATTAACTGTGAACAGCTCCAGGAACACGTTTCAGCTAGTAATACTGATCTTTCAAATGACATCAAGACATGGATGCAGGGACTAGAGGAAGCATATCAGAGTAAGGCAAAACAACTGCTCCTAAAGTACGCGAACATATTTGACCAGGATGATTCTAAACCAGGCCGCACCAACGTTGTGAAACATCAAATTGACACTGGAGATGCGAGACCGATCCGTCAAGCTCCACGTAGTGTTCCACTGGCGAAGCGGGAAGTTGTGAGTCAAATCATTCAAGAAATGAACGACAGCGGCGTCATCGAACCATCAGCTAGTCCATGGAGCTCACCGGTAGTACTTGTAAAAAAGAAGGATGGAAAAATGAGGTTTTGCGTGGACTACCGGAAGTTGAATGACGTAACGAAAAAGGATAGCTACCCATTGCCAAGAATTGACGACACTCTGGACTCGCTATCTGGTACGAAATGGTTTTCCACGCTGGACTTGAAAAGCGGCTACTGGCAAGTGGAGGTGAAGGAGGAAGATAAAGAGAAAACAGCCTTCAGTGTCGGTGATGGTCTTTGGCAATTTACAGTGATGCCTTTTGGACTTTGTAATGCACCAGCTACTTTTGAGAGACTCATGGACCAGGTACTGAAAGGACTACATTGGAAAACATGCTTGGTGTACCTGGACGACATCATCGTATTGGGCAAGAACTTTGATGAACATCTTAAGAACTTGGAGGAAGTTTTCCAGAGAATAGCTGGCGCTGGTCTGAAGTTAAGTCCCAAAAAGTGTGCGCTGTTTAAAAAGGAAGTCAATTATTTGGGTCACAAGGTAACGACAGAGGGCATCTGCACTGCGAACGAAAAAATAGAGGCTGTACAGGATTGGCCAAGACCACAGAATCTACATCAATTGAGAAGTTTTCTTGGGCTGTGCACATATTACCGCCGATTTGTACCAAATTTTTCCAGCGTAGCCCATAGCCTCCATGAGCTTACAAGAAAAAACAAAGCTTTTGAATGGAAGAAGGAGCAAGAAGTGGCTTTCCAAACATTGAGGGAGCGTTTGTGCACTGCCCCAATGTTAGCATATCCGATTCCAGGAGCAACATTTATTCTAGATACAGATGCAAGTGGATATGCTATAGGAGGCGTTTTATCACAACTGGTCGATGGACAGGAGAAGGTAGTTGCATATTACAGCCGTTCGATTGGAAAACCAGAGAGGAACTACTGTGTTACGCGGAGAGAGCTGTTGGCATTGGTAGAGTGCATTAAACATTTTCACAAATACCTCTACGGCCAGCGATTCCATGTCAGGACAGATCACGCAGCATTGAAATGGCTTCTGCAGTTCCGTAATCCGGAAGGACAATTGGCACGGTGGATCGAGCGACTTCAAAGCTATGACTTTTCCATTGAGCATCGAAAAGGTAGTACCCATGGAAATGCCGATGCAATGTCACGAAGGCCATGTAGTTTGGAATGCAAGCACTGTTCAAAGGCCGAGGCTAAAGAAGACATTATAGATGTCCGGCTAATGACTATAACGTGTACGGATGAATGGGACAAGGAACAACTAAGAAAGTGTCAGCTAGAAGATACAGATCTGTCACATGTTATGCAAGGCCTCGAACGAAACGAAAGACCAAGCAGAGAGGATATGTCAGCAGAGAGTCCCATTGCGAAGTCATATTGGGCACAGTGGAACAGTTTGGAATTGATATCCGGTTGCTTGCATCGAGTATGGGAGAGTGAGGATGGTCAGTGCAAGAAGAAACTTATAGTTGTTCCCAGAAAGAGGATTCCTGACGTGCTCAGCGAGTTGCACAATGGTCCAAGTGGAGGCCATCTTGGAATCACGAAGACACTCGAGAAAATTAAGCAGAGATTCTATTGG
Organism: Eurosta solidaginis; assembly: GCF_040869045.1. Lineage (NCBI taxonomy): Eukaryota > Metazoa > Arthropoda > Insecta > Diptera > Tephritidae > Eurosta > Eurosta solidaginis. Next base: position 91,782,148 of record NC_090319.1, on the reverse strand, counting down.
GTTGGTTGCCGTCAGTCGGTCACCGAGTGGATTGCCAATTGCGAGGTATGCAACAGAGCGAAAGGGCCCAAAACCCGAAGTCGTGGCCAGATGAAGCAGTATATTTCAGGTGCACCATTTGAAAGGATCGCCATGGATGTCGCAGGTCCATTTCCTACTAGCAACCGCGGAAACAAATACGTACTGGTGGTTATGGATTATTTCAGTAAATGGCCAGAGGTATACCCAATCCCAAACCAAGAAGCAGAAACAGTAGCAGAAGTGGTTAAAAACGAATGGGTTGCAAGGTATGGTGTACCAATGGAGTTACATTCTGACCAAGGCAGGAATTTTGAATCAGCTGTGTTCCAAGAACTGTGCAAGAAGTTGGGCATTCGAAAAACACGGACAACTGCATTGCATCCTCAGTCCGATGGTATGGTGGAACGTTTCAATAGAACATTGGAGGAGCATTTAAGGAAAGTAGTCGACAAGTACCATAAGGACTGGGATACACACATATCATTATTCTTGATGGCCTACCGATCGGCAGTACATGACACAACGGGCCAAACTCCCGCAAAGGTAATTTTTGGCAATGACCTTCGACTGCCAGCTGATTTGAAGTATGGGATAGATGCCGATGCGGAGAGGAATGTCAAGAAATCCACTGATGTCTTAGAAGAAGAGCTGAGAGAGATACACGATCTGGTAAGGCAACGAGCAAAGATTATGAGTGACAAGATGAAAGCGAGGTACGATAAAGCAATTAATTCGGAAGGGTTTCAGGAAGGAGATTTGGTGCTGCTATACAACCCACAACGAAAAAAAGGTTTGTCCCCGAAATTGCAGTGTAACTGGGAAGGCCCATACAAAGTTGTAAAACGGATCAACGATGTAGTGTACCGCATACAAACCACTACCAAACCACGAACCAAAATGAAAGTGGTTCATTTGGAGAGATTAGCAGCGTTTAGATCGAGAGATTTGTCTGATCGGGACGATCAGACTTAGGTGGAGGGCAGTGTTACGAATATTAGCAAAACTAAGGAGTGCTGCCAGCTCTAAGCCGATCTAAGCAGTGACGTGAATGCACATCAATAATTCAATCATTATGTATCTACATAAACGAATCAATAATTGCGTCTACACATATGTACACATTCCGACGAGCAATATTTACATACAAGGCAGCGAGAGATGAGATGTCACACACCGATGAATTTACTTATACGCTTATGTGTGTGCGGGAGACTGTAAACTACAAACACATGCATATACCTTATCTGAGTTGTCACAAGAGAGAGCAATAATTTGTGCACGTAGTTGTGGCTGGCGATTTTGTAGCCGAAACAACTAGTAACTTCTGGAAATCGAAGAGCCTAGAAGTATGCAGCGTAAACTATAAAAGCGATGCAGGCGAGTAAGAAGTAATTCAGTTTGATTTGAATTGTCAAGCAGTTACGAGTAAGACGATATCTAGCGAGCAATAGCACTATTATTTTGAAAGTCAGTTTCCTTTAAGATATCAGTTTGGTTATTAAGCTATTCGTTGCAAAGTTTGAGTGTTATTGTGAAGTACTTAATAAAGGCCATTTTTCCATCATTCAATATTGGAGTTATTTATTCAACAGTTTAGTGATTCGAACTTAGCAGAGGATTGCAAATAAGAGGATTTGCAGCAAATTCGTTACAATATGTTTAACGGATTTTGACTTGATACGTCAATTGGTCTTGCTAAACGTTGGAAAATGATTGATTGAAAAATGGAAAGTGCCACGAAATGTCCAAAAATTGTTTTCCTTTTTCATTTTCTCGTTATAAATACTCTATAAGCATAACAGCATATTTACAACTTTTTATAAGATTTTGTCGGGCGTTATTCTCGAAAATTAAAAGAAAATGGGTTTGGACATTTTCAGTTGGAATGTGCCACGCCTTAAGCTGGTGTAATCTGCCCAGGAGTTGTGATATTTATTATATAAATTGTGGGGGCGGTACAGTCTTTTTACGGAAGACAAATTTTTAAGATCACTCTAGTGTACATGTACATTAGACGCGGCGTTGGTCATATGGTTTTTTTTTTTTTGTTTTTTTTTTGGAATTCGTCGCCCTCTAACCAGAAGCATGAATGTGCAATTTTTCCGATTTTGTGTCATAGGCCGCGTTATATTACCCTTTAGATTCTCTAGGTTCTACTTAAATTTAGAGCTTCCTACGCACATGGAAACCCCAATAATTTGCAGTGCCATTTTCATGAATGTACAATACAGTCACATAAAGTTGAGCCAGAAAAATGAATGTAGCACATTCATATAGCACATTCATGTTTCTGGCTGGCAACAAGGTAATGATTTTCCTGTTTGTGTCACATATTCGTTGATATGGCTCAACAATTTTTGAAAAAAAAGTAAGTGATGACATTTCGGACATTTGTGCCGATATTGCAGCCAATATCATATTCAGGTCTGTGTTCGCCATTGTCTGCGGTGTTTCATTTTTCTCCTCCAATTTTGTTGTCTCATCGCCATCAAGATGAAAGACATACTCTTCCACGTTAATTCCTTCTGATTCAATTGCCTCTCGTAGTCGTGCCTGAAGTTCTAGTTTATTGCCGGTTGTATTCAATCCACGGCTCTCCAACTCCTTCTTCAGTTGCTGGATCCTCAATTCACTCAACTTTACCATGTCCAAGTTGTATTCGCAATCTTCGGAATTTATTCAACAATTCCTCTTCTGACACCAATTGTAACGAATTTAGGGAAACTCCGCTTATTTGCAACCTTCACACTTAACACACAAAAAAGTAAGAACACATTCGTATGTTCGAATGTTCCGGTATACGTGCCTGAAGGTTGGGCACAAATTACACTGGTTTACAGCCAAAATTAACCAGAGACGCCATTATGATATGGTAAGGTTTTTGAGATATTTACGAATAACGGTTTAAAAAAAAAAAAAAAAATGCGATCCACTTAATCATATATGTATCTCAAGAACGAATTGAGCAACTCCAAAACGGTTTGAAGCTTTTAAAAGGTAATAAAATTTTCCCTGCAGATTCAAAGATAACGAACAATCATTACGGATTTTTTCCATTTTTTTTTTGTAAAAATATAAAAAAATTTGTACTTTGCGAGCAAGGACCTCGAAAACGTTTTACTTTTTTGCAGATTTGTTTTTTTCCCTCTAAGCTCTGTTTTATTACAAAAAAAAAACTTTCATTCCACAAAATCGATAGACTTATACAAAAGTTATACGCATTCAAGTAAATATATCCATTTAACTAACTAACTGATATGCGAATACTAACACATATGTACCAGTAGGGTACTTAAGTATTAAATGGATATATTTACTTGAATGCTTATAACTTTTGTATTAGTTCAGCGATTTTGTTGAATGAAAGCTTATTTTTTTTTTTTTGTGATATAACAGGGCTTAGAGGGAATAAACAAATCTGCAAAAAAATAAAAAGTTTTCGAGATCCTTCCTCGCAAAGTACACATTTTTTTATATTTTCACAAAAAAAATGAAAAAAATCCGTAATGATTCTTCGTTTTCTTTGAATCTGCAGCGCCTAGCAAATAGTGTTGTATACACAGTTTATAGAAAATTTTATTACCTTTTAAAAGCTTCAAACCGTTTTGGAATTGCTCAATTCGTTCTTGAGATATATATGATTAAGTGGACCCAATTTTTATTTTTTTTTTTTGAAAAACCGTTATTCGTAAATATCTCAAAAACGTTACCATAGAATTAAAAATAACCTTGATTATCGAATTCAGGGGTTATTTTACATAGGAATTTCATAATGACGTCTCTGGTGCAGAAAAAAAATTGGAATTTGTGATCCAGTGTTATTAGAGCAGCTCGTAACTCACCAAAACTTTTCGAGTTTCACATACAATTGTATGACGATTTTTTTATTTATAATTATTTTACTCAGGGGGCTATGAAACTACCCATGCGATATATATGCTAGTTGAGATACAATGTATTCCTCAAAAAAAAAAGTATACCGATGAAGAATTTGTAATAGCTGAATATCCGAGAAAAGGTCGTTGTTTAATTGAAGGCAAACCGGTTTATTCGTAGCCGTTGCCTCTTGCCGAATCAAAACTAAAAGACAAAATGTATGAAAATCTGGTTATACCAAGAATATCGCTCTTATTATAAAAATCCAGAGGGCAACGCTTTACCCGAACCCAACATTTCAGAAGATTCTGATTCTGATTAAAATAAGAACTAATTCCAAGTTTGCCGGCTATGGAGCCGGGCCCAAGTAGCGCTCTAGGCGCCATTTTGATGCACGAATTATATTTTTAGGCTGACGTACCTTGGTTAAAACAATATACCTACTGATGTCCTTCATGCGGACACCGCCCTTAAGTCCGGCAACACATAATTGCCAAGAGTTCGGGACCGAAAATTCGCGAGGGCTGGGCACTCGCAGAGGAAGTGAATAACCGTTTCCTCGGCACCCTCCCAAGTACTGTGATGCTCCGAATCCCAATTCGCCAACAGAATTGGCCTAGTAGGTCTTGGCTTGGCCCTAACATTATTTAAAAATCAATCTGCGGTGATTTTTTTACGTGTTTTGATGTTAAGGCCATACCATGACCACTTAGGCCAATTCTTATAGCGTATTTGGATTCAGCGCATCAAAATGTATAGAAAACATGAGTCGCATTACCTGATCCGACTACTTTTAATTTTTTTGTATAACTGTGTTAACAAAAAATTAGATTAGTTTTTAAAATTTTTGTTGTGCCAGAAAAACGAATGTGCTAAATCTCGGTAAATAGAAGGGATGCGAGCAGAGCAATTATCTCAGTTGAAAGAGCATAGTGTGAGTATAATATATGGATACACTTTTACATTAGAAACTCATTATTCTAATTTGGAGGGTCCAATAAACTTTGAAACTCGATTTCCCAACATTTTCATTATGGCACATTCATGCTTCTGGCAAGCGGGCGACGAATTTCAAATTCGGGTAGCGATCAAAATATGCGATTTATGCCAAAAATTATGTAGCAAATTTTCAGGCTGATTGGATGGTGCCAACCAGTGCATTAATGAGGTCAAAGGTCAACATTTTTGAAAAACACCCAAATACATTTTTTCAATTAATTTTTTTTATTTAATTAGATATAGTATATGTAGTATTATAATTATTTTTATTATTTTAAATCAATGAAGATTTTGTATAGGCTGGGAAGTCCTTTTGGTAGCCTTCTACAATGTGTAAAAAGTACTGTTTATCGTCTTCATTGTGCGTCAAGCATCTGTTAAAGTCAGTTATTAGTTTGACTTTCCTTTCCGCGGCATCATTCACAACAGTAATGTATTTGACGATCTGTTCCCCTTTACAAAATGCTTCATTTTTAGGCCAATTTGATGGATCTAAGCGTAAGAAATCCATTGAAATTTTTAAACGAGAAAATACTTTTTTGTGTTAGTAGTTACAAAAGAACTTAAATCTTTGAATGTGAATAATTGTATATCATCAACACTTACACACACTTTTTTAAAAGGGGAAATATCATCACCGATAGGTTTGTCTTTATTGGACTCTATTTGCAATGCTAAAACCATTTTATTTTTTATTTCTGATGCTACATGTGGATCAAAAAAGGCAAGTACAACTGCTTCCTCTGATATATACCACATATGGTTTCGAATTTTTTCCAATAGGACTGTAGATAATTTTTTATCAAAGTATCCAATAATACCCTTTATCAGTTCCATATCTCTATTTGGCGCTTCAACCACATTTGCGGTTCTAAACCAGTATGGTATGTAGAGTGTTGCTAAGAAAACGCACATATTTCGAATTCCATTCAACTGACTCGCTAACATGTTGAAGTGTGTTTGAAACATATACATTTTTAAGGAATAAATGGCTTTCGACATGAATCTAGCATGAGACGTAGCTGCAGGTGTACGAAATGTAAAATTTGGAATGCTACCACCAAGAAAAATAAATGCAAGTTGTAGAAGCTCTCTATAATCGTGCTCTGAGCCATTATTCAAATTTGAAAATTAATCTCTCCAGTCAGAGAGTTTTATTTTTTAGTCAGAGAGTTGCAAGCTTTAAGCTGGAGTCATTGGTGCCGTATGTCGTATCGCTGTTTCCGTATCCCTAACGTAATCAGCTGTTTATCGTTACGACGGTAAACCAAAACCCAATTGGTTGGCTACGATACGGTTACGACCTTAGCGGCACCAATAATCGATTGCATTGCTTCTCATAAGGTTGGTCGAATCAGCTGTTAAAAGGTTACCGACACGGTTACCGATAAAGCACCAATGTCTCCAGCTTTAAGCCCCCATTACTGATACTTAGCATAGACTTGACTTGACTTGGCCTAAACTTGGCAACTTAGCCACGATTATACTCCACTTGGCGCTTACAATCTGGCATCATAATCAGCGTTGAAATTTATTTTTAAATAAATGTCAATTTGTATGACAAAATGTCAAAATGAAATGGAAACAAACAAATGGCATCTCAAAATGTAAACGTCACTTAGAACTTACATAGAAAATCAAAATTCAACAGACTTCTAAGTTGAGTTAAGTGTAGCCAAGTTTTTAGTAATCAGTAACATGCAATGTTCATTTAACAGAACTGTAAGTGACAGTTCTCAAGTCAAGTGAAGTCTATGCTAAGTATCAGTAATGGAGCCTTTAGTCAGAAGATTTTTTGCTGACTACTTTTGTTAAACCTGTCAAACGATCAGCTGTTTGGCATTTTACTTCCCCTGCAGGAACAGTGACGCTAATTTCAGGCAACATTTGTATCAGCACGCTAAGAGCAGTGTGAAAAAATGATGCAAGCGTTCACTAATTTCTTGTATGGATGTGAATGTGTGTGTGAGGAAATTGACAGATTTTAACTTTTTTACTGGAAGGCAATCCCGTACCTTTTGGTGTAGCTCTTTCACTGAGAGTGAATTTTTATATTTTGACAGTTTTACTAGAAATGGTCAGAAAAGTAAGGAGTAAGGGATCACAGCTAATGATAAGAAAAATTATAGAGAAGAAATGAGATTCATGCAAAAAGTAGCAGCACTACGTAAAGTATATCTAATAAAATAAAAAAATTAATTAAAAAAATGTATTTGGGTGTTTTTCAAAAATGTTGACCTTTGACCTCATTATGGCACTGGTTGACACAATCCAATCAGCCTGAAAATTTGCTACATCATTTTTGGCATCAAATCACATATTTTGATCGCTACCCGAATTTGAAATTCCGAAAAATTAACGCCAAGTCTAATGTACGTAAGTGTGGCTGAATGTTTTTTTTGTTGTTACGATTATTTACTAACATCATAGTGCTGTTAATTTTCCCCACACTAGTAACAAGTTAATGGAGTATGTAATTCTAAAAATATGCTTTGACGTCAGAACTTTTTCTCTAGCTATTTCTCTACTTTTCTTTTCTCCAGCACTAAGTTTAAATACATATTCAATTTTCTACATTTAGTGTGCGTTTATTTAACTTTTTGCTATTTGTAAATATAAATCTAGTACTAATCACAGTATTGATTTCTTTAATTGATGATAATTTTGCTAATTGGCTTTGAAATTTTGCGTAATTAAGTAAGTTATTCCTTGTTGTCTGTAACTGTTGATATGTTTTAATTTACGTTTAATGACGTTCATAATTTTAATGCTGTTAAATATTATTAATACTAACTTGTCTGTTTGTCAGTATTGTTTTTCAATTAGTCAAATTATTCACGCTCCAGGAGTTTTTGCCGTAAGACCTTTAGTGAATGGTAAAGAGAATGAAGAAATAAGAAAGAGGAAATTAATACAATTACTACGGTATTTATCTACAGATACACATACAGTGTACCACTAAAGTTTCTTCAATTGTTTAAACATCGATCACAAGTCCACGCGATGGTTAATGCCTGTGAAGTTGGCATACACAATCTCGAAAAAAAACTGTTCTGAGTAAGTTTCAAATAGTTCTAGAGTTCCTGTAAAGGAGACGGCCGACACTGCTAGGTCCTCAGTAGTGTATTGAGTCAGCATATATTAATACAGCTGTTCCTTACCATGACTGCAACTCACACCCTGCCTTCCGGTTGAACATAGTAAACGCCAAATCCTCGCCCGCTGAGCTCAAAGCCATGGCTTCTGGTTCAGCGTCATGTTAAACGAACCCTCCTCAACGGTTGGGAGGAGTTCGGTCGACGCCACTCCACTGTCTCCAACACAGCAAAGAGTAAGGAAAAAATAAATTTAAGTTGCCTTGTATGTTGCAGAAGACATCGCTCACGATACCCGAAATCAAATTAAAATTTTTGGATAATCCGAGCGCACCTAATTTTGTCACTCGGAATACTTAAAATATGGGAAGCCCTGAAAAAGGTTGAAGTTAAGTCGTTAAGTATGGAGTTGTGCAACATATGGGGCATTCAGTAACTTGGGAACATTGGCAAATTGATAAATAGTCTGTGATGTTTGATAATTTTTTGACAGTTGGTTTTCCGAGTTGGTGAGCCGTTTTTCCGTTATCGCTCCTTAAATTGAATTGTAAACAAACCGTTTTGTTCTGAGCTGTCCATTGCAAAGGAATTTTGAAAAATATAATTCAATACAAACAACATTTCTGGGTGTAGGTACCAGCATGATTGATATTATTGGCCTGAAATGATTTCTATGAATGAACTTCTTTGATATATTTCCCATCCATCAAAAAAAAGGTAATTTATGTGCTTTATTTTGCTGGTTGCATTGGGAAGATGGTATTTTCAATTTACAAAAGTGTATTTAAGGAATTGTTGTATGGCCCTCCCTAGATGGCAGATCTAAGAAATTTCGCTAACCACTGGGGCTTATACCCTGTGCCTCTATCAATATATTTTGTGCAGTCTTTAGAAAGTGCGCAAAAGAGCGTCCCGCTTCTTAGGAAGTTTTTCGGTAATGAAAGTCGGGTTTGAAATTACGATATCTTATGGAGGAGAAATTGTTTTCTTTGCGAAAGATTAGGCTCTTATTATATATAACGCAACGAGTGATATTTCCTCGGCTGAACCAGAATCATATAAAAACATTCATTCATCTCACTGAGTGCTGAGTGACAGTAAACGTGTTTCCCTTTGTGAAAGTTTTAGTATTATATAGTAGGGAATGTGAATGACAGTGACCATTTTAAAGGTTTACAAGTAAGATATGTATCAGCTGCTCGTTCTAGCTGTGCTGACCTGACCATAGTGCTTGTTCTATCTTATATTTTGTGGAGGCTATTCGGCAGCGTTGAACTCCTCTGACACAAAATAGTGTAGAAACTGTAGTATAGTAGGGTGTAGGGTGTGTAGGAGCTGGAGTACTGATTTTCGTGGATACATTTTGAACGGGTCGACAAACTTGACTTCCGTATTTGGACTCTTAATGTTGATATAACTTCGCGTCCTTGGGTACCTTATTCTACGACTTCTGCAAAATTTTCTGTAGGTCTCATATAATGCACTATATATTTCGTACTAAATGTGTCTGACAAAATTTACAGTCACAGCAACCCATATCTGAAATCCCGCTCCTTTTTTCGCTAATTATTGCATCCCTGCGTCAATACCGTTGGCAGCAACCCCGGCCATTTGGACACTTCGTTCAGTGTCAAACGGCGTAGTGTTAGAAAACGGATTAAGCAAACATAACCTGCAAAAAATTCGATTAGTCTAGGATGAAACCGGGATGAGTCGCAAAGGAATTTGCGACTATAGCCAATTCTGTTCTCTTTATATGGGTTGGAGTGATCCCTTTTGTTTGAGCATGTCCTATGGAGAGACCAATTGTACCTGTTTATGCCTGAACGGGTAGTGTCGGACTGGACTTTATACCCCTGCGGGAATTGTCGGACAGATTCTCTTTGCTCGCCTATGGGTACTGTCGGACAAATCCTCTTTCTACTCGTACGGGAATTCTTACGGATTTTTAAATTTTTTAAAATTGAATACAATATTATAAATTTTTTTTCGTATTGGTGTTATACAATAATAAAAAAAACAAGTAAAGAAGGTTAAGTTCGGGTGTAACCGAACATTACATACTCAGTTAAGAGCTATGGTGACAACATAAGGGAAAATAACCATGTAGGAAAATGAACCGAGGGAAACCCTGGAATGTGTTTGTATGACATGTCTATTAAATGAAAGGCACTAAAGAGTATTTTATGAGGGAGTGGGCCATAGTTCTATAGGTGGACGCCATTTAGGGATATCGCCATAAAGGTGGATCAGGGTTGACTCTAGAATTTGTTTGCACGATATGGGTATCAAATGAAAGGCGTTAATGAGTATTTTAAAAGGGAGTAATCCTTAGTCCCATAGGTGGACGCCGTTTCGAGATATCGCCATAAAGGTGGACCAGGGGTGACCCTAGAATTTGTTTGTACAATATGGGTATCAAAAGAAAGGTGGCAATAAGTATTTTAAAGGGAGTGATCCTTAGTTCCATAGGTGGACGCCGTTTCGAGATATCGCCATAAAGGTGGACCTAGGGTGACTCTAGAATGTGTTTGTACGATATGGGTATATAATGAAAGGTGTTAATGAGTATTTTAAAAGGGCGTGGGGCTTAGTTCTATATGTGGACGCCTTTTCGAGATATCGCCATAATGGTGGACCAGGGGTGACTCTAGAATGTGTTTGTAAGAAATTGTTATCAAATTAAAGGTATTAATGAGAGTTTTAAAAGGGAGTGGTGGTAGTTGTATATGTGATTTTATTTATATATGTAATACCTGCCAAGATTTCAAGGGTTTTTTATTTCGCACTGCAGAACTTTTTCATTTTCTTCTACTTAATATAGTAGTTGTCACAACCATTTTACAAAGTTTTTTCTAAAGTTATATTTCGCGTCAATAAACCAATCCAATTCCCATGTTTCATCCCTTTTTCCGTATTTGGTATAGAATTATGGCATTTTTTTCATTTTTCGTAATTTTCGATATCGAAAAAGTAGGCGTGGTCATAGTCGGATTTCGTTCATTTTTTATACCAAGATAAAGTGAGTTCAGATAAGTACGTGAACTAAGTTCAGTAAAGATATGTCGATTTTTGCTCAAGTTATCGTGTTAAGGGCCATGCGGAAGGACAGACGGACGACTGTGTATAAAAACTGGGCGTGGCTTCAACCGATTTCGCCCATTTTCACAGAAAACAGTAAACGTCATAAAATCTATGCCCCCACCAAATTTCAAAAGGATTGGTAAATTTTTGTTCGACTTATGGCATTAAAAGTATCCTAGACAAATTAAATGAAAAAGGGCGGAGCCACGCCCATTTTGAAATTTTCTTTTATTTTTGTATTTTGTTGCACCATATCATTACTGGAGTTGAATTTTGACATACTTTACTTACTTACTTTTTTTGACATAATTTACTTAGTTTACGGGTTACCGTTATGCGAACAAAATTAATATATTCTGTGAGCAAACAAAATAAGAAATTCCTTCAACATAAGGAACCTCCACACAGTCCGTTCTCTTTACAACTTGATTCTTTCCTGCGGAACAAGTCAATTTCCAAGTTACATTTCCGGTTATTATAATATGCGTATTTATTATTCAGTTAAAACTATTACCACCTGAAGATTTTGTATTTATACTCAGCTGAGCAGAGCACACAGAGTATATTAACTTTGTTCGCATAACGGTAATCCGTAACGGCATAAACTAATCGAGATAGATATAGACTTCTATATATCAAAATGATCTGGGCGAAAAAAGAAATCTATTTAGCCATGTCCATCCGTCCCTAAACACGATAACTGGAGTAAATTTTGAGGTATCTTGATAAAATTTGGTATGTAGGTTCCTGGGCACCCATCTCAGATCGCCATTTAAAATGAACGAAATCGGACCATAACCACGCCTACTTTTTCGATATCGAAAATTTCGAAAAACCGAAAATAAGTCAAATTTTAACAAAAAATTTAATATCTTTACAGTATATAAGTAAATTATATCAACATTCAACTCCAGCGATGATATGGTGCAACAAAATACAAAACTAAAAGAAAATTTCAAAATGGGCGTGGCTCCCCCTTTTTCATTAAATTCGTCTAGAATACTTTTAATGCCATAAATCGAACAAAAATTTACCAATCCTTTTGAAATTTGGTAGGCGCATAGATTTTATGATGTTAACTCTTTTCTGCGAAAATGGGCAAAATCGGTTGAAGCCACGCCCAGTTTTTATACACAGTCGTCCGTCTGTCCTTCCGCTCGGCCGTTAACGCGATAACTTGAGCAAAAATCGACATATCTTTACTAAACTTAGTTCACGTACTTATCTGAACTCACTTTATCTTGGTATAAAAAATGGCCGAAATCCGACTATGACCACGCCCACTTTTTCGATATCGAAAATTACGAAAAATGAAAAAAATGCCATAATTCTATACCAAATATGAAAAAAGGGATGAAACGTGGTAATTGGATTGGTTTACTGACGCAAAATATAACTTTAGAAAAAAACTTTGAAAAATGGGTGTGACACCTACCATATTAAGTAGAAGAAAATGACAAAAGTTCTGCTGGGCGAAACCAAACGCCCTTGGAATCTTGGCAGGAATACTGTTCCTGGTATTACATATATAAATAAATTAGCGGTACCCGACAGATGATGTTCTGGGTCACCTTGGTCCACATTTTGGTCGATATCTCGAAAACGCCTTCACATATACAACTAAGGGTCACTCCCTTTTAAAACCCTCATTAATACCTTTAATTTGATACCCATATCGTACAAACACATTCTAGAGTCACCCCTGGTCCACGTTTATGGCGATATCTCGAAAAGGCGTACCTATAGAACTAAGGCCCAATCCCTTTTAAAATACTCATTAACACCTTTCATTAGATACCCATATCGTACAAACACATTCTAGAGTCACCCCTGGTCCACCTTTATGGCGATATCTGGAAAAGGCGTCCACCTATAGCACTAAGGCCCACTCCTTTTTAAAATACTCATTAACACCTTTCATTAGATACCAATATCGTACAAACACATTCTAGAGTCACCCCTGGTCCACCTTTATGGCGATATCTCGAAAAGGCGTCCACCTATAGCACTAAGGCCCACTCCTTTTTAAAATACTCATTAACACCTTTCATTAGATACCCATATCGTACAAACACATTCTAAAGTCACCCCTGGTCCACCTTTATGGCGATATCTCGAAAAGGCGCCCACCTATAGAATTATGGCGCACTCCCTTCTAAAATACTCTTCAATACCTTCCATTTGATACCCATGTCATACAAACACATTCCAGGGTTACCCTAGGTTAATTTTGCTAAATGGTGATTTTCCCTTATTTTGTCTCCAAAGCTCTCAGCTGAGTATGTAATGTTCGGTTACACCCGAACTTAGCCTTCCTTACTTGTTTTTGATAATTTTTTTTTTTTTTTTTTGATGTGTTAATCCAAATAAGCGAAATTCTCCACATGGCCGACCACTTTTACTTCTTGCTGTGCCCATTAAAATAATGGCATGTGAAAAAACATCAAGAAACAACAACAGTAATAAAGAACTAAAACTATAAAATGAACCGTAAAAGAGTTTCTGAGTTGCTTGTAAAAATGGCGCACAAGTGTTATGCGAACCTGTTTAGGGCGATTAACAGAAACGCTTTTTCCCAGACAACAAAGGACGCCGCAGCGTAAAGCGCAGGAAGCCTCAAATAAATGTGTAGAATATATATAGGCGAAATACTAAATGTATAGGAAATAAGGGGGAGCGGGAAAGGCGAAGAACTCGAAAAAAGGAAGAAATAAGTAAACAAATATATACACTTTCGGGAAAATAAATGGCACCGTATTTCGGGAATGAAATTTTATGCCGGTTTGTTTTCAAACCGATTTTGGCCTTTCCACAGTAAAACATGCCAGCGTCCAAAAAAGAAGATTAGTCTTCCTCCGCCTGCTTCTTTTAATCAATAGAAACCACCTCTTTCCTTTCCTGATAAATACGGCTGTCCACAGGAGTTACTTCGGCAAAATGTGTAAAAGTTTATGTCGGTATCTGTCATGAAATGACTAAATCCACAGTGTACTAAAAGACGGATCAATATTCGTTGATCACCGGCCCAACAAAATTGGTGCCAATGGGCTGAGGTTGGGTGTTCAAGTCAACCAGCCTTGGTGAGGTTGGGGGCCTATCTATATACCCCCGTTCCGTCGTAAATCGCACCCGGTTCCTCGGCAACTCCACGCGCGCTCCAAGCGTGTCTCAGTAACCCTCTTTCATTGATTGCTACTATCTCAATATCTGTTAAAATTAATAATCAGTATGAGACATGTGTGTGTTTATCTAAATTTAGGAATGTGATCAACATTTTCTGTCCAGCCGTTGCAAAAATGTCCGATTTATTGTTGGAAATAAACTGATTTTGCTTCGACTTCCACTGAACAACTTTGCCCAAAGCCTGTCACCTTCTCACGTCAATACCTCTTCTAGATGTATTTTGTTCAAATCTTCGGCCTCTTGCTAAAGAAAAAGCTACAAGACATATCTTCATTATGCTCCATTTTTTCTTAAATTTTTTCTAATTTTTACTCCAATTTTCGGCCTGTGGCCTCAAGGGCTGGGGCCAATCTTTTCATATCATAGACCTGTTTAACAACGTGTTTTTGCTTCAACAATATCTTCCCAAAAGCATTTCGTCCACTGCTGTCAACCAACATACTCAGCCGTTCACTCAAGCATCTTCCGTCAATTCCCGCCACAATTATGGATGTGGCTAACCATTCTTCGAAAGCATTCTTTCAGTCATCATTTCTTAACGTATCCTAAGGCAGTTTCAAACATCTCAAAAGATAGGCCATCCATTTCTCCGTTTCAGCACCATTTTCACCGATTGTCGCAGTTATGGGATGTAGCCAAACTCTTCATCTGCCCCTCAGGGTTAGTTTTCAATGATTGAGGCTCTTGAGACAAGCAAAAGACCGAATACCCCTGGTTTGGAATGCCAGGGGAAAACTTTATGCTCTACTCAGAGCGAGTCTATGAGTGAACTTTTAGGGATGAAACCACAGTCCCCGGGATTCTCCCACTAGCTGGCCGAACCCATGGACAGGAGAAGAGACCTGAATACAAGCATCACGCGATACATTGTATCTGCTCTCCTACAATTTTTAACGGCCGTAGTATGGTCGCGCAGGTGAGACACCGCGTCCACGCTGCTCCCTTTCGAGTAAAGACACCTTACTTTGTTAGAAGTGGTATTTTGACCACCTTTTACGAATGCATACCCTTCCGCGGACATATGTTACAGCTCCGCAGGCGGAAGTTCTGTCGACAATAGAAGCTGTTGCGTTTTAGCTTACTGCTCTATACTTACGTTCAAAGCTCTTGCAACTCATCATTCCAACGGATACTCTAAAGGTCATCCCATCTTCTTTCGACACCGTCCATGATTGCAAACTTCACATTAATACTGGGTTGATTAGTGACTTAGAGCGCGTTTTTTGTTTGCGGAGGGAGAACTCTAAGTTTTAAATTAATTCTCAATCCAAAGCAGTACTAATTAGCAAGAGAGATAATCCGTGTCGTGGCTGCCTAGGCCATAGAGGACGGAACTTTTGGAGCATGCCACAAATATCTTCTCTATCATCACGAACCACCAACAGTCGGATATTGCATGGCTGATCTTGAATGATCTGCTCTGATGCCCCGCTAAAGTGCCTTCTTAAAACATGTCGGCTTTGCGGATGAGTTACATTACCTTTCCCGTATACCAGTGATATCAAACATGAATTCGAATAATAATACTAGAGAAAACGAAAACTCATCAAGACAGCCTTAATAATTTAAAAAATAAAGACGACCGGTTCTGATTTTTCCCCGACCAAGGGCTGTTATTTCAGTGTAACCCCATTTAATTTGTTGATACGACGATAAGAAGAAAACTCTTCGGGGTTCGAAAGCTTTCACGTTTCAAGTCGGATTAAGAAAATTATCTTCCTTAGTCTGGGATTGTTGTATGCGCTTCACCGGCTCCCTTGATGTTAAGCTGCTATTTCCTTCGCCACCGGTTCCAGTGGTGGTAGGTGCAGATTAGTGTTGAGTGCCTCCGTCGAAGTAGAGACAAGAGAGCTGCTAAACAGAGTTCCGAAATCCTCTGATATAAAATGACGATGATGTGTCTGATTGTTGTCCATCGGTTAGCCAGCCAATTTAATTAGTAGTAAAAGAATAAGTGATTTCCCCCTGCAGGTTTAAGTAGAGCTGCTAAAAACTGATTAAATATCATAAAGTTTACTCATCGCCAATGCATTTGCTGTTAAAAAATTGCCCTTATTCTTTTGATTAGCTTCTATTTTACATTTTTTTCCTATGAGATTCTTCACCATTAAGTTTGGCTCTTACTGCTTTGTTCTGTTGCTTTTATCGACATTTTTATTATAATTAAATTTTCTTAATTTTGTCTGAATCGTACCACATATTAACTTGGCGCATAAGCCTGGTTTAGCTCGTGTGCGTTTTTTGTTGTTGGTTGCTTCTTTGGTTCCACCAGTGTTGATATTTTTTTGGCTTCAGTTCAACTTGTTTGCTCTCTTTTTTTACGATCGTTATCATTAATATTCTTGTATCATAATTATGTTTGTCTTTATAAGCGGGCTTGGTTTTTGAGACTCAATTTCTTTTTACTGTCGCATTTATACCCAATTTCAGTTTTAAGTTAAAAAGCTGTAGAGACATGCATTTCAATACTCTATGTTTCTAAATATTTTCTTATATAAATTTTCAAAAAACACAGAAGGGCTTAATCTATTTGGGAACTAGCATTAACAGTAAAAACACTATCAGCTTAAAAATCAAGCGGAGAATATCTCTTGCTACTATGGAAAAGTAAAGTCCTCTCTCGCCGAACAAAAATGATGTTCTACAAGTCGTTCATCATATTTGTGCTCTGAAGTATGGCTCGGAATTGTGGACGGTGTCGAGAGAAAATGAGATTTTTCTTGGAGTGCCCCGAGAGAAAGGTTCTCAGGAAGATTAATGATCGTGTCTGTGATCCCGACGGCGAATATCAAAGCAGGATAATGATGAGCTGCACGAGCTTTACGCAGATATGTATGAATATTGTGCAGCGAATAAAAACCAGAAAAGCTTCGCTGGCTAGGTCATGTTATGCGAATGGCTAAAGACACACCGGCCAAGAACGTATTTCAGTCGGCACCGCAGTTTGGAAACAGAGGAAGGCGGAGATCTCCACTAAGTTCAGAAACGCAGGTGAAAAAAGACTTGACTGCTCTGGGTGTCCCCAATTGGCATCAGTCATTGCGAAACGGGGATTGCGTGACTTTTTACGAAACGTGCAGAAGGGTATTTTAACATCGGTTGTCTGTAACGGCATAATTGAGTCGAGGAATAGACTTCCTTCATTGAACCATATCCATCCGTTCGTCCGTCCGTCAACACGATAGGTTAGGTTGAAATGGCTGGTCAATAAAGAACTCGCATAGACTGAATGTGTCCATAATGTTACCAGAATTTGTTTGATGACCAAACGGAAGAACTCCAATCAGGTGCCAGAATATACATATTTTATAGAATAACTTCGTCCTCTTGGCAAATAGTAGCAGTTTTCTAGGACCCAGCTTAATTGCTGCCTCAAGATCAGGAAACTCTGCCGTCCCTAATAGCTGGAGAGCGCAGGATCTGGGGAGGGTAGGACATGAACACAGAACGTGCTCAACTATTTCTTCCTGCAGCTCACACTTCCTATTCTTGCCGTTACTGACGAGGCCTAACTTGTAAGCATGTGACGCCAGAAGGCAGTGTCCAGTCAGTATGCCCATTGTGAGCCTTAAGTCTTCTCTTCAGAGATATGAGCCAATTTGTGAGTCTAATATCGTAGGCTTTGCACATGATCTTAGAAATTTTGCAGCCACGCGCTTTTGACCCTCCCAAACGGATTGGGACGTCTATCGTCGACTCATCGAGTGTTGCACCTTCCTTTGCAAACTTATAGCCCTTTTCGTTACCTTTATCCCTTTATGACCGGGAACCCACTGGGTACTGGGTTAACACGATAACTTGACTAAAAAAGTATACATCTTAGCGGTACACTGGCTTATCTTGGGTCAGAATAGATTGGTATTCAAATCGAACGATAACCACGTCCACTTTTCAATAGCGGAATGTAGTGAAAGTTGACATGTAGCTTTACTTTATGTCAAAAAACTGAAGTTTAGTAAAATTCTGGAAAATGAGCGCGATACCGCCCACATTTACCAAAAAAAATTCAAAGTTTTGCATCCCGTTTCAGATATTGTAACGGATTTTGCGGGATTCCTGATTATTGTGCACATTTTGTTAACGTTCGAATCTGTGAACTGTTGAATAAGTAACTCAAATATTACCAAAGAAAAACCAATCCTATCGAAATTTGTCAAAATTATTTTGTTTTCGACAATAACAGTTTCTTGTAGACGCAAACGGTTGGAAACCACATCCACTTTGTATACCTAGCCTTCCGTCCGTCCGTTAGCACGATAGCTTGAGCAAAAATTGATATAACTTCAGCAAATTTAGCACACGAGCATATCTGAACTCGAAAATATACATACATAGGTATTGAAATTGCTCGAAATCACTTTTACTTTTTCGATATCAAAAATTTCAAAATGGAAAAACTGACACAATAAAACAAAATGTTGATAAATTGTTGAAACTTAACGAGTGAATTAATTTTATGAAGTAAAATAGAAATTTAGTTAAGTTTTGAAAAGTGGGCATTGCTTACATTTAGTAGAAGAAAATGTTAAGTCTTAAAAACCGCAAATCAAAAGCCAAATAGTGCAATTGTAGTTACAACTGAGAAATTTGATAGCTGATGGCTAACTAGTAGATTCTGGAAATGGAAGCGACTAGAAGATGCGAACGAGGAAATCAAAGAGTATAAAAGGCAGCGACAGATAGAGGCGCTAGAGTCAGTTTCGATTAAGCACGCTATCTGTCGGGCAATAGTAGAGTTATTTATTGTGAAGTACGTTAATAAAGGCCATTTTGCATTATTAAATATTGGAGTTATTTATTCAACAGTTTAGTGATTCGAACTTAGCAGAAGGTTGCAAATAAGAGGATTTGCAAGAAAATTCGTTACAATACCATATTGCAGTTTGGCAGTTGTATGATTTTATTATAGCTAGATCTGAGCAAAACCGGTTGAGGACCACGCCACGACCTACACTACCAGTAAGAAAATTATGTCATAGCACACAACTGGTTATATAATGTTCTTTTTCGCCCGAACTTAGACTTACTTATTTTTATTTGCGTTCTAATTTTTTCTCGAAGTTGTTGAGGTTATCTTTCTTTATTTTGGGTAGGCTTCTTAACAACTGCGTATACGTGTATGTGTATGGTAATTTTGTCTCTTTTTATTTAATCCTCTATGAAATGTACAATCAGGGCCGTAGAGAGAAAATCCGGGCCCGGGACTAAACAATTTACGGGCCCCCTATAAAAAATTCACCAATACATTTGATTAACTTGAATTAATGATGTCTCATTCATGAATCATTATTGATAGATTGCATCAAAAAAAAAAATGTTTGCCTCATCAACTAAATGAGTTTTGGACTAAGGGCTGACAATAAAATTAACACAGAATATTTACTATTTATACTATTTTATTATAACGTAGAAATAAAAATCTCTTTCAACAGCCACATATTGTTTCAAATAATCTGTTCTAGTTATTTGGTAACATTTTAATACAAAAAAAATAAAAAATAAATGTAAGGCGCGATAACCTCAGAAGAGATTTTAGGACGAGCTTATCTTCCAATTTGCGTCGTGGTCCTCTTGATTTTCCCTACAAATTGGCCGGATGGGACCTACATGTTTTAAGCCGACTCCGAACGGCATCTGCAAGGCAGATGAGCTTTCACTGAGAGCTTTTCATGGCGGAAATACACTCGGAGTGCTTGTCAAACATTGCCGAGGGGCGATCCCACTTTAAAAAATGTTCTTCTAATTGAAAAACCTTGTAGAAATGTTAATGTTGCTTTGCCCAGGGCGTGAGTCGAGGATCTTCAGTGTGGTAGGCGGAGCACGCTACTATCACACCAAGGCGGCCGCCAATTATGGCATATATTATTGCCTGAATAAATCGTTAAGGTCGGTCATTTATATAACATATATCCCATAAAACTGATTGTTCAAATTTTATGAATTTTCGAAATTTCGACACATTATTATTCAGCTTCATTCATGAAAGGTTTAAGATCTTCGACACAACCGAATACAGTCTCGTCCTTACTTTTTTTTCAGTTTGAATTTGAAAAAAGAAAATTTTCTATGGCAGAGCTGATAGTATAAATCTTTTGCGAGCGCTTCTAAATCCCAAAGTTCATCAGCAACCTTCTGGCAACGCTATTCTAACCATTTGGCCATTGCAGCGGTGCTATGTTTGTCTTTTTAAATTTCTTTTTCTTTTTTTTTTCCTTGCCTATTAATTTTACACAGCGCTGCGACATCTGTCGAAGAAACATTGTGAACATTGGTTATAGCAGTGAAGCCAGAAGACTGCTGATAAATGTTGATTGGAGTTTATCAGCGCTCGTAAGAGATCTTAACAGCTAGATATAGCACTTGTCTCAAAACTTTCTTTCATTCTCATTTGAAAAAATTTAAATTTTTAGTTAAGAAAAATATATCATAACAATGAAGTATAATGAAAAAAATTATTTGCTAACGCCTTGGGTCATTTCGAACCCATGATCTTGCAAATTAATAGTTTGATGAAACAACTACACGATTCTTTTTTGTAAACAAACATTTGAATAAAAGATACATGAAGCAGCTCAAAACTTCCTAAAGTAGCTGAAAGTACGTAAAGTCTACCAAAAATATGTACTAACCTGCAGGAGGACTGCTTAAATGTGGGCTATCAGAAAGTTTCTCAGATATTCCGTCAAAACTTTCGATCCGACTACTTTTTTTCAACAAGATTGAATCTGACAAGATGAATTATAATAATCCAAATGTTGAAAGTATTCCTTCTTTCCTTATTTCTTTTCATTTCCGTTCTTTTCCAATTGGCCTTCTAATTCAAATGCTACCATAAGTGGGGTTCGTATGATACGTTGGCCTAAACTGGCCAATCCACCCCATTAACCTAAAGACATTATAAACGTTCCCTAAAGTATTTATGGATTTATTATACGTACACGTGCTTAGACATACATATGCATATATACATACGTGTTTTGGATAATGATAAGTATATCTAAATTTTTCCAGTTTTAAGTAATTCGATTTTTATTTACTTTTGCTATTTGCGAAAAAAAAAATAAACAAAAACGTTAAACAAATATACGACTCAGCAAATATAATACGCTGAATTCAGTTTGTTTAAATATTTGCTTTTGTTTTTTCATCTTATTTTCTTCTTGACCAAACAATTGTCACTACTCAACAAGATTTTTGGTTTTAATTGCCGTGCACATGTTGAATCAAAATTGTCCTTTTATACTAAGTAAAAAAATAAATAAGATAAATATAAGGCTCTACAACCTCCGAAGAGATTTTAAGCCAAGCTTCTCTTCCAATTCGCATCGTGCTCCTTTTTAATTTTTCCTACAAATTGGCGGACGGGACCTACATGGTTCAATCCGACTCCGGACGGCATCTGCAAGGCAGATGAGTTTTCACTGAGAAGATTTCATGGCAGAAATACACTCGGAGTGTTTGCCAAATCCCTGTCGAGGGGTGACCCAGCTTAGAAAACCTTTCTGCTAATTGAAAAAAACTTGTTTCTAAATTTTTGATGTTGCTATACGATCAAACTTGCTTTGAGTGAGACTTTCACCACATCACATTATGCGTCACATATGTACATATATACAAGTACAATTAGATCGAATGGTGAAAAATTCTAGCATCTGCTAGCATTATTTAACTTCGGGAGCGCATTTATAGGTATTTATGAATGTATATACATATATATGTATATATGCATGTATTTTCAACGTTTTAGGCGGTGCCACAATGACATTTTTCATATAGATGCGTTTAACACAAGCTTATGCATTCCAATAACATCGCCACAATCAACCAAGATGTTGCAATTGAAGTTTATTACGCCTTGCCCATTCACATACAAAATTTCGCGAAGCACTGGTATAAACATTATCCCCTTACAACAAAGATACTTGCTAACATATTTTGTGTCGTATTCATTTGTTATATTACAGTTTTTACCTGCGAAAAATGTTAGAAAAATTACCAACCAGTGGGAAAAATAATTTCACTTGCAAAGTGTGTCAACACCCTTAACCAAAACAAATGTCACATTCTTCTTCTTATGCTTTGCTTGTAAGAAAATTTGGGAGATGGCTACTTTTCAATATCAGATGGCGCCAGTGTCGCTCATTCTACCGTTCTCCATAAAAATGCGTGCAATCTACTCATAATGCATAAGCTTGTGTTAAACTCATCTATATGAAAAAGTGCTTATGTGTCGGGGCTTTTTGTTAAAATTCTTAAACAAAAGTTCTATTTCTTGATATGTTTGTATGTATGACTGTATGTATTTACATATGTACATATTTGCTACTGTTTGTACACTAAGGCCAGGTTTTAGGTAGTTGGTTAAGCTAAGTTTAAACTAAGTTTGCTTAAACTGTAGTCAAATTTAAACTCCGGTTAAACTACTGAGCAGTTTTTCAGTCACAGTTTAAGATCGCCTTTGGGATAAGCTTTTTTGTACGGCAACATTGGTTTTTTATTATCTAAATCATTTGTAGATACAACAGCTGGATTTTGCTTACCCAACAAACATATAAAAGATATTTCTCCGGCGAAATATATATCTAGTTCCGGAGATGATATCCAACATCACTATCTAGTTATTCTTAAACCTGATAGTACTCAAGTTGATATACAACTCCATTGACTATCCAACCTTTTGAGAATTATTGTAAAATTTATATTTCTCGAGTTGATCTCCAACGTCGTTAGCAAGGTGCTACCATCAAAGCTATTTATTATGAGAAGTAAACACCTGATTGATAGCCCTAATGAAACGTAATTTATCAAAAATAAATTATATATATATCTATTTTTTTTTTCGTGAAAATACTGTTGACTTGAGTCAAGTGAAAGAACCACAAGTTGGGAACTATCATTTTTTCAACTTAAGTAATAGCATTTTTCGCTTTATAAAATATTACCTCTTTTGCTGAGTATACTATGATTGTCAAGTTGAGCCACTGTTTCGTAACAACTCTTGAGATTTTAGACGTATGCTAGTTATTAACATGAGCTCTAATACTCAAACGCTTGTTGGGTATATTCTACGCCATTTCGAACGAACGCAAATTACCAATAGGTTAACTAGAGTTTAACCCTGCCCGATCGGCCGCTTAAGCTCAGCTTAAAGTAGACTGAATAACTGCAGATAAATTTAAACGTAGCTTAACTGACAAACTGAGTTGAACTTGTACTGAAAAACCGAGCATAAGGTGATTTAATCTACCTTTATATATAGCATTTTCAGGTCAAATGAAACTTTTTTCAAGTCAAATGAACTTTTTTCATTTCAAATTAAACTTTTTTCATTTCAAATAAAACTTTTTTCAAGTCAAATCAAACCATACTACTAAGGTAATTGCCAATATATGTATATGGTACACATGCTCTACTATATAGTTGGTAAAAGTAATGTTTCTCTCAATACCTTGCTATCGTTCTATGTTGTTTGGTAAGACTTTGGTCAAAGAGAAAAGCATAATACAGAGGATTCAACGGATGTGTTAGTTAGTGTCAGATAGTGCATAGGAAATACGCTCATATCATGCTCTTTGATTCCTTCTCTTTGTTCTCTACGTTGCTTTATTTCGAATGTGCTTTATATATAAGAGGAGTAGATACAAGTAAAAAATATAGGTGCTTATTTTCAGTGGGTGGTTAAACTGTAGTATATAAGTTGCCTAGCGTATAAACCCTGCTACTTTATCTATTAAAAAATTTAAACGATAACAAGGCAAGGTTAAACTGAGCCGACCTTAACTGCAGCTTAAATTCACAAAGAAAATTTGGCAAAAATGTTGCCTTCAATGTGGCTAATTACAAATAGTTGTCGTCTTACAGCAAAATTTGATAAATAGCGTTATAAAGTACCATATACATATATTGGCAATTACCTTCGTAGTATGGTTTCATTTGACTTGAAAAAAGTTTCATTTGACCTGCAAATGCTATATAAAGAGGGATGAAGATATGTTTGTATGCAGCTTATGGACTCCGAAACCTTTACGCCGATTTTATTCAAATTTACAGGATAGCTGCACAGCGACCTGGAGGGTGTTTCTTTTTGGGAAGTGGACCAGAGATCGATCTATACGAACAAATTCTATTCACCGTTCGTTTTGCCTGAAATTTGGTATATAGGTAGCCCTTTGCTTGGTTTAGTATTAACCATCATATATATATATTATTTCTAATTGCTGTTTTTATGTACGGGTCCCTTTTTCGCTCTCATTTGGAATCCAAATCTATAAATAAAGTTTTGGTTGTAAAGATGGAGATTCGGGCTATTAGCGAGCTTTTGGCAATTTTGGTCGAAGTGCTTTTGTTTAGCTATATTTTATTAAAATAATTTGTTAAAAATAAACGATTGTGAGCACACAAAGAAATCTATTTGTACTATGGCACTATTGTGAATATTTGCACTGCATTACCGGCAGTTGCTCGTATACGCTAGATGACAGCGCAAGCTTTAAGTTAATAGAACAGCTGATTTCTGTTGATATTTGATAAGAGACTTTTATATTGGTTGCGCAAGATGCGCACGGGTCAGGCTCGTACTTTTTAATAATGCCAAATGAGGATAATTTCTCACGCGCGTACATAACTACACACCCATTTTTTCCGCGAATTATATTTTTTTTATCATAAATCAATACGAGTCTTGAGGGACCTATAATATGTTCTTTGTTAGATGTATATTGGAACGACGTCATGTCTTGTCAAATTTGGTTTGGAGATTTCGGCATTGTTCCATCATTAGTGTCAATTTTCTTTGTTAAACTTAAACTGATTCGAACTGCATACTCAAAAAATCACAGTAAAATTTTTACGAATTTTATTTGAAAACGTTTTTGAGATTAGTTACAAAATTCATACAAAAGGAATATATCGGAAATAAAAAAGTTAGAATTTAGTTGACAAAATTTGATAAAAATTCCCACTACTATATTTCTGTTCGCTCCTGTACATCAGCTAAAACAGAAATATAATTAAAAGAATTAGAATATATCAGTACAAATATTTTTCTGAAATTTAAGAACTGCGGAAGAATAAAACTTGAACAAAAAAATTATTACTGCTGATTTTGTGTCTATGAAAGTACATATGTATATATATATGTGTAAAATCTTAAAACTCGTAGTTTTAACGGCCCCTGTTAATTACAGAAATACTTAATTCTAAAACTAAATATGTATATACAATACTTCATTTCATAACATTTTATAAAATTCTTTTCTCTTTTTATCTCAGGTCAACTATAGCTTACTAAATATCTAAACAAGTAAGTGCATTATACCTTACTGTTAAATTACCAATTATATACCAGTATGTTATCCAAAATATTTATTTAAATCGAATGAAAGCAAAAGGGTTTAAAAAATATGTTAA
Organism: Eurosta solidaginis; assembly: GCF_040869045.1. NCBI lineage: Eukaryota > Metazoa > Arthropoda > Insecta > Diptera > Tephritidae > Eurosta > Eurosta solidaginis. The sequence continues at coordinate 91,756,481 of NC_090319.1, read as the reverse complement.
TAGAAGTTTCATTTCTATCGCTAAATGGGCGTAGATGCATAGTTTAAATTTTTTTTCTGAAAGAATTTATGCATATAGTACAATCATTTTAGTATTTCACCACAGGATTTAAGATACGAAGCTGAAAACTTGTATACGCCTTAATTTTGGCATTGTAATGGTGGCATTAAAAGTCACACTAAACCGCGTGTGGTGTCTGAAGTTATTCCAAGTAAAATATCTCGGATCCTGTGGGTTATGCGCGTTTTGCCCTTCAAGTTGAGCCTCATGGAGTTCTCCTTAAGCCCAGCTTCAGTTTCTTACAACAATTCGATACTTTTGCGACTTCTCCTTAAGCCCAGCTTCAGTTTCTTACAACAATTCGATACTTTTGCGATAAATAGCCTTTTTCGATAAAAATCGATATTTTTCGATAGCAAATAGATGTTTTTTCGATACTTACTTACTTAATTGGCGCTTGACCATTTAACCAGTCGCTTCTTCACTCTGCCAATCTGCTACCATTTTCGATAACAGATAAATATTTATTTTGCGTTGCCAAATCGCCTTTTTTCGATAACGGATCGATATTTTTTCGATAAAAAATTGATATTTTTTCGATAACAGCAATATTCTTTCGAGAGCATATCGATATGTTTTAATTGTGAAATTACCTTTCTCCCGATAATAAATCGATAACTTATAGATCAAAAATCGTTATTTATTTAATAACAAATAGATTTTTTTTCGATACTTATTTAATTGGCGCTTTACCTTTTACTGTTATAGCCGTCCAACAAGGTGCACCAGTCGCTTCTTCGCTCTGCCAATCTGTTACCATTTTCGATAACAAATGGATATTTATTTTTCGATAATAAACGGATATTTACTCGATAATAAATCAATATTTTTTCGACAACAAATTGAAAAGAAAGCGATAACTTTTCTATAACAAATCGGTATTAATTTATATGTGGATAATTCACCTATTACCCACCACTCTTCGAGAGCGATATTATTGGTAACAAGCTGATAAAACGTCGGTAACAAACCAATAATGATCCGGTCATAATAAATGAATTTTTCGAACCCTGCTAAATAATTGCAACATAGATCACAAATTATACCGAAATAGGCGCTAACATAATCTTGTAATTATTTCGAAACGGCTTCAGAATGATCTTAAGAAGATTCCTTAGTGATCTCAAAATGGTCCCGAAATGATGCCGAAATAGTCAATCAAATAATACCGAAAAGTTCCTTAACGCATTCCCAAATTGATCTTTAAGTAGTAAATAAAAAACCCGAAGTTATCTCAAAATTGTCCCGGAATGATCCGGAAATAGTCGTGCAAATTATTTCGAACTAGCACTTTCCCAAATTGATCTTAAAATATTAACCAAAACAATCTCGAAGTAGTCGCAAAATAGTCCCTGAATGATCCCACCATTACTAAAAAAAGTCTCGAAATTACCACAAAATGATCCCCGAACACTCTAAAAATAATCTTAAATTCATCGTGGAAACAATCTTTGCATGACTCCAAAAATATACGATCGGGAAGTAAAAATTTGGAGAAATATGAAAAATTTGCAGTTATACAGTAGTCGCTCACAAATTAGAACATTTAGTAACTAGAATTTCCAGAAATTAGAATAAATTTTTTCAATACATTACATGATCTGAAATTAGAATAGAAAATTCTAATTTCTGAGCGTATTTTGTTTTTTTTTTTTTTTGTTGCAGAATAGACATGGAAAGGGGAATCCTCAATTTATTCATGTTACGCTCGGTAGTCGTTGCATTTTCGTCGCGGTTCTGTACAGTTTTTGTTAGTTTTTGGGTGAAATTCGATACCCGTGCACGTGTTTAGGAATTGCTTGTTTAAAAGTAAAACTAATTCGCTGAAATTCCAAATAAACGGAAGAAAAATACTTTATTCTTGTAAACCAAAGTTCAGATCTTGGAAAAGCTTGACAAAAGTGTCCAAGGGAAGCGTTTAGCCCTAGAATATCAAATCGAATAAATCATCAATTTTAAACGCTGTTTCTTATGCCTATAATGATGCTAACAAAAAATCATTGCACATCGCTGAATATTAGTTATTAAGTTTTTGATTCATTTTTGGCGTTTTTAATGTATTTCTATCGATGTTGTTGTTGTTGTTGTTATAGCGATAAGGTTGCTCCCCGAAAGCTTTGGGGAGTGTTATCGATGTGATGGTCCTTTGCCGGATGCAGATCCGGTACGCTCCGGTACCACAGCACCAATAAGGTGCTAGCCCGACCATCTCGGGAACGATTTATGTGGCCACATTAAACCTTCAGGCCATCCCCTCCCTCCCCACCCCCAAGATCCATGAGGAGCTTGGGGTCGCCAGAGCTTCGTCTGTTAGTGAAACAGGATTCGCCGCGGATAGGTGAGGTTGACAATTGGATTTGGAGAAGCTATATATTGCGCTGGCAACCTGAAGGGTTGCGCTACACACCCCTTGAATCTGGTATTTTAGTCGCCTCTTACGACAGGCATACCTACCGCGGGTATATTCTGACCCCCTTACCCGCTGTATGTATTGTTAATGAAAAAATATATTTATTGTAATTGGAGCTTTTGTTTTTTGGATCTTTTTTGATTTAGCGTATATATACATATATGTATATTTAATAAAAAAACATGTGATATGTATTGCTCTGGATTGTTACCTTATGTTTAACATTTTTATGAACAAAATTGAATATAACAATTTCATTGCAGTTTTTTTTAATGCAAATTGACTTAAGGTTTTATACAAATAAAAAAAAACCTCCAGGAATTAGAATTTTTCAGAAATTAGAATCACCCTAAAAACAAAGTGGTTCTAATTTGTGAACGTCTACTGTAATAAGCTTAAGTTGAGCTTATTCGAGATTTACCATTCTCGAATCCTATTTCGGTCACAAAATAACAGTTAAAATAGAACCTTAAGCAATAAATCACATTTAGTTTGATCGCAGTGATAGTGAGAAAAATTAGAAAATAAAAATTAATCATTATGAAAGCCGGAAAAAATTCTAAAATAAATATATCTCACTGAGAAAGCCATTTGTTGTTGTTGTTGTAGTGATGCAGACACTGCACAAAGGTTTTGTTAACGATGTTGCTGTTCATTTGCCGAATGCACAACGGGTACGTTTCGGCATCATTTAGGTACTAGCCCGACCATCTCGGGAACTATTAAATATGACCACATTGCATCTGTTAAGCCATAGTACCCCCTCCCCCTCCGACCACCTTAGTAACAGGGGTAGTTTTTTGTTCTTGGAAATCGGTTGTGAAAGCTGTTAAATGCAATCTCTCTTACCTACTGTTACATATAAATATTAAAAATATGGCGAAAATAATTAAGCAGAAGGAAAATTTGATTAAAATCCGTGTCCATATGGATAGATAATATCAAAGGGTATCCCCCTTCATTAGCACGAGCCTTACAAGTGACCATGTCACAATTGTGTTCACTAAATAAAATTTTTAAACAAAAGAATTTCAAGTCTATCAAATTTATTATTTCCGCATTGAGTTATATAATCTGTTTAGCTTGCCAAATTGTCTGCATTGCGCGTTTTTCCGCAATTATCCCAGCCGCACAAATGCGTTCCACTACTTCTGCGCATGCAATATTCGATTATCTCGATTGGTGAAAATTATGTTAGATTTAATATAGTGCAAGTTGCAATTTGTGGCTCTAAATGCTTTTAGCATTTCCTCAATTTGTAGTTAAGTATTTTTCCGCGTTTAAAAATTGTATTGTTTTTGACACTTTGTACATTATTTTCGTATTTTTTTTTTTTTGTCTAAATGAAAGCAAAAAAGTCGAGCTTGCGCCGGTGTCTTTGTAATTTGTTTGGCAGTTTGTGTGGTCCACTGTTGCGCTATCACGCTTTTCCGCCTTTCTATTTTTACTTTTTATGATCATAGAATAAGCGAGAACGGGTTGGGCAGAAGTCTGCGTAAATTGAGAATGCATTTGACTACAATTAACTTGGGATTCTTCGGCATGCTGTTTAAAGTGTTTTTGACTTCCAGATGATCCACTGAATATGCACCAAAGAATCGTTCGATGCTGGGCGATCAGCTTTAAAAGCGTTTCTATCCCAATAATAGATGAGATGGGCTTCCCCTGAAGTCGTATAATCTTAATTGAATTGAAAACAAGGTTTTTGCACTGGAAGTCGGGAGCGCGATATCTTCGACACATCTGTCGATATGTGGTAGAGCGATTTTTCATTGGGACGGGTTTAGCTACATAACATAAATATAATAAAAAGATTAAATATTACCACCTTTAATGCTGAAGTAAGAATGTAATCTTGATGATTTCGATTCTATTATTGATTGATTAATATACATAGATTCACTTACACACCTTCTGCCTGTTTACTAAGATTCGAAGATATGAAAAAAGGGCGTACTCGCAAGTATTCGTGAAGTTCGATGTGGAAATATGCAGATGTACGCCTAGAAAACTAATGTCGAGTTACATGAAACACCTTCCAATTCCCTTTTGGTATTTTCAGATTTTGACGTTGCTGCATTTTTAGCGTGTCCTCGGACTTCACCCCACCTGGTATCGAAACCTTGGACTATGGTAACCTGTGATTCAGTACTTTATCCAGCTTCAACCTCGCGCCTTGCTGTTTTTAAAGGTCTTCTGCAACTATTCTAAAGTCGTATTATTGGTGCAGGTCATCAGTTTAACCTCATTGTTCCATCCAACTGTTTCGAAGGCTGTTAGCGCTTTATTCGGCTCATTATGCATCATCTTGATACTAATCAGCTCCCTTTCTGCGGATTACTGCAATCTATTATTGCCACAGTCAGGGACTGCTTTGCAACTTCTTCTATCTTCTTCTCAGTAACAACCGCAGTCGCAGCCTTAGCCCCTTTGGTATCACCGAGTAATCTGTGGTCTGATCGTTGCCCCTTTTAGCTTGATAACCTTTTCGTCTCTACTTTTTATGCCGCTATTGCTCTCCCCTTTTGAGTATTTAGACTTCCCTCTTCGCTCTGCTTTGCAGATTTAGAGATGTGGTTCCTGTCATTTCGGCTAGCTTCTCCTGTTTCAAGAACTAGCGCGTTTGCCCTACTCTAAATGTAGGATTGTCAGACTCAGCCGATCGCTGCCTCCTTCTTGATGTGGTTGCGAAATTGAGGATGCTCGGAGAAAAGTCTTCGCCAGTGAACTGTCTTTGGCTTCGAGATTCTTCCTCTGTCTCACGGGCCCAAGCAAATTTATACCTTTTTGTAACAAATCGATAACACGCCTACAACAAATTATTAAGGCGATATATATTCGATAGTTTTTCAATAATAAATCGATAACTTCTCCATAATAAATCGATACATTTTCGCTTTCAAAATTTTCAATAAGAAACCAATAACAAATTGGTTAGATTTCTTTAACAAATCGATAACATATCGATACATTTTCGAAAGATACATATCTGACAACTTTTCTATAATAAATCGATAACTTTTCGATAACATGCAATCTTCACTCCCCTTTTAGCATACCAATGCCACACACTACACCTACACTTACATTCTGTATTCCCTCATATAGCATATCACTTCCAAAGGCTAAACGTACGTTTACACCACCTTACACTAATATTCTAGAATCCCCATACCGTGATATTTGCTCACTCACATTGAAAAGAATCTCAGAGTATCTATAGCTTAATATTTCTAGAATATAAATCTTTATTATTCAAATGTCGTCTTATCTTTATTTCAATACATTTTTTATAATTTTCCGTTTACACGCATTCCAAAGTAAACACACTACCACAAACTTTCAACTTATTAATTATGCTAATCACGTTACTGTCCAGTTCATCGTCTTGTCTCTAACTTATTGATCTTCCCGTTTTTCAAATACTCAATGCAATATTGTATTGTCATTAGTATACAAGTTAGACACTCTACTTGAGTATGTACATACTTATAAGAGATGTGCGCGTGACTAAATATATAATACCGAACCCGAAATATACATTGGCTTTGATCGATTCCTCAAAATAAATAATGATATGAGCATTGCGAACACAACGCAGCAATATCCTTTTGTGTTGAAAGTGCGCTGAACTTTGTCCATATTTTTATTGTTGCCGTTTTGTAACTGCAAAAATCTGCTCTCAAGATTTAGGAAAGTAATACCGATGTGGATAATTCATTACCGGGTATGAATGCAGTGCTACTGAATCCGTATTCAACCAATATATTTCCCATAAGAAGAAATGAGGAGCGAAAGATCCACTTACCTTGCGACCGACAGACTTACCGAAAAACATGTGCCTTTTAGTCGCTTCATACTTAGTTCTGGGCATTGACAGAGAAAATTTTAAATTGACTACTTTTCGTTATCATCCTGACAGCTGCAGAGGGAACTTGTTGGTATAAGCTCATTTATTTATATTCAAACATGACTAGAGAACTTTAAAACTTCGTACTCATCCGAGTTGGAATTCCCTCCAAAGATGACCAAACGGTGGTTGCACAGAGTTGTCCTCCTCCTTAGGACTTTCGTTAGATAATCTCATTACTAATATGCTGCTCTGGTTTGAATACAAAACATTTCTTGGCATTGTGCTATCTTTAGTGTCATTTTTGTTCTAACATGCCTGTACCCAATTACAAACTTCAGCAAACGAATCCAATGCCCAGAATTTCCTGACAGCGAACCCCAAAGCAATAGTCTCTTAATAATTTCAATTTGGACTACCTTCCTGAACCTGAATTTTTGTAAGTTCGATTTTGTAACCACGTTGTAATACAAGCAAATATATAAAGCAGCTATGATTTCATAGTCATGCAATTCTATACAATATTAGGGTTCATAAGTTCGACTTCTAAATAAAGCAATATATCAAAACTACAATGTTGAAAATGTTGGTATCGAATGGTAAAAGTATCAGGTATTCAATTCACATCTCTGCTACATATTAGGGTAAGCTGGTGTAATTTTATTGGTTTGCATATGACTTTTCTCCACCCATTTTGTTATAAACGTATAGCAAGAAAGTTTAAGATAGAGGCATACTAGGGTAGGGTGACGATATATCAACGACCAAAAGGTTCAAATAGTCGTATGTTCAATTCAAATGGTTGTTGTTGTTGTTGTAGCGAGAAGGACACTCCCCGAAGGCCTTGGGGAGTGTTATCGATGTTGATGGTACTTTTGCGGATGCAGATCCGGTATGTTCCGGTACCAATCCCGACCATCTCGGGAACGATTTGTTATGACCACATGCGACCTTTTTGGCCATACCGCCCTCCCACCCCCTAGATCCATGAGGAGTTCGGGGTCGCCAGAGCCTCGGCTGTTATTGAAACAGGATTCGCCACGGATAGGTGAGGTTGACAATTGGGTTTGGAGAATCTATAAATTGCGCTGGCAACCTGAATGGGTTGCGCTACACAACCCTTTGAATCTGGTATTTTAGTCGCCTCTTACGACAGGCATACCTACCGCGGGTATATTCTGACCCCCTAACCCGCTGGGGGATTATTAATTCAAATGAACTCAAGGTCAATTCACTTTATGATCTTTCTAGATTTGGGTTTATGGCCGTTTAGGAAATTTCCATTTGACTTTATTACCCTTTCGAGGACCATATTAGCAATTTAAGATCAGCACAAAGCAAAGAATTTCTGGAAGTTTGGTTAGACGTTTGTTTGAATATGTTCTTCTTATTTCAAAGGAATCCTCAGTGTTCCAGCTTTAATCCGATTTTGCGCTTTCTTTGAAATCAGAATTAGGAAAAGCAGCGCTGCAGCGAAAATTTCTTACTATAATTTCATTTTATTTAAATAAATTATTCTTGTTTAAATACATCCGCGATGGACTAACCTGAATAAATTTTTTCACTAAAATGAGGCCGAATTAAAAAAATTGCGTAATTTTTTATTTATTAACTTTAAAAATAATTAACTAAATTTTTAATACCTTTTTGTAAGGAACGTAAAGGAGCATCGTATCTGAAAGATTTAAACAAAATAAAGTTCTCTTTTCATTCGACTGAACAAAAAAGTTGCGAAATGAATAAAAGGTAACTGTTGTTCGACAGTTGTTAACATTATAATACTAGGAGGTGCGAAACAAAATAATTGACTTTATGACCACTTGACCAAAAAGTTTTGACTTTATTACTAGTTCGGAAAAGCGCGAATATATCGTTGGCATTGTAATGAATTAATATTTGACGTTGTGACCATTTCATGTGGTCAAACCTTAAATTGACTTTGTGGCCATTTGAAGTGGTCAAAAAAGTCAATTGACATTATGTGCGTCGCCTTATGTCACCTCTCCTCATGGTACAGTCCTCGCTGACCTTTTCGATCGGCAGGCGCTGTACCTCAAAACGTCCGGCCTGTATTTTTTTATCAAACATCATATTATATAGTTTTTCACATTTTTTATTTCATTTTATTTTAATTTATTTTGTTTTATTTCATTTTATTTTAATTTCTTTTGTTCCATTTTATTTTATTTTAATTTAATTTGTTTTATTTTATTTCAATTTATTTTATTTTAATTTATTTTATTTCAATTTATTTTATTTTATCTCGTTTTATTTTTATTTATTGAAATAAATTCGCTCGAGCATCAAAAGTTACCCCAGTTTACCCTACCTACTTAACCACCAGATATTTTAAATATTTTATAGTCAATTCACAACTTACATAATGGATTCATTGCAGAATCTGATAAATTTGTTATTTCTCTAATAGAATATTAAATAGTTTTAATTAAAAAAAAAAAGTTCATTCCAAAGTGTCAAGAGTCTTGTATTGTTTTTGTCATTTTCCAATTTGGCAAATAAATAAATAAATAATCGTAGTATATTGGCAGGTAAACAGGTAATATATATTTATATACATTTTATCACGGCGTGTTTTTTGAAGCACATTCTTTATGTTTATTGTATCCCCTATTCAATATGGCTTATTGAATTTCTATTCCTATCACTTCAAGTTAGCGCTCATCGCTCAACATTTCATCGGCTCTTTCTTATTATTTCTCTGCGCATTAAAAATCAGGTTATAATTTGATATTGCGGCAACAACAGTCGAATTGTTTTGGCTAGTTCAAATGATGCGCGACAGGTTTGCTTCAAATGGTTTTATGTTCTCAAATGATTTTAATGAAGTCGCATACAGTAAGTCAACATGAAAGTGGGCCAGTCTTATTGAAGTTGTTCCTTTTCTTGACATATGCGGCGGAAATTCCCAAGCAGGCTTTGTTTCATTTTTGAACAATAGACTTCCTTGTAAGAGTCATGAAACCGTTATCTTTTAAGTTTTAAAATTTGTTTAGCGAAAAAATGCTGCTTAGGGCTCCATCCCTAAAATAACATTAATTTTATGCATTGCTGGTTATTCTCGTGCGCCTATCAGCTGTCGAACGTATCCAAGATGGTGCCAAAAATTAATTTTGATTTGGACTGTAAGGATATCTAGGATTTTATTCATCATTTCCACGCCAACGGCGTCGCGCGTCATCCAAGTGTGTCTTGATCTCAAACAAGGTCTTATCTTTGCTACAATATTCTTGTCAGCATCACAACGAATAACAGCAATGCTGTCAAGCGGGCCACATCACATCAGGGAACCACTTGCGCCACACAAAAGGCTGCTACACATAACTATGAACTTCGTAGTAGGAGCAGGACTTTCGCCAGCTCAGGATTCCTTTCCTATGCGCGCGAATTATACTAATCCTTCACATTATCTGCGCGAAGTTCCCTTGTAATCCACGCTACGTCATTTTTCTGCGTGTTTCGTAGTAAGTTCGTTGGGCTCCACTTTTACATTAAAACATGTTGCGAGCAAACCAAGATTACAATCCACGAGACTACATTACTTGCAACTCAAATTTGCAGTACGATGATAGCTTCATGGTCACAACAATATGTAAGTATTGGAGTGCCATCGACACAGATTTTTGGGAAGAAGAGACGAACTCATGCCTTTATTACATGAGAGTGCCAACAAAAATAAAATATAAGATTTTTAAGCTAAAAAGTTCCGGGCTCGATCCTCTGTTCGCAAAATATGTATGTTATTTTAAAATGATTAAATAAGAATTACTTTCCTCTGATGTTGCTATTCCGCTTATTCAGGTACGACTTAAACATTCAATAAATGAAGTAACGAAGCAATCCGTGTGAATTGAATTTGCACATATGTGCTACGAAATAACGACTCCTGCCTAAAGACATCATGCCTAACTAAAATAAAAATGACTTTGAAGGCTTCCCAAAATTTGCAGAGATCGTGAGCTGCTCTTATCAAACAGATTCCACCACCTCTGCTTCGGGGTTCATTTAAGCGAGATAACGCTATCTACAACAGCGCTGAGAGTCCGCGCATTAGGTTCGTCAAGGTGCATTTGAAGGAACCAAGTTTGTGGAACTTTTAATTGCACACAAATTCTCTCCCATCTGTGGGCAAGTTATGTTCAACTACGAAAGCCACACAGAAACCACAAAGACATCGTATCGTTTTTTTCGACGACTGACTTAATGGTGGTAAAACCAAACGACAACCCAGTAAGCAAAGCCGCCAAGCTCATAGGCCCAGACATAATTTCCAAAGAGATGCTGGGGGATATAATACTTGCGGAAGTAGGTTGAATTGAGGAATCAAGGATGTAAGGTACTAGAAAAGGACATACGAGACGAGTAACGAGTAGCCAACATACTTGAAACAGTGCTGCTCTACGGTTTCGTCCTGCCACTAGCCACACATCAGCATTGTATTTCATAAAATTAACAGCACCATGTTGTTGTTGTATTAGCGATAAAGACCAAACCCTTCGGGGAGTGTTATCGATGTTGATGATCCTTTGCCAGATATAGATCCAGTACGTTCCGGTAACAATCACCATTGAGCTTCTATCCCGGCCATCTCGGAAACGATTAATGTGACCACATTAAACCTTCTAGGCCATCCCGCCCCCTAGTTCCATGAGGAGCCCTGCCTGCTTGATATGTGTATGATAAATTCATATGTGTAACAGGATTTCTGAAGCAATAAAGTTTTGTATTGCGCTTATCAACCCATTGAATCCCTGCTACGCCATAAACAATCAGATAAATTACCGCCTTTACGATAACCCCAGATAAGTAGCCCCCCTTAAGATATGTTTTCCGTCGTGTGTGATGGGTTGGAGAAAAAATTCAAGAAAAATGTGATGTTTCATATTTACTGTGACTTACTGTAAAGTGCGAGTCATATTAAATTTGTCAATGTAGTTAAGTGAGTATATATACATTAGGTTGGGTCGATTTGTATGGACGAAAGTTAACCTAAGTATATCGCGTCATAGATTTTCGATAGGATTTGTGATCAGGGAAAAAAGTTCCACTGCGCATCCCCAAAAAAATAATTCTCGAGCCTGCGAAAAAAGTCGATTTTTCGAACAAAATTCTTCTAAGTCTCCATAACGGAAAATTTTTTTTTTTTTTTTTCAAAAAACTGCATTTACCAATTTTGTATTTGCCAATTGACACGAAAAAAAATACATAAAAAATGACTTGGAGCCTTGAAAATGAATAAAATGCATAAAAAATCGATGAAATTTCGCAGGCTCGAAAATTATTTTTTGGGTATGTGTAGTGGAACTTTATTTCCTGAGCCAAAATCATATCGAAAAATCGATGGCACGATATGGGTTAACTTTCGTCCATGCAAATCAACCCAGCTTAATGTATATACATATATATTTTTTTATTTGCTTTGTTTATTATCTTTTGATTAATGCTAGTTTTTTTTTTTTTGTTTTGTAAGTTTTTTTTTTTTTCCTCTAATTATAAATTAATAATCATTCCGCTGAGTTAATTTATCTCTTGTATCTGCGACTTTTGTCAACAAGCCATCGTAGCTCAGCGAATTTTATATTCATTTTTTCTTTACAATATTTGTTTAGATTTAAAGATCAAAAAGGCATGAATACCAATCCTCGAAGACCATAGAGCCGCCAGAATTTACTTAATTCTTTAATTATATGTGAGGTCTTCTGCATACGAAGCGCATGGTAGCAGAAGCGTTCTGTATATGTCATGTTGCATCGCCTCCAACTCGCGCCGAGTTTTAAGCACGAAGCGTGGTCCAACCATAAATAAATCAGTGATTCATTATGCAAAGAAAATTTATTTTAAAGGAGCTTATTACTGAAATTATTAAAAAAAAAAATTACAGACATTTATACTTCAGGGCCAAAAGATCAGCTTAACAGTCAGCGGCGTCATCCTCATGACTTGCCAGATAATTTTTGATAATATTAGTGAGGTCTGGCAGTCGCCTCGACCTCACGATGGCGGAACTTAACGCTTTGAAAGCCGTCTGACTATCCTAGTAAATATTGGAGTTGCGTATAGCATCCATCTATTGCATTCTAAATACGCAATGAATTAACAGCGTAAATTTGACACCCAGTTCCTGGCAGAATACTCATTCCTCCACACCCATTCCTTACATAAGAAAATATGTCTTGTGAATCTAGCAACAGGAGCAGATGCCGTCGCTTAGTTGTTCTTCCTTCCAGTAATGAAGTAAAGCTGGTCAGCTGGGTCACAATGCAATACTCCTCGTTTCAAAGCCTTTTTAGCGCACAGGCTACCGGGTGCACAGCTCTCTTATCTTAGCCATGGGAGAAGTATCCAAAAGAAAATTGACTTAGCCACACCACATCAAACAGCCATTGTAACACAGCTCCCAGCGTTTGCCAATTGCCTCTTCAACAGTATGAGGCTGCAAAGCCTTCCCAGCCTTGTTCTCCACATCAATCTTCAATAACAGTTTGTTATCAAAAATAATCCGTTGTCAGATAGCACCAGCACTGTTCTGTAACCAAATTCCTAAACCGTAATAACCATACCCGGTTTACTATAGTTTATGTGAGTCATGAGAGACCAGGGTCACGATCTTTGTCGACAGCCAGGCCAACTTAATCGACTTGATCTCTAATGGTACTAAAGCCCAATTGCTCGTTAGATATATTCGACGCCATTTCGAACGAACGCAAATAACTGATGAATAAATTTTTTTTAATAATTTTTTTTTCAAGTGTTTAGTCTAATTGCCAATATTTCTCATTCTATTTAGTTCATTTAGTTACTCATTATTACAAGAACTCTTTCCTGACAATTTGTTATAATCTAAGTCCTCAATACATAATCCTTCCAAAGACTTTACTCGACTCAGCGCCACGGTAATTTTTTAATAGGTAGCTTTCTATTCATATGAGCCAAATCGGACCACAAATATGATTTTTTTAATTATTTCGATCCATACGCCACCTATCGGAGTTTTTTTCTTATTATTGCATTGTCATCGGCTTCCGAACTATATTCCAAGTTTCAAGCTTGTAGCTTATCGGGAAGTTTCTTAAATTTCAATTACAAAATTCTGTTCGCCCGCTCAAGTCAAGCTAAATAAAACCGTCTAAAAAGTGTGTATATAGCTTTGGCTAAACACTGCCTTCATGCGTTGCATAAGTTCCACGCCTCCTTAAAAACAGTTGTCACGCAATAGTTTTATAATTTCACAACTACTATGTAATGAGTAACTTTTTTGTGAATACATTTTTTAATTTCATAATTCTGCTTGTGTGTTTATTAGACAACCACTTATATAAGTAAATTAGAGAAAAAAAGTTGTTGAGCCTCACAAACCGCCATTAGCAACATGCAATATCTTTAACTAAGTACAATATTGCTCTATTCCGATAAATATCTAATATTAATAAATTTATTATTTTACTTACATGTAAATACTCGTATCTAATCAAAGTTATTAGCGTTCACTTAATTCTAAGCAGAAGATATTAATTTAATAAACAATAATTTTGTCATACTTAATGGCATTTATTATAGTTCCAGTAAAAAAAAAAATATTGTGATCAATTTGAGCGTAGTGAGTTGAGTGCTTATCTCGGTGACAAGATGTTAAGGATTTAACTTTGATGTCATGCTGTAAGAGACTTCCTAATCGTTCTTCAACTTTGCTGACTATATTAATATAACAAGTATTAGCCTTAAATAAAATAAATAAAAGGCGCGATATAAATACATCAAAGGAGATTAAGGCCGAGCTTCTCTTCCAATTTGCTATGTGCTTCTTTTAATATTTCATACAAATTGGCGGGTCCAATTGTAGGTCCCATGTTTTATGCGACTCCGACTGACATCTGCAAGGCAGATGAGCTTTCACTGAGAAGCTTTTCATGGTAAAACTACACTCGTAGTGTTTACCAAATCACCACTAAGAAAAACTGTTTTCAAATTGAAAAATCTTGTTTCAAAATTTCTACTGCCTGGGAATTGAACCCTGGATCTTCGGTGTGGTATGTGAAGCACGCTACCACCACACCAAATATTATTATTTTTATTAAGTACTAGCAGAGTACCCGGCGTTGCTCGGCTTGGGAAGATACTAATCTAAATAAGAAGGTGTATTTTAACGCATTCCTTCCCGTTACTCAAAGTAAAGCAATCAGTATATAAGATTTTATGGATCTTCTTCAAAATGTATCTCCCCATTTTTCTCATTCCTACCCTTTATAATTTCCTTATCTCTCCCTCTTCTTTTTTTACACCCTCTACCTCTCTCCTTCTTTTTTCTTAGGATCGGTTAAAGACCACGGCAACTTAGACATAAAACAAGTTTAAAAGCGTCGTATACTAGAATAATAAGCTATAACTTAGCAAAAAATAGTTTTGAATCAATGATATTTCACTTATCAAGTTTTACTTAGTTTTACTTTTCTTTTAAACGGGTGATGCCACGTGTTATGTAGAAAAGTAATTTATCTGAAATTAAATGTACAACTGAAGCTCACGCTGAGTATATAATGCTCGGTTACACCCGAACTTAGACACATTTACTTTTTATATATATAGATTAGGCCTCGATGCACTGTGGCCTTTAGTTAGATGAACTGTGCTTGATCTTTCAGCCTATTACTGTATGTGGAGGCTTTTAATGTTTAAGCTACTCTTTAGAATTTTTACTTCATAATACAAAGGGACTGAGAGTCACGCCACCTAGATGAGAGTATCTGCCTTGCTACACCAACGCATTCGCAGATAATGTGAACTGGCGTTTCTGCCTACAGCTCACAAAAGCGACTGATTTGTGCGTCGAATAGATTTAACTTAACTATGTGACATCGTAGACTACAGTATCCCGTGTAGCCAGTTAGAGTTCGTAGATCCTCCCTGCTTAGATAAGTTTGGCTGATACGCTCATTGGTGGCAGTATAACCAATTTGAGCTACCTTTGTATCCCAGTTATTTCCCTCGTGTGTGTTTTTGTTTTCCCGCAGAGTAGCTCTGGACCATAGAATGCGGCTAAAGCACCCATCTCGTCCAGATAGTATACAGGTTATTTACCTTCATGTTGGTATCAGCAAAGTTGGAATTAACACCAGCGCCCTAGCAACTTTTAATTTATTTTAGTCTATGAATCATATCAACAACGAGTTGACAAATATTTTTATTATTTGTTAACAATCAATCGACTGTTCTGAAAAGAAAGTGCACACTTTATTTTGCTGATAATTTGACGAGCTTGAAACTTTTTCCTTCAATTTTCTTGGAACGTAAACAAGCATATTTAAACTAGTTGATGGCAAAAGGAAGAAATCCAGAAAATTCATCACTTAATTTTCACAGAGTTCTTTTTCGAGGAAAGTTACATCTGCTTTTCATATGTTTTCTTAAGTTTTGTGACGTTATGGAACATCCCAGCTTACTTGCATATGTTGTGAACGTCATTAAAACTGTTCCGTTCCACTGGGCGCGATTCCCGGAACCTTAGTGGATTCTCCTCTTTTTAACTAATTGTTTAAGCGTTTAGTTATACAATCCTGCTGTAGATATCATCAAATGTGCAGAGACAATTGGGTCAAAATAAAGCTGGCATAAGGTACTGCAAAAGGAAGGTGTCAGGTTTTACCTGGAATACTCCTCGTTTTTTATTACGTTATTACAGATTATTCTTAACCCCTTCGCTATCGTACTGCAGGTAGCGGTCTGACACATATAAGGAAAATGTTTCCAGATAGCTATATTACCAACTTTGCAAAAACAGTTTAAAAAAAATCGATAGTCCTTGGAAAATATATAATTTGTCCCACTAGTTTTTATGCAAGCTGTTGATTGGAACTCATTAGCCCATCGGTATCAGTTATTCAAATATAATGATTTCTGTCTCTTGTTTGTACTCCAATGGACCTTTACCATATTGATGGGATATACGAGTATAATCCCAAATTAGATTAGGCTTTAAAATACAAATATTTTTTTTCATGCTTTTGTTGTTCTATTCAAAACTAAGAGAACTCTATCGGTGAAGAAGTTACGAGAAATTCCAGAATGAATCAAACTCTATGACAGTGCTTTACTGGAAATAATGCGACACAGTCATTGCGAGAAATAATTAATTAAAATTGCGCGCTATCTTTTCGGAACAGTCCTTATTTACGAATTAACCAAATTAATATATTTTGAAGATAAACCTCGTACTTTTTTAATTATGTTTGGTGTGTTAATTAAAAACTAGGTTTTCCCTTATTAAATTTGTACAGATAACAATGGGAAACAACATTTTTGCCGACGCAGTAACTCTGACACAGAATTAAAGACCCAGCCACATTTAGCACAACTTCGAAATCTTTTTGTATTATTTGGTAAATTTTCTATGCTATGGACACTAAGTTATTTGGAGTATTTCGCATAGCTAAAATTTACGCTAAACAATTTTCTAGAACATCTTAATCTATTTTTAAAGTAGTTCGAATAAAACGGCAACTGTAATTAGGTTCGAGGGTTATAAATTTCCAGAAAATTATTTATGGTCAAATTTCACCAGCGGTCCTCACAGGCAAAATTAAAAAAAAAAAAAAACCAGTAAGGAAGTCTAAGTTCGAGCGAAACCGAAAATTACATATATACCCAGCATAATCTCTATATAAGTAAATAGATAAGACCGGTCGTAGCTATCAAACTGGTCTTATCCACAATTTGCATAGATTCAGGGCCGTGCCGATTTTTCGTGTCTAATTTCTTTAATACAAAAAAATGTGTTCTCCCTGAGATATTTTCCACAAAACAAATTATACTCTGGCGCTTACGGCGTTAACAAATTTGGAAAATAAAAACGTTTTCCTTATTAATATATTAACAGTAAATGTAATTTTCTGAAGCGATCTTCCGCAAAAAAACTTGGGGTCTTCAGAGCCTCGGCTGCTAAATAAATGGGATTCACCACCGCTAAATCAGGTTGACAATTGGGTTAGAGAAACTAAAAATTGTATTTGCAACCATTTTAAAGTGCTGCGCTACACATCCCCTTGAGTCCCTATACAAGCTTTTGAGTCCCGAGCTGTGTCGCTTTTGATAATGTATCGCTGTATCTCTATAATTTTCAGCTCATCTTATGCCTCAAAAATGCAAGACAACAGTTCAGCAAATGTAAAGCAACAGCCCATGCAGAAGCTGGCCCAAGCATGTTCGCGTATCTTGAACTTCTCATGCTTTTGAGACGCATAAATTTAATGAGTCACTAAAAAGTGGCATATAGAATGCTAAGAATTGTTTTTTACATATCAAAGTTAGAGTTCAAGATTTCCAGAAACGTTAGCCCCTTCTTTGTAAGAGCTGGTAACTCCTTCATGATTTCTTGCGTAACATCCTTTCCCGTCGTTGGCTTCTGTTGTCAGTTATTCAGTTGTCGTTTTTGTCCGCATCGACATATCCCACAGCCACAACGTGCATCAAAAACAGTTTTTTGATGACGGTTTTAAGTGTGATCTTAAATATGTATCACCCGCTCCCATACGAAGCTGCAAAAGCTCTCGAAAAAATCATTTTTGGCATGCTATTGCAACATCATGTTTGTCCTCAGTTTTCATGCCACCAGAGACTCTGCGTCGCCACACCGGTCAATTATTCCAACAACAAAAAAGAATAGTTTCCACTAAAAGTTACGAGCGCTCCTGATTATTTTCAATATCGATAATTGTTGCTTGAGATTTAAGATCATCAATTTTTTGTTCCAGCTAACCGCAAAAGTGGAAATAGTTTTGCGATTAAATAAAAACAGAAAATAGTGAGGCAGTTCACACGAGTGTCATATTCATTGCAAACTCTTAAATTGTATCTATTTCCAGGGCGTCCAATACAGCATTTGATTAAAACATAGCACATCCGACGAATAGGAGCCCTTGTGAATCAAATACGTTTCTCTTGTTATAACATGAAAGATTTTACAAGAAAAGGCACCTTAAGCAAAGATCGAATTGACCCGTATTTCGATTGATTTTACCAGTCTTTTTCTTTCAGTGTAAACAGCTCTTATTACGCGTACCAAAATTGAAAGTGGAGATTAGTGAAGACACACAGTTTTTAGTACTAACTTTATGCGCAGCAATTTCATAAGTGTAGACAGAGTGCACTTACAGTTCATACATATAAAGGCTAAGTGCATATATATGCATGTAAAAAAATATAGCTTTTATTATTTATAGCTTGTGTAACATTCAGATTGATACAAATTTACAAAATATAAAATGACAAAAGGTTATGATAAAATAATAATACCTGAAAACCAGGTTCTGTGAATACCCCGACTACGTTCAGGTTTAGCCATTTAGTAATAGATGTTGTTGTTGTTGTAGCGATAAGGTTGCTCCCCGAAGGCTTTGGGGAGTGTTATCGATGTGATGTTCCTTTGCCGGATAAAGATCCGGTACGCTGCGGTACCACAGCACCATTAAGGTGCTAGCCCGACCATCTCGGGAACGATTTATGTGGCCACATTAAACCTTCAGGCCATTCCCCCCTCCCCACCCCCAAGTTCCATGAGGAGCTTGTGGTCGCCAGAACCTCGTCTATTAGTGAAACAGGATTCACCGCGGTGAGGTTGACAATTGGGTTCGGAGAAGCTATATATTGCGCTGGCAACCTGAAGGGTTGCGTTACACAACCCCTTGAATCTGGTATTTTAGTCGCCTCTTACGACAGGCATACCTACCGCGGGTATATTCTGATCCCCTAACCCGCTGGGGCATATTTCAGTTACATCTGAGTATAATGCGTATTGAAATTTAGTAGGACAAAATTTATGCGCAGCAATTTCAGAGGTGTATTTAAAGTTTGTCGCTTAGCAGTCCATATAAAGTTTAAGCGTAAACGGATATACGCGTGTTAAAAACACGGCTATACTTATGAATATAGAAATGAAGATAGTAGTCACAAAACTGATTCTAAATTCTTTCAGTTGCAGCTCAGCTCATTATCAATTTCTTCTCTCGCATTTAGTTGCCACACTTGATTGTTTCGAACAAAACTTGTAGTATATATGTTTGACGTAACATTTTAAAAAGAGTACTTGTAAGTTATAGAAAAGTAAAGAATCAAATCGCAGTAAGGTAACTCACCACTGGAGTAATTTTACATGTAACTCGGCAAGTTTAATTTTCGTAACACTTTAAGTTGAAACGATTCCAAAACAACTCAAAGTTTTATTTTGTCGGAAACATCAATATTATACAAGTAAGGAAGGCTAAGTTCGGGTGTAGCCGAACGTTACATACTCAGTTGAGAGCTATGGAGACAAAATAAGGGAAAATAACCTCGTAGTAAAATGAACCTAGGGTAACCCTGGAATGTGTTTTTATGACATGTGTATCAAATGGAAGGTATTAAAGAGTATTTTAAGAGGGAGTGGGCCATAGTTCTATAGGAGGACGCCTTTTCGAGATATCGCCATAAAGGTGGACCAGGGGTGACTCTAGAATTTGTTTGTACGATATGGGTATCAAATGAAAGGTGTTAATGAGTATTTTAAAAGGGAGAGGGCCTTAGTTCTATGGTGGACGCCTTTTCGAGATATCGCCATAAACGTGGACCAGGGGTGACTCTAGAATGCGTTTGTACAATTTGGGTATCAAACGAAAGGTGTTAATGAGTATTTTAAAAGGGAGTGGGTCTTAGTTCTATAGGTGAATGCCTTTTCGAGATATCGCCATAAAGGTGGACCAGGGGTGACTCTAGAATTTGTTTGTACGATATGGGTATCAAATGAAAAGTGTTA
Source organism: Eurosta solidaginis (assembly GCF_040869045.1). Taxonomy (NCBI): domain Eukaryota; kingdom Metazoa; phylum Arthropoda; class Insecta; order Diptera; family Tephritidae; genus Eurosta; species Eurosta solidaginis. The sequence goes on along the minus strand of NC_090319.1, from coordinate 91,736,363 downwards.
ATGAGTATTTTAAAAGGGCGTGGGCCTTAGTTCTACAGGTGGACGCCTTTTCGAGATATCGCCATAAAGGTGGACCAGGGGTGACTCTAGAATTTGTTTGTACGATATGGGTATCAAATGAAAGGTGTTAATAAGTATTTTAAAAGGGAATAGGCCTTAGTTCTATTCTGGGACGCCTTTTCGGGATATCGCCATAAACGTGGACCAGGGGTGACTCTAGAATGCGTTTGTACGATATGGGTATTAAATTAAAGGTATTAATGAGGGTTTTAAAAGGGAGTGGTGGTAGTTGTATATGTGAAGGCGGTTTCGAGATATCGACGAAAATGTGGACCAGGGTTACCCAGAACATCTTCTGCCGGGTACCGCTAATTTATTTAATATGTAATACCACGAACAGTTATCCTTCCAAGATTCCAAGGGCTTTTGATTTCGCCCTGCAAAACTTTTTCATTTTCTTCTACTTAATATGGTAGGTGTCACACCCATTTTACAAAGTTTTTTTCTAAAGTTAAATTTTGCGTCAATAGACCAATCGCATTACCATGTTTCTTCCCTTTTTTAGTATTTGGTATATTATTATGGCATTTTTTTTCATTTTTAGCAATTTTCGATATCGAAAAAGTGGGCTTGGTCATAGTCGGATTTCGGCCATTTTTTACACCAATATAAAGTGAGTTCAGATAAGTAAATGAACTGAGTTTAGTAAAGATATATCGATTTTTGCTCAAGTTATGGTGTTAACAGCCGAGCGGAAGGACAGACGGTCGACTGTGTATAAAAACTGGGCGTGGCTTCAACCGATTTCGCCCTTTTTCACAGAAAACAGTTACCGTCCTAGAGTCTATGCCTCTACCAAATTTCACAAGGATTGGTAATGTGTTGTTCGACATATGGCATTAAAAGTATCCTAGACAAATTAAATGAAAAATGGCGGAGCTACGCCCATTTTGAAAATTTCTTTTATTTTTGTATTTTGTTGCACCATATCATTACTAGAGTTGAATGTTGACATAATTTACTTATATACTGTAAAGATATTAACTTTTCTTTTAAAATTTGACTTTAGAAAAAAATTTTTTTTTTTAAGTGGGCGTGGTCGTCCTCCGATTTTGCCAATTTTTATTAAGCATACATATAGTAATAAGAGTAACGTTCCTGTCAAATTTCATCATGATATCTTCAACGACTGCCAAATTACAGCTTGCAAAACTTCTAAATTACCTTCTTTTAAAAGTGGGCGGTACCACTCTCATTGTCCAAAATTTTACTAGTTTTCTATTCTGTGTCATAAGTTCAACTCACCTACCAAGTTTCATCACTTTATCCGTATTTGGTAATGAATTATCGCACTTTTTCGATTTTTCGAAATTTTCGTTATCGATATCGTTCGTTTTAAATAGCGATCTGAGATGAGTGCCCAGGAACCTACGTACCAAATTTCATCAAGATACCTCAAAATTTACTCAAGTTATCGTGTTAACGGACGGACGGACATGGCTCAATAGAATTTTTTTTCGATACTGATGATTTTGATATATGGAAGTCTATATCTATCTCGATTCCTTTATACCTGTACAACCAACCGTTATCCAATCGAAGTTAATATACTCTGTGAGCTCTGCTCAACTGAGTATAAAAAGGATGTTTTTTTTTTATTGTCTTATTAGATTCATTCGCGTGAATGAAAATTCACAAAAACTTGAACAAAATGTTACTAACTTTGGAAAAATCCTGTTCGTTCAAGCAAAACTTTTGCAACAAGAGGGCGCAATTTTGCATTTCGCTTGGACGGGAAGTTGCAAAATTGTACCCGATAGATAGGTGTCCCGGTATCTCATAATTTTTTGCACAATAATTTCAAAAAAGGGTTTTTTCGTGTTGTATTGATAACTGAAAAACTAGTTTTTTGTTATTTTCCCATATTGTGTGTTTTTTCGATTTGATGGTTTTCTTATTTTGGCGTTTTTTTAACAAGTGGCACTATTGTCATAAGTATTTGAAATTTGCTCATGTATTGACAGTTGATCGCCGTTAAAATGACCTGTAAGATCAGTTGTGTTAACAAAAATCAGTTAGATTGATTAGGAATCTGTCAATTTTACAAAACTTTGTTAACTTAAGAGCGACAATTTCTCTTCTGTTGAAATGGCTAAAATAATTTGTTCACTAGACAAAGAACTCGGTCAAATTAACCACAATTCGATCAGTTTCACCGAATCTCCGTTAAGTCAAGAACAACAGAACCGATTTGTTGATTTTACTAGCACCATTTCTTTCAGTGTACATTCAACACGGCGTCTGCAGACCATAACCACAATAAGGCAAAGCTTGACGAAAACCGTAGCCAAGCATTGGCTACTTGATTAACTTTGAACGCGGCAGCCACAAAACAAATTAAAGCAAGCAATAGCAAAAAATTTAGAACAATATATTAATTACATATATAGTATGTTTAAAAACCTCCCAAAAGATTAATTTTATTATTTTACTATCGGTTATTTGCTTCTATTTTATTTTTTGTTGACAAAATAAAAAGGACGGCACTCACTGTCGTTACCAAAAATAGAATTAGGTTTAATCAGGCTACAACGACATTCGTGATTGATTGTCATGCTGCTCTACCGCGCCGATGTGTAAAAATATTTTGACAGGTGTCGCTTCGTAGCCGCCGTCTTCAATATAATTAAGTCTATATACTATGACTTAAAATACTTGTTTCTCTTGGACGTTGGGGCAGCGCAGTGCCCTCAAGTGGTCCAATGAAACCAGGCTAATCCTGTGTACGTGTCCACACCCCGTAGGACCGTCGTTAGGCATACTGCCACGGTGGGGAAAGGCGATTTAGTCGCCACTGCTTCGCAGGCGCATTTCTCTGCGCTCCATTCCCCATACATCTAATCATAACTAGAAAGGCTATCTTGCGCACAGCATTCCAACAATATATCTGTCTGTACATTAGGAGAACAAAATTCCTAATGGAAGGCTCGTCTCTCACAGAAAGGATGCTTCTGCATCCTACGCTTGTGTAGGTATTCTATGGAACGTGGGGTGGCAGTTTGGTTCGCCATGCTTCCGCTGGTGCCATTCCCCTACATTCCGAACTTACATGAATTTCAGCGCCCTTTCCTCGATTCTTCCCACCGTTCCACACTGTTCGGTCTTATATGGAGTTGGTGGCCAAAAATAGGATTAAATAAAGAAATTAAAGTTATTAAAAGATCTTGCATACATAACAATAACAAAACAACAAACACACACAAAAGTTTACATTTGCATATCGTCGACTGGATAAAATAATGTCGTATGTTACATGCGGGCACATATAACATACGACAATAATTTATCAGGGTGACACCATCTGCCGCAAAACATAGTTAGTGGCAGAAAGTGGCAGCTGATATTAACACTTTAGAATCTTAAAACTTTGACTATTAACAAGATATAAGCCCCAACGTGAAGATCGGTGAGGAACCCAACTTAAACTTTAGATGAAATTGAAATATTTATGCAAATAAACACTAATAAAGGCACTGCTGAAGTTTTAAATAACAAAAAAAAAAAACACAACAAGCTAAAGACTCTAAAATAATTTCAAAATGAAGTAAATACCCTTGACTTCAATATTAATTTTTATATATTGCAATACAATAATATTTTATGTATTTTGAGGTGGATTTTGTCCAAACCTGGGGTAACGCTCAGTCAATCCAGAGTCGAGTAAAGGTCCCACAAACCCCTACTGAATAAATACACGATATTTATGTGTTACGAACACGCACACACGGCTGGAGATATTAGGCGGGCAGCAGCTTTCCGTCGCAAGATGGCGAGGGGGCGGAGCGGCGGCTAACGGTCGTTGGAGTAGAGGAGGTTCGGTAGGGCGGTTGAATGATCGGGTAACGGACGGACTGGTACGGCGGTATGGAAGCAGCGGCGGGATAGAAGCAGCGGCTTAACGGCGGTGGGATTGAGAACGACCAACGGTCGTCAAAGCAGCGGCGGGTCGGATTCAGCGGCTTAACGGCGGTAGGACGGCGAACGACCAACGGTCGTCGTAGCAGCGGCGGGACGGATTCAACGGCTTAACAGCGGTAGGACGGCGAACGACCAACGGTCGTCGTAGCAGCGGCGTGACGGATGCAGCGGCTTAACGGCGGTAGGATGGCAGACGGCCAACGGTCGTCGTAGCAGCGGTGTGACGGATGCAGCGGCTTAACAGCGGTAGGATGGCAAACGGCCAACGGTCGTCGTAGCAGCGGCGTGACGGATGCAGCGGCTTAACGGCGGTAGGATGGCCTTATCATGCACTCCATCGTATACTGTTTTTTGGAGAAGTTACTACAAAAGCATTCATGCATTTCGAACAACTCCGAACGTAAATTCGAAATTAGGAGAATAGCATTCACTGAACACACTCTAAATGTCAAATTATCAAATTTCCCACAATTTTTCTACGACAAGTTTTGTAAGCGGAGAATCCACGAAAAATTGAAATAAATTAAAACAAATTGAAAAATTTATATAAGTGTAAGTATTTATTGAATAAACGCGTAGTCAGTATTTAATTTGTCAAAATACAGGTCCAAAATACCAACAAGGCAACAGTATCCGACTTTGCTGGAGTTGCTGCAAGAAAAGCCCTCTATGGCACACGGCTTTTCAAAGTGCTCTAAGGAAGAAGCGTCGGAGTTTTGGAAAAAGGTGGCGGAGGAGCTTAACAGCATAGGCCCACCTCAGAAAGACATCACTAGCTGGAAAAAGGTAAAATGTGTAATTTACTGTGCCTTGCTTGTGTGTATATATGTATATATATCGTGTTTACTAGGTATGGCTAGACTGGAAGGCGTATATTAAAAGGAAGCTAGCGGAAAACAAAAAAGAACAGAGCTACTGGTGGCGGTCGAAATAGACAGCACCATTTTAATGAAATGGAGGAATCTGTCATCCGATTGACAGCACTAGAGACTAGCACGAATGGAATTGAAAACACTGTGAGCTTTGGGCTACCTGTTGCACCCGACTCTGCAAATGAGATCGAGGCTGACGTGTCAATGACGTCATTAAGCCACAGTCCAGCACTTCCAAGACGAGTTTCCTCTGCGCGCAAGCCAACTGATACATATACAGCAGAAGTACTTCAAGACCAATTTTTGCTTCAAAAGGAATTTCAGGAAAAGACCATAGCACACTATTCAATACAGGAACAAAAGCTGGAAGATATTTGTTCCGGTATACGACGCTTATACCGGGCAATGGAAAAGCACTGCGACCTGAAGAATGCAGAAGTGGAAGAAACTCGTAGACACAACCAATCCATGGAAGATTTGATCAATGCTAAAAATTCAATAAAAAAAACAAATGTTATTAGTTGAAGAAAAAAGCTTAAATGCGATTTCCAAAAAACACTGAAATTTGTATGTGTACATTCCTTTATTTAAATACAAGTGCCTATCAAAAGTTTCAATAAAAAAGTGTAAATGAACTAATACATATGTCTTGCTATTTTTTAATTGAATATTAGCGTCGTGTTAATGTTGAGGATATAGATTCCCTTATCCGAATAGCTGCATCAGTATATGTTGAAGGAGAAGCTTCATACGTTTGATTAAAATGGTTTTCTTCAACATTTTCTGAAAAATCATCAGCCACGCGATAAGGGATACAAATATTGTGCAATGCTGCGGTAACGTTCACTATTTGGCAAACCTTAATGGGTTCATAATAAAGCTCACGAGCACCCAGAAGGCATCTGAAGCGGTTTTTAAATACACATATGGTCCTTTCTATAGTATTTCTCGCTTTTGCATGTATTTTATTGTAGTTTCCTTCGGCGCTACCTGTTGTAGGTGAACGAAAAGGTATCATTAACCATGGCTCTAGAGCGTATCCAGCGTCTCCTGTGGAATAAATAAAATCATTTTAGCAAAAAATTATTCAAACGGTCTATATGTGTATGCACATACCCAAAAGCCAAGTGTTTCGTTCGCCGTTTAGGTATTTATTTTCAAAAAAAAATTCGCGCGCTGCTTACGTTCCAAATATGAGAATCGTGGTTACTGCCAGGATACAGCGCATTCACGTAACGAATTCTCATTTTATTATTTGTTACATATCTGCAATAAATAAAAAATTTGAAAGATATTTGAAATATCAGTTTTTGCAAGACTTACAATCATAGCATTGATGCTATAGTACCCTTTACGATTAAAATACAGGAATTTGTCTTTAGCCGGCGCAACAATTTTAATGTGTGTTCCGCCTACACATAAAATCGCACTAGGAAACCCATATTTTTGATAAAAGTCCATCTTTGCTTGTCTTTTTTCTTCGTTGCTCAAATCAAGATTCACCCACTGAGGACATACATAGATCACATTGAAGAGTGGATAACACGTCTTTTAATATGCCACAAAATGTGGATTGAGCCATGGGAATGTCAAAGTCCTTTCCCACTCCATGCTGGTACCCACCCTTCGCAAAAAAACGTAATACGGAAGACAAAAGATGGAGCGAAGAGATGGAGCACGGCCTCTGTGAGCGTGCTTCCCATCTAGGACACTTAAGACGTACAAAAAGGCCGCCTTATTCAAGCGATAATTTTTAGTAAACCTGTTTCATAAAATAAAGTTAACCTATGAAGTTATGAAGTTATTCCTATACTTACATTGTGTCCTCGACATCGAGCGGATTGCTTGCGTCCCTTAATATTTTTCGTTGAATTTTCATATTCGATCAACTTCTTTCACCTTCCGCCTCCACCAGCATTATAGAAAATATCAACGAAGAATCCACAACACTTAAAAGCTTTGTTTTTCCAATATATATTTCAATTTAGTTAAATTTATTTACCCTTGTATTTATTGAAATTTCAATTTATTGCAAAACATCTGATTTCGAAACGTCAAAATTTAAAATTTGCATACGGCAACAACTCTTTCGAATTCACATGGGTTGCATGATAAAAAATCGCTCCGATTCGGAGCGGACATTTACATTCGAAAATTTGCTACGATGGATTGTGTGATAGGGCAGAATACAAATGCGTTGAATTATGATAAATGGTGCTTGGTACCGGGTCTATATGCGGCAATGGGGCAACGTTAAGCATTTGGAAGATTATATACACGCTTAATATTTTTAGTTTGTTGATATTTTAGGGATTACTTCTTAAAAAATTAATCGTTTAATTATTTTAGTATATATATGAATATTAAATCAAAGATCTTTTACAAATTGTTCGATGTATTTTAATGCAACAAAAATATGTACATACATATGTATAATATGCATTTAGTATGAAGATTAATGAAAATGCAAGCTTACTATGTAGTAGGGCATGTTTTCCTTTCAATTATTTTTTTTTTGTGTAATCAATTTGGAACTTCCTCCCAAAATGTTTTTCTGAGACTAAAACTCATTTCCGTGTAAACATTAGATTGATATTTATTATTAATATGTTTACATACTTTTTGATTTCACAATAAATTTGAAATATCACAATTTCATTTCACAGAAAGACTTTTTAATGTACTAATTCGTAAAATGTTTGAAAAAACTGCGAAATATGAAATTTTCACAACAAATTAAATTTTTCTTTGCTCTAACAACCAGGAGGCTTTTGTATCAATTTCGGTTTTGGGCCGGATCTGGTATCGGTACCTGCTATGGCAAAAGTTCGGTTTGGAGTGTTTCCGTATCAGTTATATTCCGGTTTTGTTTCTTGTCATCCCCTTTTTTCTATGTATTGCCATGAAAATAACCATAATTTTAATAACATGGAGGATATAAATAATCCAAAAGTAAATTTATAATATTTAAAACATAATTGTCTAGCAAATTTTTCTCTTGGTGGCCCTGATAAGGGCCGTATTGCGTAGGTATAATTGATTAGCAATTTTTTCTCTTTGGTGATTAGTGGTGACCCTGATAAGGGCCGTTTTTCGTATCGTCAGGGTTGTGCTGAAATAAAGATATAATTTTTATTTGAGTAAAATAATTCTAAATCTTTCTTTTACCAGATTATAGAGTTACTTTACTCATTTTTTTGTTTCGCCTTACTCGCGACTTTGCTTTCTCTACCTTCAAGCGGTTATTCAAATGCCGTATTCGGAAAAAGATGCGGCACTTGAAAAAAAATCTTTTTACATTTTTGGAAGGTCCACATATGTGCTCTGGTTAACCAAGTACTGTTTCAAATTTTTGAAACATGCGATTTCAGTTGAGTTCACGTTGTCAAATACAGCTTCTAAACTCTTTATGCCATTCATGAAGTGAAACGAAGGTTTCTTCAAAAGACCCTTTGACACAAGATCGGTATAAGGATATACCGTGGCATTTGTATCCTCATATTGGTTGAGATTCTGCTTTCGGATTATATAACCCGCCAAGTACGCTAATGCGTCTTGTTGCAGAACGCCAATATCGCAGTGTATATTAATACCGCTTAGCGCGTCAACAACTTCATGGTCTTCACCTTCCGCTTCATTGGGCTCGTTAGGGCTTGGCGCAATCGGGAGAAAATCGTCATGGTTCGATGTATTGAGCCATTATGTTGAGTCTTGCCGTACATTTCCAATGTTATCTAAATTTTTAGTATTTCTTGCTGTAAGAATATTTAGGTAGCGAAAATTAAATATGGTTCAATCAGCACGAACTATTACCCAGTATATATTTACGAAGCCTATATCGGAAATCTTTCGGTGTAGGATGATCATTAAGACCCCCATTACTACGAATGGTCCCGAAAAAGTGTTCAAGTAAATCTTGATTTAGACGGCAAGTCGCAATATATTTGAAATTATACTTTGATTGTAGATATTCGTAGAACATTGGCAGAGCTCTAGTGGTCATCAACACACCCTTCTGAAATATTTCTATGTCCGTTTTTTCAGTTTGTGCATTTCGTTCTTTGGGAATTACCGGTATTACCACATCTGACATAAATTTATCTATCCTTTGTAGGATTTCTTTCTGCTGCTGAAGGTTGAGGCCAAATGGCTCCTTTAAGAAAAATTTTTTGTATCCGGTTTGTAATATATTTATTAAATACCTTACACTTCCCGGGTAGTGGTAGCTCTCTACAGATGAGTTAACCACATCGAACCAATCATTCACTAGCTGGATTAAATCCACTGTATCAACCGCATTGCAAACGTCCATACCTAGCTGGTGGCAGCGCAGTATGGCGTTTGCGGTAGTGCTAGAGAATAACTCTGCCGCTAGCTTTACTTTTTGTTTGCCTAATTTATATAAAGGAAAAATTTAAATACATAAATGCCTTCCCAATAAACTTGCGCTGGCTACTTCGTCCGGAAAACTCAGTACAAAAATTTAAGAAATTTCTGTACGTGTTTTTTTTTCTTCATATGCCATTTTTTTCATTATACTTCATTCTGGACGACAAACAAAAAATTCCGGACGAATAACCACTTCTACTACAGCACACTTACTTATGCCTTTCACTGCTAGGTGCTCCTCTTTCAATTTGTATGCTATAAACACATCACTTTGAGAGGTATGCTTCATCACATCTACTATAGCACGAGTGTTCATAATTTTTCCGTTCCATTTCAGGCCGGTTTGGATATAATGATTCCTTATTAGTTTTAATAAATGTGGAGCGTTAGCTAAAGTGACAATTTTTTCTTCTGCGTACTCTGGATTAGGAAACCATGGTCGATCTATAAATGTTATGATGTAGCAGGAAGGAACTTTAAATTTTTGAAACGCGACTTTTACCTATAGTAACACCAAGGTTCCTCCACAAACTTTGGTTTGCCGTTCCCATATCACAAACTGTTGCAACGACGGGAAAGCCAGCGCCCTGTATCGATAATATTATACTTTTGAGAACTTTGGCATCGATCTTGCAATCGAAATCATAAAATACTGGTTGTTTCCAGCTCTTATACAACCCCCGTGCCATTACCACTTGGACAAGCTGCGCCGGTTGCCTCACGAAGTCTCCATTGGATTCGTACTCATGCACTTCAGCCATGGCGAATGGCCGGTCATCGTAGCAGCGGTGGCTGAATGTCGATAGGAAGGCGAACGGCCAGTGGTTGGTGCGGCAGCGGCGGCACCAGCAAGGCGGGATGGGCACGGCGGTAGTATGGCATACGGCCAACGGTCGGCGTAGCACCCGCGTGATGGAGGCAGCGGTGGCACCAGAGGGGCGATGATGCGACGGCAGCGGCGTAGGGCTACGGAGCGCGTACCAGGGCCGTGGTGAGAGGGGAAGTAGGCTGGCGATGGGGTTTACCTGGACAGCGGCGGCTCGTTCCGGGCGGAGTTGGTTGACGGCATCGGCGGGATCGGATTGATCGGCAGAATCGATAGTAGGCCGGTCGGTCACCTGGGGAAGAGACTGCGAGGACTCGTTAGTGCTGGTTCACCGCTGGACACCCCCGCCTCCCTACTTGCACACTAGTAGAAGGTGCGTAAGGGGGCGGGGTTGTGTCAGCCGATACACCGTGGGTCGACCCGTGGACGGAGGGGAAGTATACCTTAACGGCACAGCGGTAGCCCCTGTGCCGCTGAGGGGAAGGGGTGGAATGGTCATGAAGGCGTCGGGCCGCTCAACGCCTAGGAGGGCTCGGAGGGCAAAGTAGCACAAAGCATCCTCCCCGTCGTCCTTACCTAAGTGAAGGGTGACCCGCGCCATGACGGCGCCCCTGCCACTCAGCCAGCCGAAGCTAGGACTGAGGGGGAGGGGTTGTATGGTCATTAAAGGCTCCATTACTGATACTTAGCATAGACTTGACTTGACTTGGCGTAAACTTGGCAACTTACCCACGATTATACTCCACTTAGCACATACAATCTGGCATCATAATCAATAAATGTCAATTTGTATGACAAAATGTCAAAATGAAATGGAAAGAAACAAATGGCATCTCAAAATATAAACGTCACTTAGAACTTACATAGAAAATCAAAATTCAACAGACTTCTAAGTCAAGTTAAGTGTTGCAAAGTTTTGAGTGTCTATGCTTAGTATCAGTAATGGAGCCTTAAGGCATCGGGCCGCACAACACCTAGGAGGGCGCGGGGGGCAAAGTAGCACAAGGCATCCTCCCCGTCGTCTTTACCCAAGTGAAGGGTGACCCGCGCCATGACAGCGCCCCTTCCACTCAGTCAGCCTAAGCTAGAACTGAGGGGAAGGGGTTAAATGGCCATGAAGGCGTCGGGCCACTCAACACCTAGGAGGGCGCGGGGGCAAAGTAACACAAGGCATCCTCCCCGTCGTCCTTACCTAAGTGAAGCGTGACCCGTGCCATGACAGCGCCCCTTCCACTCAGCTAGCTAGCAGGAGGGAAAAGTATGTCTTTAAAAAGACATCCACTCCCGCTGGCTCACCTGCGAGGACTGAATTGCAAAAATGCAAATTCGATGTTTATATGGGTGGTGCCGCAAACTGGTTGAGAAGTCAACACACTATTTCCCATGGCTGCGGCTATTGCATGGTTGCCAATAATCCCACCGGGCTCTTCTCTGTCGCTTTTTATTGTGTAAAATATGTCTGGTTCTGTGTTTTGTAACGGGCGGTGGGAGAGCGCATTGCATATCGCGTACGGCGCTCTTTTTCGGTACTCTTTATTGCAGTTGTATTTTTGTATAGCCGGGTAACGGGGGTAGAAGCGTTGCTTCAGCGGTCGGTTATGTTTACGGATGGTCGAATGTTCGGCTGCGGTAATTGAGCTAACGGTTTTGATCGATCGCTTCTGGTAGGGTGCTGAAAAAGTTTCCTGCTCCGAATTTTGGACATTGTTCGCGTGTTCCCAGCCGGTCATTGTACATAGTGTATCTAACTCGGCTGATGTTCTGGTCATAGTGTTCTAACGGCTGGCCATCTAGCGTGAGGATGATTCCCCCTTCCCGTAAAAAGTCCATTCCTAAGGTCATCCGTTCTGCCAGGTTCGGGATGACGGACATCATTCGAACTATAGACACACGTCTGGTCTGCCAATTGGACGCTTCGCCTGTTAAGACGTGGTTTGATGTTGTTACTCTCCAGCTGATTTCGTATTGACTCATCGACGTATGATAGGGTGCCGCCTGTGTCCACTAGCGCGCGCACGCTCATGCCCTCGATGGTTATCGGTATGTAGAAACGGTCACCTACTTGCATTTCGGCAGCGGGCTCGCAACTTGGTGGTTCCATTGGCTTCTGTGGCCGAACAAATAATGCTTGGCGGCTTCCTATCACATAGTTTGACGGCATCCTGGATGTGTTGTTGTCGGTGGATTGGTTGGTAAAAGGGCATAGGCAGTCCCTGGAGAGGGTGTTGTCTTGTCCACACCTGGAGCAGAACATTCTCCAGCGGCCCCTGCATTGGAAGCGGCGGTGTCCGCGTTCCCTGCAGCGCCAGCAGCGCTCCTTGCTATCGTACTCCTTTTGAAGATGATACAGGCTGTGGATCGCCTGTTTGTCCTGTTTCGCTTCCTCGCTTTTTAGCAGCTCATATTCCTCCTTTATTTCCAGGAGCTCATCGATCGTCTTAAACTCGCTGCGCTTGACGAAGAGGCGGTATTCAACGCGCAGGCCATCGTATATTCGCTCGAGGTGTTTTTCCTTGCACATTGTCGGATGCTGGCGAATCAGCGTTTCCAATGCGAGGGCGTAGTCCTTGGCTTTTTCTCCGCCTTGTTGCCTGCGTTTTCGGATGGCCTCTTCTAAATGTTGAAGATGACGCTTAGGCAGAAAACAAATTTTCACCTCCCTTCGAAAGTCGCTCCAGTGGTTGATTTGTCGCTTACGGATGCGGTACCATTGGAGTGCTTTGCCACGCAGCAGTTCCAGCAGCGTTATGAGGAGCCGGTCGACGGGGATGCGGTAACCTTCGGCGAGCTCCTCTATTCTCTCCAGATATTCGTGCAGCAACTCCTCCCGAAAAATGCAGATCCCAATGGCGGACGGTATTCATTACCTCACTGGTGCTCATTTCGTCTCGTTTCGGTTGCGCGGTGTCGGTGTTGGTTGTCGGTGTTGGTAGTTTAACTGGTTTCCCTTCGTCCTCTTCTACTTCCTTCTCCAACTCCTTCAGTAGATCTTCACTTGATTTCCTCGTGCGTTTCGCTTGCACGTACGTGCTCAGTGCGCTATGTAGATCGGCTCGGTTTGGCCTTCCATGGGAATGCTATGCTTGTTGTTGTTGCGATTAGGTTACTCCCCGAAGGCTTTGGGGAGTGTTATCGATGTGATGGTCCTTTGTCGGATACAGATCCGATACGCTCCGGTAACACAGCACCATTAAGGTGCTGGCCCGACCATCTCGGGAACGATTTATATGGCCACATTAAACCTTCAGGCCATCCCTCCCTCCCCACCCCCAAGTTCCGGGCGGGGTCGGTAGCCGGTATTGGCGCGATCGGATTGATCGGCAGTCTTCGGCAGAATCGATAGTAGGCTGGTCGGTCACCTGGGGAAGAGACTGCGAGGACTCGTTAGTGCTGGTTTCACCGCTGGACACCCCCGCCTCCCTACTCGCACAATAGTAGAAGGTGCGTAAGGGGGGCGGGGTTGTGCCAGCCGATACACCGTGGGTCGACCCGTGGGCGGAGGGGAAGTGCACCTTAACGGCACAGCGGTATCCCCTGTGTGCACGCATCGGCTCACGGCCGAAACCAGTGCTGAGGGGAAGGGGTAGAATGGTCATGAAGGCGTCGTGCCGTTCAACGCCTAGGAGGGCGCGGGCGGCAAAGTAGCACAAGGCATCCTCCCCGTCGTCCTTACCTAAGTGAAGGGTGACCCGCGCCATAACGGCCCCCTGCCACTCAGCCAGCCGAAGCTAGGACTGAGGGGGAGGGGATGTATGGTCATTAAGGCATCGGGCCGCACAACACCTAGGAGGGCGCGGGGGGCAAAGTAGCACAAGGCTTCCTCACGTCGTCCTTACCTAAGTGCCATGACGGCGCCCCTTACACTCAGCTAGCTAACAGGAGGGAAATTTATGTCTTTAAAAAGACATCCACTTCCGCTGGCTTACCTGCGAGGACTGAATTGCAAAAATGCAAATTAAACGTTTATATGGGTGGTGCCGCAAACTGGTTGAGAAGTCAACACACCATTATTGTGATTATCATTGGTTTGCTATCAGTGGTTGTTGACTATGCTATAAAAGAATAAGTACAAGTGGTTGTTGGCTATGCTATAGAAAAATAAGTACAGGGAGGTTCAGGTTTAAGTGAATAAGGAAACAGGGGGTTACGTTATTGTAACGCTACGCGCTACGTTACAGTATTTTAAATTAGCTTAAACTTGCACTTTATTTTTAACTTGCTCACACTGAAAAAAACCAGCTAAAACCATAACCTCACTTTTGAAGCTATTCGTAAAGAGTAAAGTTCGAATAGGACAAAAAAAATATACCCTTTAAAAGGCTGTTCTATTAAGAGATACTAACAACACATTTGGTGACAATCTTTTCACTTTGATTTTTTTTATTTTTGGCCTATGGGACCGACCACTGTGCGTTCTTGCCACCTAACTATTGTTCGTGTCCTTGCGTTTTTATTAGCATCTTCAGATAATCGACCGACTCCAATGCGATACAGATCGGAAATTTCACTTGACAGTAGATCCACTGGGATAAAACATGGATCACGTCGTCGGCCACCACCGTAATACGGTAGGCTGCTAGTATATCTCTTTTTGGTTGGTCATTTTAGATCCGTGCCATACTGATGCTGTATATAATATTATCAAGCTGGTTACGCTGGATAATAGCTGACAAGTAGCTTCGCCTGGGCCGCCTATGTTGGGCATTATTTGCGTTAGGGCTCCACTAACTCTAACACTACTACTATGCGTGAATCTCCATGAGAGTTTTTTTTTATTTGCAAATATAGATGTATATACATGTAAAAAACCGACTAATACATCTACAGCAATAGAAATTTTAGTCTAATGTTTCTCACTTCAAACTGCCCACGCTTTGTTATTTACAAAAATAAAGAAAAATTGCAATTGATATTTGGCAACTTTTAAAACAACTTATACTCCTAATATAACTGTAATTACGATAATATACTACATTCGCTCTGAGGCATGCAATTTTAAAAATTTGCTCATATTGTGCGCAACTTTTTGATTTGTTAGCGATTTTTATGTCATTATAATTTCAAAATAATGATTATTGTTGATAGTTTTGACGTTTATTTATGAATTACCAGTACTTACATCAAGTGTGAGCTGTTATTATTCATTTTTTTGTGATTAACTGAAGTTGTTTTGTTGTTTTTGTAAAAGTTTGAATTATGACATTTTACAATAGCCTATTATTTGCTGACAGCTTCCTGCGTTGCTTTCAAGCATGCAATTTTATTTGGAAATTGCATGGAAAATTCTAAATTTATCACATATGTATGTGTGTGTGTACATAGTAAAATACTTACGTAATTTAAGGTATCTTTTTTAATTTTTTTAATTTTTGTACAATGTATGTATGTAAGTATTTCTGTACGATTGTTTATTGTTATTTTACATGCTCGTTCAGATTTTGTATTTTTATGAGTTTGAATTTTTAATCATTTTGTTATTTCCTGTTGGAAAATTGTAGTACAATGCAGTTTACATACAACTTTTTAGACTGATTGGAAAATTAGTCATATTTTTAAATTAGTTTGAAAATTCTTTAATTTATGACCTTATAACGGAATTTGGATGTGTTGACTGTGGTATATTTGATTTCCGACCCACACTAAAATCTAGGCTGTCACAATTCAGTCAGAACTTGCTATATCTTCCGTTTCTATAACTTTCATGAAAATGAAATGATATATTAACTTTGTCAAGAATCTCAAAATTGTAAGTCATCAAAGTAGAAGACATAGACCCACCAATAAGTATACCGAAATGATCAGGATGAAGCGCTGAGTTCATTTAGCCATGTCCGTCTGTCTGTTTGTATGCAAACTAGTCCCTCAATTTTTGAGATATCTTGATAAAATTTGGTAAGCGGGTATATTTAGCTGTCCGATTAGACATTTGTCGGAACCGCTCGGATCGGACCCCTATAGCACATATCCCCCATACAACCGATTTTTCAGAAAAAGAGGATTTTTGTCATATGTTCCCCAATTTATCATACTGAAGCTTCAAACTTCACCAAATGCTTCCATATATTGCACATATTGTTGTAAAAAATAGATGAGATCGGTCGTATACATAACATATGTCTCCCACAACCGATCGGTTATCGGGATATCGATTTTGCATCGATGAGTTATCGATTTACTACCGAAAAATATTAATTTGCTCTGAAAAAGTAATCGTTGTCAAAAACGTGTCGATTTGTTGTCAGAATGCTACCGATTCATTGTTGACGTTGTTTTTGTTGTTGTTGCTGTAGCGATAACGACACTTCCCGAAGGTCTTGGGGAGTGCTATCGATGTTGATGATCCTTTTCCGGATGCAGATCCGGTATATTCCGGTAACAAGCACCATTAAGGTACTAGCCCGACTATCTCGGGTACGATTTATTATGACCACATGAAACATTCTAGGCCATACCGCCCTCCCACCCCCTAGATCCCTGAGGAACTTGGGACCGCGGGTATATTTTAAGCCCCTATCCCGCTGGGAGGATTATGACCGGTTATCGACGTGTTATTGGTTTGTTATCCAGCTGTTGTCGACAAGTTATCGAAGTGATACCGATTTATCAAAAAGATGTTCATCTTGAAGTAATAAAGTTTTAAAACTTCTAAAATTATTGATTAAACGGAAATGACTTAAAATTTTGGCAATAATGGGTCGGAATGACCCATCCGCCACTTTGGAATAGCACAACTACTAACAAACTTAATGAGCTGTCGAACTCTATTGTTAAAGTTTTTGTTTTGGCTCAACGCTTTATTTGTCCAAATATAGGATTCATGGAATGCAAGCCTCTGACGAAATCCGATACCTTTTGTTCGTTAGGGCTGGAATTTATGTTCCTACTACTACCAAATCTTCTGTCAAAAAATGTAAAAGTGGAGGGTTCAGTACTCTTGGAGCAAGGCTACACCTTAGGCTTTTTAGGCTCGACCTTACAGCGCTAGTTTAGACTATGGTTAAAGCTGACTAAAGCTTACCCTTGCAACGTCGCGCGGATAAGCAGTAAAATTGTATGTTATCGACCAAAGTGGCAAGGTTAAACTCGAGTCAACTTAAACTGAAGTTTAAACTCCCACTAAAGAAGAGGGCCTTAGATTTTTTATTGTAAATTAGTTTAAGATCAGTATACTTTTTTAATTCTTTTGCTGAATCGATCCTCTTCGACGTTTTGGTGGATATTCCAGAAACGGATAAATTCTCTAAAACTAAATCACTTTGTTGTAAAGCCGTCTCAACACTTCTTGCTTAATAACCGTTTAATACCCAAACATACTTCAAGATTACGGCCCGCACACATTGTGTACCTGCAGTGCCATCTGTTGCGAATTTTCGCCATTTCTATTATTCAAAAACTTCGCCTAACAAAGGTAAACAAAACCAATAAATGAAAATTAAATACCTTAATTCGCTGTTGGCGGCCACCGTGGTGTGATGGTAGCGTGCTCCAACTACCACACCGTATGCCCTGAGTTCACACCCCGGTCAAAGCAACATCAAAATTTTAGAAACAAGGTTTTTCAATTAGAAGAAAATTTTTCCAAGCGGGGTCGCCACTCGGCAGTGTTTGGCAAGCGCTTCGGGTGTATTTCTGCCATGAAAAGCTCTCAGTGAAAACTCATCTGTCTTGCAGATGCCGTTCGGAGTCGGCTTAAAACATGTAGGTCCCGTCCGGCCAATTTGTTGGGAAAATCAAGAGGAGCACGACGCAAATTGGAAGAGAAGCTCTGCCTTAGATCTCTTCGGAGGTTATCGCGCCTTACATTTATTTATTTTTATAATTCGCTGTAACTTTCCTGTAACTTATTAAAACTAACACCTAAATTATAATCAGCTAAAATTGCTGACATCTTAATTTCTATTACTAAGTCGGTTACACGTGTAAATATATATACATATTTTACACAAACTTTTTTCATTTTCGCATTTTCAGGAATGTCAGTTAGCCGGCTACAAAGTACATATTAGCCTGTTCGGAATTTCACTTGGCACGTACAAATCAACTCGTAAACTACGTCTGCAATCAGTTATTCATTTGGCCAGTTGTCAGTTAGGCAAAGCGTTGAACTTATAGACTTTTGCCCTAAACTAAAAAAAAGTGCAGTAAATTGTAAAATTTGAATTTCGTTTTGTCTCTTTTTTTAAGTTAAAGCTGCCATTTGCCAAGTGAGAGTTTCGGTTTTAGCTTAATGTACTTCTTTGCTTTTGCATTCAGTTTATGCACTCGTTGTTATGAAGTTGTATATATGGGACGTTCCGTAGCAACTCGTCATACCTTTTGATAGTGCAACACTGGCTTGATTACAATTTGGGCATATTTTTGTAACACTCGAAAAACCTGATAGCGATTTTTTTTCATTTCTTTTTTGTCACCAAAATTTTTTGGATTTCTTTATGAATAACTTGATTAACATTTGTGCGACGTTTGTTTTTTTTTTTTTTTTATAATTTTTTAATGCAATATTTGAATAAACTGCGCGAAGGATGAGTTCTAGCATGGATACTTCCAGAGTTATGGATTATCAAAGATTCCATTTGTATGGAAGGTGCCACGCCCCTTTTATATATCGAAATTATTTTTAGCCTAGAGTCTTGCCTTCGATTGATTTATGGAACTTTTTCGGAAAGCAAATTTTATTTTTCAAGTAAATTCTAAATGTGTATTTTGTAAAAATTTTCGTAAAAAATTCGAAAGATACGCAAAATTCAAACATTTTTTTAACTCGTTTTTTTCAATAAAGTCTTCAAAAAATAAAATCAAAATCATGAATAGGATTATTAGGATTGTTTTTTTAAACTAAAATTTTTTTGGCATACATTTGGTTAAATTTTGCAAAAACAAGTAAAGGGATCTAAGTTCGGGTGTAACTGAACATTATATACTCAGCGTGAGCTTCATTTGTACATTTCATTTCAGATAAATTACTTTTCTACATAACACGTGGCACCACCCGTTTAAAAAAAATTTCTCCCCATTTCCTCTTACAGTAAAACTTAATAAGTGAAATATCATTGATTCAAAACTATTTTTTGCTAAGTTATAGCTTATTATTCTAGTCTACGACCCTTTTAAACTTGTTTTCTATCTAAGTTGCCGTGGTCTTTAACATATCCCGTCCATTTTTACTAGAAATATTTTCTGCTATAAGGAAAATATGTGTACCCAATTTTGTTACGATGTGTAAATTTTTCTTCGAGTTATGGCTCCCGAAACATAGAAAATTGCTTAGTCATAAAAGGGGCGGTGCCATGCCCATTATTTAAAATTTTAAGTTTTTCCTATTTACTGTTATAAGTCCACTTGGGAAATGGAATACCATTGATATGGAGCTCTTTTTTGCAAAGATATATCTTATTTTATTCGTCCACGACCTTTTTAAAAATCTTTTATATAAAAGTGGGCGTGGTCCTTAACCGATTTCGCTAATTTTTCTTCAAAGCATTCCTTATAGTAAAGGCAACCTCTCTGCATAATTTTGTTACGACAGGTTTAATGTTTTTTGATTTATGATTAATAATATTTGTAAATTGATTTTATTACAAGTGGGCGGTGCGACGCCCATTTAAAAAAAAGTTTTCAAATTTCAAGGGTCTCAATATCAGTTCACATCAAATTTCAACATTCTAGGTGTATTATTTACTAAATAATCAGGTTTTTTTTGTGTTTTCCAAAACGTTATATATATAAAAAGTGGGCGTGGTTATCATGCGATTTCGCTCATTTTCAATACCAATCTATTCTTGGTCCAGATAAGCTCGTGTACCAAATTTGGTGAAGATATTATAGTTAAGATAATAACTATTTATAACTATTTCTTTTTTATTTGTTGAAAATCAATTTCACAAAAATTTGTCAACATTTACTCAAGTTATCTCATTAACGGACAGACGGACAGACGGGCGGACGGGCGGACATGGCTCAATCAAATTTTTTTTTCGATACTGATGATTTTGATATATGGAAGTCTATATCTATCTCGATTCCTTTATACCTGTACAATAGGCGAATAGCGGCTCTCACAAATAAAATTAGAGAGGCTCGAAATTCATTTCAGACCTATGGTCCCATGGACAATATTACTTAGCATGACCCATAGATTCAGAAACTGGATGTGCACCTGAATTTTTTTCCCCCCATTTTACCCCATACAAAACATGGAATCTCTGGGACTTTTTCCCACAAACTGTGCTATACCAACGCATTTCACAAATACTAACTCTTCTCTATTAGATTTATTTTTTGTCAATGATCTTCATAAAATGATTCACTACACGCAACTATCCGCCTCCTGCTTCTCAAAACACGACCTGATATTCCTAAACTACAACTTCCAAACATCATGTAGGCCAAGTTCGTTCGCGTATCGCGATTACAGAAGTATAGATTATTATTCCCTTGCTGAGTCCGTTGAGTCGGTTGAATGGAGCTTGATTCGTACGTTAACATCGGTTGATGACCAGACAAAGTTTCTGCAGGATAATATAAATAAGTTATTCGATGATCACGTTCCACTAAAAATAAAAACACTTAAATACAAGAATAGCCCTTGGTTCAATGCTAAATTAAAACACCTTATCCACCTTCGTAACCAAGCCTACTCACGGTGGAAAAGGTACAAAACAGTCGAAGCGCATAGCTGCTTTAAAACAGCTCGGCTTATTGCAAACAAAGCCATAAGGCTGGCCAAGGCAAATTATTTTAAGTATAAGTTTTGTTCTGCTTTGAATACAAAGGAAAAGTGGAACAAAATCAAACAAATAGGAATTGGTAAGCCCAAAAGTGACCTGTCTCATCCCCCTGATGTCGACATCAACGAAATAAATAATACTTTTGTAAGACTACCAAACTCAGCCGACAATGTGTGTATTGATAACTACTCCGTGCGTGTTAATGTTGACACTAGCCATTTCGAGTTTGTTTGTGTCGATAATTGTGATGTTATCCAAGCCATACTTTCTGTGAAGTCTAACGCAATGGGGCTTGATGGTATATGTTCAAAGTTTTTAAAAGTCATTCTTCCCAAAATCCTTCCCCACATTACTTACTTGGTCAACTCAATTTTGACGACCGGTGTCTTCCCAATATACTGGAAAGCTGCAAAAGTTATTCCAATCCGTAAACAAAATAATGAGTATCGACCAATAGCCATACTCCCTTTCCTCTCTAAGGTCGTTGAACGTATTCTACATGGGCAAATCGTATCATATGTACATGAATACAAGCTCCTGTCAGATAGTCAGTCCGGTTTCAGGTCAAAGCGGAGCTGTACAACGGCACTATTATCTGTGACAGAAGAAATTCGTGAGCGAGTGGATGAAAGTTACATTGCCTTCTTAACACTTCTTGACCACTCCAAAGCTTTCGATTCTGTAGACCACACTCTGCTCTGTAGGAAGCTGGAAAACCTATTTAACTTCTCTGGTCATGCAGTTGCCCTTATAAGATCATATCTTGGCGATAGGACTCAAGCAGTATGTATAGATGGTGAAAAGTCTGACTTCCTTCATGTCTTAAGAGGCGTCCCTCAAGGCTCTATCCTGGGTCCTCTGTTATTTGTTCTGTACATCAATGACTTACCCGATGTCCTTAAGTATTGTAATGTTCATATCTACGCTGATGATGTGCAGTTATTTACGTGTTGTCCTCGTGATCAAACTAGCTTGTGCATAAGTAACTTAAACCACGATTTGAATCAAATATTTTCATGGGCTGCTATGAATGGCTTATGTATAAACCCGAATAAGTCAAAATGTATTGTTATTCATAGAAGGTCTTTTCCCACTAATGATTTAGAGAATGTAGTGTTCGACAATTCCGTTATAGAATACGTAGATACGGCGAAAAACTTAGGTGTAATTTTTAACAAAACATTGACATGGAAAGACCATATTTTTAGAACGGTTGGGAAAGTGTATGGAATGCTTCGTACACTATGGTTAACACAGTATTTCACGCCTTTGCACATACGACTACTTCTGGCTAAAGCGTACTTAATACCTACGCTACTCCATGGTTGTGTGATTTACTCAAACTGTGACTATCTGTGCAAGAACAAACTAAATGTTGTTTACAACAACATTGCTAGATATGTTTATGGGTTGAGAAGATTTGACCACGTATCTCAACATGCTGAAAGGTTGCTAAACATTTCTTTCGAAAATCTTTTAAAAGTCAAAACACTGTCCTTCCTCCATAAATTGATACACACGAAGGAACCTGACTATCTATATCGTAAGCTTATTTTTCTGCAATCATCAAGATCGGTGCTTCTTCTTAAGCACATCAGATACCGCTCGCTAACCTCTGAGCGCCAATTCTTTGTTACTGCAATACGTCTTTGGAACTCGCTACCTACTAGTCTTCGACTCTTAAGTAATGCTCTGCACTTCAGAAAAGAGCTAACATCATTTTTTCATAAGTCCTTTTCCTTTCTCTGTGTCTTCTTTCTTTGTTTGTTAAATACTATTCAATCTATAACCAGCCAAAGGTTATCATCACTACTGCTGTCTTTTAATATTTATTAACTACTTTTCTTTAGTTTTAAGATTTACATTTACATACATAAATATTTCACTATTGTCCGCTATATTTAATTTAATTTGATTAATCTAATTTATTATTATAAATGTTCAATTTTTATAGCTCATGCTATTCATGACTAGCACTGTTAAATAATTTGTCAAAATTGTTGTGCTAGGAACAAATTTTCAAATAAATACATACATACATACATTTGACCCGTCCTACGCTGAGTATAAAAGTTATTTTCAAATGTTAACAAGGAGACAAAATTTCGGAAAAAATCGAAAGATGCGGAAAATCTTAAAATCGAAAGTTTTTTTAAAGTCCTGCAATTTTTTTAAATAACTGTTTTCAGAAATTCCCCCAAAAATCAAACAAAAAAAAATAAATACAAAAACAAAATTATAAAGAGATTGATAATAATTTGTTTACCATTTTTAAACTTAGAAATAAGAAATAAGTTTCTTATTGACATTTTTTTACAATCCCAGTTAATTTAAAAAAATATCCCATTAATGGGCTACTCTTAAAATTTTTTAGTGGTCTTATTGACAAATTTAAAAATAAAGTATGAATATAGGATAAAAACTATCTAAAAATCTATAATTCTTCTAAAAAAATTAAAAACAATAGCAATTTTTGGAAGAACATTAGCCACAAACCCAAAAATTTTAAATAAACTACCTTAGTCGGGCAAGTTTTCACAAAAAAAAAGAAATCCGAAAATTTTGATGATTTCTATAATTCGCTTGGCCTGAAATATTATAGTAAACTTTTTCGAAATATAGAAATTCGAAGGGACTTAGTTTCATGAATTCCGTGCAGCAGAATCCTTCGTTACGACTATTTAAGGACGAATGCCCCGCATGTACAATTTTGTAGCAATTTTTGTTTGTGACAACGCTCGCTAGTGAAATTTTATACGTATATTTTTATGACTTAATGTAAGCTCGTAATAGATGAATGAATGGAATTTTATTTTTGTTTTTGGGCAGTCGTATGAAAAAAGTATGCGCGATTATCATTGTTTTATGTTATCTTCTTTTTGGGTATTAATTTTAAGTAATAAATTCAAAGTTTGTCTTAATTTAAAATGAATTAATTAAATGTCAAAAACTGGATCTGACAACTGTAATTTGATTTCCATCAGGCGATATATTGGCCAAAAGCGGCACATAACGCTCAGATTTATTTGGGTTTCGTTATCTAGGACCATATCTCTGATGTTAAAGTAAGACGACTATAATACCCTGTCACCAGATTAAGCTCTCAACAGGAATAAACGAAAGCTTCATATGAAAAATTATTGATACTGCAGGTATACATTCTATAGTCATCATCACAAATAGATTCCACCGGAATGGCAACGTGGACAGTGGCATCTACTAGATCTACCACTCTCCTTAAGCATAAGACTTCATTCTGAGACATTGATACGTTTTTAGGGTTGTTACGTAAGACGCTTAGTGGCTACCGTCTAAACATCGTATATGCGTAGCAAAAAATTATAGATAATGTTACAATCAATCAGCGATCAAGACGTTTTGGGATAACAGCAACTGGAATTGCTCTGCCAGGAGCTTAGCTACGAGGACAGCCGTCGCTAACTCGTCTATCCTCATATTGCTACGTGCAAAAATTAAGTTGAATATATATACACTGTGAATCCAAATTGGGTTGGCAATCCCTATAATAATTAAGAGCAATGTAACTACGAGGAGATTAAGGTCAAGTTTCTCCTCCAATAATAACCAAGTTTGATGCTATAGGGATTCTACTATTTTCTTAAAAAAAACATATTAACCAAAGTTAGAGTTTTAACCACCCCCTCCCTTATCTAAAAAGCAAGTCCCAAGGCAGACTAAATTACCAAGCATTCTGCGCCAAAATTTCGTTTAGCATTCTTCTTTGCGTGTTATGAAGTTTGATGACAGCCGGAGATTTTGGGTTATAAGCTGTCTGTGGTTGATAAACCCAAAGAAGGTTCCTTGAGAAACCCATTAGAGATTTATATTAGGAACTGAATTTTTTTTTTTTTTTTTTGGTTTTTTGTTTCCGGTGTTTTCTTAATTTTATATGGAAATCCGGCGAATCTGTGAAAAATTACATTTTTATTTACTTTATTATTTTTATTTATTTCCTCAGCAGATTTAGATTTTAGACTAGATATGCTATTATATAAAAAGATATGCAGTACTCGTATATAGATCAAAAAAAAGTAAATAAAAAACTTGGCGTGATTTACCTCCAATGAGATTTAGCCCAAGCTTCTCTTTTAATTTACGTCGTGGTCCTTTTAATTTTTCCTAAAAATGGTGCCAACTCCCAATGTTTCTAATTGAATTAACTTTGTTCTAAATTTTTGGATGTGCGGACTTGAACCTAGGGCCTACGGTGTGGTACGCGGAGCTCGCTACCACCACACCGCGTCGGCCTCCCATACATATTGTAACGATTTCACTGCAATTCCGATTATTCTAAATCTTCTGCTAACGTTCGTATCGCTAAACTGTTGAATAAATAACTCCAATATTCAATAATGCAAAATGACCTTTATTAAAGTACTTCACTATAACACTGATACTTCACAACCAATAGCTTGCTTAATTCAGACTGACTGTTATTGCTCGCCAGATAGCTTCTTAAATTAAACTGATTGTAGCGCCTGTACTGTTGCTGCCTTTTATACTCTGTGATTTCCTCCTTGCATCTTCTAGGCGCTTCCAGAATTTACTTAGTTACTGCTATAAAATTATAACTACAGATGTACGTGTATAGCTTCTCATATGCGCGTGTATTTGTTAGCGACACTTCCACAATTATAATTCCGTACTTTTGGGAGCATCTCAGATAAGATATCTGCATGTCTCTTCTCCGCTGCACGTACGGACAAATGTATGTGTAGACATAATGATTGATCTATTGATGTGAATACAAGTCACTGCTTAGCATCGCTTAGAGATGACAGTATCCCTTAGTGTTGCTAATATTCGTAACAATATTTAGAAGCATATATGAAAATTCAAAAGATTTTATAGAATTAACGGATTAACTTTTAACTCACTACTTAGACACATAAATGTGGATTTTTGGTAATGTTGGGATGGATGGGACTCCGTGCACCATAGAAGTTTTTGGTAGGCTAAAAATGTTTAGTTTCCGTTATATCATCCTTTCTGTGGATTTGAATACTCCCAGCGTGTATGTAGACCATTTCGATCAACACTAAATCATATTTAATTGATTAATAATGATGTGACAATGGACGTGATTACGAGCAGCACGAAAATTAAGACTGCACTACGTTAGAGGTTGAAAAGGACATATTGTCAAGCTATTCGCCAAATTAGCCGAATTTATTGTTTCAGTTATTTAAGGCATTAAATTTATGATTTTTAATTAGAAAAAGCCAGTCAGGGGCATCAAAATGAGAGCAGTTGTTATTAAAATCCTGTCCCAAAGTGCGGAAAGGTTCCTGTATTTCAAAATTTGATCTACATGTTCATAAGGAATGTGTTTGGAAAGGTCTAAAGGCTTTAAAAGCACATTGAACTTAATCTCGCAAAGTAAAAGAGCCCTATCTACCTCTATTTACAATTTCGCAATTAATTACATACCAAGCATTTCTCTCCGACTTTGTAGCATATGTAGGTAGGTGTATAAGCTTCAGAGTACTTGAGTGCCGAGGATTTTTCCTGGATCCCATGTTAAACTCCCCAATGCAATTGTTTTTGCACATATTCTAATTTATCACTATGTACTTGAAAATGCTGTTTCCATATGACTTGAGCATATTTCAAAAAATGTCTTCCTAACTAGGTAAAAAGGATTCTGGTAATATAGCCTATCACTTAAAATGGATAAATTTTCATCTACAACGAAATATTTGAAACATAAAGTTATTTTTATTATATTTTTTCATTCAAAAGTAGCCAGCAGACATTGTGCAGCCTCAAAATCAACTTGTCTACATTTGAAAACTAGTTCTTCCACACCTCCCAATCACTTTCTTCCCCTCTATCTTCTATTTCTTTCCCATTCACACATCCTTCAATCTTCCTTTGCACTCCCACACCCATTCTCTACTTGCACAATTGTAAATACCCAGCAAAAAGCCATAATAATTTCTGTTCAATCTTAAAATATTTATCAAGCACTATTTACTTGAAAATTTCATAATATTCTGTGCGTAAATATTTTTATTGAACAAATAATGCATTTTTGTGGTAAAGCGCATGCGCACATACCACAAAGGCCAGTCATGTCACGCTTACCAATTTGTAACAAAGCCGTTATTTACTTAGGCACGTGACATTAAGCTAAAACCACACCTTGCATTATCAATGATGCAAACAAAAATTTTGACAACAAAAAAATTTGCAAAACTTTACGTTGAAGGGCAGATGGTGGCCCGTTGTCCTACTTTGTCCTACTTTGTAATTTTACTACCCTCACTGAAGTGTGTAACCATATTTACTTTGTTACTATGTGTCACGTGCGGCCAGTTATGGTAATAATGTTGTAATTACCAGTAATAAGCATATTTGTATGTATGTGTACATGTATGTTCATATGTATGGATAAATGTGATCGTATAAATATTCGCCTTCGACTGCGTTACCCCCTTCGTATATTTACATCATAAGCTGACATCGCAATAAATCGTTGCTCCCATTGCTTAACTTCGCTTGGAGATGTTACGCAAAAAATGAGATTCAAACTTACCACAAATGTCGCAGTATTTTGAATACAATGGCAGTTTATCTCCAAAAAAGTCGACCAGCTTTTATTCACGTTGCTTGAGTTATGTATGTAAATATTATTTCGGTACACTGACAACATTTTTCGGGAAAAAAGCTTTTGAGGAAACCTCAGCTTACAGCAAAAAATACAAAGAATCACTCACAGCGAGTTAAGGGGTGTTAGAATGTTTCCGCGTTCCTGCCTTTTGTAAGAAGCGACTGAATATCGCAGCCCTAGAAGGTTTGGCGTGACCAAATCACATCGTTCCCGAGAGAGTCGGGCTAGTGCCTTATTGCTGCTAATTGTCGGAACGTACCTCATCAATATCCGGAAAATTACCGTCATCATTGTTAATATTTCATAAAACCCTTGGGGGAGTGCCTTTATCACTACAAGAAAATGAAGAATGTAAAAATAGAAAAGAAGAACAAAGAAGAGCACTTTGTCTAAATTGAAAAAAAATCGTTTTTAAAGAAGACAATGCCTTTTTTTCCACCACATACAACTCTCCGTGAAAGCAGGCTTTACATTATAGAAAAGGTTATTCATTTAAAAGCACTATTGTGGTTTGCAGCCTGTAATAGTTCCTTATCGCCTCTACAATTCAACCTAACCTATCGATTAAATCCGCTCACAAAAAAGAACAGACGCACACTGCGGCAAAGCGTGCTCAAAATTCGATTTTTGGGTAGATATACCTATTCTGATTCAAATAATTTGATTTCAAAACTTACAAAACACAGGGTCGGAAATGGTTAATCCATGAACGTTAGTGTGTTAATAATACGTTACGTGTTACGGTGCTACAAATTTACTACCCCGGAAGGGGTTTAGCTATTCTTATTCAAATAATATTATATAATATGACTAAAAAGAAATGGGCCGCAAAGGGTTAACCTATGAACGTTAATAGGCTAATAAGTGATAGCTAGAGGGTTAAATGCTATTAATCAAATAATTTCATTTCAGAACTAAAAAATGGCTCCTTGACCACTAAAGGACAAAAAACTTCAGATTAACTGCTTTGGTGTACATAAAGCGATTCTGATGTAAAAAAATTAAATCAGAATTTTGAGCACCCCATATACATATTGTAACGAATTCAAGAAATTTCTGATTATCATGCACTTTCTGCTAACTTCGAATCGCTGAACTGGAATAAGTAACTCCAATATTCAGTATTGCAAAATGGTCTTTATTTAGACTACTTCGGGAGTAGGACTTCACAATGATACTGCACTTCACAACTAATAACGTGTTTAAATCAAACTGATTACTGATTCCTCAGCTTGCGCTGCTTTTATTCCCTCGCTTACCTCGTTCGCCCATTTCTCCTAAGGTATAGACGTTTCGCGAACATGTGTTCTAGAACAACTGTAACTCATACTTGGTTATTTAGCTATATACAGGTATATCTGGGGTATTCCATCTCATTTCGACCAGTTTTGAACCCGACCCCTTTAGAATTGGCTGAAAGTTTTTCTTCTTTTTCTAGCTTACGAAAGACGTTTTTCAGAATTTTTTCAAATTTCTTCATCCAACTCAAAAAAAGTTATGAATTTTTAAAAAACACCGTTTTTGTTTTCAAAATTTTTAAAGTTTTTTTTTTTCAATTAAATAAAAAAAAAAAAAACTATCGGCACACTCCGGAATTAGTGGGGATGATTGCATAATTGATTGAAGTTTTTTATGAGAAAAAAAAATGGCGAAATTCGAAAAATCTCGAAAAACTGAAAAATTACAAAAAAAAAACTAAATTTTTTTTTGTATTTTTTCCGAAAAGTACATTTAAAAACAAATTAAAAAAAAAAATCCCAAACGGTCAATTTTTGAAAAAGTTATAGCATTTTGAAAACAAAAACGGTATCCAACTCAAAATAAGTTATGAATTTAAAAAAAAAAACGGCGTTTTTTTCAAAATGTTATAACTTTTTCAAAAATTTACCGTTTGCGATCTTTTTTTAAATCTGTTTTTAAATGTACTTTTCGGAAAAAATACAAAAAAAAATTTTAAAGTTTTTTTTTTCAATTAAATAAAAAAAATATCGGGCCACTCCGGGATTAGTGGGGATGAATGCAGAATTGATTGACGTTTTTTATGAGAAAAAAATGGCGAAATTCGAAAAATCTCGAAAAACTGAAAAATTACAAAAAAAACTTTAAATATTTGTTTGTATTTTTTCCGAAAAGTACATTTAAAAACAAATTAAAAAAAAAAAAGATCCCAAACGGTCAATTTTTGAAAAAGTTATAGCATTTTGAAAACAAAAACGGTGTTTTTTTTTTAAATTCATAACTTTTTTTGAGTTGGATGAAAAAATTTGAAAAAATTCTGAAAAACGTCTTTCGTAAGCTAGAAAAAGAAGAAAAACTTTCAGCCAATTCTAAAGGGGTCGGGTTCAAAATTGGTCGAAATGGGATGGAATACCCCATCTGTAGTTTATGTTTTTTTTTGTAGCCATATGCGTGTGTATGTGTGAGTAACAACTTCTGCTCTTAGCTGCCGGCTACATATATGCTGCTTGCTTTAATGTGTAACAGCATAGTGATGTTAATATTCGCTACAATATGTACAGCGACTAAATTGTCTAAATCGACACATTCAAAGAAATCACCGTGACTATTTTACTGTATTCACTTACGTTCCGTTAGCAATCACGCTTAACAAAAAACCGTAATACCCAATCACAGCTCTATCACAGGAATATTTATTTGCGATAAACCTAACCAGCGAACCTGTGATGTATGCTGGGGCTAAGAAGCAGTAAATGGTGCAGTAAACTAAAGTGACGATTTATTCCAAATTTCATCAATAAAAACATTGCCTTAGAAGTTAACTTCAAAAACTGTCCTGTTTTCGTATAAATTTCAAAGCAAGAACCGATTTCCAAAAAATAACATTTTAATGTGCAAATAACCTTTTGATATTTTTTAAACCAGACACGCATAGTCACGTAGTATATTCATAAAAAATGGGAATGGTTGTCTCAAGGTGAATTTTAATTGTTTTTGAAAACAAAATGTGTAAAACTCGCCTAACACACTTAGCACACATTGACATCCATAATAAAAAAAATAATAAATAAATGTAAGGCGCAATCACCTCTGAAGAGATTTTAGGCCGAGCTTCTCTTCCAGTTCGCGTCGTGCTCCTTTTAATTTTTCCTACAAATTGGCGGGAGGGATATGTTTTAGTCCGAGTCTGAACGGCATCTGCAAGGCTGATGAGTTTTCACTGAGAAGCTTTTCATGACAGAAATACACTCGGAGTGCTTGCCAAATCACTGCTGAAGGGCGACCCCGCTTGGAAAAACTTGTTTCTAAATGAAACAACTGGTTTCTAAAATGTTTATGTTGCTTTGACCGGGGCCTGATCCCAGTATATTCGGTGTGGTAGGCGGAACACGCTACCACCACACCACAGCGGCCGCCACATTGACATCCATAACCACGAATAAATTAGATCCCAAATTATGGGGTAAGCATTATTGGTGGCTGTTTAATATTCATAAGCGTGTACTGGATGGTGGAGCCGTGTGTAGAAGTCCACGAAAGTGGGGAAAGCTTCTGACCGCCATTCACCTGGGAATGGCCAGAGCGATTCTTTTACATGCGGTTCAAGTAGCTCACTACTGCCGGTCGCTTGCGGCCAAGTATCCTCTGGGTAGCCGCTAAACATCCCTACAGCGGTGAGCTAATGTGAGAAGGCGACAACCTGGCTAGGCCACTATGACATAATCGGTTTAAGGGCTAGCCGGGGGAGATCTCATCGGCAGCGTTTGTACACCTCTAGGTGCGGCTGCAAGTGGGCGTCTGTCTTGGAGCAAGCGGCTCGCTATATAAACGTTCCAAGTAATGTTTTCACCCCGCTGAGCGGGTTGTGCGCTGGGCTTGGGACCCGCCACGTAAAACCATACTCCAATGAAATATAACAGCAATCCTCGGATAAATACACTCTCTATTGATGGCGACCATGTCAAACGTTTGAAGGACAATGATTGAGGGCATGCACCTGGAACGTCCGCTCCCTGAAAGGGAATGGTGCAGATGCCCGGCTGGTTGATGTCCTCGTCAAAGCAAAATCTGACATCACCGCCATCCAAGAAATACGTTGGACGAAGCAAGGAAGAAAGAAGAACAAAAATTGTGACATCTATTGGAGTGGCCATACGAATAAGCGCAGTTTTGGCGTCGGATTCGTGGTGGGAGAGAGACTTTGTCACCAAGTTCTGGCGTTCACACCTGTGGACGAACGACTCGCCGCTATCCGAATAAAAGCAAAATTGTTTAATAGATCATTCATCTGCGCCCATGCGCCGACAGAGGAGAAAGACGATAAGGTGAAAGACACTATTTATGAACAATTAGAACGCACATACGAGCGCTGCCCCCGTCACGATATAAAAGTCGTGCTTGGTGACTTTAACGCCAGGGTGGGCAAAGAAGTTGAAAAACAACAAGGCCGTGGGCGCTGATGGATTGCCTGCGGAGCTATTCAAGTACGGCGGCGAGGAGTTGGTAAGGCGCATGCAGCAACTTCTTAGCAAAATATGGGCGGACGAGTGCATGCCCGATGGTTGGAATCTAAGTGTTCTTTGCCCATTCCACAAGAAGGAGGATACTGCAAAATGCACCAACTATCGTGGAATCAGCCTTCTCAATATCGCATATAAGATCCTTTCAAGTGTATTGTGCGAAATATTGAAGCCCACCGTGAACCGGCTGATTGGACCTTATCAGTGCGGCTTCAGACCTGGTAAATGTACCATCGACCAAATTTTCACTTTTAAAGCCGCCTTAGACAGCACGAAAAAGAGCTGCCTATATGCCGCTATGTCTGAATTTGGTTTCCCCGCAAAACTTATACGGCTATGCAAAATGACGTTGAGCAACACCATCAGCTCAGTTAGAATTGGGAAGGACCTCTCCGAGCCGTTCGAAACTAAACGAGGTTTCAGACAGGTGACCCTCTATCGTGCGATTTCTTTAATTTGATGCTGGAGAAAATTATACTAGCTGCAGAACTTAACCGCACTGGACCAACGCGCTGTTAGCTCTGCTTACTCCAAACTGGAAAAAGAAGCGGTAAAGATGAGTTTGATGGTGAATGAGGACAAAACAAAGTACCTGCTGTCATCGAGCAAAGAGTCAGCGCACTTCGTTTATTTGGGAACCAGCATCAACACTAGCAACAAAATCCAGCGAAGAATCAATCTTGCCAATAATTACTACTTTGGACTAGGTAGGCAATTGAAAAGTAAAGTCCTCTCTCGGCGAACGAAAATCATACTCTACAAGTCACTTACCGTACCCGTCCTGCTATATGGGGCAGAAGCATGGACCATGACAACAGCAGATGAAGCGGCTTTGGGAGTGTTCGAGAGAAAAGTTCTTCGAAAGATTTATGGACCTCTACACGTTGGCGATGGCGAGTACCGAAGAAGATTTAATGATGAGCTGTACGAGCTATACGCAGACATCAACATAGTCCAGCGAATTAAAACGCAGCGGCTGCGCTGGCTAGGCCATATTATGCGAATGAAAGATGATGTTTCTATCGGAACCCGCCTATGGAAGCAGAGGTAGAAGGCGGCCCCCACTCCGTTGGAAGGACCAGGTGGAAAACGATTTAAACTCCCTTGGTGTGACCAATTGGCGCCGGTTGGCGGAGCGAAGGAGCGACTGGCGCGCCTTGTTGGACGGCCATAACCGTTTAGACGGTTAAGCGCCAATTAAGTAAGTAAGTAAGTAAGTAAGTGTACTTGGATATATCGCACGATCAATAGTTGGGGATTGCATCCATATACATATACATACATACGTCTATGCAAGTTCGTGCAATAAAGAACATGGTGACTTATTTACTTTGCCGTTTTCTACGCAAGGAAAACTAAGCAATTAATATTCGACGCGCATGCGCGCACTAAAATTATAAATATTTCTACCAAATTGAGGTGATTGGAATTTGAAAACAAACAAATGAAAAAACCGACTTTAATCAACATTTGGGGTGAGTAATTGAAGAATCTAATGATTCTCTTCTACGTTGCAACAAAAAGAAGAACAATGTAGAAATATTACAATAGATGGCATATAAGGTAAAATAAGTGAATGAAAGTAAGAAGTTAGACTAAAAATAAAATTTAGAACTGTGATGCAGTGGTGGGTGCTGGGTATCATAGCAAAAGTTGCAGGATAATTTCTGCAGCAAGTTATAAAAATCAAACATGACAATTGCTCGGTAGAATAATAGTTTCAAAACAGCATCGCCACCCGCCCCATCCCCTCCGATTGTAATTATGTATATCACGAAAAGCTTCTAACAAAACTTCAAATGCTTCAAAGTGTAGCTTGGCTTTAATGTCGCCGGCGGTATATCGCGCCAAATTATAATTTAAATTATTATTTAACGTTTTGTAAGATAGAAGCCAAATTTGATATTCGCTATGAGCTTTCCGACTTCGTGCTTCACCAACTTCGACTTTATATCAGGCATAACAAACTATTGTGTGCTAAAAACTGCCCCATATGCAAGCTTTACCTCAGTCATTTTGTCGAAAGAGGACTGGAGATAGGGACTCGCCGGGGTCAGTGGAGTAGTTAACTGCATCACGGTCTTGTTTTTTTTTTGTCAGGAGGACATGAAAGCCGGAAGTTTAATCTCACTGGAATATTTTCAAAGAAAAAGTTGCCCCGATAGAGGAATCGGTGAATAGAATGTAGTGGTACTGGATACTACATTGAGAGACTTCAGCTCTTACCCACATAGCCAAGCGGCTAGTAAAGTCTTGCATTTAGCTGTGGTGTGACTGAGGGTGGTGTGTGCCTGCGATTTCATCCTTTTATGTATGTAAAATAAATATTATTTTATTGGCTTTTGTAGAGATGTTTTAAAAGGCTGACCTCTAAGGGAATGTTCGGGATGTGGGCAGTCTTTTATCGGAAATAAATCCGGCACGCTCGCGCACAGAACCTTCTGGTACTAGCCCGACTGCAGTGGTATAGTTTTTTTCACCCCGCGAACCTTCGGGCCTGTGGCTTTTAACTACCTCTAACGTTACGCAAACCTACTTTGGGAGTATTCAAAGCACCTGAGGTCTCTCAGCACACATGATTACATTTGAGCTGGACCTAGATGGCTTTTAATAAAAAACAAGGCGTCAGTACGAAGTACTCGTGAAGTTCCATGTATAAACATGCAGATGTACGAGTATGTATGTACGTCAGGAAAATTATCCTATTGTTTTTATCGGCTTGTTATCTCATCTCACGCCGATAATAAATTGGTGACAATCCGATTACTTATTGACAACTTTTCCATATCGTATCAATATCTTTTTGATAACAAATCGATTCGAAAATTCGATAAGAAGTCGAATTTTTTTTCGATAACAAAATGGTCACACTCCATTAACAAATAGATAACTTTGTGATAGTTCGATACCAAATCGATTACCATTCGAAAATGAATCGAAACCTACCCATAACCGATTTGTAACACTCCGATCACAAATCGAACATTTTGATAACTTATCGATAAATTTTAGATAAATAATCCACAACTATCCGATAACAAACCGTTAAGTTGCCGATAATATTCGATTACTCATCGATAACCTTTTTTACCGGTAGCAAGTTTTTAAAAAATCGATAAGTCGTCTATACCTCTTCAATGACAAACCGATAACCACCACAAACCAAAAACCACTGTATTAGTTACTTGCGATATATTTCTCAAGCTACAAAAACTACTATGTTCGTCAGCCATTGAGGGCGTTCCAGCTATGGATCCCGAACACATCTCATTGATCGGGATCAGTTCTATGAGAGCTGGCAGTACTCAACTCAATTACACGCGTAATAGGTAACCTGTTATTTACAAACTTTTTTCCCCGAATCCTTTCTAAATTATTAATTTAAAAAATTCAATATAAACTGATGTATATTGGAACGATTTTCCGTCATCCCTTGTCAAATTTGGTTTCGAGACAAACCGGTTTCGGCGTTGTGCCATCATCAGTGTCGATTTTCGTTCTGATCTGTTGTTGTAGTTCATCCTGTATTTATAGTTCGTAGGTACATGAGCAGGTATTTTCAAAATTGATGCTTGTGTATATTTAGTTATGTGTATGTGTTGTGTGTTCATTCAGAACCGAGGGTGGTTTTTACTGATCGATTTGTGTGGCTGACTGAGGCAGGTAAAATGCCCTCATTTTAGTTGTTTGGCCTTCTTTGTCGGTTTGTTGTTTTGGTGCGTTAAGCGTTGTTGTTGTTTCTTTGGCTGTTGTTTTCTTGTAAACAAGTTTTAAAGGCTCGAATATTGTGTCACAAATTGTGTGCATCTGTTCGTTTGTTATTCTCCCATCGAATGCTTTCTGTTTGTAGATTTCCATGTTTTCGAGTACGTTGAGACGTCGGCCTTTGCTCGTCCATATGAATCGCGAAGTTAGACTCTGGTATAATGTTTGGACTCCGTTTTCTTTGTTGTAATCTCTAATGTGTTCTCTGAACCTCGTGCTTATTTGCCGTCCTGTTTGTCCTATGTAACTATGTTGGCATCCGCAGGTAAGATTTTTCGACCTTTTGAATGCTTTGTTAATGTTGTATTTTTAAAAGAAGTTTGCCAATTTATATATTGCTTTTCTAGTATATGTCATAGTCGTCCAGGCGTTATTATTTTCCTTTTCATTATTTCTTTTTGGTTCTCCATGCGTCTTCTGAGCTTATCTACTAGTGCTTTTTTATATCCGTTGTTTGCAGAAATGTTATATATGACTTCAAGCTCTCTCTTATATGCCCCTTGTGTAAGAGGTGTTCTTTCAAGTCTATGTACCAAATGCTTTAATGCTGCATTTTTATGCTGTTGGGCTTGATGGCACAACGCCGAAACCGGTTTGTCTCGAAACCAAATTTGACAATGGATGACGGAAAATCGTTCCAATATACATCATTTATCTACCCTGTCGGAACATCAACAAAACAAAATAAGTCAACAATAAGTCACAATAGTACCTAGTTTTATTAGTGCTTTAAACCATGCCACAAACACGATATATTTCCAATATAAAATGAAATGAGATGTTGCTCTTTAAAAAAAAAACTATAATAGCAATGGCAGTTTCCTCTCAGAATACCCGCCGTGAGTATACAGTCCTCTCTTGTTATTGATATGAGTAACTTTGTTAGTCTAAGGTTGTAAAACCTACACATGATCTTCAGCACTTTACAGTCCAGCGCTTGAATCCAGGCCTTTTCCGCTTGCTCGATCAAGTGTAATTCTCGTGCAATCTAATTTGGACGTCTACAGAGCAAGCTTCGAGGAATGCACCCTTTTTAGCTAGTTCATCCGTTTTTTCATTCCCATCTATTCCCATATGCCCTGGGATCCTATATGGATGTATGCTTCTCCCTATCCCGATTCTTTCCAGATATTTCTTACACTCTAACACGCATTTAAATGCTGTGCTATGCGAGATTATTGCCTTAATTGCTGTTTGGCATATGAAAGTTGACGCGGCTGCAATTAAAGCTATATTCTCCAGTGTTTCTACTGCTTTGGTTACGACTACTAAAAAATAAAAAAAGAGGAAAGACGCGATGACCTCCGAAGAGATTTAAGGCCGAGCTTCCCCTCCAATTTGCGTTGTGCCTCCTTTTCATTTTTCCTACAAATTAGCGGGACGGGACCTACTTGTTTTATGCCGACTCCAAATGGCATCTGCAAAGCAAATAAGTTTTCACTGAGAGCTTTACATGGCAGAAATACACTCGGAGTGCTTGCCAAACACTGCTGAGGGGCGACTCCGTTTAAAAAAATGTCTTCCATTTGAAAAAACTTTTTTCTAAAATTTTGATGTTGCTTTGTCCGGGGCGTGAACCCAGGGTCCTCGGTGTAGTAGGCGGGGCACACTACCATCACACCACGGCGGCCACATGAATCAGCACAGTATAAAGAGGACCCTACTCCTTTCACTACTTGGGAACCATCGGTGTATACGTATATCGCCTTGTCCGACATTTGGGCACCCTTGCGCCAACCATCCACCTCTACTGTAGCTCTAAAAGTACCTTCGAAACGCAGATACAAAATCAGGTAGTCTGTTCATCCTGTAATTGATGACGCTAATCTACTCAGGCCGTATGGTCTGCGCTCAAACTGCCCGGATACACTGAGCCTCGTTGCAGTTGTCAACGCTATGTTCTTTGCCACCAGATCTACAGGCATACATTGTAGCCGTCGGGGCATTAATAGCCTGCATACCCTCTCAAATTTCCGAAAATTTATCCAAATAAATAGCAGCATCAAAACGTTGTTGTTTCATTTACATGCTAAATTTTTACCCTGTTCTGCATTAGTCTTGATTGGAACTCAGCCATTGTCTACATACCCTCTACTAACGTTCGAATCGCTGAACTGTCGAATTAATAACTGCAATATTCAGTATTGCAAATGGTCTTCATTTAGACTACTTTGGGAGTAGTACAATTATTCTTCACCATCACGTACTTCACAAAGGCGTATTTAAATCATACTGATTAGTTATTCCTCAGCTTGCGCTGCTTTTATGCTCTCTGTTTCCTCGTTCGTATATTTCTCCTAAGGTCTAGACTTTCCACGAACATGGAACAGTTGTATAGCATACTTGATTATTTAGCTACATGCGTGTGCATGTGTGAGTGACAAATTCTGCTCTTAGCTGATGACTACATGTATGTACTTATGTGAGATATTTCCTCACTTCGAGCTGCTGGTTATGTGAATGGAATATTCTACGTTGCTTTGTACATAAGTGTGGCTGCTTGCTTTAGTGTGTACATGTACATAAGTGTGGCTGCTTGCTGTTTTTGTTGCTGTGATTATTTACTAACAGCATAGCGATGCCAACATTCGCCACAACATTCAACATTCTGCCTGTGGCTATAAATAAAAAAGTGATCCCGGTGAAATGAAGGAACTGATTTGTTTGCGTGAGAATTTTTTAAACTATTAAAATGAACTTATATAAATGTATGTATTTAGTGAATATATATATAAATATATATGTAATTTAAACATCTAATAACTTATAGGTATGCATGTAAAATGTATGTTCATAAACGATTTTACTTGAGTGCAACGTTTGCGTATGATCGCACATTTTATTTCACATCCGCTCCCTGCCTATTTCCGACGCTAAATGTCATGCACCTGCTTCCACTTCTATTTATTATAATTAAATTCAAAGTCAATTCAAATTAAATTGACGGATATTAACATAAGTAAGAGTCCATTCTCTAGCTGCATACATACGTACATAAATATTAAGTTATAGGCAAATTAACGCACTTTGTTAAGATAGAAATATGAGTAATCGAAATGGCGGTATTAGCGCTTACATGGCTGCCTAATCAAAGGAAATTTTTAAAATTTAAATAACAATGCTTTATGGCGAGCCACAACGAATTTTGTCACATAGTTGCGTTCAACTCAATCTTATACATGATGAGTAGGTTGCACGTATTTTTATGGAGAACGACAAATGGAGTGACTCTGGCGCCATCGGACATACGAAAGTTGGTAATCTTCTACTTTTGATATATGTAAAGCACAAGAAGAAAAGCTCGACATCTGCTTTGGCTACAACAACAACAACTTGTAATGCCACCTGGCGAAAAGTTGAATTCAGCCCTTTCCGAACTGCGATCTTTGAACTGCAAGCCTTTGCACTTTATCAACTTTCAATTGATGATTTTCTTGTCTGACACCTTTTATTAGGTCGGTACTTCAGTATCGATCCAGTCACGTGTCTTTAGAGATGAAGACTGAGAATTACGCTAATGTACTTGGATATGAAAGACCTTCTCGGTATTTTTCTTTTAATTTTAAAGGCAATGAAAGTCTAGACAAAGGGGTAGTTCCTAACCTATGGAAAACTTCAATTGTGGTACCAATAGAGAAAGTCAAGAATACTATAAGAGCTGATGAGATAAGACCTATTAACATGTTAGCGTGTGAGGAAAAGATACTGGAAACTGTAGTTAAAAACCAGCTAGTGAAGTACCTAGATGATAACAAAGTTATTATACCGCAGCAATCAGGCTTTCGGAAAAAACATTCTTGTGAAAGTGCCTTGAACCTTGTTTTAGCTAACTGGAAAGAAGATCTGAGCAGAAATATACATATAATAGCTGTATTCATAGACTTAAAACGTGCTTTTGAGACTATTGATCAAAATTTGTTGCTAAAAAAACTTTATAGCATAGGTGTTACTGAAACGGAGCTAAAATGGTTCCAAGACTTTATCATGAAGAGAAGTCAAAGAACTGTAATTGAATCATCCCCGTCTGAAAAAAGAGAGGTGCCTGTTGGACTTCCGCAAGGGTCTGTCCTGGCACCTATATTGTTTAATATCTATATTAATGATATAACCAATTCTCTAAAGTACTGTGATATTAAACTTTTTGCTGACGATACATTGTTATGCTTAGTGGAGATAATATCACTGAAGTATATATAAAATTACA
Source organism: Eurosta solidaginis (assembly GCF_040869045.1). Taxonomy (NCBI): domain Eukaryota; kingdom Metazoa; phylum Arthropoda; class Insecta; order Diptera; family Tephritidae; genus Eurosta; species Eurosta solidaginis. Next base: position 91,696,490 of record NC_090319.1, on the reverse strand, counting down.
AGAAGACTTAAATAGAGTATATGATTGGTTATGCTCGAATAGATTGAGACTCAGTAAAAGCAAAACAAAATTTATGGTTATTTCAAGAAGGAATTTTCAAAACAATGAGTTACCACTTCTAAATATAAACAACGAAGCTATTGACAAAGTCAGTACTATCAAGTACTTAGGAATCAAAATCGATGATAAACTCAACTTTAGTGAGCACATCGATTACACGGTTGGGAAAATAGCCAAAAAGATATATTTCATGCAAAGAACCTTCAAGTACTTAAGTAGACGACGGTACAAGGTAATGGTTTACAGATCGATAATCGAACCTCACTTCATATATTGCCCAACATTATTCTTCATTATGAGAGATAACCAAATTTACAAATTGCAAAAGCAACAAAACCAAGCTATGCGATTTATTCTTAGGAAACGTTATGACACAACTATCAGAGATATGCTCGCCACTCTAAATTGGCTAAGCATTAAACAGGTACTGTTTTATCATACGATGAATTTTATTAGAAACATAATAGAAGGCAACTTGCCTGATTATTTGAAAAGTAACATAAAATATGTAAGAAATGTTCATTCCATAAATACAAGAAGAAGAAATAATTTTACTTTACCTGCTTATAGAACAGAAGCAGACAAATTTATTTTGTACTATAAAGGATTAAAATTCTACAATGAATTACCAAATGATGTTAAATATAGTATCATAAGTGAATTTAAACACAAATTGTACAATTACTGTAGAACACTGCCATTCTAGTGCAAGATGGACTAACTTTCGAATCATCAATAGCATTGCATACATCCCGATTACTCTACGCTGGCACTAGGAAGCTTTCCCACGTATGAAAAAGTAGCCGAAGCTCATACTGTAACGCATCACTCATCCTAGTAAGTGTATCGCCGTTCAGATGTTGCCTTCGCACTTTAAATACGTTAACAGCGTCAGAAACAACTGGCAAAATCCTTTCATTGGTGTCATTCGTCTGCTACCCATCTTTTACTCCATTTGTGCAGTCAATAGATGCAGATAAATTAATTTAATTAGATTATATATTAATTACTATATATAGGTATAAGCTAGGCTTAGTATAAGCTGTAAGAAATAAATAAATTAAATTAAATTTAAAAAACCCGTTTCTTGAGGTGGGCTTTTGGTAATTATTTTACTTACGATTGGGCACATCATGAAGGCCTTCGAAGTTATAAGCTGGAGACGGTCTAAGAGTGATTACGTTTCTTTAGGCTATTTCGAGCCAAGTTGCAGACAGAATTTTTCAATATCTTAATGAAGTAGTACAGTAAGAGCTTACTAGTCCTACCATTATGAGTACAGATTTAACCGCTCAGCAGCTTGCCGCAACGTCATTTTGCGTTCGGTGCCAGCCTACAAAGGGCTGGATGGAACTATGTAACATACAATACAGGGTCAAGTAGAGGTCCCATAAAGCCCACACTGAGTGAAAACATAGTATTTATGTGCTAACATCGTTCACATACGCGGTTTGTACGACTTGGCTTATCAATATGCGACGGACGGATGAGTTGAGGGTGAAAGGTGTCGAACATTTATTCTTGAGTGAATGAACGGTGGTCGATCGCGGCAGTAGCCAAACAACTGCGGTATTCTAGGCCTGAGTAAGCCCGGAACGGCAACATTAAGACACCAGCGGATTAAGGGAATGTTAGGAGCGGTCAATGGACGTAGTATCAGGGGGCAAGGGACTGAACCAACTACGCATCAGAATAACCCAAAGATGCAGAAACGATCCTTTTTTTTATATTCTGGCGTTTACACCTACAACTTGGGGTAGTAGTTGACAGTATCTGTAGTTTGGCAGTTCGGTCATATAGAAATACACTGCGAGGACTAAGGTCAGCGTTGGCTCACTCTCTAAACATAGCTGCACGATATATATTTAAATGGTGACAGAATGGAGGACGGAGTGCTAACAACCGTATCTTCGTAGACAGATCTGTGGGCCTGAAAAGGGTCGTCATTTAACTACTGACTAGCGAGAAATTCTGCGTGTCGTTCTAGCAAAGCGACGCGTGCCAATACATCACCCCTTTTACTCAGTCAGCCAGAGGAAGAAAAGTTATACCTCGAAAACATCAGCCCCCGCCACAGTACGTGAAAAATGGTGTTCTCGCTCATATATAGAGCTTAGCGTTGGTTTCAAAAGACAGGCAAAGGCAAAGTAAAAGGTGGCGGTATAAAACACTAACGGAATGAAGCCATAAAAATTGTTTCGAAAGGCAATGTGAGAATCCGTAGGTGCACATACAGACCACTCCAGGTTCGAAAATTGTATACACATCCTAGATACATGGACCAATAGCCTCTGACAGAATATTTTCTCTACAGCGACCTCAGAGGTGTCGGCGCGTGTAAGGTGCTTTGAAGAAAAGAGACCACAATAAACGTATTGCCTCTTACTTTCCAGCTATCAACTCTGGTTATAGGAGATTCTATAGCTGAGGTAATATCAAGAACATCCCACCGAATTCTATATTGAAACATTGTCTATATCTTGTTGGTTGATGTTTGCTAAATATAAAAATATAGTTTCAATTTCGTCATTCCAATTCTTTCAAGGCCAAAAAGAACCCCCATTCATGAAGACAAAAACTTAACCTATTCATACACAAAAAGTTTTACATTTTTGCCTAAATAAATTGCCTAATTGCCTAATTTGTAAGCTGTGCTAAAAAACGTACTAAAAATTTGCACTCAATACTTGTGATATCTGACGCTTTGGCGCATTTTCCAAATTCTTTAATGAATACAAACCAATATACCGTCACATTTGTAGGCACCTAAATACCACAGACCGACGTGCCCAACTTGAAGCTGACATTTGTAAGAAGCATTTGGTTAAGTTGTGCAAACAAATTTCAATCAAACAATTGTAGATAAAAACGACAGGCTAATATAGGGTTTTGAAAAAAGAAACCCCCCAAAGTATAGAAGCCAACAATTGTAGCAGTTTTAAGGCAACAACAAGAACGAAAACGCGAAATAAAAAGAGCAAAAGACCGTGGCACATCAAAAAGTTGGCTAAGCTAATGGCTAGATGTACAAATACTAAAGTGTTTACATATGTACATTAGACTGGGTCGATTTATTAACCTATATCGCGCCATCGACTTTTCGATAGGATTTGGGCTCAGGAAAAAAAGTTTCACTACGCATACCAAAAAAAATAATTAAATTTTTAAGTGGTTAAGGGGGTGGTAGTATAAAATTTACCTGTTGTTCCTGGCGGGATGTAGCTATGGTGGATGCGGCGACAATGGCGATGATGTGGTGGTGATGGTTAATTATGGTGGTTGTTCTCCTGAGAACTTGTCAATGGTGGAGGTATGTCCACGGAGTTTAAATACCTTTGGATTGCGTTGCTTTTTTCAGATGGATTTCTAATTTATAATAAGCACTAGAACCGGCTGTTACAAAGAGTACACTTTTTTTCTTTAAAGAAACTACTTCTTCAATAAAAGGAGATTTTACAAAACTTTATTTAGTTTTCGGCAATTCAAATGCGCACACACGAGATGAGATAAAAATTCGAATTAATAATAAAAATATAAAAAGGAATGTCAAAGCAATAATAAATATATGTATGGGTATATAGTCACATCTGTCAACCCATTGTTGGGGTTGCCAGAGAGGTGAAATACGCTGGCGTGTTAGCGTACAATACAAACGTCTCAAATACTTAAAGTTAATAAGGAATATGTACGTAATATAGAATATACGTATTTGTACATGCAAATAATTCAAGATGCATACTTATACGTAAAAGGTACATATGTAAATAACTTCAATATAAAATTCAGGTAAATTCATTTAAATTCATGTTTAGGATTTCTTAAGCCTAATTTCTATTAAATAGGAGGGTTGGCTGTTGGCGACTACGACAGTCGCTCAAACATCGTCCCCGCCCTAGGCGCGTTCAGCGGCTAGAGCCTCTTGCAGCTCTTGAAGAGTCCGTAGCGCATCTCGTACGAGGAGGTCAGACACCTTTCCCCTGAAAGTGGCAGTTTGCAGCCCTTGAGCGGTGCACCGAACGGTGCGTCGAGCGGCAGTAGATGCTGGCGGTTGTGCTTCGGTAGCTGGACGAGACCGAGAGATAGCTGGGCGAGAACGGGGTCACACGGTGGGGGCAGAGGGTACCTGAGGTGGTACTACTTGGCACCCAGCCCGGGGTGCCTAGGTATGACGTGGGATGCTCGGGGTTGCATCCCGTCGATGTAGCAGAGAGTGATGTCGTAAGCCGCAAGTTCGGCAGCGATCATGTGATCTGCATTCATCTGTGGCGTGCGATAGCGCTAAGCAATTTAGGCAGAATTTATGCGCCCTCGCGAGAATCCATCGTTGTGGCGGCTTCAGTTTCTTGAAGACTCTGCAATTGCGAAGAGCGTGGGTTTGCATACATACGCGGCATCGTCGGTAGTCGATTTGCAGCGGCGGGCTGCGCGCGACCACTGCTGACCGCAAGGAGTTTCGGGGTGCCCGTTGCTGATCGCGATTCATGACAATCTGAAAGTATAGTTGTAAATACCTTTTAGGTGAGAGAAATGTTAAGGCAGGGAGTTTCAGTTGGCATTATGTTGCGAAATACGACTATTAGTGACGGCGATGTGGTAAGAGTGGACAGAGGTGGTTTGAGAGTAGCTACGAATTCTCCGGGGTTGCCCGAGAGGGTGGGCTTCCAATCTGAGGGAGGAAACCGAGCTTGACAAGTGGTCGTGTGAGGGTGCCGGTTTGAGTACGAACGTCAAAAACACGTATATGGCCGTCAGGACCTGGATAAATTTTTTCAATACGTCCAAGGCGCCATTCAGTCGGGGGAAATGAGTCGTCGTGAATGCAGACACACTCACCGACCTTGGGTTCGGGTTGTGGATTTTTCCACTTCTGCCTGGAGATCGTTTAGGTAGTCTTCCTTCCACCTTTTGCTGAACTGATGATGTAAGCCTTTTACCCTGTCCCATCGGTTTATAAGAGATAAATCCGCGTGATCCACTTCAGGGATAGCGAGGAGAGCGCTATCTCGGAGAAAGTGGCTGGGGGTCAGCGCGGTAAACTCTGTGGGATCTTGGGATAAAGATGAGATAGGACGAGAGTTTAATACGGCTTCAATTCTTACCAAGAGGGTGGTAAATTCTTCAAATGTGAACTTGTGGGCTCCTGCAGTCCTCTTGAAGTGCAGTTTGAAACTCTTCACTGCAGACTCCCACAAGCCGCCCATGTGGGGAGCTCCGGGCGGAATGAATTTCCAATTGATGCCCTGGGGAGAGTATTTTGCGATTACTTCTTGAGAGGCAGTTTTCATGAAGTCAACGAACTCCTTTTCGGTCGCTCTTTTAGCTCCAATAAACGTTTTGCCGTTGACACTCATCATTGTGGCAGGATATCCACGACGTCCGACGAAGCGAGCGAATGCTGCGAGAAAGGCATTTGTTGTTAGGTCCGAGCACAGCTCAAGGTGGACAGCTTTTGTCACGAAACAGACAAAAAACGCCACGTAGCCTTTCAGTAAGGTGTGAGACCTTAGCAAGGAGGCTTTTATTTGAAAAGGCCCCGCAAAGTCGACACCGGTAGTGGTAAAAGGCGGAGCGTATGTGCATCGTTCCGGGGGCAAGGTCGCCATGATTTGCGATCGCATTTGCTGCTTGGGGAGGGTACAAGTTTTGCACTGATGTATGCATCTCTTTATGAGGGGTTTGAGTCGTGGAATATAGAGATCCTGTCTGAGGCATTGCTGCAAGAGACGTATTTCGGCATGGAGGAGAAGTTCGTGGAGGTACTGTATATAGAGGACAGCGAATCTAGATTTCTCCGATATAATAACGGGGTGTTTTTCATTGTAAGTCAACGTCGAATGAACTAGTCTACCATGAACCCTGAGGAGCCCGTTTTCATCGAGGTATGGGTTGAGGGTTAGTAGAGAGCTTTTATTAATGGGTTTTGCATTGCCTAAGCATGCTCTTTCGCGAGGAAAATATCGGGTTTGCGTTAACGTCACAAGTTTATTTTTCGTTTTGCGGAGATCTTGATGAGACAGAGAGGGAGTGTAAGCGGGTTTAATGCCTCGAATTCGGTCCTTGAGATTATTAATGAACCTGAAGGCATATGCCATGACCCTGAGGGCGCGAGGAAAAGAGGAAAATCGATCCAATACATCGGGGTCATCTTCAACTGTGTATAGTGCTTCGACTCAGCGCATTTCAGGCGGGTTGATGCTGCGGGTAGATGGTTTTGGCCAAGCTTCGGGGGGCTGGGTCAGCCACGCAGGGCCATTCCACCACAGCGAAGAATTTGCCAAGTCCATGGGTTTGCATCCTCTTGTGCCCATATCTGCTGGATTGTCGCGACTGCCTACATGCTTCCAGGAGGCGCTTCCGACGAGATGCATAATTTCAGCTGCTCGATTGGATACGAAAGTTTTCCAAGCGTGGGGAGGCTTTTCGAGCCATGCTAACACAATTTCCGAGTCAGACCACATGTAAAGATTTTTAAGAGAGAGCTCGAGATGGGATTTTACGACGGCGATTAGTCGGGCAAGGAGTTGAGCTGCACATAGTTCTAGTCTTGGAAGACTGCTAGTGCGAAGAGGGGCAACCTTGCCTTTAGCGACCAGAAGGTGGGACGACGTGGTGGCACTGTGGGTTGTTCGCAGATATATAGTGGCGCAATATGCCTTTTCTGACGCATCGCAGAAGCCATGCAGTTCAACCTGCTGGTTCGGGATGTAGTCAACCCATCGAGGTATCTTTATATTTGAGATGTTGGGTAAATTTTTTGCGAACTGCGTCCATTTCATGAAGCGGAGGGGCTTCACTGGTTCGTCCCAGCCAGTTCCGTCTATCCATAGCTCTTGGAGTAAAATCTTGGCCTGAATCATAATCGGCGTAAGCCACCCTGCGGGGTCAAAAAGTTTTGCGACCGAGGAGAGAATTTGTCGTTTTGTACTAGCGGATGAGAGGGTATTGAGTCCACTGTATACGAAAACGTGTCGGTCAGAGCGTTCCACTGTATGCCGAGAGTTTTGGTGTTGCTTGCTTTCTCGAATTCCAAAAGATTGGTATCTAGCAAGTCCTCTTCTTTGATGTTTTTTATTATACTGGGGTGATTGGCCGTCATTTTCCTTAATGGAAATCCTGCTGACGCTAACACTTGGATGACTTGGGGGAGAGATGTTTCAGCAGAGAGAATTTATGGCTGCCAGAGAGAATGTCATCTACATATGTTTCTTTCGTCAAAACAGGGACGGCTTTGGGGAAAGTTTCTTCTACATCTTTGGCCAGTTGGTGAAGAGTACGTATGGCAAGGTAGGGGGCACAGTTCACACCAAATGTTACTGTTTTCAGACGATAGTCTTTTATGGGGTCGCTCGGAGATGAGCGAAAGACGATCCTCTGATAGTCTCTGTCGTCTTCATGCATTATGATTTGACGATACATTTTCTCTACGTCTCCGTTAAAAACAAATTGGTAGGTACGCCACTTGAGAATCAGAAGCATCAGATCGGGCTGGAGGGTAGGGCCGGTATAAAGAACGTCGTTAAGCGCATGTCCAGATGCCAACTTTTTTGAGGCGTTAAACACGACCCGCACCTTTGATGTCTTTTTCTCGGGTTTGACAACTGCGTGATGAGGAAGATAAAATGAGAAGCATTTTCCTCCATCAAATTTTTCATAGGAGCCGGTTTCCTCCATATGATCGAGGGTGAGGTATTCTTCTAGAACACTATCATATTGAGTTTTTAAATCCCCTTTCTTGTGGAAACTTCTCTCCATTCCAAGAAACTGGCTTAGAGCTGAAGACCGAGAGTGGGATAATGAGATTGACTCTGGGAAGCTGGGTTTAAACGGCAGCCTTACGATATATTGACCATTATCATCGCGTGAGGTTGTGGCTGCGTAGAAATTCTCGCAAAACTCGTCTTCTGGGGTTATTTGGGGTTTGGTGGGAACTTCCTCCAATTCCCAGAATTTACGCAATAGAGAGTTAAGATCTTCGTTCGACACTTCTGACACTTGCATGCAGAAAGCGTTTACCATCACAGGGGCTCTACCGCTCAGAATCCATCCAAAAATGGTTTTCTGCGCTAGAAGATGGGGGGAAAGTTTCTCAACGCCATTTTGGATGATTTGCGGTATTACATCACTGCCTAGGACGAGATCTATTTGCGAGGGGGAGGGACAGTTCGAGTCTGCGAGGTTGAGGTGTGCCCATTTTGCTTGAAGCTCGCTAGTGAGCTTAAGCGAGGGGAGCATTTTTGTTAGCCGGGGTAATACTATTGCCTCTGCACTTATTCTGGTTTTAAAATCGGGGGATACCAAAGTCAGAGAGCACAATTTGTTTGAGTCCTGAACTACCTTGCCGCCCATCCCTGATATTTCAAATCTAGAGGGTTTGAATGGGAGCTTGAGTCTATCTTGGGCTCTGGTAGAGATAAAGGTTCGTTCAGATCCCTGATCCACAAGAGCTCTTAGTTTACAAATTTCTCCTTTATGCTCTACGGGAACGATAGCCGTGGGTAAAATTATTTCACAATCGTTTTCGGAATAAAACGATTGCACTTGGCTTTTCTGCGAGCATGAAGGGCTTTCATCCAGAGCATTGGCTTGATCGGGAGTATTACCGGGTGAGACTGTGGAATTCGTGGTCGTGGCTTGTGAGGCTGTCCTTTGCAATCGTGAGGGTTGTCTTTTCGGCACTTGAGATGTGTCTTCGTGAAGAACTGAGTTGTGCCGATCTTGACATTGATTGCAAGTTTGAGTACTGGAACAGTCTTTCAATATGTGTGACTGAGAGAGGCAATTGAAACACATATTGTTTTCTCTCACAAATCTTCTGCGATCAGAGGTCGACAGCTTCTTAAATTTGAAGCAACCTATAAGGGGGTGAGATGAGGTTTTACACATAGCGCACTTGTACATTGTCCGCTGCTCTGTCATATGAGACTGGGTGTGGTAGGTCGATCTATTTTGAAAGGGATGCGACTGCTGGGGTTTGAATGATGGCCTAGCTTGTGGGGTGGCTTTAAATTTATTTGGTCGCCATTGATCGACTCGCTCTACGACTTCATATCGAGTTGTGAGGAACTGGACCATTTGGGACTAGTTAGTAAGTTCTCTTCTTGAAGTCAGAGACTGCTCCCATAACGTGACTGTATTTTCAGGGAGTTTAGAGGTCACGAGATAAATAAGTATGGGGTCCCAGTTATCTGTGGACACCTGTTGCGTGGCGAGAATCTGAAGACAATTATTTACTGAGGATTGCAATTTTTGGATATCTTCACTGTTTTCCGTAGTGATAGTTTTTAAATTCATCAGGGCCCGTATTTGATTATCTACGAGAACTCGTCTGTTCTCGTATCGGGCCTTTAGGGCTTCCCACGCTAAGGCAAAGTTGTCGTCAGTCAAGCGGAATTGATTGACTATTTGAGCTGCCTTTCCTTGGGTTTTGTATCTGAGGTGATACAATTTTTGCGCTTGGGAGAGTTTGGGATGGTTAATATAAACGGCTGTGAACATGTCACGAAATGGGGGCCATTTTTCATAACCACCATAAAATATTTCGGTATCGCAGGGAGGGATTTTTAGTGAAATACCGGAGTTGTCGGATGGACCTGGTGTGTCGGTAGGGGGCGCGGGTGCATTTGCTTGTTTAAGCAACTGAAGCTGGTCTTCTATCTGGGCTTTTGTGTCTTCATACGCTATGAGACAGGACCTGTATGTGCTATTAGCAGATGTTGGAAAATCTTCGGTCAGGTCCTGATCTGGGGTTTCGACAATCTTATCGAAGACGGTTTGGACTCTATTCCAGAATTTTTCTATGTTTGAGTTTTTTATTTTGAGTGAGGACTCCGTGTTGTCTTGGAGCGACGTCGACCTAAACCGAGCACAATATTCCATAAAATTGTCCGTTTCGGATGTAAATTTTTTGGGGGCAGACGAGATTTTAAATTTTTTAACTCCTTGAGTATTGGAGCCACCTTTTTTGGTTTCATCATCACTCATTTTTGAGCTTTGTTTTATGACGCTTAGAGTTGAGAATTAACAAAAAATTTAACTTCAGAGAGAAAACTTTTTTTTTTTTTTTTTGAAGAGAGAGTATTTGCTTTTAACTATGTGAGGGAGTTACGTTTAAATATTCACGTTAAATAGCAAGAGAGAATACTTTTCAAAACCAAAAAAAAGTTTTTAAGTTAAATTTATTTGAGAGTGAGACTGAGCAAATTTGACCACTGTGCTGCGTTTGCACTGTATTTAATGCGTATATATGGGGGAGAATTAAATATACGTGGGAAAAATTATGTGAGATATATGTATATACACGTATTAAAAAGTATCTCGAGGGTAAATTATTATAATTTTGATACGTGAAATTAATTCGTATGAGATTATCTAAAAAGGTGTCTTTTTTTTTTGTTTTTTTGTTTTCGGTGTGACTTAGAGGAGTCTTATTTAGCTTCGATTTGTTGGACTGTAGAGGCTTTGAGGAGAGAGCAATTGGTAGCTTATCGAAATTCTTAATGGGGATTGAGAATTTATAGCGTGCAAATTTAATACGAGAAACTTGCTATTACACGCACTGCACCACTCTTGTACCACTGTGCACGAGATTTTATTTCACCGCTTATGTCGCTTTCTTTCTTTTGTATATCCGTATGTATGTATACGCAAGTATGGAGATTTAAAAATATTTTTTGCGTTTTGTATTAATTTAAATAGGGATAAATAAGAAAACTGTAGAGGTTTTGCTATGATAAACAGCAAGAGAAGACACTGTATCGATTTAAGAGGGATTAAATAATTTTAGAGCGATATACAACTGTCGAAAAATGCCGATGCCGAAAAAATTATTTGAGAGGTAAAATCGATATACGTGCCCACTGTACTAGCTTAGTTTTTCTTATTATGTTTTGCACATATACCGTACTGAGTTTTGCAATATGGGGTTATTGCTGTATATATATAATCACCAATCCTCGAGAGTCAAATTTTTCCGCTCTATATATATTTTTTCGTATGGGGGTGTATTTCCGTACTGGTAAGTAGGTATTAAATTCGATTTAATACTCACGGTTTACGAAAAGGGCGAAGCTACTGCGTTTTTCTTGCGCTGGTTTCCTTAGTGGCGTCGAAGGACCACTGGTTAAGGGGGTGGTAGTATAAAATTTACCTGTTGTTCCTGGCGGGATGTAGCTATGGTGGATGCGGCGACAATGGCGATGATGTGGTGGTGATGGTTAATTATGGTGGTTGTTCTCCTGAGAACTTGTCAATGGTGGAGGTATGTCCACGGAGTTTAAATACCTTTGGATTGCGTTGCTTTTTTCAGATGGATTTCTAATTTATAATAACCACTAGAACCGGCTGTTACAAAGAGTACACTTTTTTTCTTTAAAGAAACTACTTCTTCAATAAAAGGAGATTTTACAAAACTTTATTTAGTTTTCGGCAATTCAAATGCGAACACACGAGATGTGATAAAAATTCGAATTAATAATAAAATATAAAAAGAAATGTCAAAACAATAATAAATATATGTATGGGTATATAGTCACATCTGTCAACCCATTGTTGGGGTTGCCAGAGAGGTGAAATACGCTGGCGTGTTAGCGTACAATACAAACGTCTCAAATACTTAAAGTTAATAAGGAATATGTACGTAATATAGAATATACGTATTTGTACATGCAAATAATTCAAGATGCATACTTATACGTAAAAGGTACATATGTAAATAACTTCAATATAAAATTCAGGTAAATTCATTTAAATTCATGTTTAGGTTTTCTTAAGCCTAATTTCTATTAAATAGAAGGGTTGGCTGTTGGCGACTACGACAGTCGCTCAAACATTAAGGTTTTTTTCTTTATCTACTAAAAAAATTTTCATTTGATTGTAAAATTTTCATGTATACCCTGTCCGACCCAAAAATGTCCGCTAAAAACGTTGGCGATAACAGTTTTTTGAAAAAGAAAATATTTTTTGAAAATTCTTTTAGTAGGTCATGAAAAAAACCTTAAAAATCAATGTCGAAAAAAGTTAAAAAAAATTAAATTTCGCAGGCTCGAAAATTATTTTTTTGGGTATGCGTATTGGAACTTTTTTTTCCTGGGCCCAAATCCTATCGAAAAATCGATGGCGCGATATCGGTTAACTTTCGTCCATACAAATCGACCCACCCTAATGTAAATGTATATGTTTGTATATACAAAAGAAATAATTGCTAACTTAAATGTAAATTGTTAACAAAAAATCTAATTTGTAGGAAACAACTTTGAGCCGCAACTTAAAATGTTTGCTTTAAAAATTTTCTCACGCAAAAAGTGTACGAAGCGGCACTAATAACAAGAGCTACAGAAATAACACATTTACAATAACAACAACAAAAGAACATTATACATAAAGGAAATGCAGCATAATTGTCAAAGTGTGGTGCACCAGCAACAGCAACAATAACAAACAACAAAATACAAAACGACAGTAATTAAGACCAAAAGCAAGACGCAGAAAGTCAAACACTAAAATAAATAACACCAACAAAAGTTGAAAAATTTGTCTTGCAATAATACGAGTACAAAAATTCTAACCAATCAAGTTTTCAGGAAAAAGTAATAAACCAATACCAACAACTTCATGATACATGCAGCGGGGGATTAATGAAGGTTCGAAAAGCCACGGAATATATTTATACTCAGCTGAGCAGACCTCACAGAGTATATTAATTTTGTTCGCATAACGGTACCCCGTAACGGCATAAACTAATTGAGATAGATATAGACTTCTATTTATCAAAATGATCTATGCGAAAAAAGAAATTAATTTAGCCATGTCTGTCCGTCCGTCAGTGCGTCTGTCCGTAAACACGATAACTTGAGTAAATTTTGAGATATCTCAATGAAATTTGGTATGTAAGTTTCCGGACACTCATCTCACATCGCCATTTAAAATGAACGAAATGGGACTATAACCACGCCCACGTTTTGGATATCGAAAATTTCGATAAACCGAAAAAGTGCGATAATTCATTGTCAAAGACGGATAAAGCGATGAAACTTGGTAGATGGGTTGACCTTATGACGCAGAATAGAAAATTAGTAAAATTTTGGACAATGGGCGTGGTAGCTTAGTATGTTATGTTCGGTTATACCCTAACTTAGCCTTCCTTACTTGTTATACTCAGTTGAGCAGAGCTCACAGAGTATATTAACTTTGATTGGATAACGGTTGGTTGTACAGGTATAAAGGAATCGAGATAGATATAGACTTCCATATATCAAAATCATCAGTATCGAAAAAAAATCTGATTGAGCCATGTACGTCCGTCCGTCCGTCTGTCCGTTAACACGATAACTTGAGTAAATTTTGAGGTATCTTGATGAAATTTGGTATGTAGATTCCTGGGCACTCATCTTAGATCGCTATTTAAAATGAACGATATCGGACTATAACCACGCCCACTTTTTCGATATAGAAAATTTCGAAAAACCGAAAAAATGCGATAATTCATTGCCAAAGGCGGTTAAAGCGATGAAACTTGGTAGATAGGTTGAGGTTGTGACGCAGAATAGAAAATTAGTTAGAGTTTGTACAATGGGCGTGGCACCACCCACTTTTACAGGAAGGTAATTTAAAAGTTTTGCAAGCTGTAATTTGGCAGTCGTTGAAGATATCATGATGAAATTTAGCAGGAATGTTACTACTATTACTATATATGTGCTAAATAAAAATTAGCAAAATTGGATGAAGAACACGCCCACTTTTTAAAAAAAAATTTTTTTTTAACTCAAATTTTATCAAAAAATTTAATATCTTTACTGTATATAAGTAAATTAAGTCAAAATTCAACTCCAGTAATGATATGATGCAACAAAATACAAAAATAAAAGAAAATTTCAAAATGGGCGTGGCTCCGCCCATTTTCATTTAGTTTGTCTAGAATACTTTTAATGCCATAAGTCGAACAAAAATTTACCAATCCTTCTCAAATTTGGTAGGGGCATAGATTCTATGACGGTAACTGTTCTCTGTGAAAATGGGCGAAATCGGTTGAAGCCACGCCCAGTTTTTATACACAGTCCACCGTCTGTCCTTCCTCTCGGCCGTTAACATAATAACTTGAGCAAAAACCGATATATCTTTACTAAACTTAGCCCACGTACTTATCTGAACTCACTTTATCTTGGTATAAAAAATGGCCGAAATCCGACCATAACCACGCCCACTTTATCGATATAGAAAATTACGAAAAATGAAAAAAATGCCATAATTCTATACCAAATACGAAAAAAGGGATAAAACATGGTAACTGGATTGGCTTATTGACGCAAAATATAACTTTGGAAAAAACTTTGTAAAATGGGTGTGACACCTACCATATTAAGTAGAAGAAAATGAAAAAGTTCTACAAGGCGAAATCAACAGCCCTTGGAATCTTGGCAGGAATACTGTTAGTGGTATTGCATATATAAATAATTTAGCAGTACCCGAGAGATGATTTTCTGGATCACCTGGTCCACATTTTGGTCGATATCGCGAGAACGCCTTCACATATACATCTAAGGGCCACTCGATTTTAAAACCCTCATTAATACCTTTAATTTGATATCCATATCGTACAAACACATTCTAGAGTCACCCCTGGCCCACCCTAATGGCGATATCTCGAAAAGGCGTCCACCTATAGACCTAATGCCCACTCCCTCTTAAAATGCTCAGTAACACCTTTCGTTTGATACCCATATCGTACAAACATTCTAGAGTCACCCCTGGCCCACCCTAATGGCGATGTCTCGAATAGGCGTCCACCTATAGACCTAATGTCCACTCCCTCTTAAAATGCTCAGTAGCACCTTTTGTTTGATACCCATATCGTACAAACATTCTAGAGTCACCCCTGGCCCACCCTAATAGCGATATCTCTAAAAGGCGTCCACCTATAGACCTAATGCCCACTCCCTCTTAAAATGCTCAGTAACACCTTTCGTTTGATACCCATATCGTACAAACATTCTAGAGTCACCCCTGGCCCACCCTAATGGCGATATCTCGAAAAGGCGTCCACCTATAGAACTAAGGATTATTCCCTTTTAAAATACTCATTACCACCATTCATTTGATACCCATATCGTACAAACACATTATAGAGTCACCCCTGGCCCACCCTAATGGCGATATCTCGAAAAGGCGTCCACCTATAGACCTAATGTCCACTCCCTCTTAAAATGCTTAGTAGCACCTTTCGTTTGATACCCATATCGTACAAACATTCTAGAGTCACCCCTGGCCCACCCTAATAGCGATATCTCGAAAAGGCGTCCACCTATAGACCTAATGCCCACTCCCTCTTAAAATGCTCAGTAACACCTTTCGTTTGATACCCATATCGTACAAACATTCTAGAGTCACCCTTGGTCCACCTTTATGGCGATATCTCTAAAAGGCGTCCACCTATAGAACTAAGGATTATTCCCTTTTAAAATACTCATTACCACCTTTCATTTGATACCCATATCGTACAAACACATTATAGAGTCACCCCTGGCCCACCCTAATGGCGATATCTCGAAAAGGCGTCCACCTATAGACCTAATGCCCACTCCCTCTTAAAATGCTCAGTAACACCTTTCGTTTGATACCCATATCGTACATACATTCTAGAGTCACCCCTGGCCCACCCTAATGGCGATATCTCGAAAAGGCGTCCACCTATAGACCTAATGCCCACTCCCTCTTAAAATGCTCAGTAATACCTTTCGTTTGGTACCCATATCGTACAAACACATTCTAGAGTCACCCCTGGCCCACCCTAATGACGATATCTCGAAAAGACGTCCACCTATAGACCTCATGCCCACTCCCTCTTAAAATGTTCAGTAACACCTTTCGTTTGATACCCATATCGTACAAACATTCTAGAGTCACCCTTGGTCCACCTTTATGGCGATATCTCGAAAAGCGCGTCCACCTATAGAACTAAGGATTACTCCCTTTTAAAATACTCATTACAATCTTTCATTTGATACCCATATCATACAAACACATTCTAGAGTCACCCCTGGCCCACCCTAATGGCGACATTTCGAAAAGGCATCCACCTATAGACCTAATGCCCACTCCCTCTTAAAATGCTCAGTAACACTTTTCGTTTGATACCCATATCGTACAAACATTCTAGAGTCACCCCTGGCCCACCCTAATGGCGATATCTCGAAAAGGCGTCCACCTATAGACCTAATGCCCACTCCCTCTTAAAATGCTCAGTAACACCTTTCATTTGATTCCCATATCGTACAAACACATTCTAGAGACACCCCTGGTCCACCTTTATGGCGATATCTCGAAACGGCGTCCACCTATGGAACTAAGGATCACTCCTTTTCAAAATACTCATTAACAGCTTTCATTTGATACCCATATCGTACAAACATATTCTAGAGTCACCCCTGGTCCACCTTTATGGCGATTTCTCGAAAAGGCGTTCACCTATAGAACTAAAGCCCATTCCCTTTTAAAATACTCATTACCACCTTTCATTTGATACCCATATCGTACAAACACATTCTAGAGTCACCCCTGGTCCACCTTAATGGCGATATCTCGAAAAGGCGTCCACCGATAGATCTAAGGCCCACTCCCTCTTAAAATGCACAGTAACACCTTTCATTTGATACCCATATCGTACAAACAAATTCTAGAGTCAGCCCTGGTCCACCTTTATGGCGATATCCCTAAATGGCGTCCATCCATAGAACTATGGCCTACTCTCTCTTAAAATACTCTTTAATACCTTCCATTTGATACACATGTCATACAACCACATTCCAGGGTTACCCTAGGTTCATTTTCCTACATGGTGATTTTCCTTATTTTGTCTCCATAGCTCTCAACTGAGTATGTAATGTTCGGTTACACCCGAACTTAGCCTTCCTTACTTGTTTTTGCTTAATTTTATATTGGCCACCGTAGTGTGGTGGTAGCGTGCTGCCCTTACCACACCGAATATACTGGGATCGCGTCCAAGACAAAGCAACATACCAATTTTAGAAACAAATTTTTTCAATTAGAAGTAGATTTTTCTAAGTAGGGTCGCCCCTCGGCAGTGTTTTGACAAGCAGTCCCAGTGTATTTCTGTCATGAAAAGCACCCCAGTGAAAACTCATCTGCCTTACAGATCACGTTCGTAGTCGGCGTAAAACATGTAGTTCCTTTCCCATCCCACTAATTTGTAGTAAAATATAAAAAGGAGCACGACACAAATTAGAAAGGAGCTGGGTCTAAGATCTTTTGGGAGGTTATCGCACCATGTATTTATTTTTTATTTTAATTATATATTAAATTATTTTAGTTTGTTTTATCTTATTTTTTATTTTATTTTGTATCAATATGCATATGTTTTTATTATGTTTAATTTAATTATATTTTATTTTATTTTATTTTGTACTACTTTATTTTATTCCATTTTATCTTATTTTATTTTCTATTAAAAAAAATAATAAATGTAAGGCGCGATAACCTCCGAAGAGATCTAAGGCCGGGCTTTTCTTCCAATTTGTGTCGTCCTCCTCTTGATTTTCCCTACAAATTGGCCGGTCCCACATGTTTTATGCCGACTCCGAACGGCGTCTGCAAGGCAGATGAGTTTTCACTGAAAGCTTTTCATGGCGGAAATACACTCGGAGCGCTTTCCAGACACTGCCGAGGGGCGACCCCGCTTAGAAAAATGTTCTTTTAATTTAAACACCTTATTTCTAAAATTTTGATGTTGCTTTGCCCGGGGTGTGAACACAGGGCATACGGTGTGGTAGGCGGAACACGCTACCATCACACCACGGTGACCGCATGTATGTTTTATTTTTTTTTAACAAATTTGTTTGCATTTCGTTTTATTTTATTTCTTCTTCTTTCCATTTTTTGTTTTTATTTCAACTTATAAAATTCTATTTTATTTTGTTTTCTTTTTTTCTTTTATTCAATTTTATTTGTTTTTTTTTTTTTTTTTTGTTTACGGCCTTTGAATTATAACTTTTTAAATATAAACGAGCTCTAGACCAAATATTTGTATATTCTTAATAAAACACAATACGTGAATTTTTGATATACAATTATATTATTTAATTTGCCGATATTTCGACTTCAGTCTGAAGTCATCATCAGGACTAGGTACGAAAAGAACAAACATACATATTAAAATCATAAAAATACACATTTGCACAAGTACAGAACTTACATTTTTGAATGCAATATGTCGACTAGTGTAACAAAAATATAAGTTTACGAACAGTGCAAAGCAAATAACAATAAAATGTAAATAACACACAGCCGTTATCATAAACAAAAAATGAACATAAGCAGAAAGTTATCTAAATGAGTAGTGAGCGCCGCTCAAGTGATATCAGCTGCAGCCTGCAGGTGAACTCTTTGGTAAACAGTGGGAGATGCTCTTATCTATTATTGTTGTTGTTGTTGATCAGCTGCCTAAAGGCAGAGGCAATACCAATTGTATCAGATTTGAAGTTCATGCGTTTGTCGCTGGGTGTATTTATTATGTGCAGCATCTCTAATATGTAGCGTTTGTTGTAATTCCTCTCTTGCTGTAGAATTTCTACATTTTCTAAATTGGGAGAGTGTCCAGTTTCTCTGCAATGCTGTGTTAGCGCCGTTTTGCCATCATTAGACAAATATAATTTTATTTGTTTTATTTTTAGTTCTTTGTTTCATTCAACATGATATAATTTTATTGCATTTTAATTTATTTTATTTTATTTTGTTTTGTTTTATTTCATTTTATTCCTATTTATTTTAATTTATATTGTTCTATTTTATTTTATTTTATTTTATCTTATTTTATTTTATAATATTTTATTTTACTCCATTTTATTTTCGTTTATGTTTTTTTTTTTATTTATCAAATTTGTTTGCTTCATTTCATTTTATTATATATTACTTTACTAAAACTTCTTTCCGCTTTCTGTTGTTATTTTAACTTATTTAATTCTATTGTGTTTTCTTTTTTTTTTTGTTCAATTTTATTTATTTTATTTTCTAGTATTTTGTTTTGTTTTATTTTACTTTATTTTTTTTATATTACTAAACTTATTTTGTTTTCGTTTCTTTTGTTCAATTTTATTTATTTTATTTTCTATATATATTTTTTTATTTAATAAAATTTTTTTTATTATTTTTTATTTTAATTTACTTTTTTTTTATTATTTTTTATTTTAATTTACTTTTTTTTATTAATATACATATGTCTTTAGTTTGTTTCATTTCCTTTTATTTTATTTTATTTCATTTTATATTATTTTATTTTATTTTACAATATTTTATTTTATTCCATTTTATTTTATTTTGTTTTATTTTTTTATTTTTTGTTTTTTTTTTTTTGCTTCATTTTATTTTATTTTATATAACTTTATTAAAACTTCTTCCGTTTTTTGTTTTTATTTTAACTTATTAAATTCTATTTTGTTTTCTTTTTTTTTTAATTTTATTTATTAAAATTTTTTTTATTATTTTTTAATTTTTATTTTATTTCATTTATACATTTAAGGTTAATCCTCTGATGCCATGTTCTCTAATTTTTATACTAACCGAACTTTTGTTGGTTCTGCCATTTATTCATTTTAAAAAAGAATAAACAATTACAAATACAAAAAAGATAATAATAGCGGACTCACCTAATTCCAATTCTTGCCTTGGTCTTGCTGCAGGTGCTACAACAATGTAATAGAGCTCCCATGAGGGTCGCATCTAACAACCGCAGCGAGCACAAATTCATATCTGTTCCAAGTCTATAGTCGCTTTTCCTTCTAGAGATAAAAGAACTTTGGAAGGACCCCTTCCACGTGGTTAATATCATGAAAGGTACTTGGAAAAGTGTTTCTCTATCATGCAGTTTTTGCGTCAATATCATCCTCAGAAGTATTGGAGTAAGTACTGCATTATCTGGGAACTTTAAAGCCCCTGAGAATTTATACAGCGAAGAACAGGAATGAGGAAGCGAGTTTAAGGTTATCATGCGGCTGATGGATATCATCTAAAAAGTATTTTCGATAAAATTTATTCATAAGATTTAATATTCGCGCTTTGTCATCGTCTTTTGTGGTAGAAGAAGATAAGAGAAATCGAGGAAATTCTTTCTGGATATTGGAAGTGACAATAGTGGTAGAAGGGGGGTAAATTTGGTGGATGTTTGAGAAAATAAATGACTATGGAAAGTTAGGACCGCCGTTCCACTACATCAACAACTGTGAGGATTTGGGCAGACTCTGAATTTGTAATTTGCAATTTGAAAGTCTTCTTAAAGAAACCATATACATAAATTAGTCTCCGAGGACTCATTTTTACCTTCATGTTGGTTCACTTGTCAATTGACTATTTTGTATGTAAGTATGTATGCTTGTATAATATATACAATGTACATATACTGGCATGGGTATTGGATATTCACAACTTTACAAATATATTGTTGTTTACATCATTACTACCCACAAAGGCAAATGGCCCAAATGGCAAAAATACCAACTTGTACAATGCAAAATGGACAGACAGCAAGCAACAGTTGCAGAATCAGTCGAGACGGCAGCAGCACTGACAGCCAGCAGCTGCATGCCAAATAACTTAATGGCGTCTAATGGTGATTTTTTTTCTTGTCTTATCCTGGTCTTTCTTGTGCTGTTATTATGTAGCTTTTGGTACTTTCGATGGTTTTATTGGCAAACGTGTGGCGAGCGCCAGCTATGCTATTTTGTGTAAATACAGTGGTGTACAATGAAATAAGAGCAGTTTTCGAAATAGTAACAGGGAACACTCACTGAGTGTAGATCAACCCAACCATTACAAGCGACAAACAAAAAAATCAGGGGAAGGAATAAGTTAAAAAGTAAATGGATGACAAATTATAACGCGAGGGAGGTAAGGAAGGAGTGGAAGAAGGACCGAAAGACGCAGCGATAAAAGTAGACTTAAAATGAGAAAAGTAATGGGAAGGAGACCGAGAACGAGGAAAGACAAGGGAAAGGATGTTTGGAGAATTGAGAGACGGAAGAGTTTAAGGGTGGAAAATAAAAGCCATAATGTGAAGAAGAAAGAGAAGGAAATGAAGAGGGAAATAGGAAAAAAAAAAAAAAGCAAACTGAAACCGAAAAAAGAAAGAAATAAAAATAATGTAGGTAATGGTGATTATGATGAAGAAAAAGGGAACCAAATGAAGTAATAGGTAAAGCAATATTTTAGTTAAGCTAAGTTTATTAAGATCACCTGCAGGATAAGAGTAACGGACGGGGATATAATATGTAATAAGGTAAGGCATATTTTTTGCTGGGAAATTCATACTGCCACAGTACTTCTCGCCACCATTGACTTTACAGAGGATATGCTCTAACGACGAGTCCTCTAATGGGCATCATTGGCTGAATACCAATACTGAACACAGGCCCGCATACTCCAGAATAGATACTAAAGACTTCAAAAGTAACTTTGAGTTAGACTCAGGGGTATTCGTTGAAGACAATGCAGACGAATTTTACTCTGCTCTTAAGGTCTGAGTCAGTTTTCCAAGATGTAATATAAATAGTTTCCAAGGATGTGTCCTCAAGTATGGAAACTATGTAGTAGCTGAGCTGCACTCCAGGACGCCAGATGGCTATCTAACGAGCTCAGATTACACATAAGTTTCTAGTTACGAGTATGTTTTCGAACATAACACGTTTACACTAATTTGAATGCTGATCATACGAGAGTTCCTGGGAGTGAGACAACTGACCCCATGGCTAGAGCCAAAGCTTTGAACAAGTAAATATATCTGGGCTCTTAACTACGTCTAGTAGTTCTCTTTTCCGCTATCGCAACCACGGTCAGAAACTTTGCGAGTATTTCACCGGGAAGCATTGCAGGTCTATGTGTGGGCAAAATTTATTATGCTATCTGTTTCAGAAAGTCTAGAGATGTACATACATATCTGTTCCCAGTGAGGTCACTTATGTAAATGATATATACACATGACTGGTGTTAGGATAGTTACCACCCAAACTACGCTTGCTATC
The DNA here is from genome assembly GCF_040869045.1 of Eurosta solidaginis. Lineage (NCBI taxonomy): Eukaryota > Metazoa > Arthropoda > Insecta > Diptera > Tephritidae > Eurosta > Eurosta solidaginis. The sequence continues at coordinate 91,674,411 of NC_090319.1, read as the reverse complement.
TAGAGGAGGATAAACATTTTCTGTGCATCTGTCCCTGCTTCAATGTCATAAGGTATGAGTCTTTTGGGATGTGTTCTGTGAGCTCTGCTTGATGTTTTTGACAAGTGTTGATTTGCAGCTCAGAAAAAAAAACAATAGCATGCCGTTTCATTTGATATATGTATATATATATATATGTGTATAATTTCTGTATTACGTAGTGCAACTTTGTGCTATATTACGTTTTTTATTTCAAATTTCCACAACTTAATATCACAAAATTTAACAGTAGATTTTACAACATGAAAACCAACACCATTATAAATGTTAACTTAACATAACACAACATCACATAACATAAAATAAAATGACATAGCAAAACATAACAGCATAAACTCCAGCGGGTTAGGTGCCTTAAATATACCCGCAGCACGTCTTAAAAATGTATGGATTCTCCAACCCATTTGTCAACCTCGCCTAGCCGTGGCGAATCCTGTTCCGCATGGAACTTGTCATACTAAATCGTTCCCGAGTTGGTCTGGCTTATGCCTTAATTGTGCTTGTGTTACCGGAACGTACCATAACTATATCCGACAAAAGACCACAACACTAGGAACCCTTTAAAGAAACTCCTATCCAATCTATCTATTCTAACACTGGAAAATCCTTCTATTGGATTCTTCATTAGAGCGTTTTAAAAAACTTTTTGGAAAAGCTGTTTTGCCTATAATATGGGTAGTCTCATTTACTTGCCCACCACTGTAGTTAGGTACATACATTCAACTAATGTTAGTTGGTGGGTTAGACAAATGCATGATTGCTGGTAGATAATAGATGGATCGGTTGGCCGCTTGGTTAACTTTTTGGTATGCAGTTCATTCATTGAGAATGCAAGCAACAACAACAAAAAGCTTAATAATAATGCGCTGCTAAAACATTTTTTCACTTCATTTGGACCTTTTCTGCATGTTTTGTTGACGGCTGAAATTGTTGTTGCACTTATTTTTTTTTTAATATACGCTTGCCAATTTCATGGTAAGGTGTCTCAGCGCTTTATTGCAATCTTTATTACTCCTTTTTTTTTTGTATTTTTTTCGTTGTTGCCTTTAAAAGCTTTGTCTGTGATTTTTTCTAATTCTATGTTAGAGCTGCTTGCTAAGCTTTAGCATGAATTCTAGATATTTTTCTAACATTTCGTATTAAGAAACAGACGTACATATGTATTTATGGGTTTGCGCATATGTTTTTTTTTTTATCTTGCAACATTCCGATAATCGTTTAAACCATTCTGAGATGCAACCAACTAGTCCGAGACTAGCCCGAAATAATTTACAACTGAACCTTGCTGACTACGATCGAACTCAGCTAACCAGAGTTGGACAATTTCTGGAAAGGGCTTCAACCCATGGAAACAGTTTTTTCGGTTTTTTCTTCTATGCTACTTTTGTTTATCAGCTCTGTTCCAATATACAGCCAACTGGGAATTGCTCTATTGTAGCTTCCCTTTTCCACGTGTTATGGCCTGGCGGCTTCGCTGGGGCTTAGCTAAATTCCAAAGTGCCCCTATGACTTTTCGCGGCAAAGATGGGCGTCAAGAGATCGCTGACCAAGATGAACAAACCCCTAATTCGTGGTATTATGTGGACCGTGGCTATTGAATGATTTGCAGCCAGGGCATGCTTGGCTGTGATTAAATGATGCCCGCAGTGCCTTCCCAATCAGCTGAATTGCATCTGTAATAATAAGCCGCTAATTCCGCCTTTTAGGGTAGGTGGTGGTACGACAAAGATAAATACAGCCGTGGTCGGCGCCACCGAGCGGAAGAGCGAAAGTTTTTATGACAGTGGGAAGAAATAGTGCTGATATGCAGACACCAGAGAGGTTATGTTAATTCGGTGGTAAGCCAATGAGGGATAATATCAAAAATCCTGCTTTTTCGGAGAAGTCAACGGGAGCTAATGCTGGTACCCCGACTGACCCCTGGAGGATAAATTATGTAGCAAAACAGTCCCTGACTATGTCACTGAATGATCGTTAGCATCCCTTTCAGCAGGGGTATTATTATGTATTTGGATTCGAATGGAAATGCGATTCGAAAGCTGTCAAATTATATACAAAAAAATCTCTTTCGAATCGATTTATATAATAAAGCCCAATACGCCTGTAGAAAGGAGATTCTTGAAATCATCATCAGGATACTGCGGCAAGAATGCAGTTAACCGGTGGTGGTTCCCAATGATACCAAAGGCCTCGGTACACTACACACGATGCAAAGTCAACCCGCATTGATGAAGGTGGCTCATAACTCGGCTACACTTAACTTAAACTTGCTGTTATATTACTACCTTGGGGAAGGTCTCCTCCTGACGTTTGCAATACGATGTTTTAAAAGCCTTGAAAATAGTTTTTCACATGTATCCAAAGTGCGTAAGGGCACTTCGGCCTCAATTGCCCTTTTCAATTAACAGTAGCGCCTTATGTGGACGAAATCCATGTGAACAAAGGAAAGGAACGGAAAGGAAAGGAAAGGAAAGGAAAGGAAAGGAAGGGAACTGAAAAGAAAAGAAATTAAAGGAAACGGAAAAAGAGGAAAGGGAATGGAAAGGAAAGAAAGGGAGAGGGAAAGGGAAAGGAATGGAAATAAAAGAAAAGAAAACAATAGAAAAGAAAGGAAAAGAAATGAAAAGAAAAAAAGAAAAGAAAAGAAAAAAAGAAAAGAAAAGAAAAGAAAAGAAAAGAAAAGAAAAGAAAAGAAGAGAAAAGAAAAGAAAAGAAAAGAAAAGAAAAGAAAAGAAAAGAAAAGAAAAGAAAAGAAAAGAAAAGAAAAGAAAAGAAAACATACGGAAAGGAAGCGAAGGGAAGGAAAGGGAAGGGAAAGGAAATTAATGGAAATGTAAAAGTAATGGCGGAGAGGAAAGAATAGACTAAAAGTAAAATTCAAAGACGGAACCGACAATATACGGCGTGTTATCATTTGGTTATAGCTTTATTTTCGAGGAGTTATGGCCGTGTTTTGCATTCCTTGTAGACGGGGTATAGGGGTTATCGATGTGTTCTCAAAGTTTTATAAATGTATAATAGATAACGAAAGTTGCCGAAGAGTTATCCAACTTTTATCGACAATTTATCAATTATTTAACGAAAAGTTATCGATATGTTTTGAATGAGTTACCGATTTGTCATCGGAGTGCTTATAATTTTTTTTCGATGTGTTATCGATTTTGTATCGATAACTTATTGATTTAATATCCGAAAGTTATCGATTTGTTATCGACAACTCAACGGTTTATTATGAAAAATTTACCGATAACTGGCTTATTTTGTTGATATTCCGACAGGGTGGATAAATAATGTATAATGGAACGATTTTTCGTCATCCCTTGTCAAATTTGGTTTGGAGATAAACCGGTTTCGGCGGTTGTGCCATCATCAGTGTCGATTTTCGTTCTGATCTGTTGTTTTCATTTGTCCTGTATTTATAATTCGTAGCTACATGAGCAGGTATTGTCAGAATTGATGCTTGTGTATATTTAGTTATGTGTATGTGCTGTGTGTTCATTCAGAACCGAGGGTGGTTTCAACTGATCGATTTGTGTCGCTGACTGAGGTAGGTAAAAATCCGTAATTTTAGTCGTTTGACCTTCTTTGTGAGGTTGTTGTTTTGGTGCGTTAATTGTTTTGGGTTTATTTGTTGTTGGGTGTTTTTCTGTCCAAACCAGATTTGACAAGGGATGACAGAAAATCGTTCCAATTTACATCATTTACCGATAACTCTTCAATACGAAGGCGATAACGTATCGGTAGCCCGCCGATAACAAGCCGATAAGAAACAAACAAGAAGTGACCGACAAAAACTTCACAGAAATATCATAACTAATTGGAGAAAAATCAATACGGATTCCGGAAAAATCTTTAGGCACAGCTAAACGATTTCGACAAAAATTTCGGAAAAAATTGGTTAGTGGGTAGTTGAGCTTCATATTGTTCCCAGTTCGGAAGTAGTAAGCAACTTGCTGGTTTGACTGCAGAGAATTTATAAACTCTTTTTTTCATTCTTCAAACTTCCAAGTGTTTGTTTGCGCGCTTAGAAAATTTGACTTTTGACTTTTACGTGCGCTACTCGTTTTGTTGTGAAATTAAGCAAAAGGCAAGCCAATTCTACAATAACTCCGTAGTTAAAACAATACATACTCGTAAATAGTTAGAAATCAAAACTCATTCAACTCCATTCGTACTTCATTCCATTTAGCCAACTCACAAACTTCTTATGCTCATTTATTTCTCATGCTTTTTCTGACCTCACCACTGTATGCCAGACGCTTTCCGTACGCCGGGCCGGACCGTATGGTCAAGAGTTGAATGGCGTTTGCAGCTAACACAAATTGCTTACATACTTTTGATTAATCAGTGTGTGAAATATTTTTTGGCCTGGAACGATTTAATTTTTTTTATGTTCGTTATTAATTTTTTGCTTTGTGGTTGTTTTTTTGTTTGTTTCTTCTTATACTTGTAGGAAATTAATCAGCCGCGAGCTTTCGAGCTAATACAATGCTGGCACGGGTTAATCATGGTGTTGAGTTGCAGGTTTTCAATTATAAACAAAAATTTCACTTTTTTGGATTAAATTTTTGGAGTAAATTTTTTAATGAATTAATTAAAATTGCTTAACTGGTTAATTGTGATGATGCATGGACCTTGCGGAAGACTTTTCATTATTTTCGAGTGTGCGCTGCTTAATCAAACGATGGTACAGGGGGCCCTGGTAGTTTTTTAGTCCCCATTGGTGTAGCTTAGGGCTATGGGTAGTCCTTGGAGTGGCTTAGTTCCAATACGCTCCAGTGCTAACTCTTTAGGCGATGACATTCACCACAATCATTCTATAAAAAAAAATTTATATATATTTTCAGTTCGTTTTTCTAATGAGATTTTTTTTTCAGATCCAAAACAACCTTTAAACGTGTCTTTCAGAATAAATGTGGAGAACCGGTAACTGCATAAAAAAGTAACGATACCAAAGTAATTGGGTACAACATTAAACCAAACACGAAGTCAAATAAAAGTTGTCAGTCAATAACGTTGAAGGAAAATGTACGTAGTTCAAATTTGTTTAGTAAAATTTATTTAAAATTAAGAACGTTATTTTATTAAAAACCAAAGATTAACACGCAAACCTATCCCTATCTACTGAAAACACGGGTACCTTGGCGTATACATTATTTTTTTAAAACCGCATACTTTTCGAACCGAATACTTTTAAAGAACCCGGTGTTTTTCTGGAATTGGGTAACTTTGAACCTCGTTCCCTCTTTAGAACCGGGTACTTTTTAAGATTGGGAGGTTTTTTAGGAGAGGGTCTTTTTTTTTTGATCGAGTACTTTTTTAGATTCGGGTACTGCTTTCAACCAGGCTCTTATTTCACAGCCGGGTACTTTATTGAACGAAGTATTTTTTTAAAGTGGGTACTTTTTATAACCGGTTACTTTTAAAACACGGGTACTTTTTTTGGGAAAGGGTAAATTTGTTTGATCGGGTACTTTTGCTCAGCCGATTTTTTTTATTTGTGAACAACTTTTGGATGCTGAATGCTGATTTCTGAAAAATGACTATGCCTGTACCTGGAATATATATATTTGACATAAACTAGACATAGGCCTGTCAGACTTAAAAATATCCTGGACATTTTTCAATAAGAACAGAGTGTTCATCTTATGATTTTCCACATTCCAAAAACATGGACTGCAGCTAAAATACCAAACGTAGTTATCAAGCCGATAGGCCAAATAGTTGAGAGACTTCTAGATACCCACATTATACTTAAAGATACATAAAATTTCTAGTACTTAACCTGCATACCCAGAGGAAGTCCATGGCGGCCGCTCTTCAGGCTATCACCACAAAGATAGGAAAGAGAACACCTTCAAGGACTATTTTAGGCACCTTTCTCAAATAGATGCAGCAGCATTTAACAATGCCTACCAGCAAGCCGCAAAGAAATATTCTTCATCGAGCTCTCACAAAATATCATAAAATACTCTAACGGTCCCAGGAAATTTGCAGTTTCAGTATTTCAGGGTTGAATCGGGAAGATATGGATATAGGGGGCGTTGCTTTCACATTAAAATTTGCTTTCACATAATATTGCAAAATATATATGAAAGTTGTGCCAGAGTGGCGCACGTCTTCCTGGGAAGTCTGCTTTCCTCAACTGCGAATTTTGAGTATTGGACTCCTAGAATGGGGCTCACCAGTCATTTACCCAGTATCTTCTACGTATGAGCAGCAGTACAGTGGTCTCTTGATGACCTGTATGGTGAATTCCAAATTTTCTGGGATAGGGTGATGTTCCGTAGTCGATATAAAATTATTTATTAAGAAATAGTCGGGGTTCTGTGCCTATATTTGATCTTGTCAGGATTGTGTACGGCTGGGATTTGGTGATATCTGCATTAGGTATTTCGGGATTCTGTATTGCGGTATATAAAGAGTATGGAGTGGAAGTTTGAGTGGGAGAGGGTGAGGCATATGGAGAGGAAAAATGGGAGAGGGAGAAAGTGGGAGAATTTCTTAATATGAAATATTCGGGGCCCGCTCTTTAAGTATGGAACAAATGTACAAATAATTCAGTTTTCAAATTTGAGAAAATTACTCTTAAAAGATTTGAAAAATGATGTTGTCTCTCTCTAGCTAGACTTTTATCTTTGTGTCAAGATAACGCATACTAGCACTGGAACATGTAGCCAGTGTCTCTTTCGGCGCGGCGCGTCATTCCTTTTAAAATCGACAATCTTTTATATAAATTTAAAAAAATGTTTTTCCAATTTTCATGCATTCCACTTTTAAGTAACTTCCCTGTGACAACAACTTTACGTGAGGAAAAAAAACCTGGCAAAGGGTCCAGGGATCGTAAAAACTCTAAAAAACGTCTGAACTTGGCTAGAGCTAGAGCTAGGTTCCCGAACTATAAACATACTTCAGAACCCGATGAAAATGCAACATGAGGGAACATTTTTTGCTTGGTGGTCCAGGGATCATGAAAATTAAAAAAATCGTCCGAGCCTGGAAATTTTTGCTGCCATGTTCCAAGGAACTTCCCGATAACGCAGTGACCTGGAACTTTAAACATAGATTTCGACTGTAATGCGTTGCAATATTTAGCATAAAAGAGTTTTCTATGTAGGACAGGGATCGAGATATCTAGAGATATTTAGAAAGTACATTTACAACATGTGGAATCTTGCGACCGCCTTTTTGATAACTTCCCGTAGAGCTAGATTCTTGAGGCAATGAACTCAATTCAGAACCTTGTGACAATGCAACATGGGGGAAAAATGTTTTGCTTGGTGGTCCACGGACCGTGAAAATTAAAAAAAATTAACCGAACTTGGAAATTTTGCTACTGTTTTGAGATACTTTCCGACAACCCAGAGATCTGAAACTTTGATAGAAAAGTTGGGACCTAATATGTTATAATAATTAGAATTAAAGAGTTTTCTATATTCGACATAATTAGAAAGTAATAAATAGGCTTTCGATATATTCTTAACCTAAGTCCGGCAATGAAAATTTGAATATCAAAATTCAACAAGATTATGTCTTTGTTTAAACAGACATTTTTCATTGCTTTTGGTTCATTTATATGAAGGATATGCTTAAAAAAATTTTAACATCTTTTTATTTCGATTCCAATCCGATTAGTCTTGTAAAAATGAACTGACTAAAATGAAATACAAATATTACTAGAACGGCAATAAAACGATTTATGGCCAGATTATGTATGAAGACGTAACACTTTGCGTCGCAGTTACTGGCATTCACATTCACCATTATATATAGTACTACACTCAGAGAAAAAATCGTTCTAAAACGAACGAAACAAGTTAAAAATTAAGAACATTCGTTGACAAAGGTCTGTTAAGTACGTTTTTTCTTAACTCGTGACCGATGGGCTTGTTTTAAGAACAGTTTTTCCAAGCACACCGTTTGTATTTTATGACCAGTTTGGTATTGATGTGTGAAACGTTTGTGCTCATTTCAAGGACTATTTGGGCTTGATTTAAGATTTTTCGTTCTCACGCTTCGAGAACGATTTGGGGTCGATTTAACAATTTTCGGTCGCAATTAAAGAACGGTTTGTGCTTGATCATTGGTGGGAGGAAGGTAATTTTTTAATTATTACCCACTTATTTATTTATTTTGTATTAATAAATAATTTTGTTGTTATTAATTAGAATTAATAACAAAAAAACTATTATTAAAAGCCAAAAGGTTTGAAAAAAAGCATTATATGCATTTTTTCATATATTTCTCTTATCGAGAAATCTAAATATATATTTAAAACATTTCATAACAAGTTTGAGAATTACCTCTGCATATGTGAATGGAGCTGAACGAAAAATAAGAGTTAAAAAAATAGAATATAAAAAAATTGTTTTAAAAAGCTTCTGAGTTTCACGGTTATCGAACTCGCGCCACACGATCGCAACCGCAACATCATAGCCGCTGGCCCACTACAACTGCTTAACAGCTTGTCCCAAATGTTGTATTTAACATTGTAGTGCACACGAATTGTACCGTTTCTTTTTTCTTGAACTTAATTTAAGAACATTGTACCTAATTTAAGAACATCGTTCTCATTAATAGAACATTCGTTCATATTTTATAACCAGCCGTTCTCTTTTCAAGAAAATGGTGTCAGTTCAAGAACAAGGTTGTTGTTTTAAGAACAGGTCATTCGTTTTTCAAGAACAAAAAAGTAAGAACATGAAAAGCTTGAATTGAGTCCGGTGGTGCTCGATTTTAGAACGGCGTTTTTCTCTGAGTGTAAAAATTTCACAGAGGGAATCAGGTTTACTACTTTCACTTACTGAGGTGAATGAATGCTCTTATATCATACGAGTTCTGGTTCATACGATAAAATACGACACGTTGCGTTACACATAACATGCCCCTTAAATTTAAAATGGCTACGACAATGTTTTTATGAAAACGGGAGCAGGCGCGATGAATCAATATTTGAATTTAAAAAAAATATGTTTTAAAGCCCAACTTAATTGAAATTCTCACGCTTAAGCTATTCGCAAATGCATTTAAGAATAGAAGATAAGACCTACAACTGCGTGGGATAGCGTGGTCAACTTGTTGTTGGGGCTGTGTTAAGGCTAACCCAAAAAATAGCAACGTAGTATTTACTTACTTGTTTTCTTTATTTATTTTATTCTTCAAATTCAACAAAACTTGTTCTACCTTATCCAGTTTAAGATCTGCTACTAAATACATCAAAATTGGCATTGCTAAAAAGTATACCAATAAAAATAACAACAAGAAAATTAAAAAATATGCACCAAATTCAATAAACAAGTGCAACAGCATGCACTGCATAAAACGAAGCAAAAACAAAATCGCCGAAAAAAGCACATTTGGCCGAAAATGGTTGTGGCAACTGCCGAAATTGCTTGAGGCACACATTGGAGGCAGTCACCAAGAAGTGGGTCAACATTTTGTTTGCCAAAAAAAGTGAAAAAAAAATTCAAGAAAATTAAATTAATGTTTTTAGTGAAATGTTTAAGAAAAACGACTGGCGGGTGTGAGTGGAGAGAGAAAATGTTTCGCGTTTACAAAAACAGAATGCTTTGATCAAAATAAATGTGCGACAAGCGCTAGAGGGCACTCCAAAACGCGTTTCTCAGCCACGCTCTGGTGTTGCTGGTTGCAAGTGCTTATTTGTACATGTATGCATATGGCACATTCCACGGTGTCTAGTGGTAGGTGGAACATTTCAAGTTTTAAGTTTGAGTTCATAAACCGTGAAACAAGTTCTCTTTAATGATTATTCATATATGTTCCTTTGGCTTTGTCACAGCGACTGAAGATCTCATTAAACGACATCGACATATACAACGGCATCATCCTGACTGACTGACTTTGTGAGTTGCTTGTTTCATCTCATTGGCAATTGCGCTTGCCACTAATGACAATCACAGACCCAATCACAAATCTCATTACAGAAACAGTAAACCACTCTGACTAAAGAGCGTCAGATGTCGCAGTAAACTACTAGATAGACGGCTATGCAAACGCCCTCGCTTGCAGCTTAGCTGCGATGATGAATCGGGGATTTGTGCTGCTTTCTCCATATAGGGCTTCGCCTTCACCGCTTCAAAACAACTCCTAACAGTAGAAAGAACAAATCACGAATGCAGTTATGATCAGATCAGTAATTACGAATTGCGATTTACATCATATTGTTCAGTCAAAATTATGAATAAAAACCCCTGCGATTGAGAAGACACAATCATAGATCACTTTGTTCCTTTCAAAATCACGGGATCAGTCCAATTTAAAGCGCTTGAATACTCGAAAAAGAAAATTTTCTTTCAACACCGTTCAACACCCTAGATCTGGTATTCAGAGAGAACTATTAGCTACTCAGTATCTGCTTGTTAACAGTAGAATTCTGGAATTGGAACTCTAAGCTGACGTTGGTTTCGCTTCTTAAAGTTGCTCCCCAAATAAGCGAAGACCTTCAGAGTTTAGAATTTATATTCGTCTACAACGATGTAGCTGCCAAGATGCAAATCCGCCGGTTTTTTGTTTGATGACAAGTTAGACAAGAGACTTTGTTCACAGTAAGACCCACTTTTGTCTAACTCAAATATGGACTAAATATGCTTTGAATCCACCATAGAGATGGCGAATGTCGATTCTCTTACCATAGGTTTTCTCCAGGTCTTGAAGGTTGGTGGAAATAAGCTCGCTAGTAGGCTTATCAAGTATAAAGCTCAATCAGTTCAGTTTAGAGTTAATGAGAATCCCGGTACTTTATTAGATTTGTGTTAGGATATTGCTTTATGCTTGATTGCTCAGCTTTGGCCAGAACTAGGCGAAAGTACTTCGGTCGGGACTCACTTGGATCTCCCGAGGATTTATCCAAGGTTGAGATATGTAGCCTTCGGAACAACTATTCTCTAAGTAGCTATAGCTACGTCACAGTAATTTTTTTATGTGGTATCCCAACGGATCTTCATGTTTTCCAAGTGAGCTTTCCCTATCAGGACAGCTACCACCTAATTTAACCTAACCTAAACTAGGATATTCTTAATTCTTATTTTCCAACGACAGGGGTTGGGATATCAGACTCATCGCTCCCTCACCTATAATGACGCTTACTAGGTTTTAATATAGGTCTAGCAGGAATTAAAGCCTGACTCCATCCATCATCTCATGCTTCTTGGTCTATACCTTTCGGTTTCACGTTTTTTATTTTTAACTGGGCATCTTCTAAAACTTTGCGAAACAACAACGTTTACTTATGTACATTGCGCGCAAACTCGATTTCTTTTCCAAAACGGCGTGACTTTCTATTTTTCTTCTGGACTCACCAAAACCGGCCTAGGAAGCTCGACATGGTGATACCGAACTATTCATGAGGTAATCGGGACGAGCTCCGAATCGCGCCGAGTTTTTATCCGCCAAAGTACTTACTAGACCGATAACACTGAGAGAGCTACGCTGTGATACAGACAGCGCGAATACTCCTCCAAAGATGTGCACAAAAGCGCAATCTTTTTCCACCACAAATCTAATCACACGATTTCGATCGGTTTTTTTCTTGTTTATGTTTTTTTGTCGGAAATGATACTTAGCGAGTGTTCGAGAGTATTATGAATATGGGCAGGCCAATGCCGGTTAGGAATCCCATCCGCTCCGGTACTGGCACCTTCTGCTACTCTCTTGACTGCCTCGATAATGACTTTTTTCCTTCTCGAACCTCCTCTTACGCATTCTCATCGCGAGAATATTTTAGTCCGCTTAACTCGCGATGGTCATTTCTTATCCTATCCTTTTTATAAGATGTCGGAAGAACCGTTTATTTTATGCCTTCTTTTGCATTTGATCAGCCAAGCAGACATCAGAAAAGAGTGTTCGTATCCAAGTTATTTTTCACTGGGACTGATGTTGATATGGCAGATCCCAAATCCATCTCGTACCTAGCTGCTTAATAGGTATTTATATTTGCCACATATTGTAAGAAAAGCTCGGCCTAAATCTCCTCGGAGGTAATCGCGCCAAGTATTTATTTATGAAAGGAACGAAGGGAACGTAAAAGGCGAGATGGGACTTACTTGGTATTGATGTACCAGTATCGATTATCCTGGAATGAGCCATATGTATGTAGGTATATAGGTATACTTGTTGTTGTTGCTGCAACACACCTTTCAACTGACTAGTTTTCGTTATATGAACAAAACGCGCAAATATGCAGTTATTGGCAAGAACAACCATTGTGGTGGCAGCATTGCAAAATTTACAAACAAAAAATAGTCGCGAAAAATGAGGATCCGGTTATTTATTTGGAAAAATGTTGCCTGAAAAAAAAATAAAAATCTGCGATTCCGATCATTCCATACGCGGTGGAAAATTGATTCGATTGCTTATGGCGAATATGCGGCTCTTCGCCAACAATATCTTGCATACAATATCGCGCTTATACTTATGTTTATTCGTATGTGCTTACGTAAAGTATGTCCACGACCCTCATCTCCCCTGCTGTTGGCACCATAATCTATTGCCAGTCAACTGGAGCCAACCACCCTCGGTTTCTACTTTCATATATCGTCGATTCCATACTTTCAAGCCAACCATTTCTCCATGTTGCCTTTTTGTGATCTTTGTGAGAACTGCTACCGACTAGCTGAGTCATAAGCTTCAAAGGAGTATCGGCTTTGTCAGCTTCATACTAGTAGAAAGGTAGAAACCCACATAATTGTTTACGACGTCACCGTACACTACGCAGATCTAGTAGACTATATAGACGATATTGCTCTTAGCACAGTCAGTGAGGACATTCATACCAAAGCGGTAGATAACGGTCACTGTTCGGCTGTCAGCTACATTATTAGTACCAAGAGCTATTTATTTTGCTGATTGGTGATACTCACCTTGTATCCGACCACATACTCTTACTGAATTCAACGAGCACGTGGATTATACGGTAGGAAAAATAGCGAAAAAATTATATTTTACACAACGAACCTGCAAATATTTAAATAGAAGGTATAAAATCATCGTCTACAGATCTATAATCGAACCTCATTTTATTTATTGCCCAACTATATTTTTCATCTTGCGAGATAGTCAGATATACAAGCTACAAAAGCAACAGAGCCGAGCTATGAGATTCATTCTCAAAAAACGGTATGACACACCTATCAGAGACATGCTATGCTCTCTTAATTGGCTTAGCATTAGACAGCAACTTTTTTACTATACCATAAAATGTATTAAAAACATAATAGAAGGAACTTTGCTTGCGTATTTGAGGACTAATATAAAATATGTAAAAGATATGCACTCTGTAAATACTCGTAATAAAAATGATTTTAATCTGCCGGCTTATAAAACTGAAGCAGACAAATGTAATCTGTATTATAAAGGTCTTAAATCCTATAATGAACTACCGAATGATATTAAATCATGTCATTCCAATAAATTTAAACAAAAATTGTACAATTATTGCAGAACACTACCAATTTAGTGCTGGACAGGCGGGCTTCCATAGCATCGATAGAAGTGCAGTGAAACTATACTGCTATGTAGCGCCAAGACTTCCAAGCTCTTGTACGCATACAAAAAAGGTTGCCGAAGCACATACTGAAACGCATCACTCGATTAACTCAGTGCATCGCCGTGTAGATGTTGCCTTCGCGCTTTACTAACATGCGTAAAATGCCTACATACTACAGAAGCACAACACTTTGTTCACATGATCTGGAAGTCTCCCATCCATAGTACTCCAAGGTAGGACATAGATGTAACTATTCTAGATTTCATAGTCCAGAAGAAAATTATAAACATGTAAAATAGATTTAAGTTAGGCTTAGGAAAGCCGTAATAAATAAATACATTACATTACATTACTTCGAATTGATAACCGTGGAAAGCATAATCCTCCTTGACGTTAATTAGGCCGACTCAGCATCCGTGTGCGAACTTCAAGGATCCATCGTTGCTGTCATAATTTCATCCGAAACTCCTGCTTAGACCGGCTAATTTGTATAACAAGATATCAAAAGTATTTGGCAACAACTTTATGTTGGAGCCCTAAAGATAAGCAAGCTCCTTTTGACGGCAATCCATATTGTATGCTCCGTTAGGCAGGGTGAGAGCCATCATTCCCGCGCACAAAATAAAAAACAATGACGCGAATCGTCCCATCATCTGCACTGAGGTTGAGTAATCCCTAAAAACGTGCTGGCAAACGATCTAACCAAGTAGGGTCACATCCACTCTTTTTACTGCATATTGATAAATATACTGGAGGTCATACTCCTTCCCCGCTATACTACAAATTTGTGGAAACCCAGCTGTCGACTCAGTTTTCGCTGGACTGTGTTGCACTGGCGATCATGAGGTTGAGGGATGATGCCAAGAATGTATTCTTAGCGGAGCCCGTCTATAGAAATACGAGAGGATGGCAGCCCCACTCCGCTGAAAAAATCAGGTGAAAAACGATTTCAGCTGTCTTGTATTACCAATTGATGCCAGTTGGCTCTGCAAAGAAGCGATTGACGCAAAAAACGGCATGCCTGTCGAAAGAGCCGATAGAAAATCCACAAAACTCGATGATTTAAGGGGTCAAACAAAGTCGTTCCTTTTACCAATATGTGCTAGAGCCGGAATTCAATCTGAAAACTCCATAACAGAGACTCTCCAAACAACAAACAACCTTAGCGACTGGGGTCCTAGTCTGTTGAAACTGTAAATTTGTCTAAGACTAAGTATGTTAGATTATCTTGAGATAATGATATAGGTGGAAATGCTGACTAGGCAGGACGACTATTACAAAAAAATAGCAACGGGGCCTATGCCTTCCAAAATCTAAGCAAGTCAATAGGCGACAAATTGTTTTTTTGAAGGGGGAAGCCAATCGCAGTGTTTAATTGGTAAATTCATGTATGAAAGCTCTTAGTTTTTTCTTTCCCACGCATTTGGCTTCCAACTGATAATCTGTTGATTGTCGATAAATACGCGCTTGCATATTTGTTCCTACCCCGTAGGAAAATCTTGGCAGAAATTAGGTTTCAAAGCACCACCCTGCGAAATGAATATTTTAATATATATATTGCTTTCACGATAAGATATGCGTGCTAAAACGGTTTTTCGTCATCTTTTGTGAAATTTGACTAAAATACCCAATTTCTTCAAGGGCTTGTGTCGCGCGACCCTTTCAAAGGGATTGCGAGCGCAATTTATAGCTCGTCCAACCCAATTGTCAATCTCCCCTACCCGCGGCGGATCCTGTTGCTTTAGCAGCCGAGACTCTGGCGACCCCAACTTCCTTATGAAAATAGCGAGTGGGGCGGTATGGCCTAGAAGGTTGAATGTGGTCATATCAAATCTTTCCGGATATATCCCGACATCTCCTTAGCCTTAAAAGTGCTTGTTACCAGAACGTACCGGAATCTATATCCTATAAGAAAAGCATCATATTTTAAGACGTCAGTATTAGCTTAGACTTAGTAAAATAGACAGAAAGTAGATATCCTGCCATATAATTTTTTAACGCCTCTGCCCGCTTTCCCATCAACTTTGTCCCACGCTCTTATTATACATATGACTTACCTCCTTCACTTCTTTCTCTCCATCTTTCAGTTTTGTACTCCTTATTCATTATCATCTTTCACCCGTCATCCTTAGCTTACTAACTCCGCCACTCACATTTTTAGGCATTAAAAGGAATCACACAGGAGCTGTAAGCTAACCTTTCAGTGTTATCCTGTCAAACCAACTTTAGGATCGCCCCTGTCCACATTTTTGTCGAAATCTTTAAGGCCTTGACACGTTTTTACAAGTGGTTTGGTCCATAACTACTACCATTTTATACCAATTCCTACCTCAAAGCCGATATTTCAATCAGCACAGTCGTATTAGAAAATCCTCCTGGTGGTGAACTAGCACAGAACTTTAGCACGCTTTAGACGGCTCCAGCTCTAATCCTGCTTCCGCTCAATGCTTTCAACTGACACTTTCAAATTGTGATGTTCCACGAAATGGGAATTGCCTACCTCTCTAGACCTTCTGATCGCATTCCTAGCTGGTTAAGTTGAAGGTGGATCTGGCATACTCGCAGAAGTGATAGTTGCTTTCTGCATGGTAGGTACAAACACTAAAGTGTATGTCTCCACGGCTTTGCATAAGTATATGATTCGATATTCACAAACACTTGACTACTCACGCTTTGCAATCATTCAATAATAACTTAACAGTCGTGAGTAAATTTTCACATATTGCGTTGAACATACCAGTGCACATATATGTCTTGCACTTACATGCAGATATACATATTTACAACATATGTACATACATACATACATACAGAAAAACATCAATTTCAAATAATGCTAGCGGCAATACGGCGATTGACAGCAACAAAAACACTTCAAGACAAGTGAAAACCCTTTGACCGAAAAAAAAAAAAAAAAACGCTGACAAGAATATTGAATGAAGATAAATATACATATTTACATGTATACAATATATGTCTATGTAAATACTCAACAATATAATAAAATAAAATATGCTTAATCCAGCATACTCGCCAAAAATTTTATTTTACACCTTATATAAGGCTTATTTCATTTTATAAATATTTTGTAGTTTATCATATTTGGAGCCTTTAGGTTTTTGAATTAAACAAAAAAAATGTCTTTGTTTCAAATAAAAAAGGATCATTATATCACCTTAAGCAGAGCTACTCAAACCCTTTACACTTATAGCACTTTTGTGTTTGTTTACACCTTACCTTTGTATTCAAAATTTATTCATTAAGAAAATTAAAATTACTCCAGCCATTTAAGGGTTTGAACTTGGAATTTATGACAAGACTTTGGAAACTTGCATGCGCTTTTATTTTGACATTATGTTAATGGTATTAAAAGTCATGAAAAGTTTCATGTGCGCGTCTTGAGATGTTCGAGACCCGGGGTGGCAAAATTTTGTACTTCGCAAATATCTCGTTTCCTATGTTCTGCTCGAGTTCCGCGCTCTAGCTTGCAGTACTTTTTCGTGTTCTCAACTATTTCTGAGTCAACACTCGAGCTTTTGTGTGTGTGGAAACTTTGCATCGACCTAGATCAGATATTAATGGTGCGAACTCTTATTTGGACTAACATTTGGGTCACCAGCAACATCGTTCCAAATTTTAAGAAATGGGCGTTGCACCACATTTTAAGACTCAGTTTTTCACCACTATTTCGAAGCTGTAAGTCCGGTAATATTATTATTAGGCCTGGAAGCACTGCGACCTTTGCAGATCTATTGTACATGACCTTTCAACCAAATTTTGTATGTGGAGGCTTTTGTGGCATCTAAGTACTTCTTGAGGCTTTTTACTTCATTTCACATGGAGATTAAGAATCACACCACCTAGGTGGAATAGTCTCTGCCTTGCCAGAGCGACGCATTCGGAGAGATGGGAACCGGCGTTTCATCCTCCAGCTCACACAACCGACAAATTTGAGTAACGGATAGATTTAATTTACGTAGGTGATGGCGTATGCTATAATGTCCCGTATAGTACCCAGTGAGAGTTCTTAGGTCCTCCCTGCTTAGATTAATGAGTTTGGCTTTTACTTTCGTTGCCGGTAGTATAAACAGTTTGGCCTGTCTTTGCCCTAGGCAGTCAATCCAGTGACGTCTCAATTGGTTTCTTTCCCAGTTACTTATAGTTTGCCTGGTATGTGCTTTTGTGAGACCACAAAAGGGCTCTGGACCAAAAAATGCTGCTATAGCACCATGCTTTGCTAAATAATTTGCATGTTCGTTACCTTCATGTCCCTGATATCCGGGAACTCATCCTAACAAACCTCACAGGTCATTAAGGTTTAAACGGTTAAGCGCCAATTATGTAAGTAAGTAAAGTCATTAAGGATTTCAATGCAGTATCCACTAGCTTAAATATAACTGTGTAGGATTGCAAGGGACGCAGGGTAGCCTGGCTGTCCGACATAATGTAGATGCTCTTCGATGTTGAGCCTCTCCGCACACATTATCTTCTATTGCATGAGTTTCTGCCTGAAATATGGTGGGGTAGCATCCCACTGGTATCGATTTCTTGAAGTTCAGCCCATAGATGCCAGCTCCCGTTCTTCCGTCATCGAATTTCTATCCATCCCAGTACGTCCTGTCCTGTCCACAAAGGACACTTCAAAGTTCCGTGAGATTCTGAGCTTAGGGGACATTACGTCACGCAGTTGTGGAGATGATCTGAATGCCATATTAATGACAATAACAATTGAAATAAAAATCAGCCAGTGTTGAGTGAAGTTGTTGTGCTAGATTTTGAGAATTAAGTTTAATTGGCTTTTAGTATTGTGATGATATAGCGATTTACGAAATTTTTTAATCAATCGATATATTACAAGTTTTAAGCTTTTTGAGCCTTTGAAAATTTAACTTTTATTTTTTTTAATTAAAAAAAAATGTTAGTGTATATACAATTTTGTACATGTATTGTAATTTGCACTTCAATAAAAAAAATTGTGAGCGGCACTGATCTTAATCATTAGAAGCAGCAGAAGAAAAGTGCATTATATTCGCTTATTTCTGAAAAACTCTTCATGATCCATCATCGTATCGCAACCCACCTTAAGATTCACCCAAAAGTGTGATTATGGAATAAAATCATTGACATATTTTTATTACATACATAATTCAAAATTTTAACGAAAATAAAATCGAGCCCATTAATAAAGCAAACGTCATTTAGAAAGAGAAATTTGAAATAAGAAATTTAAAAGCATTTCGTGTTTACTCCTAAAATGTTACAAAACGCTAAAGAAATATAGAAAACAAATACCGCTTTGACAGGAAATTGATCGAGCATTAGTTTGCTGATAACACAGTGCAAATGCAAAAACAAATTATATATATATTCGCTTACGCATATAGCAAAAAATATTGTTTAAAAAAAATATCACAATAAATATATACATATATATAAATATAAATGCTTAAGTAATATCGCATGCGCCAATCGTAAAACAAAAGAAAGCATTTAAGCGAAAAATAACTAAAGACACAAACTTGACGTTGATGGCCTTTGTTGATGTGAGGAATTTTTGTTTTTGCACAAACGCAAATTTCTCGCTGCTGCGACAATTACATAATGAACATAAAGATGATAGATAAAACGACAAAAAAATAAGAAAAGTTATTAATTAAAAAAGAAAAACAAAAAAGTTGCGAAAATTAATGAAATCAACAATAAAAGATATCAATAAAAGAAATTGAAATTAAGAAATGAATCAGGAAAATTACCATACAAATTACAGCGGAATAGGATGATGTAAAAAGAAATAACGATAAATAAACATTTTGAAACGAAAATTTCATACGAATAGAAAAGAAGAGAAAGACAAAAACAGAAAATATACTGAAAACATAAAATAAAAGAAACAAATAAAGAAACAGAAACAAACATAAAAAAGACAAGGACAAGAGAAAAAAATAATTTATAAAAGGGAAAGAAAAGTAAAACCAAAAATGTGAAAAAAGAAGAATATATAAAAGAAGGGAAGAAAGGAAATAAGAGGATATACAGAAAAAAATTTAAAACAAAAATAATTTAAATAGAAGTACAGAGGAAAACAGAAAAAACATTAAACAAAGAAGATAAAAAACGAACGGACAAAACTGGAAAGAAGAAATTATATCAAAAATAATAAAAATAAAATGAAGAAAAGGCAAAACAACGAACGATAAAAGCATGGAAGAAGCAAAAAAGAGAAGATATTCAAAATAGGAAAAGAAAATAAAATAAAAAAGAGGTGGAAAAACAAAAAGGAAGAAAAAAAATTAAAAACAGACTGAAACAAAAAAGAAAATAGCAAAAAAATACTCAAAAATAAAAAAGAGAAAAAATAGAAGAGGAAGAAGAAGAAGCAAATGAAACAACATAATATTAAGAAAAGGAAAAAGAAACGGAAAAGTAAATAAGAAAGGGAAATTAAAAAGGAAAGGAAAAAAAAAGCAAAATTAAAAGAAAAAGAAAAAGAAAAGGAAAGAGAAAACAAAGAAGAAAAAGGAAAATGAAAAGGGAAAAGCGAAAGAAAAAAGGAAAATAGAAATAAAATAAATATGAAAAAGAAAAAGGAATTGATAATGAAAATAAAAAGACCAAGAACAAGAAGCGGCCACCGTGGTGTTATGGTAGCGTGCTCCGCCTGCCACACCGTGTGCCCTGGGTTCGCACCCCGGGCAAAGCAACATCAAAATTTTAGAAATAAAGTTTTTCAATTAGAAGAAAATTGTTCTAAGCGGGCTCGCCCCTCGGCAGTGTTTGGCAAGCGCTCCGAGTGTATTTCTGCCATGAAAAGCTCTCAGTGAAAACTCATCTGCCTTGCAGTACAAAAACAAAAGAAAAAATAAAATGAAAAGAAAAGATAAATTTTGAAAGAAAAAGGAAGAAAAACAAAAAAAGAAATAAAAAGAACAAACGAATTCCAAAAAAAATAGAAAAAAAGGAAAATGAAACAAAGAAATGAAAAGGCGGAGATAAGGGAATGGAAAATAAAAGTTAAAAATAAAGAAAACAGTAAAGAATAAATCTAAAATAAAAACAAAAAGCGAAGGAAAGTTAAATTTAATAATTTATTGAAACAAGGAAGGAAAAGAGACAAAAAAGGAAAGAGACAAAAGGAATAAATGAGAAAAAAAGGAAGTACACTCAGAGAAAAAATCATTCTAAACGAACGTAACAAATTCAAAATTAAGAACATTCGTTGACAAAGGTCTGTTAAGTACGTTTTTTCTTAATTCGGGACCGATGGGCTTGATTTAAGAACAAAGATGGGCTTGTTTTAAGAACAGTTTTTCCAAGCACACCGTTCGTATTTTATGGCCACTTTGGTATTGATGTGTGGACCTTTCGTGCTCATTTCAAGCACTACTTGGGCTTGATTTAAGATTTTTCTTTCTCACGCTTTGAGAACGATTTGTGGTCGATTTAACAGTTTTCGGTCTCAATTCAAGAACGGCTTGTGTTTGATCATTGGTGGGAGTGGGAAGGCACCATTTATTTATTTTTTATTAATAAAAAAATTGTTTTCATTAATAGAAAATATTAAAAACAAAAAAATTACTATTAAAATTCCAAAAGATTTGAAAAAAATGCATAATACGCATTTTTTCATATATTTCTCTTATTGAGACATTTTTCTTATTTGATGATATATACCTAAAACATTGTATAACAAGATTGAGAATTACCGGTGCATATGTGAATAGAACTCAACGAAAAATAAGCGTTCAAAAATGGAATATAAAAAAATTCTTTTAAAAAACTTCAGATTTTGACGGTGATCGAACCCGCGCCACATGATCGCAACCGCAACATCATAGGCCACTACAACTGCTTTATAGCTTGTGCCAAATGTTGTATTTAACATTGTAGTACACACAAATTATACCGCTTCTTTTTTCTTGAACTTAATTTAAGAACATTTTTCTCATTAATAGAACATTTGTTCATATTTTAAGACCAACCAAGAAAATGGTTGTCAGTTCAAGAACAAGGTTGTTGTTTTGAGAACAGGTCCTTCGTTTTTCAAGAAAAAAAAGTAAGAACATGAAAAGCTTGAATTGAGTCCAGTGGTGCTGGATTTTAGAACGGTGTTTTTCTCTGAGTGTAGTAAAAAAATTGGAAGAAACTAGAAACAAGGAAATTGTTAACGTTAACAGAAACCACAAAGTAACGAAATAGAAGAAGGAGAAAGGAAGAGACAACAAGGGCAAAGGAAAAAAAACAAACGGAACGAGCAAGGAAGTAAAAATTCGGGCTTGTACCAAAATGTACGTTGCTGAAATTAAATTTTTTTTAGAATTTCTAAAGTTGATTAAGTATATATTTCTTCAGCGACCTATTAATTCCTATAGAACATAATTTGTAAAAACTGGCTTTAGGTCATGTGTATTAAAAAACGCAAAGTTTTTGTTTTTCCCGAAAGCATTCCCGAACTGGTTCAAAATTGCATGGCTAACTAAGCGCTTGCGGATGAAGGTTATATTTGAACTCATATATCCGCTGAAGAAGATATCCGAAGGAGGCTGAAATATATCGAGAAAAACAAAAACTTTGCGTTTTTTTAATATAAATTGAGCCAGTTTTTACAAATTATGTTTCTAAAGTTGGGTATAAGCCCCCTTCTACGAATTGCACTAGTTCCTTGCTGGCGCAAAACTATCTCATTAAGAGACGGTATTAGTTCCAATTCTATCCCCTCGCAGTGCTATAAACCGAAACTTTTAACATTGTGTTGTTAAAAATAAAATTGCAACTGTACCCCTTTGGAGACCTCTTGAACGAGTTGTTATATACCTTAAAGTAATTCAGTAATTTAAATTCATATAGGTCAGACTTAAGCCATCGTTTGGTGTTTTTTTTTTTTTTTTCAATTATAATACCTTACGTGCTAGTGGGAACTGGGTAAAGGAACAAATAAGTAAAATAATAAAACTTTAACTGAAAAATATAAGAATAAATTAATCCTTTTAATTGCAAACTCGAAAAACAACTTGGAAGCTTGTGGTGTAAGTTCTTGATAAATATTACCAGTAACAAGCTGTTGCAAATGGCACAATTTTTGTTTTCTTTTTAATTTTTTGTTGTATTTTTTGTTTTTTTTTTTTTTTGTTAATAGCGCCAACGTCAAGCTCTCATAAATATTGTGCATTTAGTCGCATTCTTACTCTGCCTTTTTTCTCTCCTTTTGTCATTTTATCTTTCTTGCACAATATTAATGATTTGTACTAATGCTTGATGTATGTGACAATTTGAACAACAATAACAACAACAGTAGCCGAATTTTTTACTTGCCGAGTTGGAAAAGATGACTCAGCTTGACTGGAAAACGGGTGATCGTAATTTAGTCTCTCAAAGTTTCGGATAATATCAACTTATATCTTTCAAAGCCAGCATTTGTTATCTTTTGCACGGTATGCTTACTAGTCTGAACTCTGACTAAGGATAGTGGTAGCAGCTCTAGTAATTAGCACTTGCATTATTTTAGGAATAGCCCAACTGCATGAAGTTCCTCCAAGGCTGGTATTTATGTAATGGACTGTTGCAGGCTAGACAGGTTTACGCTGTAAATGCAGCTCTTGCTTGGGTGAAACCTAGGTATTTGCGGTACGAAGAACCGCCCACCTTGAGCGAAGAACTTTATTGTTTTTGCAATCTAAGTAGCAAAAGATTGTAGCCAATATAAAAGGTGTAGTGCAATATTGCACCTGCAGCATTTAACTTTTTTTTTTTTACAAAGTAGGAACGGACGAGATGTCATGTAAGCCATTGTTGGACTCTAATCTTCATTAAAACAAACGACACTGACGTGACAAAAAATAAAAACATAATTTATTTGCAAATTTCTTCAGTTTTCTTCTTTTTATATTCTGTTTTTTTTTCGAAGTTGTTTTAAATATTTTTCGTTAAGCACTCATTTCCTTAACTAGTTAACTAGTAAAATTTTAAACTTCGAAAAGTTTTTGAATATCTTCTAAAAAATTTCGAAATTATAATGTAGTATTTTAATAGAGAACAGTTATAAAGTGGTGGAAAAAATTTCGTAATTGTTATAAACAATTTTATTAATGTACAGGATTAAATTTAGATTTTGGTTACAAAGAAGTTTCCTTCTTATATGGTAAAAAATCGAACACTCCGAAAATTAATTGGACTTCAAATAAATCAAATATTTGAAATTTTCATGAAGATATTTGAAAACTACTCAAATATTTGAATTTTCGAAAATGTTTTCTACGCTGTTTTACAAATTGTTCGTTATTATTATAAAGAAATTAAATAAAGAGCAAATCTGAAAGAGGGAGATTTTCGTTCACAAAAAGTGGGACATTATTTTATGTTGAAAGAAATCGAAAAAAATTGTTTTAAACTTGTACTTTGTCAGACTGAAATGGTTTGAACTAGAAATTACTTGCTCAAAGATTTCTTAAATCTCTAAATAAAATATAGGGAATTTTCATAAAGATGTTTAAGAACTACTAAAGTTTTCGAATTTTTTCGAAAACTTTTTCGAAGTTGTTTTACATATTTTTCCTTATGCACTCACGAAAATAATTAGAGAAATTCTTCAAGATATTTAGAAACTACTCAAATTTTCGTATTTTTTAAAAACGTGCTTTACATATTTTTCGTTATGTACTCGCTGAAACTTAGAAAAGTTAAAAATCTTCGAAAAAATTTCGAAAGTACTTTATAAAATTTTGGTAAAGTACAGGTTGGAAAAAAAAGTTTAACTGAAATATTAGAAATTTTCGTGAAGATTCTTAAAAACCACTCAAATATTCGATTTTTTCGAAACAGTTTTCGAAGTGGTTTTCCACACTTTTCGTTATGCACTCGCGGAAATAAAACAGAATGAAATATTATGAATTTTCACAAAGATTTTTAAGAACTATTAAAGATTTCGATTTTTTTCGAAAACTTTTTCGAAGTTGTTTTATATATTTTTCCTTATGCACTCACGAAAATAATTGGAGAATTTCTTCAAGATATTTAGAAATTACTACAATTTTCGTATTCTTTAAAAACGTGCTCGAATTCGCTTTACATATTTTTCGTTATGTACTCACTGAAACTTAGAAAAGTTAAAAATCTTCGAAAAAATTTCGAAAGTACTTTATGGAATTTTGGTAAAGTACAGGTTGGAACAAAAATTTTAATTGAAATATTAGAAATTTTCGTGAAGATTCTTAAAAATCACTCAAATATTCGATTTTTTCGAAACAGTTTTCGAAGTGGTTTTCCACACTTTTCGTTATGCACTCGCGGAAATAAAACAGAATGAAATATTATGAATTTTCACAAAGATTTTTAAGAACTACTAAAGATTTCGAATTTTTTCGAAAACTTTTTCGAAGTTGTTTTATATATTTTTCCTTATGCACTCACGAAAATAATTGGAGAATTTCTTCAAGATATTTAGAAATTACTACAATTTTCGTATTTTTTAAAAATGTGCTCGAATTTGCTTTACATATTTTTCGTTATGTACTCGCTGAAACTTAGAAAAGTTAAAAATCTTTGGAAAATTTTCGAAAGTACTTTATGGAATTTTGGTAAAGTACAGGTTGGAAAAAAATTTTAATTGAAATATTAGAAATTTTCGTAAAGATTCTTAAAAACCACTCAAATATTAAATTTTTTCGAAAGTTTTCGAAGTGGTTTTCCACACTTTTCGTTATGCACTCGCGGAAATAAAACAGAATGAAGCAACTGGTATAATTTTAAATTTATACAGAATTTGGTACAGCTTTGAAAAAATTTTCTAAAAAATTTTAATAAAATGTTGAGAATTTCATCTAGATTTTAAAAAACTATTCTAAATTTTCAAGTTATTTTCCATATTTTTCATTATACACGCACGAAAATAAAAAAGAAGAAATAACTGGTAAAATTTTAAACTTCGAAGATCTTACTAATATCTTAAAAAAAAGTTCGAAACTAATATATAAACTTTGGGAAAGTAAAATTTTGAGGACGAAGGGTGTTTTAGATTTTGTTTCATACGAAGTAGGAATTTTTGTATGGAAAAAAGTCCACACTCTCTTCTTCCAAAAAAAAAATTGTCTTCACGCTTTTACTTTGTGAGTCTAAAATGAGTTGCAATACATACTGCATTCTCAAAATTTCCTAAAATTCTAAATAAAATATTAAAAGTTTGTATGAATATTCGAATTTTTTCGAAAATGTTTTCGAAGTTGTTCAACATATTTTTCATTAAGCACGCACGAAAATAAAAAAGAATGATATAACTGGTGCAATTTCAAACTTCAATCAAGTCAATCAATCAAAAACTTCAAAAGTTTATAAAAATCTTCAATTCGATAAACAAAAATTGCTTTGGATTTTCTTTCGTACAAAGTAGGAAACTTTTATATAGAAAAAATGTGAATTCTCTTACAAAAAGAGTTCTCTAAACTCATACTCAAAAGTTGCGAAAACGTTTTCCAAAATAAAAAAGAAATAATTAACTGATGAAATTTTCTTATAATTTTTGTTGCTATTTCTTTGCTCACAAGCGTACATACATATATACATTCAAACATACTTCCTTACAACAATCAATCAACTTTTGTATGTAAATATTTTTATAATTAAAAAATTTATAGTAAACAAAAACAACACATCAAAATACAACAACAACAACAATCTTACCAAGAAAACATGACAACCGCATAACCAACTGTAAAGCAAAGATTTATTGGGCACACAGCGCTAAGAACAAAAACAACAACAAACCAACAATTTTACTATGCAGGTTAATTGAGCGCCAGAAAAAACACAACAAACAAAACAGTTATTTTAACACATGACAACTCAAAGAAAAAAACATCATGAAGATGCTACAAAAAAGTCAACAACAAAAATCATCTTTTTTGCATACTCCGCGCATGGTCTTTTCTTAGCTGTTTGTCAGCAGGTGAGCGGCGGAAAATGTGTCACAACGCCACACAGCCAACAATGACGGAGAATTTTAAGGCGAATGAAGAAATGGAAAAAAGCGTGAGGGGGTTAACAACAGTTAACGATGACAGTTAACAATTATGTTCAGCATAATTTTGCAAAGTAAAACAAAACAAAAAAAACTTGTAAGGCGCATTTACTAAGCAAAAGAAAAAACAAAAAACTTTACACACGAACCCGTTTTCACAGCAACGTAGTGGCAATTTAGTTAAGGTTGCTAAAAGCATTTTGATGAGCTGAACATGTTTTTGTTTACATGGAATGCATGTGTGTGTGTGTGTATGTTATGTCTCGCTTAAAACATGAATATTGTAAATTCACTGCGGCATATTTGCATATTGGAATTAGGTTTTTACGGGAATCTTTCGCAGAATTTAATAACTAAGTAAGACGCAGTTTTGTCGCTTGTACGTATTAGAGCCAATAGATACGGTTTACGAATTGTTGTCCATAACCTTGTTGTTGTAACAGTACTCGACCTGTTAAGTCAGTGCATGCCATCATGGAGGAACGTGAGGGATTGGACAGATTTATATCAGAATAAACCTCTTTGGAGGCTACAATCTGAGTGATCCCGCAACTCTTTGCGAAATAATCATCTTTTATTACGGGACCGAAATCATCTTACTTTTAAAAAATTAAATAGCTGTTCCTTCTTAGTATCAATGTCCGGCAAAAATACTGCTGATGTTAATGAAGAGAAGGGAAAAGAGAGAGAAAAAGGGAAATGGGAAGCGAAAAGGAAAGGGAGAGGAAAGGGGAAGATAAAAGGTTCCATTTCCCTAAAGGAAAACTTAAAGGGAATCGGAAAAGGAAACGAAAATGGAATAGGAAGTAAATAGGTATATAATTGTAAAGGAAAAAAAGCGATAGGGGAAACTGGAATGGAAAAGTTAGGAAGAAGAATATAAAAACAATAAAAGATAAAGAAAAGGAAAAAATTAAAAGTAACATCAAAATTAATATTAAAATTAATATTATTGTTGTGAGCTCAACAATAACAACAACGGTATATACTAACGGCCAAGAAAGAAAATAAATCAATTAATATTATTGTTAAAGGTAAAATTAATATTAAAAATTTAAATTAAAATTTATACTAAATTAAGAGTAAAGATTAAAATTTAAATTGTTTTAAAAATTTTAATTATATTTCAAATTTAAATTTAAACTTCAGTTAATATTAAAATAAAACTAAAATTAAAGTAAATATTAAGAGGAAAAATAAAATTTAAATTTAAATTAAATTAAAATCAAAACCAACCTTAATTTAAGAATAAAGTTAAATTTAAAACTTAAATTTAAACAAAAGTTATTATTAAAATTAAAATTTAATTAAAATATAAAAATAATAATTAAAATAAAAGTGAAAATAAAATTTAAATTACAGTTAAAAATATTAAAGCTATTAATATTAAAACTAAAATTAGAGTTAAAATTTTAAATTGAATCCAAACTTAAAGTTTTAATTTATATTAAAAGGAAAATAAAAATAAAAATATAAATGAAAATATAAATATAAATATCAGAGTAAAAGGAAAAGGCAAAAAAGAAAAATAAAAATAAAAATTTTGCGAATGAATAAAGATTAAAGTAAAAATAACAGAAAAAATATATAAAAGAAACACACATAGAAGGCAAAAGAAAAATAAGCAAAAGAGAAGAATGGCAAACGACAATGGAAGGAGGAAAGATATGGAAATCGAAACTGAAATAAGAAAGGCAGTGCAAAAAATAGGTAGAAAATTTAAGTAAACCAAAGTGCCAAAAGAAATGGAAAAAGAAAATATAAAGAATAAGCTATATGAAATAAAACTGAAGCAAAGAAAAACAAAAGAAGGAAGGGAAAATGAAAGAAAATAAGGATTTAAAAAGAACTTAAAAAAAAGCGTAAAGAAAAAAATAAAAGGAAAACTAAAAATAGAAATAGTAAAAGAAGGGAAAAAGTGGAGAAGAACAAATAAGAATAAAAGTAGAACAAAATTAAAAAAAAGTAAAAAGGAAGGAAAAAAGAATAATAAATAGAAGAAAAAAATAACATGGGTAAAGGAAACAAAAATGAAGAAAAGAAAAATAAAAGGAGGGAAAAAGGAGAAGAATTAAAATAAAAGATTATTAAAAAGAAAATAAAAAAGAAAACAAAAAATAGAAAGCTAAAAAATTTAAAAAAGGGAAAGAAAAGAATAATATAGAGACAAGAAAGAGAAAGGTTAAAAGAAATAGAAATGAAGAAAATGTAAAAAGGAGGAATAGAAAAGGAAGAAAGGAAAGGGAAAACCGGGAACCAAAAATAATAAAATTTAAAAAAAATAATAAAAAAAACAAAAACAAAAGGTTAAAGAAAAAGATAAAATTAAGAAAAATAAAGAGAAACAAACGTAAATTTAATGAGTTTGAGACGAATTTAAAAAAATTAAAAGACATTTTAATCAATGATCAAAAAGAAACAATCGTAAAATAAAAACAAAAAGTAAAATGAAAGAAATACACGACAAGCCAAATGAGTAAGTGAAAAAGAGCAGATGATAGTGGACAGAGCTGCTCATCCCCTACAAACGTATAGCCTATTGTTTTTGTTTTTCCTTCAAGAATAGGCACAGATAAAAATTCACACTTTGAGTATAAAAAAATGTTTCATAGCACTCCCATATGCCCTCACATATAAATTCCATTCATATGAAAGTGCCTGAATTTCATATGAAAGTGCAAAGAAAAAGCACTTCTACTTTATTTGCCGTAGCATGATCTTTCATAACATGACCTAGCTACCGTAGCCGCTGTGTTTTAATTGGCTAAACTATGTTGATATCTGCCTAAACTTTGTACGGCTCATCCTTTGCCGTTACATGTTAGTAAAACATCAAGCATTAGACTACAAGTTGTTATTTCCTCGTTTGTATTTCGGCAGGTTTCTTCGACTTCTAGTACCAGAATTGTACTATTTTAATGTAAGCATGTAATATCTGGTCTAATGAATCGTAAGCCCCTTTGGGTGGCTGTTGAATTCAGCAGTAAGTTTGCCTCTTAGCTTGGGTGCAAAAAAAATAAGCCTGTACTATTCTCCAGTCTGGCTACACTCATATATTTATCAAAATTTCAAAAAAAAATAAACTTAATAAAAGCTTTTCACTAATGTGAATCACGAAAGGAATTTTCCCATCAAGTCTGTATATTTATTGAGAAATTTTTTTAACGCGCCAAAATATGTCATACAATTGCTGCCAAAGCACGACGTATCCTTATCTTCCATTATAGAAAATATATTCGAACATTAGACTGCCTCTCTTTCCGCAACAAACCAGGAATAATCCTTTTTTGATGTGTAAACGTCTTTGCTCACGATATGGGGGAATATAGGTGTCAGTGTAATCAGTGGCGTCAGTGAAATCACTAAACTGTAGCTTAATGTATGTGAAACAATTGATTTGAGCGAAATCAGGCAGCAAATATAAATAAGTAAGAAAAGGAAAGAAATAAGGAAAAAAATTAGAGATTAAAAACGAAGCCCAAGCTAGAACTTAAAACGGACGGCTTGTTATCGAATCGTTATCGAAGTGCTAACGAGGGTTTATCTATTTTTATTGACGACCTATCGGTTCATTAAAGATAAAGTTATTGATGAGGTATTGAAGAAATATCGATTTGTCATGAATTTGCAATCCCAGTTACTGATATCATATCGATGAGTTTCCGGTTTTTTTTTTTTGAAAAATTGCCAATTATTTATCAAAAAGATATCGATATATTATCAAAACTTTATCGATTTGTTGCCCTAAAGTTATTGTTTTTTTTTGTCGAACATTTTTTGATATTTTGCTAAACATTGTTTTAAATGTAGCGGTGTGTTATCGAGAAGTTAACGATTTATTTTTGAATATGTATGGATTTACTAACGAAAAGTTATCGATTATTTCCCGAAAAGCAGTAGATGTGTAATATAATCAATTTTCTACCGAAATTTTATCGATTTGTTATCGAAAAATTATGCAATTCTTACCAAAAAGTTATCTTTTTACCATCGTGTGTTACCTATTTGTTATCGACTTATTGTTAAGAAACAATACGCCCCCGATAACAGATGGATAACCGATATAAATGTGTTTTCTACACCTTTTCAGTTTTAGTCCATATAGTTGGAAATTAAATTCAGAAAGTTACAATTGAAGTTTAGAATTTTCAATTCAAGTTCAGAAAATTACAAGCGAAGCTCAGAAATTTCAATTGAAATTCAGAAAATTTGAAAATTACAATTGAAGTTCAGAAAATTATAATGGAAATTCAGAAAATTACAATTGAATCTCATAAAATTTCAATTGAAGTTCAGAAAATTACAATTGAACCTCAGAAAATTTCAATTGTAGTTAAAAAAAACTACAATTGAAGATCAGAAATTTCAATTGAAGTTCAGAAAACTGCAATTGAAGTTCAGACAATTATAATTAAAGTTCAGAAAATAACAACTGAAGTTCAGAAAATTACAATTGAAGTTTAAAAAATTATAATTGAAGTTCAGAAAACTACAATTAAAGTCAAAAATTTCAATTGAAGTTCAGAAAATTACAATTGAAGTTCGGAAAACTGCAATTGACGCTCAGAAAATTATAATTGAAATTCAGAAAAACATTTGAAGTTCCAAAAATTAAAACTGAAGTTTAGAAAATTACGATTGAAGCCCAGAAATTTTAATTGAAGTTCAGAACTTTACAATGGAAGTTCAGTTCGGGAAATTGCAATTGAGACTCAGAAATTACAATTGATGTTCAGAAAGTTACAATTGAATTTCCGAACCTCAATTGTAATTTTGTGAATTTCAATTGTAATTATCTGAACTTCAATTGGAACTTTCTGAACTAAACTGAGAAAAGTGTAGACGTACACCTGCAACACATTTAGTACTTGGTACTCCCGCCTTTTTGCTTTCTAAATTATGGAATATAATTGGTTTACTCATGTGGCCGTACTTATGAAGTTAATCTACTTACGCGGTTATATTTATATACTCAGTTGAGCAGAGCTCACAGAGTATATTAAGTTTGATTGGACAACGGTTGGTTGTACATATATAAAGGAATCGAGATAGATATAGACTTCCATATATCAAAATAATCAGGATCGAAAAAAAATTTGATTGAGCCATGTCCGTCCGTCCGTCCGTCCGTCCGTTAACACGATAACTTGAGTAAATTTTGAGGTATCTTGATGAAATTTGGTGTGTAGGTTCCTGAGCACTCATCTCAGATCGCTATTTAAAATGAACGATATCGGACTATAACCACGCCCATTTTTTCGATATCGAAAATTTCGAAAAACCGAAAAAGTGCGATAATTCATTACAAAAGACCGATACAGCGACGAAACTTGGTAGATGAGTTGAACTTATGACGCAGAATAGAAAATTAGTAAAATTTTGGACAATGGGCGTGGCACCGCCCACTTTTAAAAGAAGGTAATTTAAAACTTTTGCAAGCTGTAATTTGGCAGTCGTTGAAGATATCATTATGAAATTTGGCAGGAACGTTACTCCTATTACTATATGTACGCTTAATAAAAATTAGCAAAATCGGAGAAGGACCACGCCCACTTTTAAAAAAAAAATTTTTTTTTAAGTAAAATTTTAACAAAAAATTTAATATCTTTACAGTATATA
This sequence comes from Eurosta solidaginis, assembly GCF_040869045.1. Taxonomy (NCBI): domain Eukaryota; kingdom Metazoa; phylum Arthropoda; class Insecta; order Diptera; family Tephritidae; genus Eurosta; species Eurosta solidaginis. The sequence goes on along the minus strand of NC_090319.1, from coordinate 91,642,243 downwards.
AGTAAATTATGTCAACATTCAACTCCAGTAATGATATGGTGCAACAAAATACAAAAATAAAAGAAAATTTCAAAATGGGCGTGGCTCCGCCCTTTTTCATTTAATTTGTCTAGGATACTTTTAACGCCACAAGTCGAACAAAAATTAACCAATCCTTTTGAAATTTGGTAGGGGCATAGATTTTATGACGTTAACTGTTTTCTGTGAAAATGGGCGAAATCGGTTGATGCCACGCCCAGTTTTTATACACAGTCGTCCGTCTGTCCTTCCGCATGGCCCTTAACACGATAACTTGAGCAAAAATCGGCATATCTTTAATGAACTTAGTTCACGTGCTTACTTGAACTCACTTTATCTTGGTATGAAAAATGAACGAAATCCGACTATGACCACGCCCACTTTTTCGATATCGAAAATTACGAAAAATGAAAAAAATGCCATAATTCTATACCAAATACGAAAAAAGGGATGAAACATGGTAAGGTTATTGGATTGTTTTATTGACGCGAAATATAACTTTAGAAAGAACTTTTATAAAATGGTTGTGACACCTGCCATATTAAGTAGAAGAAAATGAAAAAGTTCTGCAGGGCGAAATAAAAAACACTTAAAATCTTGGCAGGTATTACATATATAAATAAATTAGCGGTATCCAGCAGATGATGGTCTGGGTCACCCTGGTCCACATTTTGGTCGATATCTGGAAAACGCCTTCACATATACAACTACCACCACTCCCTTTTAAAACTCTCATTAATACCTTTAATTTGATACCCATATCGTACAAACTCATTCTAGAGTCACCCCTGGTCCACCTTTATGGCGATATCTCGAAAAGGCGTCCACCTATAGAACTAAGGCCCACTCCCTCTTAAAATACTCTTTATTACCTTCCATTTGATACCGCTGTCATACAAGCACATTCCAGGGTTTCCCTCGGTTCATTTTCCTACATGGTTATTTTCCCTTATGTTGTCACCATAGCTTATGTTGTCACCATAGCATAAATAAATAAATAAATAATGTTCGGTTAAACCCGAACTTAACCTTCCTTACTTGTTTAATTTATTACAACAACAGTGTACTCTTTGAATAAGTAATTTTTAAACAGATCACCCTGGTGACGTGAATAGACACAATTGTATTTCAGGACTTGCGCAAAATACTTTGGAAACATTTCAAACTTCACGTCAGTGAAATGATGGAATTTATGTTCGAGGAAAAAATATAAAAATTTATAAACTCAATGAAAATTTTTTTTATTGTTATATTTAAGAAAACTCCGTAATAGTAATAATAATGCGACCCCATTTCGTTAAACTTTTTCTGAAGCATTTTCATATTTCATGTTACTTACCACTTAACATTAAGCTTGGATCTTTGGTTTGGTAGACAGAAACGGAAGGCAATTTTTTTAATTCCATGGAAAAAACGGATGCCATTTTTGGTGTGCCATCCAAATGCAGATACGTTCATACATATATCACTTGATGAATTGTGATAATTAAATCAAATGATCAATCAAATGAGTGCAAAGCAAATTCGATAAACATGCAGCGCTAACAAAATTCGAAGGTGTTAACCAGACTTTTGTTATTAAAATAACTTTAAAAAGGTGTATATGTATATGTATGTATTTCAACGGAAATTGAATCGATTAAAAAAAGTGATGTGAATGAAATTTGTAAACAATAAAGTCACGCGAGTTGTTTTTTTTTTTTAAAGCGTTGAGATAAATCTGAAATTTGCAAATAAAAATTATGTGTATTCTTTTTAATAAATTTTAACACAGTAGCTTTCACAAAGGAGGCTTGACTCACAGGCCCCCTTTTTCTATTCACTGCTTTTAATAATAGAAGTGTTTACGATTACGAGCGGCCACCGTGGTGTGATGGTAGCGTGCTTCGCCTATCACACCGTATGCCCTGGGTTCAAACCCCGGGCAAAGCAACATCAAAATTTTAGAAATAAGATTTTTCAATTAGAAGAAAATTTTTCTAAGCGGGGTCGCCCCTCGGCAGTGTTTGGCACGCGCTCCGGGTGTATTTCTGCCATGAAAAGCTCTCAGTGAAAACTCATCTGCCTTGCAGATGCCGTTCGGAGTCGGCATAAAACATGTAGGTCCCGTCCGGCCAATTTGTAGGGAAAATCAAGAGGAGCACGACGCAAATTGGAAGAGAAGCTCGGCCTTAGATCTCTTCGGAGGTTATCGCGCCTTAAAAAAAAAAAAAAAAAAAAAAAAAAAAAAAGTTTACGATTAAGATACGAAATGTATGTCTACCCACTGCCGGACAACAATCTTTGCTCTTTAATGTTATATATTAATGGTAAATACAGAAACTCCTCTACGGGTTCAAAGCCAAGCCTTCAGCTATGATCTGGAGTCCAGACATCACTTTTGTCTCGATGGAGTATGCTAAAGCTAAACTAAAGTTTACTTTATTAGTTAAGAGGCCGTACTACTTGGACTGGTACAAGCTGCTTTAGTGATTATCGAGGTAGATGGAAGAAGCTCAGTTTGCTTTCTTTATAAAAATTTCTTGCTAGGTCGCTGTCCTTAAGTGATGATCGCCTTGCAATTCAATCGGTATACACATATTTTAGATTAATTGGTACGTGTATTATAAAAATGCTAGTGGAAATTTTTATAAATCACTAACAATGTAAAATTATAAACAAATTAACACATAAGTAGCCAGTACACTTTACCTTCGATTACACTTTGTACTTGGATCAGAATAATTTTAGCACATTAGCTACCGCACTTTTAGCAAAAACCTTTTCGCACCCATTAAATGAGTTCGTTTAGCATGAAATTGAAAAATAATTTCGTCCAAAAAAAATTTTAGTAAGCTTAGTTTGAAAGGCAATTTGTTTTGCATTCTTTTGTATATTTTAAACTTTCTTATACCTTTCATGAAAATGAAATGGTATATTAACTTCGTCGCGAATCTCAAATAGATAGACCCACCAGTAAGTATACCGAAATGATCAGGATGAAGAGCTGAGTTCATTTAGCTATGCCCCTCTATCCGTCTCTGTTTGATTGCAAACTAGTCCCTCAATTTTTGAGATATCTTGATAGGATTTGGTGAGCGAATATATTTAGGTGTCCGATTAGACAATTGTCGGAACCGGCCAGATCGGACCACTGTAACACATATCTCCCATACAACCGATTTTTGAGAAAAGAGGATTTTTCCCATATCTTCCTCAATTTATCAGATTGAAACTTCAAACTTCACCATATGCTTTCGTATATTGCACATATTAGCATATACCCCCCCCCTCCCCCTCTCTACAACCGATTGTTCAGATAAGAAGCTTTTCGAAATTACTGCCCCTTTTGAACAGCTAGAAGATATTGTTGTCTGAAAAAATCAAAGAGATCGGTGGTATATAAATTATATACCCCAAATAAAACGTCATTTGTGTCCCGTTTTTAACGGCTAAAAAGCTTCGAAGTTCATCAAATACTTACGTTTATGTCATATATTGTTAAAATAAGTGATTCATGAACATAGTTTTTACATGCAACTATGAAATTTTGCATTCTCAGACAAAGTACCTACCTATTTACTTCCTTTATATTAGGTCGGTTGAATGTTTGTCCGCTTTTCATACAAATCTTGCAATCGATTTTTAAGTAACTTCTCATTGAGCTACAAACGTGGAACTTTACACATAGGTAAGAACACCGTGGCAATGCAACAAAAGAAAAAAATTCGTTAGGTGGCGCACAGATCGAAATATTTAGATAAGAATTTGGAATTTTGGTGTTTTGAGATCGATTTTAAAGTAACTTCTCATTGAGCTACAAACATGAAACCTCAGAGACAGGTTAAAACACCGTGACAAAGAAACAAAAAGAGAAAAAAATTCCGTTAGGTGGCACACGGATCGAAAAAATTAGCTAATAATTTGGAAATTTGAAACCGAGTTTTAAGTAACTTCTCGATGAGCTAGAGGCTAAAAATTTAGAGCTTAATTCAGAGGTCGATGACATCCGATGACACAATACAAAAAGTTTCGCCAGGGGGCGCAATTTCTATGTCAAAATTTAAAAATCAAAGTTTAGCAAGAATATGTCTTTATATAAGGAGACATTTTTCGCTGATTTTTGTCCATTTATATAAAGGAAGTGCTTACAATTTTTTAATTTTATTTTATATTGTGACGAATATTAGCAACACTAAGGGATACTATCATCTCTAAGCCGATACTAAGCAGTGACTTGTATGTACATAAACAAATCAATCATTATGTCTACACATATGTACATGCCAGCAGCGGAGGGAGGCTCACAAAAGTATGCAATCATCATCAAAGTATTGCACACACATACACATGCATATATCTGAGATGTCCACAAAAGTAGGCAATCATTTTTGCAAGTATAACTCACATATACACGCGCATATGAGAAGCTATAAACGTGCACCTGTAGTTTATAGCTGGTGAGTTTAAAGCTGGTAAACAAGTAGTAAATTCTAGAAGAAGAAACGCCTGGAAGTATGCGAACGTGAAATCACAGAGTATAAAAGGAGTTAAGGCTGAGTAATCAGGAATCAGTTTGATTTAAGCACCTCTATTTGTTGCGAAGTATGAGTGTTATTGTGAAGCACTCTAATAAAGACCATTTTACATTATTGAATATTGGAATTATTTATTCAACAGTTCATATCTTATACACCCGGCCACCGTGGTGTGATGGTAGCGTGCTCCGCCTACCGCACCGTATTCCCTGGGTTCACACCCCGGGCAAAGCAACATCAAAATTTTAGAAATTAGGTTTTTAAATTAGAAGAAAATTTTTCTAAGCAGGGTCGCCCCTCGGCAGTGTTTGGCAAGCGCTCTGGGTGTATTTCTGCCATCAAAAGCTCTCAGTGAAAACTCATCTGCCTTGCAGACGCCGTTCGGAGTCGGCATAAAACATGTAGGTCCCGTCCGGCCAATTTGTAGGGCAAATCAAGAGGAGCACGACGCAAATTGGAAGAGAAGCTCGGCCATAGATCTCTTCGGAGGTTATCGCGCCTTACATATTTATACACCCGATTATTTGGTTATTACGAATGGGATAAGATTATTGTTCAGCCCCATTCATGAAAGGTATGAAGTCTTCAGCTGTACCGTCCTTACTTGTTTCACTTAAGTTTAGAGCAAAAATCATCTGCCTCTCGTAGTAAATAAATGTCGCGCAAATAAGTAGGAAGTTCACTCAACTCATTATCTTTTTGTGACCAAGTGTCACCTCGCTTAAATTAATTCTCACATTAAGTGCTAATTTATTTTACAATTATAAAGATAATAAAAGTGAGAAAAAATATTTAATAATTGTGTTGGACAATTTTTTAAATAATTTATCATGTTGCTAGTTAGTATTAAATAAAATTTACGGTCAGGGTTCATGCAAGTACAAAGTATAATTCGAAAAATAATAATTAAGTTTAAAAAAAAAATGTATTTATAAATAATAAATGATGTATATTTGTATGTAAAAAGTAATTGCGTATATGTGCAAAGAACAACGCTCATTAAAATTTACACAGGTGAGTGCGGGAAGGAAAAATCTTTAATGTTGACAAAAGCAACCCTTCTTAGCGTTCAAACAAGAAAGCAGGTACTTGTTTTATTTTAAAATTTTCTTTCCGGCTAGTTATATAAAACAAAACAACAGATATTTTTTACGAGTTAAATAGATATTATTTTTTAGGCTAAGTCACTTACTTCTGGAAAACAAAGTGGCTATTAGGCAGCTTTTCCCAGACTCGTTCTACCTCGTTCTATATACATATTAAGAGTAACGAAAACTATAAACTATCCTTAAACGTTTCATAGCTAGTCCCAAAATGGTCCAGACATATTACTGAAATAAACTTGTCGTAATTACGAAACGATCCGAAAATAATCCATGGTAGATTGTTACAAACCGATCTAAAACCAATGCAGTACAGGAATGTTCCTGAAGGTTTGGGGTTTACCTTCAGATCAATATTTCAATAACGATCCCAAAAACAATCCGGAAATATTCCAGAAAACGATCACTAAATTATCTCTTACTAGTCCTGAGTTCATTGGGAAATTTACCCAAAATGTTCCAAAGACAATTCCAAAAGAGCTGAATTGATCTCGAAATCATTTCGAGTTTAATCTTGAAACAATCACGTAATTAGCCAAGCAGCTATCAAGGGTTTGAGTTCAACTGTAGGGCGATTGAATGTGGTCTGGGAGTGCCTGACCTGTTGTTGTTGTTGTTGTAGCAATGCTCGCCCCACCTAATAGCCGCGACCGATCACAAATTGTCATCAATATCCTCTAACGGGAGTCCAAGGAAACTTGCCGTTTCAACAGGGGTGGACCATAAGGAAAGGGGTGTTAGAGGCGTTGGTTCCACATTACAATTAAAGAGATGGTTGGTGTCATGTTGGGACACATTGCAAGCGGGGCATACATTTTGTATGTCGGGGTTGATTCTGGATAGGTAAGGGTTTAACCTGTTACAGTATCCAGAACGAAGTTGAGCAAGAGTGACACGCGTTTCCCTGGGGAGTATGCATTCCTCTTCCGCAAGTTTTGGATAATTTTCGTTAAGCACTGGATTCACCGGGCAATTCCAGGCATAGAGGTCCGACGCCTGTTTATGGAGTTCACCAAAGACCTGCCTGTGTTTTTTCACTTATACGGCTGGGTTCTCAGGTGCCGTATTTCCTCAAAATTCTTACGGAAATTACTCCTTAGGCCCCTAGGCGGTGCTGGTTCATCAATCAGATGTCTGTTGGGATGCCCAGGTTTCTGGGTATTCAACAGGAACTGTTTGGTCAGCATCTCATTTCTCTCCCTGATGGGGAGTATTCTCGCCTCATTATGCAGATGGTGTTCTGGGGACATAAGAAGACAGCCCGTGGCGATTCTGAGAGCAGTACTTTGGCAGGCCTGTAGTTTCTTCCATTGGGTGATTTTTAGGCTTGGCGACCATATGGGTGACGCGTAGCACGTAATCGGATGGCTAATTGCTTTGTATGTAGTCATGAGCGTTTCTTTATCTTTTCCCCAAGTACTGCCAGCGAGGGATTTGAGGATTTTGTTACGGCTCTGAATTCTCGGAACAATTGCGGCTGCGTGCTCACCAAAATGTAGATCCTGATCAAACGTCACACCCAAGATTTTGGGGTGTCGGACAGTCGGTAGCGTAGTGCCATCGACGTGGATGCTCAAAATGGTCGACATTTGGGGCGTCCATGTTGTAAATAAGGTCGCGGAAGATTTAGTCGGTGATAATGCCAGGTTTCGCGAGGCGAAAAAACTGGAGAGATCAGGGAGGTAGCCGTTTATTTTATTGCATAGCGCATCGATCTTTGGGCATGGGCCTGTGGCCATTATTGTGCAGTCATCGGCGTAGGAAACGATTGTGACTTCTTCCGGTGGTGAAGGTAGCTTAGATATGTAGAAATTAAACAAAAGTGGGGATAGGACGCCACCCTGTGGCACCCCCTGTTTAATTCTCCTTGGTTTTGATGTTTCGTTTCTAAATTTCACCGATGCCTGCCGACCACCCAGGTAATTTGCGGTCCACCTTTTAAGACATGGGGGAAGGGTAGACCCTTCCAGGTCCTGCAGTAACGAGCCATGGTTGACCGTATCAAAAGCTTTTGATAGGTCTAGCGCTACGAGTACTGTTCTATGGTGGGGGTATTGATTTAAACCGCAATTTATCTGGGTGCTAATGGCATTCAGCGCGGTGGTAGTGCTATGGAGTTTTCTGAAGCCATGCTGATGAGGGGCTAGCTGCAAATTTGCTTGGAAATAAGGGAGCAAAATGGCTTCAAGCGTCTTTGCCACTGGCGATAGGAGAGAAATCGGACGATACGACTCACCTATGTTAGCTGGTTTCCCAGGCTTTAGTAGCGGGACCACCTTGGCCATTTTCCATTTCTCAGGTATGACAAAGGTGGAAAGAGACAGATTGAAGACATGCGCTAAATATTTGAACCCCTCTTTCCCTAGGTTTTTAAGCATCGGCATGGCTATGCCGTCTGGGCCCACTGCTTTGGATGGTTTAGCACGACCAATGGCGTCCTCAACCTCTTTAGCGGTGTTGGTGATTGGTGACGCGCTGAATTTGTGTTTATGTGCGCGTCTATTGGCTCTCCGTCTATCTTTGTCGACCGTAGGATGCATTATATATTGTCGGCAGAAAGCGCTCGCGCATTTTTTCGCGTCCGACAGCACTTTGTCGCCAAAGGCGATGGAAACTTTGTCTTTGTGCTTAGTCGGATTCGATAGGGACTTTACGGTGGACCAAAGTTTACCCACACCGGTAGAGAGGTTACAACCTCTTAGGTGCTCCTCCCATTTCGCCCGCTTGTGTTCATCTACAAGCAACTGATGCGTTGGTTTATAACCCTTATTTGGGGGTCGCCTGGGTCAAGCTGTCTTATAAGGTCACGCTCTCTCGCTAAGTTTGCGGCCTCCGCCGGGAAGTGGGGCCGGATTTCGGGAATTCTCCCGGCGGAAATGAAATGTGCCGAGGCGGATTTAATGACCTTACGGAAGGCACGCTCCCCTTGGCGGGCATCAGTGGGGATAGGGAGGGCAGCTAGGCGGCTGTCTGTAAAGGATTTATATTCTTCCCACTTTCCTTTTGAAGTTTATGAAAGTGCGTTTTTCAGTGACGATGAAGTCGGCGTTACGCTCTAGCGAAATAAGTATGGGCAGGTGGTCGGATGCCAATGTTACCATCGGCTGCCAGTTGACGCAGTTTACGAGTTCTGCGCTCACGATTGAGATATCTGGCGAGCTGTGACAGCTTCCTACCATACGTGTGGGGGCGTCTCCGTTTATTGTGCAAAACGTCGTTTTTTCTATTTGATCCGCCAACATCTCACCCATACTGTCCGCCCGCAAGTTTGAATGCCATAGATCATGATGGGCATTGAAATCGCCTAAGATAATGCGATTGTTGCCAGTGAATAAGGCCCTGATATTAGGGCGGTATCCACTGGGGCAACAGGTGGCAGGAGGGATGTAGATGTTGATGATTTCTAGGTTTGCATCGCCTGACCGGACAGATAGGCCTTGACATTCTAAGACATTGTCCCTGCGGTCGATGCCAGGATCAAATATACAATATTGCACAGAGTGGTGTATGATAAACGCGAGACCGCCTCCATTTCCGCTCTCGCGGTCTTTCCTATGGACGTTATGCCCAGAGCAGGTCTGCAATGCAGATGTTGCTGTGAGTTTAGTCTCTTGAATCGCAGCAATGCAGATGTTGTGCCGCTTCATGAAATCGACTATCTCCGTAATCTTCCCAGTTAGTCCATTACAGTTTAACTGCAGAATTCTGAAGTGCATAAGGGGAGACGTCGCCACTCTGGGGGTAAGTGACGGGTGACAACGCCTAGGTTGGGGAAGGTCAGGACGCAATTGCTGTTGTGGCCCTAGGACTGGGCGTCCTTGGGCAAGCATTGGGGTACCCGTCGGGGGGTTGCCGTCGCGGAGACCAGAACATCTAGGGAAGTGGTACCACCCAAGGCAGGAGCTGCATTGGGCGGATGTCGCAAACATATATATTCTGTGCTGGCAAACGGTGCAAACGGAGGTAGGGACTAAGAGTCTGTTTCCCTGACCTACACGATTGCTGCCGGAAAAAGGGGGGGGGGGGGGGGGGGGGGGGGGAGAAGACGGGGGCAGGGGCTGTTGCTCAGCATTGCTTCCGGCTCTACAACGAAGATTGTAGTTATGAGTGGTAGCAGCTGTTTGAGTTGTTGGCGCCGTGGGGCGCGAGCAGCAGCGGGTACTTGTTGTGGCTTGCTGAGCAGCGGGGCTGCTGGAAGGTAGTGGGGGGCGCTTAGACGTAGAATACGGGACGCCCTTGGGCATGAACAGCAAGGAGCCACAAAAGATTTATAAAAGTTACGTGGACGTCGGGTTTTGGGATCAAGCCCAGAACAACCTGTCCGATGCAACCATCCCTTGCACGAGACACACTGAACAGAGTATGACCGTCCTAAAAAGATTCTTTTCCGGCAGATGCAGCAAAACCATTTCTCAGGACCGGGGTCAGGAGACGGACCCGGATTGGAGCAGTCCTGCTGCAAGGAGCTGCTGGGAGGATGACAATTTGTGGGAGGGACGAAACAAATTAGATGGGGTCACACTGAAATGACAGTCCTTGGTCGGGAAAAATCCCGAGTCGCTCCGGTACATAGAACCGACTGCCTTGGGAAGCAAAAGTGCTTGACCTCGCTTGCGATTGTATCGAAATTTTTTAAGAGTAAAATTATCTGCGTCCCGGACCATAGCGATATCCCGGGCAACTGTGAAGCGGATCTCTCAGCCCGTATCGGTACAACTGAAACCGATAAAGATAGGGATTTCGAGATTCCGCCGGCCAACTGTGGTCAACTCCTGCATAGATGGGCCTCGGGTCAGCTCAGCAAGCGTTGTGCAGACACCACCTCTTGCAGGGTAGAAAGATCTTAATTGGGTGCACTAAGGCACACCTATTAATATTCATTGGGGTTTTTACGGGGCACTGTCCAATAGGAATACATGCAAACCTCAGCTGTATAGAGGAATTGTTTTTTGCTTGATTGCACAGCTTTTGCCAGAACTAGATGAAAGTACTTCGGTCGCCACTCACTTGGATCTCCGTAATATTTATCCAACGTTGAGACCGGTTTGGTTCGAAACTATGTATATCGTTGCTATCTAACGATTCTCTATGTAGCTATAGCTACGTCACCGTTATTTTATGTTGTATCACAACGGACCTTCATGTTGTGAGCTTCCCCTACCAGGTTATCTACCACCTCACCTAACCTACATACCACTACACTTTTCAACTGTATTTGAGGAAAGACAAATATAATTGAGAAAAGGGAAAATTGTATTTGAGAAAGGGGTAAATTTATTTCAGAAATGGAAAAATGTGTTTGGGAAATGGGCAAATTTATTTGAGAAAAGCCTTTTATTCATATTTTTGAATTGTTCTGAGAAAACATTTGCCTGTTTCTCAAAAACATTTGCCCGTTTCTCAATAACGTTGTTCTTAGAAGTTTTGCTAGATTCGTATATTAAATCTTAAGAGATATAGAAACTGCCTTTAAGCAGAATAGTTGACCATCTGATATACCACAAAGGAGTCACTTCGGATCCATTTTGTTTTGGGCTGTTTGCTAAGAATTTCCACAAAGTTTTAAGTATCTCTACGTCAGGGATCTGCATTCCATATTACAAATGTGCTCTTATTGCGTATGAGAAAGGGTAATCGCTTTTAGTATTTGAAGACCCATGCTCGAAGCCGTAAAGTACACCGGAGATGTAATTTGTATCCACATATCATGGGATAGATTATGATTTCTACTGTGAATTCCAAATCATTCCACGTGAAGAAATGCTAATCCTCATGCTGTACTAGCAAATAGTTTCGTATTCATTATTCATATTCGTTTCATGGACTTGTGTGTTCCATTGGACCCTGTCTTGATTTTAAATGACATATTGAAGATTGTGTTAATAGAACTAAATCTATGTTATGCATTCGAAGAACTTTTGATCTAATCATGCAGTCAACAACACCTTATTACAATACCACAATCCCTTATATCTCGCTTGTACCATAAAGTTTGCAACTTGAGTGAATTATGTGAACCTCACGTTATTATGATAAATTTGAATTTTAACAAAAACAGTTTTTGGCCTTTGCGTTGAAGGACTTGCCAAAGGATTAATGATTGAATTTATTATAGAGGTGAAGGAAATGCGGCGAGATATTTTTATATCATATTTTGGCGAATATTAGCATCACTATGTTGTTAGTAAATAATCACAACAACAAAAACAGCAAGCATCCACAGTTATGTACAAGGCAATGAAGAATATTCCATACACTTAACCAACAGCTTGAAACAGAGAGATTATGTGGCCGGCAGCTAAGAGCAGAAGTTGTTACTCACACATACACACGCATATTGCTAGAAGAAAAGCATAAACCACAAATATGCATGTATATAGCCAAATAACCAAGCATGAGATACAACTGTTCTAGAAGGCATGTGCGTGAGACGAGAGGGTATAAAAGCAGCGCAAGCTGCGGAATAACTAATCTGTTTGATTTAAACACGCTATTAGTGAAATATAATTGTACTACTCCCAAGGTAGTCTTAATAAATATCATTTCGCAATGCTGAATAATAGAGTTATTTATTCGAGAGTACAGCGATTCAAACGTTAGCAGAAGGAGCATAATTATCAGGAAATCCCAAAATTCGTTACAATATTCTTATGCACATGTAGAACAATTTTGAAAGGCACGAAAATTTCTGTTGTTCGTAAAAGGACTTTTGCTGGAAGTTTTTTTTTTTTTTAATAAGAACTTCCAAAATTGTATGGCTCTGGGCCAATTTTCCTAGTTACAAATTATGTAAAAAGTAAGCTTAACTTATAAATATAAACATCAAAGCCACGGCTTTCAAGCGCGTACTTTTCGACCTACCAGTGAACGCGGTCCTAATTATTGTTTGATAGGAGTAAATACTGTGGTGCTCGTAATAGCCGGCTTTAATCATTTTTATATCAATAATGGAGGTTGTAGGGCATACGCTGAGTTTGCAAAAGAATTGCTCTGAAGTGCGACTCGAAATGAGTACTTTCCAACTCCCCAGTGATTTTCTGCGCCTTCTATTTCGAAGATGATTGGCTCATTGAAATATGAAACCTCGACCTCTGATTTTTGTTATTATTTTTGCACATAATATTTTGTAAGTTCTTTCCCTCTTTCCCTCTGTTTAAATTAGTCCGCTATGTGCTTCATCTCACGCTTGATGAATCTGGATTTTGAACTTGAAAAAATATTCGGTCTTCGCTAAAGCGTGTATACCTTAGTCACACCTCAATTTGATGAGTCATTCACCAAAACAACAACAACACAACAAAAACAAAAAACAATGATATCAATAATTAATGTTACTCCCATAAATTCCTGGTAAGAAAGAATAAAGCAATGTTCAGACCAATCGTAATTTACATATGACAAAGTAGTGACCGAACAAGCCAATAAATAAAATACTACAGCACGAAATACATAAAGAAAAAAGTTTTAAAACAAAAAAAAATTGTATTCACACTCAACCTTAAACAACTCAAAGTCCTTAGCATACTTCAAAGGCCATTACTTCCGTAGTACGTGCCGCATATTTCCTCCTTTTTTCACTCATTGGAAATGACTCGACACTGCGTAATGAAGCACGATTTAAGTTTGGTCTCAACTCATTTAAGTTCTATCAAGCGTATCTTAAACATTTATTTTATTTATTTGCATTAAATATACCTCTGACGCCTTTATGTGCTCATGCGTGTTTGTAGATTTGTACATATAAAAAAATATTTAAGAACATACGACACGTTCTTTATGTAGCGATCGTCGTACAAATGATCGCTGTCGTTTAGAATTCTAATTAGTCACCCACACATATGCATATTGTTAAGATGAATGCTTAAAAGTTTAGAATTTAACATTATTGATTATGGTCTACTAGCATTGCTCACAGCTCTTTCCGCACGAAGAAGCTAAAACAGAAAACTTGCCTGGCCTGAATTAAAAATCCAAATTTTGTTTGTTAGTTGAGCATTGTCCGCCTTTGTGAAACTCCTTGAAATAATTACTGACTCATATACCAAATTTGTATTGGTCGTAGCCACAGTTGTACCTATGACCCGAATACAGACGCGATGCCGAAATAGTCGCAGAATGATAACGCCAACAATCCCTAAAGTATCCGAAGATTGTCCCGACATAATCTATTTGTTGTCTGGAAATACTCCTGAAATTGTCTCGAAAACAATCCCGAAATAATCCATAAAATGGGTAGGGTGTCACTTCTCTATTTTTCTCCTTTGCTTAGACTTCGATCTATATATTTTAGATACCAAATATGATTGGTGTTCAGGTGGGAGGACAGGAAAAACAGTGCTCACTTTCCACAAAAGACCTCGATCTAACTGACCTAGTATTAAAGGTGTTGATAAGCACAATATAAAGCTTTATAGCTTCAGAGCTTACGCAATTCAATTGTCAACCTCACCTACACTAGGAGAATACTGTTACAAATATGAATGTATCATACATATTGTTACGAATATTAGCAACACTAAGGGGTACTGCCATCTCTAGGCCGATGCTAAGCAGTGACGTGAATTCACATCAATAATTCAATCATTATGTATCTACATAAACGAATCAATAATTGCGTCTACACATATGTACGTATACGAGCAGCGGAGAAGCAATGCACAAACAAATGCATATATCTGAGATACTCCTGAAAGTATGCAATGATAGAAGCTATAAAATCGTGCAATTGTAGTTACAGCTGAGAAATTTGAGAGCTGATGGCAACTAGTAGATTCTGGAAATGGAAGCGCCTAGAAGATGCGAACGTTGAAATCAGAGAGTATAAAAGGCAGCAAATGTAGAGGCGCTGGAATTCAGTTTGATTTGAGCTATCAAGCAGTTATTGATTAAGCACGCAATCTGTCGGGCAATAGTAGAATTTCATTTGAGCTATCAATCAGTTTGGTTGTTAAGCAATCTAGTTGCAAAGTATAAGTGTTATTGTGAAGTACTTTAATAAAGGCCATTTTTCCATTATTCAATATTGGATTTATTTATTCAACAGTTTAGTGATTCGAACTTAGCAGAAGGGCAAATAAGAGGATTTGCAAGTAAATTCGTTACAATATATTAAGCAAGCGAGGCTTTGGCGACCACAATTTCATCATGGAAGTAGGTATTGGGTAGTGGGATGATCTAGAAGATTTAATGTGGTCATATTAATCATTCCCGAGATGGTCGGGCTAGTATCTTAATGGTGCTTGTTACCGGAAAGTACCAGATCTATATCTAGCAAAGGACCGTCAACATCGATAGCACTTTTATAGTATTTTTATAGTTAATACAACAATAACAACAACAGCTAGTGACCTAGATACCAAACATTATTGAAATAAATAAAATTGTCTCAGAGTTATAGCGATTAAAAAAAAACCCCAGGAAAAAGGCATTGGCAGGGCTCACTCTTCTAAAATTGCTTAAACCTCAAAACATATAGCCGCCATTTTCTCCATATCATTTACCTAATTCAATATAATTAGAGTTACGACAATAACCAAAATTTAAATTAATAAATTAAAATGTTACTGCTTCAAGGGGCGTGGAATCCCCAAAAAAGAAATAAGCCATAAGATCTTTCTAGTTTTTGGGCTATCTGCGTGACAAATTTGATCTAAATAAATTCGGTTATACTGGCGTTATTGAGTCTAAAACGACGGATCATCCGCATATCCCAACTTTTATTTATTTTTTATTTATTTTTGGATTAAAGTCGACACAGACACAATGCGGTCGACTACTAAGATATGTAAAACATAAAATTAATGTTACAATTAAAAATAATTAAATTCAACCATACATATGAAAGAAATTACAAAATATCAGGCCAGACGTGACAGTATTGAATTATTCAACGCGGAAAATGAACATTCAAAACTGATGCAGTTATACAAGTTGTTGTAGTGCGAACACCAGCTTCGCAGTGGATTATTTTTGGCAAAATTTTGCCGGCAAAGTGGTAAATAAAAAGGCACAAAGTGCCTAGACGTTCTACCAGGAACAGCAAAATTTAGTCGACTAACAAGATCAGATGAGTCGATCTCGCCCATAATGAGTTTGTGATTGAACATCACCCCGAGTAAAGTTCGTCGATTTTCTAAAGTTGGCAGATTTATAAAGAGAAGCCTATTTCAATATGGTGGAAAATGCACACCAGAATCCCAGTTAAGACCACGTAATGCAAATAAAATGAATTGCTTCTGTACTGACTCAATACGCTTATAAAGTTTTGATACCCTGGGCACCAGACACACGAACAATACTCTAAGGTTGGTCGTACCAACAATGTGTAGAGGGTCTTAGTCAGATACGGATCATTAAACTCCTTAGCCCATCGCTTCACAAAACCGGGTATACCCGTTGCTTTTCTTACCATTGATGAAATATGCATATTAAAAGTTAGTTTAGGATCAAAAAGAACGCCTAGATCACTTACGACAGATATACGCTCCAAAGGCGTGCTTTTTAACGTGTACGATGTCAAACTTGGCTTCACTCGTTGAAATGTCATTAGTTTGCACTTCGAGCAATTCAAAAGTAGTAAATTTGCAGTACACCAGCATTGAAATGAGTCCAAGTCTGCCTGAAGAAACTCCACACGGGAAGACTCCGAAGGCAAGTATGAGTAACAAAGTTTAACATCATCCGCATACATAAGAGTTCGGGAATGTATGAGAGTTTGTGGTAAGTCATTTATAAACAAGGTAAAAAGTAACGGACCCTAATGACTACCCTGAGGCACACCAGACTTTACACCAAACAACCTTGAAATACTGTTTTTAAACAAAACTTGTTGAGTCCGATTCGCAAGATAGCTTTCGAGCCATACAAGTAAATGCTTCGGAAATCCAAGTAAATCAAGTTTGTAAACTAAAAGGTCATGATTCACAGGGTCAAACGCTTTACTGAAGTCGGTATAGATCCCATCCGTTTGCCTATTGTTTAAAAATCCATCCATTACAAAAGAAGTAAACTTAAAGTAATATTAAATAAGAGACGGTTTCAAATTCAATTGATGTCGCGAGCCCATCCCGTACGTTTTGGAATCATATCATTTCTTGAACAATGCAGCTTAACCACTTATACGATTTTCGCCGTCTCTTAAAGCACACCAGTCTTCCATTCTTTACAATAACTGGCCTCAGCTGGGAACATTTAGGAAGATATATTCTTCTTACCCGTGTTTCTCTGCACATCCCGCCTGCAGACCTAATGGCCAAAAATATAGCGCTAGCAACTGCAACAAAACTTAAAGCCTCGGACAGCTTGAGTGCAGGCCTTATGGCCATAGCAGGATCATAGCATAGCATAGCGCCATCTAATATAGGGATAGCGGACTATATGATCGCGTACCTGAGCTTCGTAGGACCTCTTCTTGCTACAATAGAGCCGGATGGTTAGCGCAAGGATGCGAAAAAGGCGAAGCATACAGCGTACGCGCATGCCGATGGTTCCAAATTAACGGAAGGGTCGGGTCTGCTGTTTACAGCGTCGATCCAAAAATAAGTAGGTCCTACAGGCTGCCAGATTACTGCAGCGCATATAAGGTTGAAATTGTAGCAGTGAGGAAAGCAGCAGGAATTCTGCAGGAAGCGTCAATATATATTTTTATACTCAGACGGCGATCAAGATAATAATATTATGCAGTACTTCATCAAGAAACGCAAATCCTACGACGTTAGACTCACAAAATTGCTTATATAACTCAAAAGAGAAGACATAAGGCTCACGTTGAGCATATTAACTTGGACACTGTAACAGCAGTAACAGCAGATGTAGGAAGTGCGAGCTGCAGCAAAAGACGGTTGAGCACTTCTGTGTTCGTGTCCTGTGCTCGCTAGGTTAAGGCTGCAGCTACTAGGAGCGCCAGAGTTGCCAGATCTCGAGTCAGCTGTTAAGCTAGTATGTGTTAGAAAACTTTTAATTTTCGCCAAAAGGACGGAGGAATTTTATAACATAGGGTTGGTACCTAGTTCGGGTTTTTAATGTTTGGTGGTCAAACAAATTCTGGTAAACACTATGGACACATTCAGTCTGTGTGAGGTTTTTATCGACCGGCCAGTTCAACTTAATTTATCCTAACCCCTAAGCAAGGTAGAATAAAAACTTTTAGAAGTCATGCAGTTTAACCAAAGTTTAGTTAAAACTTAGTTTCATACAAACCCTGTAGCGAATCGTACTAGTTCCGAACTAGAACAGAACTATTGCGTTAAGAGGGCGGTACTAGTTATTATTCTGTCGCGTCCAGGTGCTTTCAACTAACATTTTAACATTGTGATGTCCTATTGTACATTCTTCTATGCAGACCTTTTGAACGCGTTCTTCACTGGTTCATTCAGGGCTGGTGCTGAAATAGGTGCTGCCTTTGATTGATTAATTGAAAAACTTAAATGCAGTTGGTATAAGTGTAGCTGTCGAATGTCCCGCTGTGCAACCGAGTGACACCAGCTCGGCAGTAGTCATTAAACCTTTATTGCGAAATGTCCCTTTGCGTGACTGGCTCCCATTTTTAAACGGTTTTAGTTAGGTTGACTTGACAGGCTGCACGGCCGTTGTGAACGAATTTTGTACTTAAAATTTATGTAATTTCCCGATAAGCTACAAGCTTGAAACTTGGAATATAGTTCAGAACCCGATGATAATGCAATAATATGAAAAAAAACTCCGATAGATGGAGCATGGATCGAAATATTTCAAAAAATCGTATTTGTGGTCCGATTAGGCTCATATTTGGAACACATATTACATAATGAATAGAAAGCGACATATGAAAAAAATCGCCACCAGGTGGTGCAAGGATCGAGATATTAAAAAAATCATATTTGTGGTCCGATTTGGTTCATATTTGGAACACATAATACATACAAGAATAGAAAGAGACCTATGAGAAAAATCGCAACTAAGTGTCACAAGGATCGAGTTGTTTAAAAACTCGTATTTTTTTGGCCGATTTTATGCATTTTTGAAACAAATATTTGCAGTCCGGTAGAAGTGACATCAAAATATTTTGGAGTTCGAGGAGGGACAAGCATACGTGGCACTGAGTCGACTAAAGTCTTTGGAAGGATTATGTATTGAGGAGTTACAATTTTTACAAAATTGTCAGGAGACGAGTCCTTGTAATAATGAGGCACTAAATGAACTAAATAGAAGAGGAATAATAGGCAATTAAGTAAAAACAAAAAACATGAAAATAACATAATTTAAAGTAATTTTTAAGTTTTTGAAATTTCTAAAAACGTGAGGCGTAGCATAACCTGATTGAAGTTCAGTTGGTCTTACTTATACATATATGAAAATATGAATAACAAATAAGGAAGGCTAAATTCGGGTGTTACCGAACATTACGTACTCTGCTGAGAGCTTTGGAGACAAAATAAGGAAAAATCACCATGTAGGAAAATGAACCTAGGGTAACCCTGGAATGTGTTTGTATGGCATGCGTATCAAATGGAAGGTATTAAATAGTATTTTAAGAGGGAGTTGGCCATAGTTCTATAGGTGAACGCTTTTTCAAGAAATCGCCATAAAGGTGGACCAAGGGTGACTCTATAATGTGTTTGTACAATATGGGTATAAAATTGTAAAAGTATTAATGGAGGTTTTAAAAGTGAGTGGCCCTCAGTTGTATATGTGAGGGCGTTTTCGAGATATCGGCCAAAATGTGGACCAGGGTGACCCAGAACATCATCTCTTAGGTACCGCTAATTCATTTCTATATGTAATACCACGAACAGCATACCTGCCATGATTCCAATGACTTTTGATTTCGCCCTGCAGAACTTTTTCATTTCCTTCTACTTAATTTGGTAGATGTCACACCCTTTTTTTCTGAAGGTTTGTAGATTTTGCGTCAAAGAACCAATCAAATGATCATTTTTCATCCCTTTTTTCGTATTTGGTGTAGAATTATGGCATTTTTTTCATTTTTCGAAATTTTCGATATCGAAAAAGTTGACGTGTTCATAGTCTGATTTCGCCCATTTTAAATACCAAGATAAAGTGAGTTCAGATAAGTACGTGAACTAAGTTTGGTAAAGATATATCGATTTTTGCTCAAGTTATCGTATTAACGGCCGAGTGGAAGGACTGGGCGTGGCTTCAACCGATTTCGTCCATTTTCACAGAAAACAGTTATCGTCATAGAAGCTATGCCCTTACCAAATTTCACAAGGATTGGTAAATTTTTGTTCCACTTATGGCATTAAAAGTATTCTAGTCAAATTAAATGAAAAAGGGCGGAGCCACTCCCAATTTTGTTTGAACTGGGCGTGTTCGTCATCCGATTTTGCAAATTTTCATTTAGCACACATATAGTAGTACTAGCCATCACACTAGGAGTAACGTTCCTGCTAAATTTCATCATGATATCTTCAACGACTGCCATACTGCTTGCAAATTTTTAAATTACCTTCTTTTCAAAGTGGGCGGTGCCACGCCCATTGTCCAATTTTAGTATTATTATACTTAATGTAAGTATTGTTTTCAATAAAACCGTTTAACCTAAACATTTTTTTAAATTATTTTATTTATGCAAGGGACAATAAATGTTGCGCATACGCCATAGTGTGCATCGTTACATTGAACATGGCATTTTGGAAATTTAGTGGTTCCGGAAACTGCCGGAATTGCTGTGGCATTTTTTTTCTAGCTTTCAAATTTCTTATGAAAATTATTAAAAAAAACTTAATAAATCGATTGTGCAAATTATTATAATAAACACCACGACTTAAGCTCGTACAATATTATAAATTCAAAAATTTGGAAGTCCGACGAAAACTAAAATCATAATTTTTGAAAATATTATATCAATTCTAACGTGCTACCTGATTCCCCTGTTCACGCATTGTTTCAAATATATGAAACTTATTTTAATCAATTTAGCACAAAATAACTTCAAACGTCAACAACTGTCAATCAAACGAGTGCAATCAATTGTACTTATCACAACCCACAAATAAACACTTAACCACATGAAAATCAGAACAAAACCACTTCAAATCAAATAAATCACAGTTAGTAAACATTTCAGTACGATAAATACAGTAAGTATGACGACACAAATAAAGTGCTAGGAGAATTGATAAAAAAAAAGAACAAAAAAACAAATAAGCGAAAATGACAACTACAATTGGCAATTTCCATGCGTGACGTCATGACATTACAAGGTCATTGGTATTGAACCCAGACTTTGATGTAATAAAACAATTTTAATGATGATCGAGAACAATAAAGTGCGGCACTGTCCTATAAGAACTCACTAAGCATATATCTCATTAAACATACATATGTATATCTAGATTTATCTAGATACTACATTTACAGTGTGTGCACGTGTGTACAATTACGCATAAGATAAACATTTCAGGGATGCCATAAAATGTCTCCAAAACTTTATTTCTTATTGCCGACTTTATAGTATTTACATTATAATAAAATCATATAGAAAAATTGACATTGATTCACAGAATTGATAAGATAAAGAACTACGAAAGTAAATTTAAGTTGCAGAGCGAATTTGTCAAGTATAGTAAGTCTGACGTACCCATTTCTGCTGAAGGTAAATTTTAATTATATAACATAACTATAGTAGAAATATAAGCAGGTATAAGAAGAGAAATTGCAGTAGAATCGGAACTGTACAGAAATAGGGACAATAGGAAGAAAAGGAAAAGTGAAGGAAGTACTTAAAATTGCTTATCTCTTTTCTCTTTTCTATTTTCTCCTTTTTTTGTATTGTTTCGGTCCACTGAACTATAAGTGAAGTTTCAAGTTTGTAGCTCAATGACAATTCTCTTTTAAATTCATCGCAAGATGTCAGGGGGGGGGGGGGGGGGGGGGAGGTACAGCTGTTTATAAATTTCTCGATCCGCGATGCGTTTTTCCTTTGGCCTCTGAAATACGTTAACAATTTCAAGCCTCTTGTTTGCCACAAAGTTACATAAAAATCGATCCAAAGATTCCAAACCTCTTAACAAATTTCTAAAAATCTCGCCCGAGTGCCACCTGTCAGATTTTTCCTCTTAATTAATGAATTTTCATAGAGTTCTCAATTTCAGGCCTCTAATATTCCTGGAAGTTACATTAAAATCTACCGAATGATTTCAAATCTCATTTGATTCTTTTGTAATATCCACCAGTGCGCCACCTAGCGGTATTTCCTCTGCTTTTGAATAATTAATAAAAGCTTCTTTGGTCGTTCTATTTAAAGCAAAATCAAGACTTATTGTGGACAAGACAAGTGTGGTATCTTCCTTATAGATGTCAAAATTACAAATAGACCCGCCGACCTGATGATTAAAATTACTATCGTAGTCTCATCCTGCATCTCTTTTTATCACAATGCCGAAACGCTGCCAAACGTGAAAAATAGCCATCTTGAACATCATGTCTGGCAGTTGGCGGATAAGATATCACACTTGTTTTATCCACAATGACATACGCTTTATTTTTCTCCAACGCGTTTCAACACATTATTGTGTCTTCTTCAGGGAGATTTTATATTTATTAAAACAAGAAAACATATTTCTGCTTTCGTTACAGAGAACTAAATATGTATGTGCGAGATTGCAATTTGTTAGCCCAACGGGAAGTTTATTAAAACTTGATCACAAAATTTTCTCATTTACAATGAAATTTCTGAATGTCTCGCATCGTGAGTCTGCTATTGAAAACTTTCCCCTTATGAAGTGCAAGGCCCGTAGCATGTCTTAGGTTCCATGATCGAAATCAATTTTTTATATCCAAATAGCTGTAAAATGGTTAATCGGATTAGTCATAGGGACTATCCTTGTCATTATACTTGCAAATTTGGCGGCCTCACATTTAATTCCACGCCTTTTTGCTTGGTTGATCATTTGCAGCTCCTGCTTCGTTTTAATTTGATTGGGAAGATTGCGGTATGTGCTTCAAGAGTTGCCCCTTGATCTCGCTTTTTTGTCTTAAAAAGGGGTTTAGTTATGGAAAAAACCTGCTGTCAAGGTCGCAAGTGTAGCTTAAAAGAAGCGGTTTTGATGCCATAAGCCTATGAAAAATGAGACAGATGTATGTTTTTATAAAATAGGTCAGAGTTATTGATGAAGTAAAAAGTATTTGACAAATATTGCAGGACGAGAGTCACAAATGGTTTTAACAAGAACTGGGAAATGCCACAAATAATGATCAAAGGTATCTCTTGTGAGCAGGTCTTCTTCTTCTTCTTGGCCGAATATTGATCCAATGCGTTTCGAAAATTAAGTCTTTACAGCTTCGGCAGTGGTCACAATGCTGAATACCCATGTAGTTGTTGTTACCACTGAAACTTTCCCCGAAGGTTAAGCAGATTGTTACGAATATAAGTAGTCCTTTACTCAGTATGAATCCGGTACTAGCACCTTCTATATCGACTGCAACGTTAATGATTTCTTTCATACTTCGAACCTTCTTGGCCAGCTCAGGCGATTGCCTGTCCTCTTCCCATTTTTGTCTGTCCATAATTGTTACTCTTCCACTTTTGTTGAACTTTAGCCACATAAAAACTTCGCATATTTACCTTGACTAGTCTTCAGGGTAGGCCTGCTTCTATGGTTATGCTCTCATTTAATTCGGATAAGCCAATACGTGCCAGCAATATGTTATGCTGCTTCTATTCGGTTCTTAACTTTGAGCTGGTATGTGGCGTAACTAGCACTTATTACTTCTTTGAGAGAAGATACTTACCTTACCAGTAACTGCCCTCGAATGAATTGTAAGCTTATCAAATGCGAATTTTTCTGCTTAAGACACCCTACAATACAATGTAAGTTTAAAAGACGTACAACTTTCTAGAGGATGCATTTGGATTCAATTCTCTACACCAGCGCTCATGTTGGAACCGTCGGTGAAGGCTTAAGCACCGTTCCAAAACGGGTTTTTTACTTCGGAACCAAGCAATTGAGTTCGGCGGTGTAATAATAAGTACACATTTATGCCTTTGCTGGGTGGCTTTCAACCTATTCAATTGCTAGAGTGGTAGTGCTTCATATGTGGATCTACAGTATAGCCAATTGGAAGGAAGTTAAAAATGAGATCCGAGGCCGTTGTCGGGCAAGTTCGACAAACTCCGCTGGCGCCAACATACAAGCAGTGTGCTGAATTTTTAAGGGGCTGGTGAGATTGTAGTCCTTCCAAAGAGACTTCCACGCTATCAAAAGTAAAGCACAGTCGTACCACCGCTTCATACCGCCATAGCAGAATATTCGAATTACCATCATAGAAAGCAATTTAGGGTCACGTACCGGCTACTTCATGTCCGAAGCATACCCTTAGTATTTATTATTGGCTAAATAGGCAATGTAATGATTAATTGATTATTTGTTCAGTTCGTTACACTAATTTTTCGAATGAATGCGTGTAAATATTATAAATAAATTCACACCTTAGAATGTTTCACCGTAACTCTCTTACAACAAGTTTAAATTAAACAGATCATCATGCCTTGATTTAACGCAGCTTATGTGGCCTGCCAGTGTTCTTTAGCTCTCTCACTTGTTTTCCTATACAAGCATCCTGATTAGTCACGTATCACATTCCCGAATACTTCATTGAGGTGCTAACGTCACCCTTTTTAACACACTTATATTAGCTTCACTTGTATGTATGCTTGTTTGTAACTCTCTAGGCTAGGCGCGCAAAAGAGAGTTAGGCCCATTTAGCGGCAATTATTGAATACTTTAATAACCCGCTAAACGCAAAATGAGTTGTGCTTGATAGCCGAGGCATGCACCTCTGTGAACGGTGCTATCAACATCAAATATCTAAGTGGATTATGGATACTAAAACGACACCATATTTTCGTGTTTTTTAGATTTTTAAAGGGTTTTATTTAGATTCACTCTGTGTAGCGGCCGGCCGTTGTTTACGAATTATGTAATTAAAATTTAAGTAACTTCCCGATAAGCTACAAACTTGGAATATATTTAGTTCAGAACCCGATGACAATGCATTAATATGAAAAAAAATCCGATAGGTGCCGCATGGATAGAAATATTTCAAAAAATCGTAGTTGTGGTCCAATTTGGCTCATATTTGGTAACAAATATTACATACAACCCGGTAGAAGTGACATCAAAATACTTTGGAGTTCGAGGAACGACAAGCATACGTGGCGCCGGGTCGAATAAAGTCTTCAAAGCATTCCTTATAGTAAAGACAACCTCTCTGCCGAATTTTGTTACGATAGGTTTAACGATTTTTGATTTATGATTAATAATATTTGTAAAATTGATTTTATCACAAGTGGGTGGTGCCACGCCTATTTTAAAAATTTGTTTCAAATTTTTATCAAGAGTCTCAATATCAGTCCACACGTCAAATTTCAACATTCGAGGTGTATTATTTACTAAATAATCAGGTTTTTTTGTGTGTTTCAAATGTTATATACATAAAAAGTGGGCGTGGTTATCATCCGATTTCGCTCATTTTCAATACCAATCTATTTGGTGAAGATATCTCAATATTTACTCAAGTTATCGTGTTAACGGACAGACGGACGGATGGACGGGCGGACATGGCTCAATCAAATTTTTTTTCACACTGATGATTTTGATATATGGAAGTCTATATCTATATTGATTCCTTTATATCTGTACAACCAACCGTTATCCAATCAAAGTTATAATACCCGGTGTACAAGTACAGCTGGGCAGAAAAAGGCTCTTAATTTACCACTATTTGATAAGTAAGCACATCGCCCAAGCACAACTTAAAATCTTGTGACCGACACTGTTTCAAAGGCGATTGAAAATTTTTTGATTGCCCTGTAAAACTGCAGGTAATTGTTGTGACGAGATTTCGCTTGGAATTTATTAATATTAATCGAAACAAGCAAATTGCGATAAGAGGCCGTATTCACATTTTATTAACCCTAAAATATAATGAGCGTTCCCTAAAATATTTATGGATTTATTATACAAAGTCCTACTTACATACGTACATAAATGCTAAATATATACCTAGGTAGGTTTTATAGCTTGTCTATAGGTACATATGTATATATATCTAAATATTTCCAGTTTAACGTAATTACCTCATTACTTATTTTGTTATTTGCGATTTTTATTTACCAAAAAAAAAACATGTTGAGCAAAATTGTAAAACTACGCAAGTGGAATTAGCTTAATGCAATTTGTTTAAATATTTGCTTTGTTTTTTTTCACCCTCTTTTTTTTCTAGTTCAAACAATTTTCGTTATACAACTGGATTATTCGTTTTAATTTTCGCACACGTTTTAATCGGTAAAATAAAATTCCCGTTTTTGGCAAACGTAGACTAGCGAAATATGCGAGCGATATATATATATATATATATATATATATATATATATATATATATATATATATGTAAGGCGCGATAACCTCCAAAGAGATCTAAGGCCGAGCATCTCTTCCAATTTGCGTCGTGCTCCTCATGATTTTTTCTACAAATTGGCCGGACGGGACCTATATGTTTTATGCCGACTCCGAACGGCATATGCAAGGCAGATGAGTTTTCACTGAGAGCTTTTCATGGCAGAAATACACTCGTAGCGCTTGCCAAACACTGCCGAGGGGCGACCCCGCTTAGAAAAATTTTCTTCTAATTGAAAAACCTTATTTCTAAAATTTTGATGTTGCTCTGCCCGGGGTTCGAACCCAGGGCATAAGGTGTGGCAGGCGGAGCACGCTACCATCACACCACGGTGGCACTGCTAGCGATATAGAGCGGGATAATAAAAATATTTGATTATTATTTGCATTGTTATTTGCTAGGCATATCGTCTACGTATGTATTCATAGATCTAAATTGAGCTAAGTCATTGCTCTCAATTTTTGAGGCTATGCAAAACAAATTATCGGACTCAATAGCAACCGTTTTGAATAATCTATTCAATAAGAGCCACACTGCAGAATGAGTATGGGTTCGGAACAATCGTCGCGTTCCAATGAAACGTGATCCAGATACAGAGATTTAACATGCAAATGCAACAACAATGTAATCCATATGGATCCTATCCGTATCTGGATCTTGCCCATTGGAACGCAACAAATAACAACATAATTTGAAATGAGTTGGCTTCATTATGGTGCATACTCAAAGCAAACGTTACAAGAATCGATCAACATTTACTTACTGCTGTCCAGTGAATTTTAACATAGCTGTGGCACCACACTCGGTTAAGGTTATTTTGTAGGGACAGTAAGGGCGGCCACCGGGGTGTGATGGTAGCTTGCCCTGCCTACCACATCGTATGCCCTGGGCCCACACCCCGGGCAAAGCAACATCAAAATTTTAGAAATAAAGGTTTTTCATTTAGAAGAAAGTGTTTCTAAGCGGGGTCGCCCCTCGTCAGTGTTTGGCAAGCGCTCCGAGTGTATTTCTGCCATGAAAAGCTCTCAGTGAAAACTCATCTGCCTCGCAGATGCCGTTCGGAGTCGGCATAAAACATGTAGGTCCCGTCCGGCCAATTTGTAGGGAAAGTCAAGAGGAGCACAACGCAAATTGGAAGAGAAGCTCGGACTTAGATCTCTTCGGAGGTTATCGCGCCTTACATGATTTTTTTTTTTTTTGAATAGACAGTTGTTGTGACTTAGCATAAATTAGGTTAACAGGCCGTTCAATAAAGGCCTCAAGCCATAGGCCATAATGTGATCAGAATTTGTTAGACGACCAAACGGAAAAACGACATTTACGTACCAGCACTTATGTTATAGAATAACTTCGTCCTCTCAGCAAATACTAAAAGTTGTCTAGGAGCAGGCTTAATAGCTACCTCGGGATCCGTCTGCTCTGCCGCCCCTAGTAGCTGGAGCGCTGACGCCGCTACCGCAGAACACGAACACAGAATGTGCTTATCCTTTTCTTCTCGCCGCTCATACTTCTTACGTCTGTTGTTACTGACGAGGTCTAACCTAGAAATATGTTACGCCAGAAGGTAGTGTCCAAGTAGTATGCCATCGTTAGCCTTAATTCTTCCCTCTTTAGGGATACGGGAAACTTTGTAAGTGTAAAGCCCTAGAAATATTTCTTCCCGCGCTTCTATCCATGCCTTTTCTGCTTGATGGATCATAGGTAAGGCGGCAATTACCCACCAACGTGTGCCGTACGTACGGACGTTTGTCGTACGAAACACGTTTGACCGAACCCTCAAGCCCGTACGAATCAATGTGTGCGTCTGTGTACATGTACATAACATATTTGTGTGTGTTTTGTTTACAGATAAGCACTGTTGCCATTGCCCATTTTGCATGCATGCTTATGGAAACATCAACTTTTTCCAATTTAATTTTTGATGTTGTAAAAGGCTGGAATTAATATTAAATAAATATAAATAGATTACATATTTATAATCTGCACTTCTACATAATTATTTCGAATTATTTTCACAATTTTTCAAACTTTAATTAGGTGTTTTTGCATAAAACTTCAAACGGTCAAAAATTAGCGCACAAAAGTTTACTAGGCAACTCTGTCTAGTGAGAGAGCGATCAGCTGACACGTTATTACGGAAAAAATCAAAATTGTTTTGATTTCTACGTTCCGTGCTACGTACGTACGGGCGGTGTACGTCGGTGAGTTTTCGTTTACATTGCACACTCATAAGATAGGTCGTGTCAGCTGACACGTTTTTGGTACGTACGTTCGTGAGTAACTGCCGCATAACTCCTCTTGCCTACGTTTGATTTCTCGCAAAGAGATTGGGACATCTATCGTCGATTCATCCAGTACTGCACCTTTCTTTTTTTTCAAACTCATCGGCCTTTTCTTTACATTCTATCTTTTTAACACCGGCAACCCAGTATAGATGGCATGCAATGCTGCTTTCAGAGTAGTTTTCAGACTGTATCATTACTGCATCTTAAGGATGGAATGGTAACACGGATATCCAAGCAGCGATTCAAGCGCTCAGCTCAACTGCAGAGCGCTCGAGGGTAGTCTAGTCCTGCTTTCGATTGCATCGAACAACTTTAGGGCTCCAAATCCTTTGGTGCCAGGGCACAACAACAACTCTGGCCATAAGACTCAGCACTCGATCGAGCACTTAAGAATTGGACATCAGTAAGAACTCTGCTGGTAAGCTGTGCAAGGGCTGAGATGACACCACAGCTTTCCAAGTGTCGAGATCCTTCTTAGCACTTGGTGAAGTAAATCATTCAGCTATTTACATATTCAGGGTTAACCCCTCAGGCTTAACCCCCTGGGCTATTGGGAGTGTTGACAGGGCACTGGTCAATGAAGTCCATTCAACTAAAATATCTCTGTATTTGCTACCTCGCCTTCTTCTCGTCTTGGTTCCTGTTTACAAGTCAACGAAGTACTTCCTCCAATGGCGAAGCACTCTCTCCATGCTACTTTAGAACCAAAAGGTAGGATTAAATAGTCTCCGGAACGACTATATCACAAGAGATGCAAAACAATTGCACTGGTCCTCCCAGGAAATTGGAGATTACTCGTTTAGCTTTATAAGCTCGGGGGAGAAGAGTATGTATTAACTGTTGTATAAAATATACTCGATCGAGTGCACGTCTGCCGATTGGAACTTGAGCGCGATTTTCCCAATCATTCGCCAACTGCTACAATGTCTCCATAGCACCATCTTCCCATTGTGCACTACTTAAATTTACTTCACCTTCCATTCATCTTCTCAATAGGTGCTCGATTACTTACTTAAGCATTTAGGTATCTAAATTTAATTAAATTGCCTGTTGATGATTACGTTGGCAGTTTTCGAAATGGATCCATCGCAATATGCCAGTAAATGTTTCTTTCTTTTCAGTTTCTCTTAGAAAACATAATAATTGAAATTCAATTATTATAAGCCGGTGTTAAGCTCATAAATTCTTAAATATAAGTATAAACTGAACACACCATTAAACAAACATACATAAATATGTACAACTGAGCCCGAGTTTACAAAGCTTCTCACTCGCAACGAAGAAGAACTTTACAAAAACAAATCTACATGGCACACAAATCAATATAGAGACAAAATGTCTCAATTGTGTTGTTAGTGTAGAAATGAGAAAAACTGAATTAAGCATGAAAACAAATACCAGCAGGATGGCCTAGTGGTTAAAGGCTACTGCAGTTTCACCATGTGATTCACGGTTCGAATCCCGGTGAAACCTTTGATAACATTACAAAATTGCCTGATGATGATTACGTTGGCGGTTTTCGAAATGGCTCCATCGCAATATGCCCGTAAATGTTTCTTTCTTTTCAGTTTCTCTTAGAAAACATAATAATTGAAATTCAATTATTATAAGCCGGTGTTAAGCTCATGAATTCTTAAATTTGGTTTTGTTTAAATGAATATTTGCGCTTTTATCTTATCTTAATATTCACACTGAATATATTTGGTATAGTACTTATATGTAGGTGTTTTGTTGGTGTTATTTTAATATATATACTGAATCCATATACATAAATTTTCCTCTCCACATGCCATGCACTGAAGAAAATACATAAACACTTTTGGCGTTATCATGATTTTAAGCGATTTATCAACAATTTAACACAAAAGAAAATTGCCTCAAATCTAAACGGCAAACACACAAATGAACCTACATGTATGAGCACCTTCTTTTGTACACTTGTGAGCAAAATTTAGCAAAAATATAAAAAAAAGTAAAGAAGTCTAAGTTTGGGTGAAATCGAACATTACATACCCAGCTGTACACTTGAAATGCTGTTGTTGGGACTGGGTCGATTTATAAACGGATATCGCGTCATCGAATTTTCGATAGGATTTGGCATCAGGAAAAAAAAGATCCACTACGCATACCCAAAAAAATAATTTTCGAGCCTGCGAAATTAAATTTTTTTACTTTTTTTCGACTTTGATTTTTAAGGTATACCCTGTCCCTGTATACATGAAAGTTTTACAATCAAATGAAAATTTTTTTATATAATTTTCTTCAGATCTGTTTGAATAACATTTATGTATATTTTAAGCTACGCAGATCTATTGTGTTGGGTGCAAATAAAAACAAAGATTATTCCACCTTTCAGCTCGACGTTTCGCCAATTTTCCTTGGCATCTTCAGGAGCGTGTTGTTTTTTTTTTTTTATTAACTAAATACAGTGTCACGCTCCTGAAGATGCCAAGGAAAATTGGCGAAACGTCGAGCTGAAAGGTGGAATAATCTTTGTTCTTATTTGCACCCAACACAATAGATCTGCGTAGCTTAAAATATACATAAAATTTTTTTTAGTAGGTCACGACAAAAACGTTAAAAATCAAAGTCGAAAAAAAGTCAAAAAAATTTAATTTCGCAGGCTCGAAAATTATTTTTTTGGGTATGGGTAGTGCAACTTTTTTTCCTGAGCCCAAAGCCTATCGAAAAATCGATGGCACGATATCGGTTAGCTTTCGTCCATACAAATGCACCCACCCTAATACATATGGTTCTATTCTGAACTAATTTTTCTTCGAGTTATGGCTCCCGAAACATAGAAAATTGCTTAGTCATAAAAGGGGCGGCGCCATGCCCATTTTCAAAAATTTGAAGTTTTTCCTATTTATTGTTATAAATCCACTTGGGAAATGAAATACCATTGATATAAAGCTCTTTTCCTAAGGTCCACCACCCTTTTAAAAATCTTTTATATAAAAATAGGCGTGGTCCTTAACCGATTTCGTAAATTTTTCTTCAAAGCATTCCTTATAGTAAGGGCAACCTTTCTGGCGAGTTTTGTTACGATAGGTTTAACGATTTTTGATTTATGATTAATAATATTTGTAAAATTGATTCTATCACAAGTGGGCGGTGCCACAGCCATTTAAAAAAAAAATTTCAAATTTTTATCAAGAGTCTCAATATCAGTCCACACGTCAAATTTCAACATTCTAGGTGTATTATTTCCCAAATAATCAGGTTTTTTGTGTTTTCCAAAATGTTATATATATAAATAGTGGGCGTGGTTATCATCCGATTTCGCTCATTTTTAGTACCAATATATTCTGGGTCCAGATAAGCTCGTGTACGAAGTGAAGTGGTGAAGATATCTCAATATTTACTCAAGTTATCGTATTAACGGATGTGGTGATTGAAACCACTTTTAATTTTATATATAAAGAAACTTTTATTCAATAAAGAATACGCCTAAATGTATGCGTCAATATCTTTTTTCAATTTTTTACCATCATGAAAATTTTTGAAAATTGAAAAATCAATATTGAAAATTAAAATATGAATAAAACATTTTAAAATTACAAAGTTAAATAAAAATAACAAGAACCCTTCAACGGACACACGGACAGACAGACGGACGGACATGCCTTAATCAAATTTTTTTTTCGATACTGATGATTTTGATATATGGAAGTCTATATCTCTTTCGATTCCTTTATACCTGTATAACCAATCGTTATCCAATCAAAGGTTTAATACCCTGTGTACAAGTACAGCTGGGTATAAAATATATATATATACTTGACGTAATATACCAACGAGAAGATTTACAACAAGGATCTCTTCCAGTTCCTACAAAGTAGCCGGTCAGGACCTATATGTTGTATGCTGGCTTCGAACGGCACCTGCAAGGCAAGACGATAGTCGTGGGCTAACAATCAATTCGGAGATACAGAGGAAGGGGGTCTGTCGAAATGACCAAACAAATTGGTTCTCTTGATGAAAAAGCGGTTTGAACTAACAAACCATAATGCGATCTATGTAACCGAGTTATGGTTAATTTAAGAACAAAAAACCTGATTTGTTGATTTTACTGGTTTCATTTCTTTCGGTGTATTTAGATCTATTGCGCATGTGTTTAGGAGGTTTTATGGTCATTTTTAGAGTGGATTCTGGTGGGTTTGAGTAGTAGCAAAAATATGGATTGAAAACAAAACCCAAAAAAACAAAAACAGTGCATATTTTTCCCCTAAATATCCACTATTTGTGCTGCTATTGCCTTAATTTTGCTCCTTAGTATATATATTTATGTAAATTTCATAAACACACAAACGCCTCGCATTCATTGTTATTTGTGCAAAAAATAAAAAATTAAATAAGTAAATAAAAAACAAACACAATCCAGACAAGTGCTCGGCGCACAAGCGCGCGCTGACGTCTTATTTGCTATTTTAGTCGTTCACTTTCCTCAGAAGCCAACGAGTCAATGGGCGAGCATAAACTAGATAACGGGAAAATTGTAAAATTAAATATTTTTACGTAAATTTACTAAAACCAAAAAAGCACATGTCCAAATTTAAAAAATGTTAGTTTCTATACCGCCAACTGCAAATACGGCTTACGCGCTTACGTACTTAAAATTTATTATCCAACGATCGCAATTGCAATTGATTACGTGAATAAATTTTGCTTTCGACTTGCGGTTTTTTACCCGAACTAATTATTGAGTGCGTGAATTTTAAGTTATATTAATTTTTATTGTTTTTTGTAAACCAGATCTATTTTAATAAGCGCAGTAATTCTTGAAAGGCGTACAAAAGTGACCAACAAGTTGTGTACTAATTTGTTGCTGCTCCAATTGAATTTAATTACAATCAATTGTGTATCGTGATATTTAATTAATAACCAAAGCTCAGGCTGTGAAAATTCTTAAAGCAAATTTTAAGCAAATTTTGAAAAAAAGGAATTAATTAAAAAAAAAAAAAGTTACTAGTGTTGGCTTAAGCAAAACTCAAGAAGAATCTTAAAAATTGCCTAGAGGTACGATATCATAGACCGTCTATTTAATAGAAGTGTAAACGGTAAACTTCAAATTATGCTCATCATCGCATTCCGTTTCTTGCGCGGGGCTTTGAGGATTAATTTTCCACGCATGGTCGCACAGTGGCCACAAATTTAGCATTTTGTTTCATTAATCGTATTTTTACCGATTTAACAATTTTTTTTTTCGTTTCTATAGAAACTTAGGAGAATTTAGAAAACTATAGAGACTTAGAAGAAAATGGTCGAGCCCGATTTTTAAATTTTTCTTTGTTTATATAAATTTTTTTGTGTGCAAAATTCAAAGAAGTGGAAAATGTTTGGGGTTATAATTTACAACAGTGGTCCACTACTATAACACGTCTAAAAATTTCTGAAGAGGTGTGAAAAGACGGTTATTGACCTGTAACGAGATATTTGCAAAAAAAGTTGAAAATTTACATGTGATTGTTGTAATTTCTATGAATATATTGTGCACAGAAAAAAAATTTTAGTGTTTTGCGTGTATATAATTTTGATCTCTAAACCGTTGTTCGACCAACTCAGGGTAATTTTTTTAAATGTGGTTAAAAAAAAAATTTTAAAAAAAAATTTCAAAATGTTTAGTAAACACAAATTTCTTCCCTTAAACATTTAGAAATTTTTGTTTCTTATGCAGTTTTGAATCTCATCAAATTTCAGTATATAAAAGTTTCAAGTAATCTTATACGGTGGACAAATGGAACACTTAATTAGCTATATCGCCCTAAAAGCAAATTACTTCTTGAATGAGCCCCTTCTAAATGCACGTTCTAAATAAACAGCTATTTTTGATATGGCGCGAACGCCATGCCGAATTGACAATCGTTTGCTATTGTGAATGCGTAAATATTGTCAAGAAGAATTTTTTAAATTAAGAAAATAAACAAAATAACTTTGAAGCTTTGAAATAAAATAAGGCAGTTCTGTGTTTTGTGCACTTGAATATGACAACTTTGCAAATTCAAAAGTAAACTACAGATCGTGAACAACCTTTTTCATTTTTAAAATTTTCTATGCACTTTTTCAAATCAGCAACTGTAAATACAAAACAAAATATGAAAAAAAATGCAAAATACAAAAAGTTGTGCATAATCCGTAGCTTATATTTTCTATAGCATCATTTCCAATAACAAATACACAAAACTCTTTATGGTTTTTAATGTTACGCATATGCAATATGGCCATATAATTTGTAACAAAGTTCTAGACTCCCTTAATATAAAAGTTTTGCAAACGTTGCTATTGTACGACCTTCCGTGGAAATGCGTCTGCAGCTAAGACATATTCGTATACAATGGCGTCCTTACATCAACGGCCACTTTATACACATGATATCTTTGGAGAACCATCCTTTCGGCCATAAGATGTACTGTGGATCAGGCCTCTCCCTAAGGTTGATTGTAGCTGCCATACGAGCCAGGGGATATGACAAATACCAGTCTCCTCTAGCAGGTTCACTGCTTATATTCCTCCCCACTAAAACTCATACAAATATTTCAATAGGACATACTAGAGATATACGCCGCCGATAAACGCCGCCGCCGCCGCCGATTTTGGTCGTTTTTCGCACGCCGCCGCCGCATGTCAAAAATATCGGCGTGGCGGCGCGGCGTCCGGCGCGTTACTATATTTTCTACTCGTTTAAGACTGTTTAGGCCATTTATTGTTCATGTCGAAAATTTTTCGGATATGGTCGAAAGTGGTATCAACGGATGCGCATCACTGCCAGTTATAAGAAACTAATTGCGAAATTTAACCCTTTATAACTATTCAAAAGTTATTTAAAATAACAGGCGCTTTCGATGTCAGCTTAACACGGACTTTCCATCACCCAATTCAGCAAGTTATTAAAACAAAATACTAAAAGAAAAGTTATATTATATAATAAATTTATATGCTCACTTTGCATTTTTGAAAAAATTAATAATGAACAATTAATTCAAATAAAATGACCCAAGGCGAACATGTTTTTAAATTGTCATCAAGAATAAGCGAAATCAGTGATGCAAAATCCTTTAGTAGGTTCTAGGGGCATAAACACCCCTTTGAAATTATTCTTACCTCATACTTAAGTTGAGGATATATGTACTTATGAGAAGGGTGTTGTTTATTTGCGAAACTATACAATAGCGTCTGAAATGTTAATTTTGATTTTCACACTTCATCCTTCAATACCCAAGTCTCCCGGTTTGACATTTCCTAAAATTGGCGGCCCTATTCAAAACTGGTCCCTTGGAGTGAATCACATTGATTATAGCCTATCAACCAAGTTTAAATATCACCTACACGTTACGGCTCCTTTTACAATTGTGAATACGTAGGCACATATATCTACCAGGTGAGGTTTTGTCCTTCGCAAGAACACTCAAAGTGGTGAAGCAAAAGCTTTCCCAAGAGAGTGGAACTAATGACCGTGTGTGATACTACCCTAACGTAGTGGACAGTCGAACTTGTCTGAAAACTGAAGCTACGCGGTCATCCAAAATGAGCTCCTATATCATAAGGCCGGAAAACAATAGTTAACAACTTTCAACTTAAAATCAGTCGGCTTTCATTCTAAATTTGATTTAACGGAGACTATTGAAATAAATGTGGTGAACACAAACGTCTGCAATCTTTGGTCTACATTTTAAAAATTTTATCCAGGGTGTTTGTAAAATTTCAATTATGTAGATGCCCCGAGGATTATACGGATTTTCACCCATTACGCAATGACTTCCACTTAGATTGCTTATGATTTCGAGGCGTCATCCTTGGCCGAATAGTCACTCCCTAACGTTTCATGGCGTTTCTCTGGTGTAGCTCGGCAGCATAGCACGACAAAAGCATCCGTTGGAAAGTCTTCGGGGCTACACCTAGAGCTTCTAGGAAAGTGAAGGCGGCGAAGGTATGAGTTCGAAGTCGCAGTCCTATATCTTCTGTACTGGGATATGGTGTGAGGCTCAGGAGGTGTAGTAGCGACTGGTGGTAGGGATTCCTACTGTTCGCACATCGGAAATTTTAGCTCTTAAAAACAGCCGAAAAAACTGTAGGCGCCCTGTGCCACGATAGTCGTGAGTATTAATAGACCCTTCATAGCAACCCTAAGTCGCCTTTATGCGTGACCGCCAAGGAGCGACACATGATTTAAAGAAATTGTGTTCGCGACGATTATTAGGAGTTAACCCTAGGTGAAACTACGCTTTGCACGAGATATACAGGCAAAAGTTTGACTATTTTATGTATCTCTATTTCTTTTCAGCAGACGCAGCAGTACCAATTCCAAAGACCAGGGTTAGGTTCGAAGCCTCTCTGGAGCATGCGAACGAGGGACAATCTCTTCGCAAGGAGCTACTCCTGAAAATTTCTGAACGGTCTGCGAGATTTTGATGCAAAAACCCCGGATCTTTCCGAAATGGCCAACACGTTGATTTCCTTAAATACATATAAACAAAACCTTTCCTAAATATTATTTTTTTAAATAGAAAAATCAAGCTTTTAAAGTAAGAACCCTGGCGTACGCCGGCGCGCCGCCTACGCCGCCGCCGCCAATAAAGTGATTGGCGTAAACCTCTAGGACATATGCTTTCGGTCTTTGTCGCGTACAATTATATTCTGAATATATTGTTAAGTTCTGTAGATTTTAATGTCGCCAAAACCAGTGCTGCGCTTGAGCCGCAAAGTAAGATGTCTGGGCAAAATTTGAAGCAACATAAATGTGTAAATGGCCAGTACCTATACTGAGCAGCAAACTATTATCTCAGATCTTCAGCTCAAATATCACCCCACTCTGTCATGGTAATCCAAAGATAAGGTTCTGTTATTCATGTATGTCATTCCATTATATTGTTGCAAAATATTTGAAATAAGAAGTAAAATAAAAAAAATGTATATGAATTAAGCGAGGATTGCCCTCATTGCTCTTAAATTTATGAAAACATTTATTTGACTCAATTTTAATTTTATAATTTATTTAATAATTTGGGAAAAATTTAAACAACGTGACAATATCCCACTCTCGGGAGAAAATGATTTCAAGAGATTTACAGCTGTTGTTTAAATG
The DNA here is from genome assembly GCF_040869045.1 of Eurosta solidaginis. Classification (NCBI taxonomy): domain Eukaryota; kingdom Metazoa; phylum Arthropoda; class Insecta; order Diptera; family Tephritidae; genus Eurosta; species Eurosta solidaginis. The sequence continues at coordinate 91,604,838 of NC_090319.1, read as the reverse complement.
TTTCCCAAATTATGAAAAACAAAAAAAAAATTATTTTGAAAAACTTCAGTTAGATGTCTAAATGCGCATTTTTCCCGTTTTCGGGGTGTAGTTTTAATTTGCATTTTAACCTATTAAGGCAACTGAAAAATATCCGTTTGTCTATGATAAAACACACTTCTTGTTAATTTTTAACAAGGGAGTTTAGAAATGAATTTCTTCTGCAACTTACAATAGCAATCGCTGCACATAAAAAGGTAAAGGATTTTAAATTCAATAAAAACCATGCCATTTTCAAAGTTATGTATCTAAATTTCAAACGGTATCGATTTGAGCGACCACCTGTAAGAAATTTACGAATAGATAATTGAGTCAATCCAACCATCAAATTAAGTGATGTTTCGCGTTTTCTTTAACCCATATACGCCCAGCGCCCCATTTTTAAAATGCTTTATACTTATGAATAACTGAAAATCATGGTTTTTTTATTTTTGGCAAATCTTTTAGTGTAGTTTCGTAAACGCCTGCTAAAGTTGAGTCTAAATTTTAAACAATTCATCGGTTTAAGTATTTGAAACTTTTTTTGAACTAACGAGCAAGGAACCCTCTCAATTTGCTATTGTGTTATTGTGTTTTTTAATTTAGTTTGGTTTGAACTTTAAACTTACTTGAACTAGAAGATGAAATTCCCAAAGTTGTTTCAAAACAAGTCCAAACAAGTTTCAAAAATCTCAAAATAACAACTTTTAGACTTTTCTGGGTTTAAAACAAAACCTCATGGTTTTAACTTTTTGGTGAAAATTAAAAAAAAAAAAACCCTTGACACTAGTAAATGAAATGGTTGAAAATGGAAACCCGGTTGTACGAACCCATGGTATAATCTTAATTTCAAACCAAATACGAAGCACAAACAGGTTTCAGATCTAGGCTCTAACTTTTAAACAAACTCTAATTATTAACGAAAAATCATGAAACTTTTTTTAGAGTCTTTTTAAAGTTTAAGATTAATGCTGCAAGAACTTAATCTTTTTAAGCAACAAATTTTGTTCAAGGACTCAGTCAAAAATAATTTTTTTGTATCAACAAATCGTGATAAAATAATTGCCTGACCAACTTCAAACGCTATTACTACTTACATTAGTACCTACCGCTAAATTCTGTCAACGCGTAGCTCTTTCTATGTTTAAAATCTATACATATTGTGACGAATATTAGCATCAATAAGCTGCTACTAAATAAATGCACAACAACAATAAAGCACTCGTATGTAGAAAGCGGGATATCTCACACACACAAATATGTAGTCATCAGCCGAAGTATTTACTCACACATACGCACGCATTTGGCTATGGGAGAATCGTGGACTGCAGATATACATGTATATAGCTGGTAACTAACCACGCATGACGTACAACTGTTCGCGAAATTACTAGACCTTAGGAGAAATGGGTTAATGAGGAAACTGAAAGTATAAAAGCAGCGCAAGCTGAGAAATAACTAATCAATTTTGATTTAAACACGCTATTGGTTGTGAAGTATAATTATGAAGTACTACTACATAAAGAACAGTTGCAATACTGAGTATTGGAGTGATTTATTCAACAGTTTAGCGATTCGAACGTTAACAGAAGGTTCCAAGTAAGCGTAATTTCCCTAAATTCGTTACAATATCAAAACGTATACATATGATTCTTTGCTTGTAAATATTTCAAGTTTTTGAAACATAACAGAAAGTGGTGGCTTAGAATAGTCAAGGCAAGGTCGTAACTAAAATACCTAAAATATTCAAGACGTTGTGTAGCGCAACCTTTTCAAGTGGATGCTAGCGCAATTTTAGCTTCTCCAACCCAATTTTCAACCTCATCTACCCGTGCCGAATCGTGTTTCTTTTAGAGCTAACGATTTCTTCTCGAACACAAGGCAGAATTTCGAGACCCGACAAATCGAGAACTCGGCTTCTTGCGAGATTCTCGTTTCTCAAATCACTCGTAAATCTCGCGAGCTTGTCGACATTCAATTTAGTCGCTGTATTTGTTGTATTCCATGTATTTCGATGATTTTTATTTGTGGTTTTGTGGGAATTATCGCTTATGCCCGTGAAGAAAGCCTAAGTTCTTTATAAAACGGCCAGTGCAGCAATTAAATTGAGTGTCGAGAAGCTCGCGAGCTTTATTTCAAGATTCGAGAATCCGGCGAGAAGTCGAGAGTTTCGAGAAATGTTGAGTTTAGTTTATTAATATTTATAGATTGAGTTAAATTGGTTATTCATCAGTGATCGTATGACATAATACGGCTCCAGATTTCCGCATAATACCCAGAGCAAAGTGCCACACAAAATTTGAACTCTAAGATCTTTCCAGCTGTTCTGCATTATTTTGCAAGATTTAACTTCGGCCAACTATGCAGTCTACTCTGTATAACTTCTTTAAGCAAAAACCATAAAATTGTGTCAATTGAGTTGACCAAACGTTACCATTGAACGGTACTTAGTTGGGTCTTGCAGAAAGTATGGATAGTTACTACAATATAATAGCATGGATAGTTACTACAATCAAATAGTATGGAATCTCTTTAACTTTTTCAAAAATACTTGTTACAACACCATCCGAAATTGTGATATACATACATATTTATGTATGTTCAATAATTTAAAAATGCTTTCACAATTAAAATAAACATAAGAGCAAAAAACAAGGTAGACTATTTGGTTGAATTTTAAAACCAGATGTGTCTATAGACACGATTAAACAAAATGTATGCTTTTTGGCGACTGGTTTTGAACGGCCGTCTTCTGCGCCACTGCCGATCGTTTTACACATTTAGCTTGAACGCAGAATACAATCCCATTTTTTTGTTAATTAGTAGTTGAAAAAGTCAAAAGAAAAGATCATACACACAAATTAATAGAGGCAGAATATCTCAGTTGTGTTGTTAGTGTAGAAATAAGATAAACTGAATTAAGCAAGGAAACAAATAAAAGCAGGATAGCTTAGTGGTTAAGGCAGCTGCAGTTTCATCGTGTGATTCGCGGTTCGAATCCCGGTGAAACCTTTGATAACATTACGAAATTGCCTGACGATGAATTCGTGACGGTTTTCGAAATAGTACTATCGTAATATTCCAGCAAATGTTTCTTTCTTTTCAGTTTCTCTTAGAAAAACATAATAATTGAATATTCAATTATTATAAGCCGGTGTTAAGCTCATGAATTCTTAATAATAAGTATAAATTGAACACACCATTAAAACAAACAAACATAGATCATAGATTTAATCTGGTCAAATTAGCAAAAAAAATACAGTGAAGTTGCAAAAATTGGGTTACAACATGAAATTTGAAAAATGCTCTTCGATATTATACACCAATATACATATATAAGGCATTTCGAAAAAACACACTCTAACTATGGTCTTACCGCTCTTTGCTTTGGTTAGGAAATTGTCTACCATGATATTGTTAAGTATTGTATTAAATATGTTTTCATGTAGCCAACCCTTTCTGTGTTAGAGGGCCTTTAGAGCGAAATGTCACCAAACGTTGAGGGATTCTGAGTCAGTGATAAATGATTGGAAACCAATGAGTTTTCTGTATTTAGACTTACGTTAGGTAACCAAACAAGAAAACATTTCGATCTAAATTTAAATTGCACTACGTTGAGCCATTTCAAACCAAACAAGTAAGGAAGGCTAAGTTCGGGTGTAACCGAACATTACATACTCAGCTGAAAGTTTGTACGATATGGGCATCAATATAAAGGTATTAATGAGGGTTTTAAAAGGGAATGGCCCCTAGTCGCATCTGTCGGGTACCGCTAATTTATTTATATATGTAATACCACGAACAGTGTTCCTGCCATCATTGCAATGGCTTTTGATTTCCCCTGCAGAACTTTTTCATTTTCTTCTATTTAATATGGTAGGTGTCACACACATTTTACAAAGTTTTTTTCTAAAGTTATATTTTACGTCAATAAACCAATCCAATTACCATGTTTCATCCCTTTTTTCGTATCTGGTATAGAATTATGGCATTTTTCATTTTTCGAAATTTTCGATTTCGAAAAAGTGGGCGTGGTCATAGTCGGATTTCGCCAATTTTTAATCCCAAGATAAAGTGAGTTCAGATAAGTACGTGAACTAAATTAAGGTAAGATATATCGATTTTTGCTCACGTTATCGTGGTAGCGGCCGAGCGGAAGGACAGACGGTCGACTGTGTATAAAAACTGGGCATGGATTCAACCGATTTCGTCCATTTTCACAGAAAACAGTTATCTTCATAGACGATATGCCCTGACCAAATTTCACATTTCATTTGTTAGACTTATGGCGTTAAGAGTATTCTAGACAAATTAAATGAAAAAGGGCGGAGGCACGCCCATTTTGAAATTTTCTTTTATTTTTGTATTTTGTTTCACCATATCATTACTGGAGTTGAATGTTTACATAATTTACTTATATACCGTAAAGGTATTAAAGTTTTTGTTAAAATCTTACTTTAAAAATTTTTTTTTCCTCATCTGATTTTGCTAATTTTTATTTAGCACACATATAGTAATAGGAGTAACGTTCCTGCCCAATTTCATCATGATATCTTCAACGACTGCCAAATTACAGCTTGCAAAACTTTTAAATTACCTTCTTTTAAAAGTGGGCGATGCCACGCCCATTGTCCAAAATTTTACTAATTTTCTATTTTGCGTCATAAGATCAACCCACCTATAAAGTTTCATCGATTTTTCCTCTTTGGTAATGAATTATCGCACTTTTTCAGTTTTTCAAAATCTTCGATATCGAAAAAGTGGGCGTGGTTATAGTCCGATTTCTTTCATTTTAAATAGAGATCTGAGATTAGTACCCGGGACCTTACATACCAAATTTCATTAAGATACCTCAAAATTTACTCAAGTTATCGTGTTTGCGGACGGACGGACGGACGGACATGGCTAAATGAATTTCTTTTTTCGCCCAGATCATTTTGATATATATAAGTCTATATCTATCTCGATTGGTTTATGCCGTTACGGGGTACCGTTATGCGATCAAAATTAATATACTCTGTGAGCTCCACTCAGCTGAGTATAAAAAGGCTTCAGACTAGGCGAATTCCCATCATACGGTTTCCTTAGCCTGAGACTAGAAGAGTGTGTCTTACTATCAATGATATCAACGAAAGATTTGACACATTTCCGACATATCAGCCATGTCACTGTTGACAGTAGGACATTTCGAAGTACTTCCACTATCAGTGTATCAGCATTAACAGCGAAAATAATGTCAACTTAGAAATGAAACTGAGCTCCATTTTTACCAACAAATGCTACTTTAGATTAAGTAAGCAATTGAAAAGTGAAGCCTTCTTGCGGCAAGATAAAAAAATTTTCATAAGACATCACAGTGTTCAAAGTGTTAGTTAAAAGTAATGCGGGGGGAAAGAATTAGAGCTAGTAACATTTCATAGTGCGATAATTCTGCTCTAGTTCGGAACTAGTGCGATTTGTTGCAGGTATGTTAAAACAACAGAATTTTTCCTGTGGAAACAACAAGAACAATTTTGTAAAAAAGAAAGAAGCTAAGATCAGCAGAAATATAAGAAAATTGTACGTCTTCATAAAAAGAAAACTGTTAAAAAATAGCGTTTTCCCTTTGAAAATTACAGATCAAATTAGTGATATTACTCAAAAACAGCAAAGATACTTAAAAACATCGTAAACTGAGAGAGTGACCATACATGTGATTTCTACAGCAGCAGCTTTTTTCCTGTAAAAACAACGAGTTGATTTGTTAAGTCGCTATGCCGCATGTACACCAAATATGCCAGCCTAAGTAGCGAACGGGGCGCCATTTTGATGCAAATTTATCCTGCAAACAATTGTTGCTGTTTTTGTATGGCTAGTCGGTACTCCGTTCGCCAAAGCTACTGCAAATGCTGTTAAACGGGATCCCCATTCGCTCGGCATGCAGACGAAGCGGTCAATATCCCGTTATTGTAGCAGGAATTGATTGATGTAAGTGGATGATACATCTCGACCACCTCCGCTGCGTTATGTTATTGCAAGTTAGCTGCAGCTTGAAGCGACCCCTGGCAGCTGCTGATGACCTTAGACGAAGTGATGAGAGAGCTAAGTGCCCTGAACGCTGATTGGGTATCTTAGTAAATGTACACCTTTCGCCCCCATTGGGTCCTATAATTTTGGAACTATAACAAAACTGAATATGTAAAATTACTCTATAGCAGTAAATAGAAATATATGCAATATATATCTATGTTAAGAAAAAATCTTTTAAAATTACATCATATTCCCTTTTAAAATTACAGATACATTGTGTGGTGTCAAAAAGATATGTGTAACATTCTTTAAAGAAGAGCAGCAAAGAGAAATAGAATGTCAACAAATTTTAATTCCGTGTTAGGCAAATCTGTTGAAACAGCAGCATTGTATTGTGAAAATAACAGATAATGACAGATATAATGAGAGCGAAAAGGTATATCAGCACTTTTTCTGCGAAAAAAGACACAGTTTTGTGATTATAGCAAAAAAATTTATCTCACAGTACCTAAGAGCAGGTACCAAGAAGTTGGGCTAAGTAAGGTTAAGAGGGCGTGCGTGGAAGTTTCCCACACTTCAACTCAAAGACATTTTTGTCAGGCACATTCGTCGACCAGATTTCTTTCTAGTGGTCCTCAACGAACCACTTGATTTCCCTAATAAGCTTAAAGACGTGATGGAAGGTGAATCCCTTCCCAACCTCTACCGGGCTGTTGAAAAACCGTGCACCCAGATAATTGGATGTCGGTGGAGTAAGTGATGAATAGACTCCTCTTCCTCATCATTCTAACAGTTTCTGCAGAGGGAGCTTGTGGATATGCGCCATTGTGGGAGCATTATTGCAATACCGCAATGACCTGTGATGACAGTCGTCAGTACTCTTGCTGTTTATCTTGCCGTGGGAGCTAGTTCCTTTCTCATCCAAGCGAGTCCGTTGCCTTAATCTCATATTCCTCGATTTTCCTTAGGAGATAGTTCAGCGGTGGTCGTACGGAGCTGTACGCCTCATTTATGTCCATTTCGAAACCTCTCCTGGCCATCTCATCTGCAAATGCATTCCCTTCAATATTGCTGTGCCCCGGGACCCAACAAAGTGTGATATTTAAGTGCCATATGTATGAAAGCGAGGCTCAACCACTCCGCATTATATCCAACATTCTTAAGCTGGATTCTAACGCCTTTGAGGCAGCTTGGTTGTCGACACAGGTCGTTTGATTGATATCGTACTACCCTGGAGCAGCCTGGCTGCATTCTCTAAGTCATAGACCTCCGCCTGAAACACATTGCATGAGTTGGAAGTCCATATGATTGATTTACCTGCAAATGCTTTGAGTACATTACAGCTCCAGTTCCCTTATCTATTTTCAAGTGGTATGTGTAAATTGTAATGCCCTTACCGCTGTCTAGGCCTTGCTCCTATTCTACCTTTAAAGCATATCTTATGTTCTGCACCTGGAAGTCGAAAACCAACCATCGGCGTCGGACGTTAGGTCAGTTGTATTTACGTTCAATTGTTCTTTTATCATGCCATCTAATATCGTCGCGTGCCCTTATTCGGTTGAATTCGATTCTCTTACTGGTAGAGCTCTTTGCGCCCAAGCATACCAATCTTTGCACTCTCGCAACCCTATGTTGATTGCTCTTTTTCTGTCTAGCACCTTCCACTAGACAAAAGCTCCATACGTTAGTATCGATGGAATGACTGTGTTGTACATGCCATGGTAGATATTTGGCGGCAGTCCCGAGTACCTCCCGAAAGCCCTTTTGCAGGTGTGGTATCCACCCAGAGCTTTCCTTGATCTCACCTCAAGGTTCCTTTTCCATCCTAAGTTGGACTAGTAGCATGCCAAGACAAATTGGCTTCAGACGAGTGATTTATCGTTGTGCCGTTCAGCCTCGCTAAATCTAAGAAGGCATATGCGACTACCCTCGTTTCTTCTGCACTGAATTTGATAAACGACTTTAAAAATATATGTTAATACATCAGCAGGTTTTTAGGAAAACAACAGTTTCAATTGTGCAATTTTACCAAAAACTTATTAATTTTTCCTTCAGATTGGAGGCACTTAAATCTTCTTTGCTGTCATTAGATGGATAGATAATTGTTGAGAATCGCACTACGACCATTGGTCTATTGTGCACTCATCTCCTTCACAGCGCCTCATGCAAACCGACTTCCCTGATGTAATCTAGTAGTTCCCTTAGCTTCAGGGTTTGAATGTGGGAATCCCCTGGCCATGGCGAGCCTAAAAACATTAGCCATCCGTCTTGAGATTGCGTCGCATTCCAGTAGAATATGTTCCGCCGTCTCCGCTGATCGATCATAGAACCAACATATGTCACTCTATTGTATGCCCAATTTATGCATGTGGCTGTTGAGTCTGCAGTGTCCTGTAAGAATTCCTGCTAGAATTCTCAGGTTATTTTTTGAAAGGACTATATAATCCTAACAGTATACCCGATTGTCTTATATATGGCGCATTGCGCCAGTGCTCTTCTCTTTCTCTCTCTCTTCCAGTAGTAAATGCCCCCTTATTTCCAGTGGGCCCTATGCTGACTTTTCTCTGATATTTTCATGTCAGAAATAGACTCGGGCGGCTTGCCTGCCTACCTCTTCCTAAGACCAACCCCATTGTTAAAATAGTTTTCTGAGTTTTTGTAAATTTAGCAAGTTGAAATGTAAATTTCACAAAACTGTTTTTTCTGGACAGGGCATGGTAAATTTATTAAGTACCGCCAACTAACCGATAAAAAAATAAGAACTGTTCCATTTTCACGGTGTATACTGTATCTATTATCACAAATATTTACTTAAGTGCTTTTGTAAAATTATTACATTGTTATAGTAAAAAGTAAATTACTTTTTAAACCACAATTATTTATTACTTTTTTTCATTTTCAGAAATATGTTAATCGGAAAAAATTGCAAAAATTCCAGAGAAAGTGAGCAGCGTACAATAAAACCAGTTTTGTGAGAGAAAAAGTGGAAAAAGGTGTTAAGGGACAAATTTGAAAAAAAAAACACACACACACATACAAACAATTTACGGTTATTATGACGCTAATATTAATAAAAAGTAAAAACAATTTTCAATACCAAACTACTAACGGAAATCATAAATATTAAGACTTCAAGCGGCCTTTGAAAGCCATGAAAAGTCATTAAAAAGCAATCGCCGACTACAATAACAATAACAACAACAACGTAAATAAACTAATAGCACGGATATTTGTTAGTAATAACAAATAACAATTGTAATTGAATTGGTTATTAAAAAAGCGAAAAAAATAATCACTACAACAACAACAGCAAATATGGAGTACACAACCACTAAAACAACGATTAACCTAAGTAATGCAACCAACGAAGCCAATGAAATGTCAACGTCACACGATGAAGTAGATTTTGTACCTGTAGCAACAACAACAACAACAACAAATAATATTAGTAATAACAACAATAATCACATTATCAACAGTAAAATTACAAGCACTGGCAGCAGCAACAACAATTATAATAAAATGAGCGAAAATGCCACAACTAGCTGTAGCGGGTTAAATACAAATTCGAACAATACTTCGAAAATATTCGGAAGTACGAAAAAGCACACAAATGAGCATTTACAATACCAACAACAAACACAGCAACAACAGCAGCCCGTAAAACAACAAAAAAGCGTAACAAAAAGTAAAAAGAAATGTAGCAACAATAGCAACAACACCACTACAAATGATGAACCAAAGAAGAAAAGTTCGACGAAAGATCGTCTATCCTTGTTCTCTAAGCTGGGGCGACGCATTAGTCAGAAGACGTTGGGTCATAAAGACCCCCAAATGAGTGCAGCTACAACGGAAACGGAAACAGCAACGGTTACAGAAAAGATACCTGCAACAAGAAATACGAGCACAACAAACACCCAACAACAACAACAACACGCTAATAGCACACCTCCACACCAACACAAATTTGTCAAAAGTTCTTCCATTGCCCGCCTGCTGGGCAACACTTATCAGCAACACATGAAGAAATTTGAAAAACAGCTACAGCAACAACAACAACAACAACAACACAGTATGGAAAAAAGTAAACTAACCAATTTGGATGGTAAATTTCATACATTCGGTGGCAGACGTCGCCCAGCTGGACCATATTTGGATCGTTTTAAGCAATACTCCAAAGATGATGCTGATGTCAATGCAAATTGCAAAAATGCTGCTGGTGACGTTAACGATGTCGAATCAACTTTGGATTTTAGTGAAGTATTAGAAATTGAAGCTAATACAGCCGAAGAACTGCAGCATGCCTCAAGCGGTTTGGAACGTTTCTGTGATTATAACACAGTGGCGGCAGGAGATGATGAAGCTGCAGCTGAGTTGGGCAACAAAACGATGCGTACTCTGTCGCGCAGCCTGGGACGTTTGTGGGGTAAGCGTTTGCACAGCGTGGAGATAAGTACACCGGATCCCGAGTATAAAGTGTCCTATCTGGGAAATGTGCTAACCGGTTGGGCCAAAGGTGAGTTCATATAATTATTATCATATAAGACTTTCGGCAGACACATTATGGATTAAGGTCTTAATTGCAATAAAACACCACAACATACTTAGAGACTCCGTATGAAAACGCAGTAAAAGTAGAAGTAAGGGGAACTCGTGCAAAGACGACGACCATGCCGTCTAATCGACGACCATGTCAAGCTAATCTCTGAATATGAGAATTCTAAAATTTTAATAAATAAAACTGCCCATGCCCCAGGACATTATTTGCTTATTGTAGCATATGTTGCGGCTTCTTGTTGATTTGACGGGTGTAGTGCTGATAGTTCTCCGTGAGCGGAGTTGGATAATTTATCTTCCAATACGTTGCCAGTTTGCTCACGTTTTGCTGCCACACACGGGACGTATACCATTGCCTGTGCAATCCCCACGCTGATCAATCACTTCACTGCCGACTTATGTCCTGCCTTTAGAAGTTAGAAATCATTCCTTTTAGGAATCGTAGTGTCGCGCAGTCTCTGCACTTAAACAGTTTGATAGTTCTACCATCCCAGTGAGTCTAAGGATATAAGTAAACATTTCACATCCTTCTGATTATGGCATTAAACGGCTCTTTATCTCCAGATTTCAAAAGTGTGGTGAACATTTTCCCGTAGCAATAGCATAAATCAAGTATAGCAACGGCCAGCGGCTTCTTCGCCGTAGCGCTCATGCTCACGGAGTAACCGGGATCTCTGCGTTAGCTCCGATTGGACCGGTGTAGCCGGAGTCACATTGTAATCACCCATTATCTTCCACCTGTCTTTCTCAACGCTCTCTCCCACTCGTGGGACTGGCTTGTACTCATATGTATCCCCTCCACTCCACTACAAATTGCAAGGCAGGCTTCTTCGCAATATTTCTTCACCTGGAACTGGAATAGCGGAGTATAAAAGGGCTGTGGCCCACATATCGCTCATTTGCTGCAACGTCGTCATAACTCAAAAAACACAATTTTCCAGGAGAGCCGTTCAAAGATTTTAACTGCCATATGATGCACATATAAAGGCATATTTTCATTTTTATAACACGTGCTACATTTTTAACTGATCACGAAGATTTTTTTATACAATATAGATCATGATATTACATACATACATATATACATATTGGGTACGTTTATATGTTATTAACGCAAAAGTCATGTTTTTTGAGTTAGGACGCTGAACTACCAAACACGAAATTTACCAAAAGGTAAAAAGTACTGACTTCTACCTACCTCAAATAAGGACTGAGCATGGTTGGTGTTTTTAGGTTAGAGTCGATAGAGCAGGCAAAAGCATTTGTGCCGAGCTTCCTATTTCTAAGATTTTTTTCTTTTGTTGAAAAAAAATCAATTAATTCTTATATCTCTCTCTCTCTCTCTCTCTCTCTCTCTCTCTCTCTCTCTTTATAAGGTGAGGGTTGCGTTGAAAAGCAACTAAACACACTATGGCGCAACTACACCCAAAACAATAAACCGGACATGATTATGCGCATTAAGGTATGCGCTAGTGGCCTAAAAGCGACAACACGACAACATGGTCTCACCGAATATTGGGCCAATCGCATCACACATTGTTGCGCACCAAAGAACTATCCGCGCATCTTTTGTTGGGTCTATCGGCATGAAGGTCGGAAAATGAAACACGAATTGCGTTGTCATGCGGTGCTCTGCAGCAAAGAGAAGATGGTGCAGGATATATGCAATACACTGAAGGTAATTAGATGTTAACACAACTTGCATATATGCTGTTCTCATACTGACACTCTCTCTCTTTTACGCAGGAAAATTTGAAACGCGCGCTACGTGAATTTAAACGCGAGAAAATTCTCAAACAAAATGCGCGTCTCAGTTTGGCAAATGCGGCATACGAAAATCCGAGTCTACCACGACGTAAAATATTACTCATCGTCGGTGGAAATAATTATCGACCGCCATTGGAGCGTTCCAAGTCAGCGCCCAAATTAATGGCCATCGAGGAAGCAATAGGAGAGGAGGAGGGGGAGGATGCTGAAGAGACAAATGAGCCAGAAATGAAATCGTGTTGTCAAAAAGATTCACTTTACCCCGCCATGACACTGGGCCGTCGACGCTGCAGACGTGGACACTCAATAAGGCGCACTGGAAAAGCACGTCCGCTCGGCAGCATCTCATTGGATGAGTCAAGGCAACGTAAGCAGGGTTTAGCCCTAGCCATGAGCGCTGCTGACACATGCTGTCATAACAAATTAACGACCAAAGAATCCAATAGCAAACAGTTAGTGGCGTCGCCATGCCTCGAGGCGGCCGAAGAGCAACGTCATAGCTATGGCTCTGATGAATCCGATGACTTTGAGAAATTACTCAAATACAATGACTATGATACGAATACATCGTTAACGACCGAATTGCTGCCTTACTTCGATATGCAACTGCACAAGAATACAAGCAGTAGCCTCAGCGATTTAAGTGAGCTCAAGCATGATGAAGAAGAACCGCTTAGCTTGCCACCTACTATCAATACTAATCCAATGGCACATCCGGAAGGTGATATGCTACCTAATGACCATGCGGTGCGAGCGGAGGAAGAGGGCGGCGCGCATGATGAGACGCATGTTAGCTTGAGACGCGATGGCGTTTGCAGTGATGGTGAGGAAGATTTTCTCGACGCTGAAGATTTGTACTTTCGGCAGGCGTCAATTTTGAATATCTTGCATCGCAACTCGATGCGTAAAATGGCGCAAATAGCGTTGAGTAGCGATGAGGGTGGCAGCAGCATAGATACAAATTCAGCAACACCGCTGCAATACCGACATCAAACGCAGTCGTCCATTTCATCCAATGCCTCCTCGAATGCAACTACCAGCAGCTCAATTAACGATGGACACATCGGTTTAACGCCGAGTAAACGGCATAGCGGCGGTGATAGCGATGAAGGTTCAATATCGAGTGGTTGTGAAACTGCTAGCACTGTGACCGCCAATCAAGATGATCTGTCACTACAATACCGTCATAACAAACAACTACTGCAACTGCAAGAAAGCGCGCTCTTCGACGCAGATGATGCATCAAGATTTTTCAATATGCCAGTCAATGAGCATGCGACTGCAACCGTCACCGTTGATGAGATCTACCAAAGATTAGAAGCACGTCTACAGCGACGACAAAATAGTGATGCTACCACCTTCAGCAGTTCAAGCACGACCACGTTGAAAATGAGCAGCGAGAGTTCACTAGCGGACTCAACAAATGATGCAGTTCAATCGGCGCCCACGATTGAGGATACAATAAACATTGTGAACGGTACAAATAGCACAACAACGCGCGTACATCGCCAAAGGCAACGTCAATTGAGCGCATCAATAGTAGCGCCGCCGCAACGCAATTACAACGCAAACGATACGGACTCCGAGTGTAGCGATGAGTCAGGCTATGTGGAATTTCGAGAGGAGCGGGAAAAGACTGTTAGAGAGAAAGTATGCGATGTGGAGCGCCGTGAGTTGGCGCAGCAACAACAGCAAGAGCATCATCATGTAGCGCATCAACGTAGCATACAAAAACCACAAGTGCCGCCAAAACCAATGCCGCGTCGTACGCTAAGTGGAGGTGGTGGTGGTGCAATTGGCAACGGTATGATTGTGTTTTGCAGTCAGCAATCAAGCAATAGCACAGCTGTGTAAGGTTTACAGCATTGTGACTATATTCTACCAGGGATGATAAACGGATTTTTTCATTTTGTACCAAACGAGGGAAAAAAATGTACCAAATCATCCAAAATTGTACAAAAAGTTTTTCGGATGCAAATTTAAACCAAACTAGAGTTATATTCTGCTTCTTTATCCAAAAACTGTTTTTATTCAGGAAAATCTTTGAGTTCTTTAAATACCGCAGTTGACAAAAAGCTTTTTTCGTATCTATATTATGACAACTATTGTTAGTTGATTTCATCGAGTCTTTAGTTTCTATTAAATTCGAAACTGTGTTTATTTGAAGTATATTTCTGCACTTAGGTTTAATTAAATTTTGTATAAAAGATATCCTTTCTACGTTTGTGGATGAATGTGGAATCGACAATACGCCTTGAAATATTCTATAAATATTGGAGAACATTTGCGCGTTTAATTCATTTTTAACTGATCTTAATTCTGCCCAAAAGCTGCATATATTTAAATTCTTGAATTTTTAAGGCTCTCATTCTCTGCTAAAGCTCTAAATTCAGAATTAAATTTCTCTATTTTATCAAATTCAGATTTCGGAAATAAGTCCATAACTAAAGGCACAATACTGTTTGTTTCGCTGCTTAAAATACTTCCTGGTGAAATCTTTGCAGCCCACAACAAAGTTTTATCATTCAAATTTACTTTCTTTAATAAAGTACTACAAATTTGTATATAAAATTGTTTAGCAGCTCTTAAATATGTGTACGTCATCTTTTTCGAAAAGGTTGTTTGATAAAATAATATCCACATTAACACCGCAGTAAACTTCATATGGGGTTAAGTGATTTTCGTCTGAATCAATATTTAACATCCAAATAGGACTTGAGTCTAAATAAGATTTTTTTATAAAATTTTTAATTCGGTAATAAGTAAATGTGTGCGAATATCTTCAGACTGCATTTCTATATGCACATATTTATTTCATCTAAAATATAAGAAAGAAATGTAAAATATACTTTATAAAAATGACTTTATAAAATTTCAGATATAAGATTAATATTTTGATTACTGCTTTTATTTTCAAATACGTAAAGTTTTAAATAATACCTAAGGGTATCCCATTGCTCAAGAATTCTATCTATGACGGCTTGTTCAGAAAGCCACCTTGTGGGGGCGTACTTTAGTATAACATGCATTTCTGTACCGAAATACTCTTGAAAACTCTGAAAGTCTGCCTTCCTAACGGGAGTTTATCCAAAAATGATAATTTACGTCTTTTAAAAATTTTTCAATTTTGTTGGGCGGCCATTGAAGCTAAATTTAAAATGTGACAAAGACATCCATTAACATGCAGATTTGCAACAACTTGCTTCAGCATTGCTTGCACTCCGCATTTTGCTCCCATCATAACCAACCAATTGTCGGCAGTGAAACCAATCATTTTTTCAAGTGGTATTGAATGGTCTTTCAAAGATTTAATAATGGCATAAAAAATTTCCTCCTCGGTCAATGATATGAAATCTAATTATGGATTTATAATTTTCTGGTCCTGTTATTTGAGTTATTATTTTCTGTGCTTTAATTCTATTGGTGCAACATTTTTTCAAAATTTTAGAATCAGTTACGCTATTTTTCATAAGCATATTTAAATGATCCATAATTGCAAATGGAAAATTGTGCTTGGCAACAAAACAACTTAACTATCTATATATTTTCTTCGAAAAATTTTAAATTTTTTTGTACATTCAGAGCTGCTTTGCAAATGACTTAAAGTGTAGGGCGGTGTTTTACAAAAATGTACCAAATATGTCAATATAGTACCAAAGTACTTTCGGGAAGCGAAATGTACCAAAAAAAAGTACAAATGTACCATGATTATCATCACTGTATTCTACTGTGGGTGAATTTAACCCGACAGCGGAACGCGTTGCAGATGGTACGCTTTATTAAGAGAAGAGATTTGATACAAAATTCACGTGACTTATTTTTTGGTGGCTTATTTTTTTCTAAGTAACATTAGCTATATAAACTGTATATGAGTAAATATGTATTAAAGAATATTATTATATTTTTAAGGATTTCTGGTTAATTTCAAATCCTTTTGGTGCATCTATGAATTTTTTTTAACTTTATATAGATATGTACTATATGGTAATTAAATACGACTGTATTTGTAACTTAATGAAGTGAGTAAACACAAAATATTTAATAAATGAATTTGTATATAAACAATTATTTACATACATATATTATACAATAGTTAAATATAAATTATATCTTAAAATTGCTAGTGAAATAAAAAAAAAATTGTTTAATAAAAGTTCAAAGTATGTTGGCAACGGCCGAAAAGAATGTCTGAATAAAAAAATCTTTCGATATAAGCAACGAGGTTAAGGAAAGTCTTATTGAAGTACGAAGAAATCCAGAGGCTTTCTAAAAAAGAAATGGAATGAGAATGGTCGCGTAGTAGTGCAGTGGTCGTTGAAGCACCTCTTGACGGTAATTTCCCAAAAGAGCCAGGTGTAAGCATTTTCCCTACGCTCAGTGAGGCGTCTGGCCGTGATCCACATCAAAGCAAGGTTCTTCAACACAAGATTTATCTGTGCCTACGAATCGACAGTTAAGCAACCGAGATGAATAGACATGAAACATTAATTCTCAGCTGGGTATTAGAGTTCCATAAAAAGCGCCAAAACAGTTTAAGAAGCCGCTACTTTTTTATTTGAGAGTTCTGGTGGATAAATATTTACATGGGCACCTATCTTCTAGGTTAAGGTTAGGTTGAACTAGCCGGTACGTGAGGACCTCACATAGAGTGAATGAGCCCGTAGTGTTACCAGAAGTTTGTTCTACGACCCAACTGAAAAACCCTATCAAAAACCAGGGCTTATATTATAAAATAAGCCGTCCGCTTGGCTAATACTAGAAATTTTCTTAGGACCTATGCAACTTGCTGCTTCTACACTTTACAGTCTACGACTTTTCGCTTGGTCGACCATGTGCAACCCTCGGCTTCTCTCAATCTCGCTCTAATCGGGATGTCTACGGAGCAAGCATCGAGGGATGAACCCTTTTACTTAGTTCATCCGCTTTTTCATTCCCCTTCAATGCAATATGCCCTTGGACCCAATATAGATGTATGATTTTCTCTATCCCGATTCTTTCCAGGGCTTGCTTACACTCTAACACACTTTCAGATACTGTGCTATGAGAGATTATTGCCGTAATTGCTGCTTGGTTATCAATATAAAAGTTGACGCGGCTGCAGTTTAAGCTATATGCTTCCACTGCTTTGGTTACGGCTACTGCTCCCGCCGGCAGCTTGTAGGATCTGTTTATTTCCGGATCTGTTTATATTCCGTATGTCGTAGACCCTACTCTTTCCACTACTTTGGAACCAATGGTGTCTGCATGTATCGCCTAGTCCGCCATTTGGGTACCCTTGCGCCAATCATCCACCTTTATTGTGGCTTTAAGAGCCCCTTCGAAGCCCAGAAACAGAATCAGGAAGTCTATTCGTCCTTTAATTGACGCTATACTACTATGACCGTATGGTCTGCCTCGTTGCAGTTGTTAACGCTATGTTCTTTGCCACCAGGTCGAAAGGTGAAATCTGAAGAATGGCATACAATGCAGCGGAAGATTCCCTTTTGTGTTTATGTCCACCAAACAGTGACTCCATAGTATAAGATAGGCATTACAATACCTAATGAGGGAGAGAGGACGATAAACTCCACGTACACCCCAACATTCTTTTACATGCATAAAGTGCCGTCGAAGCCTTCTTCACACAACTTACTGTCTGGAATGGTAAATATATAGTTTGTGCAAGATTTCTGCTGCTGGGTCACCCTCCTAACTTGGGACTGGTCTAATTTGTGGCCTTTATGACAGTACCTGTCTTCTATGCGTTGGCTGTCAACCCGACATTAGGTGCCCAGGTTTGTATATCATAAAGCGCCCGTGCCGTAAGCCGTAAGTTTGACGGGTTCCCCATCGGACCTCCTAAGCAGTTAGTTTATGACCAGTGTCTACAGCAGAGGTGATAACAGCCGTCATGCGGCGTGCCCCTGTCCAGTGATTTCGTGGCCTCACACAATCCCTATTGTGAATTAATTTTCCTTTTTTTAATTTAACATGCAGGCGATCCATCTTGTTATGACTAGATGTGCTTCAATATAGTTAAGATCATCCATGATCGCCCGTTTAGAAAAATTGTTGAAAGCCCCGGCAATGTTTAAGACGACTCCTAAAGCATACTCCTTTACCGACTTACCTTTGTATTGTAGGGAGCAGTTTTTCATCCACGTTGGGCTTTAAGTACACATCTATCAGCCTGTAGTCTTTGGGATACATATGACCGATCATACCCACCTTTGGCAGGAAAGCTACACGAGCAGTTCTCCAAGAGTGTGGTACATGATTCAGTCTTATGCACCCATAGAATATTATTTTAAGTCATTCCACGACCGCTTGAAGTTTGTAGCATGTCTGGGAATATTTAAAATTAGACAACGTCTTCGCTGCCTTTTCGTTCTTGGCATCTGTAGTGTATACACACGATCAATGAGCTAGAATAGCAATGTCGCATATATATGTACATACATATGTACACCAGAGTGGTCTTAAAAACTTGTTTTCAGCAAAAACACTGTACCGCCCCCGCAATTTATTCCTTTGTATGTAAGTAATAAATATCACAAATTCTGCGCAGATTACACCAGCTTAAGGCGTGGCACATTCCCATTGAAAATGCCCAAACCCATTTTTTTTAATTTTCGAGAATAATGCCCGACAGATCTTAGAAAAATTTGTAAATAAGCTGTTTTACTTATAATTTTTGGAAATAGGCGTGGCGCTTCCCATTTTTCAATCAAGCATTTTGCTACGTTTTGGGAGAGCAATTGACGTATCAAGCCAAAATCAGGTACACATATTTCTCCCACATTGGTTAAGGACCACGCCTATTCTATAAACATTTTTTTTTTTTTTTAATAAAGGCTCATAGGCCAATGTAAAAGGTAAAATCTTTGCGAAAAATATCTTCATATCAATCGTATTTTACTTTCAAAATACCATTATAACAAAAAATGTAAGAAACAAAATATTTGAAATGGGAGTTTCACCCCTCCTTTTCGGCCATTCATTATACTGCGTTTCGATAGCCATTATAAGAAGAACAATTGAACTGTTGTGAAGAGAGTCTATATCCTTATTTTTTATAAATATTAATATTTTCAATAAAATCGGCCAAAATACACTGAGTAAACACCTCCCTTTTGACAACACATAGTGTCAAAAAACTGAAACTAAATGAACTGTACGATAGCCCTTTTCTTCTACTTAATTTACGCTTAACCGTTTAAACGGTTATATCCGTCCAACTAGGCGCGCCAATCGCTTCTTCGCTCCGCCAACTGGCGCCAATTGGTCACACCAAGGGAGTTTAAATCGTTTTCCACCTGGTATTTCCAGCGGAGTGGGGCCGCCCTCTACCTCCTGGCAGGGTTCCGATAAAAATGTTTTCTGTCATTCGCTTAACATGGTTTAGTCCGCGTAGCCGCTGAGTTTTAATTCGCTGGACTCTGTTGATGTCTGCGTAAAGCTCGTACAGCTCATAATTAAATCTTCTTGGGTACTCGCCATCGCCAACGCGTAGAGGTCCGTAAATCTTGACGTAAAGCATGACGGGTACGATAAATGAATTATAGAGCATGCTTTTCCTTTGCGGACGGAGGAATTTTCTTTTCAATTGCCTACCTAGTCCAAATTAGCATTTAATGGCAAGAGTGCTTCTTCGCTGGATTTCAGAGCTGATGTTGTTGCTTGCGTTAATGCTGGTTCCCAAATAAACGAAGTCTTTTACTATTTCGAAATTATGGCTGCCAAAAGTAGCGTAGTTTCCATGGCGCAAATGAGCTGACTTTTTGCTCAATGACAGCAGGTACTTCGTTTTGTCTTCATTCACCATCAAACCCATCAATTAATTAATTTCTTGTCTTTAGTTTGGCAACGCTGCCTTTAATAAACCTATCTTTGCAAAATGTCGCTGCTTGGCCTCTAGCCGTATGTTTTAAATGAAACATAACGGCGACATCTGTCTTTCATAACTCATTTGTACAAAAATATCACGACCTCTGTTGCTCCAGTCTCCCAATGATCCATAGCATTCCTGTGAGAACTGATCGGGATACGGAGCTAGAAACTCACTGGATGATGGCTAATTTGTGTGAAGTGAGGAAGTTGAATCAAAAAGAGAAATAAATGCTGTTAAGAATCGACCTGAAGCAAATAAGTGTTTTTTAATTAATGGAGAACCATAAAACAGTTTTAACAAACATGGAAGAAGAACAAGAAAGGTTGGTTTAGTTCGGATGTAAACGAACATCATATACTCAGCTAGAGATCTATCGCACAGTTCTTTTAGTTCAGTTTCTTGGCCCAAAGTATTATCGAAAGAGGGTGTTTATTTAATGATTTTGGGTCTTTTATAAGAAGTATTCCTCTTTGTAAAGGAAACAAGTGTAAAGGGTTTCTCCCCCATTTAAAAATGTTTCAGTTACGTCAAGCGGTCGTCAAGTTATGGCTCCAGAAACCGTAGCCAATGCATGATCAAATAAGAGGCGATGCCACGCCCATTTCAAAAAATTGTTGTCATTCATTTAATTGTTATAAATACACTTTAGAAGAGAAATAACGTCTTGTAACGAATTTACTTGCAAATCCTCTTATTTGCAATCCTCTGCTAAGTTCGAATCACTAAACTGTTGAATAAATAACTCCAATTTGTAATAATGCAAAATGGCCTTTATTAAAGTACTTCAAAATAACACTCAAACTGTGCAACGAATAGCTTGCTTAATAACCAAACTGATTGATAGCTCAAATGAAACTCTACTAGTCAAAATAATACTGCTCTTGCTCGCTAGATAGCGTTTTAGTCGAAACTGCTTGACAACTCAAATCAAACTGAATTCCAGCGCCTCTACAATTGTCGCCTTTTATACTCTTTGATTTCAACCTTCGCATCTTCTAGGCGCTTCCAGAATCTACTAGTCCAGCAGCTCTCAAACTTCTCAGCTATAACTACAATTGCACAATTTTATAGTTTTTCTCATTGCATACTTATAGGAGTACCTCAGATATATGCTTGTGTTTGTGCATTGACTCTCCGCTGCTCGTATACGTACATGGTACATATGTGTAGACGCAATTATTGTTTCGTTTATGTAGATAGATAATGATTGATCTATTGATGTGAATTTGCGTCACTGCTTAGCATCGGCTTAGAGATAGCAGCACCCCTTAGTTTTGCTAATATTCGTAACACTGCCCTCCACCTAAGTCTGATCGACCCGATCAGACAAATCTCTCGATCTAAACGCTGCTAGCATCGCCAAATGTACCACTCTTCTATTTCGTGATTTCCCAATTGCTTGTATGCGGTAGACGACATCACTGATCGTCTTCACAACTCTGTACGGGCCTTCCCAATTGCACCGATATTTGGATGGAACACCTTTCCGCCGGTGAGGGTTGTATAGCAGTACCAAATCTCCCTCCCGGAAACCTTCCAAATTATTTTCCTTGTCGTACCTGTGTTTCATCTTACTACTCATTATCCTGGATCGTTCCCTCGCACTCTGTTGCTTGGCCAATGCACTACTTCGTAGAGCTTGCGCTTGACGGATTGGCTTCGCATAATCAATATCGTTCCCACATTTCACAACAGTAGTGCGCTCCGGCTTGAAACCTCCCTCGCATTCTTTCTCGGAAATTCGTTGCTTCGTTTTCCTGCGCCTTTTAGGTTTTGTCAATGCCAGTGTTTCTCTCGCAGGTACTTTTGGTTTTGCTTTATTTGGCTCCTTCGATCATCAACCTTTTCTTTTGACTTTCGTGGCCTTTGTCGAGTCTTTTCCACCATTACTCGATTACTACTGAACCCTTTCTCCAACTTGTAGTTAAGTGGTATATCTTGGTTCTTATACTGCATACTCCTTCTCTGCATATCGATCCTGATGTCATAGTCAACTAAGAAATCCACTCCCAATATGACTTCATCAACGATCTCTGTCACAACGAATTTGTGTAGAACTATGACCTCCCCAATTAAGACTTCACATACCACTTCTCCCTAGACTTGGTTATACTCGCCAGTAATCGTACGCAATCTTGCTCCAGATAATGGCTTTAATTTCCTGTTGGCCAAATCAGATCGGATCAATGAATGAGATGCGCCCGTATCTACAGTCAGTGCACGCTCCTTGCCATCCACATTTCCTTTGACGGTAAGACTGCTCGATTTCCTTCCAGTTTGCGAGATAGGTATCACACGACATTCAATAGCTGGGGCAAGTTCTCGATCTTTACATTTGACTCGCTCTTGTTTATCTCCTCCAGCTTTGCGTTTACGACCAGCCAAGTTGGAACTACCATGACCGGTGCTGCAATGACGTGCAATGTGACTTGGTTACCGCACGTGAAACACTTCATAACTCCGGCATTGTTTTGTTGTAATCCATTCAGTGCTTCCAAGATTGAGTCTACCCAATCTGGCCTTTCCACTTCCACGCGATGAGCTTTGTATGCGGGCTTACTCAAAAGTGACGCTGTTTCATGAGTCAGTGCATGGGATACCGTTTCATCAAATGTTGGCTTTGGGTTCGCGTATGTGGCTCGCTTCATTTCGACGTCCCGTATGCCGTTAATAAAGCTCTGAATCTTTACCCTTTCAGTGTATTCCACGGGTGCGTCCGCATTTGCAAGATGAGCCAATCTTTCAACATCCGAAGCAAACTCCTGTAATGTCTTACTTGCTTTTTGGTAACGGTTTTGCAACTCTATTTGGTATATCTGGTTTCTATGCTCGCTTCCATAACGTCTCTCGACAGCGGCCATCAATGCTTCATAGTTGTTCCGCTCTCCCTCGGGAATCGTCTGTAGGATTTCGGCTGATGGCCCCTTCAATGCTACGAATAGAGCTGCAACTTTATCTTCAGCATTCCAGTAGTTCACTGCAGACGTTTTCTCAAATTGAAGCTTGAATACCTCGAAAGGAACAGAACCGTCAAAAGATGGAGTTTTTACCTTCGGATTGCTCGCTGGAACAGCTGGGCGATTTAGTTGTAACTGTTGCATAAGACCTTTCAACGCTTCTATCCCGGCATCAATTTTGTCCTCGAGTTGTGAAATTTTTGCATCCTGCTCTTCCAGTTTCGCAAAGAGCTGCGATGATACCTGTTCCGAAATTTTTGTCGACATTCCAGATATACGTGCCTCTTGCGCTTCCAGTTGAGATGACATATATGTCTTCTGTTCTTCCACTTGAGATGACATTTGCGACGACATTTCTGAAATGCGTGCCTCCTGTGACTCCAGCTGAGATGCCATTGTCGATGTTTGTACAGATATTGTGCTCGTCACTGTCTGCGGTTTTTCGTTTTTTTCTTCCATTTTTTGTTGTTGTTTTGTCGCTATCATAATGAAAGACATACTCCTCAGCATTGTAGATTCCTTCAAATACCATAGCTACACTTAGTCGTTTTTGTAGCTGGGATTTACCGCCAGAAGTAGCCAATCCACGGACTTCCAACTCCTTCTTCAGTTGCTGGATCGTCAATTCACTCAACTTTGCCATGTCCAAGTTGTATTCCCAATCTTCGGAATTTATTCAACAATTCCTCTTCTGACACCAATTGTAACGAATTTGCTTGCAAATCCTCTTATTTGCAATCCTCTACTATGTTCGAATCACTAAACTGTTGAATAAATAAATCCAATTTATAATAATGCAAAATGGCCTTTATTAAAGTACTTCACAATAACACTCAAACTGTGCAAAGAATAGCTTGTTTAATAACCAAACTGATTGATAGCTCAAATGAAACTCTACTATTAAAAATAATACTGCTCTTGCTCGCTAGATAGCGTCTTAGTCGAAACTGCTTGACAACTCAAATCAAACTGAATTCCAGCGCCTCTACAATTGTCGCCTTTTATACTCTTTGATTTCAACCTTCGCATCTTCTAGGCGCTTCCAGAATCTACTAGTCCAGCAGCTCTGAAACTTCTCAGCTGTAACTACAATTGCAAAATTTTATAGTTTTTCTCATTGCATACTTATAGGAGTATCTCAGATATATGCTTGTGTTTGTGCATTGACTCTCCGCTGCTCGTATACGTACATGGTACATATGTGTAGACGCAATTATTGTTTCGTTTATGTAGATACATAATGATTGATCTATTGATGTGAATTCGCTTCACTGCTTAGCATCGGCTTAGGGATAGCAGCACCCCTTAGTTTTGCTAATATTCGTAACAGTATTAACAATTTTTTATAAGGTTTTGTCAGGCATGGCTCTCGAAAATAACAAAAAACCCGATTCTGGGCATTTTCAATGGAAATGTGCCACGCCTTAACCTTAAGTTATCTGCCCAAGAGTTTGGAAATTAATTACCTATATACAAAGAAATAATTTGAGGGGGCGGTACCGCTTTTTTAAAAACTTTTATTTTTTTTTTCATACAAAATATGTCCAGTCTAATGTACACACAACCAATGAACATAAGTACTGACCTACTGCAAAGCCATTACTTGCATTGGAATGCAGTTAGACTATGAACATTAATAAATGTAGATATTACTGCTTACCTAACGGAAATTCGATTGGTTGCCCTTCAAAGCATTTCCAAGCGGTGGAAGTCATTGGAAAACGAGACAAGTAAGGCGGAGGTAAAAACTAATCTTGTGTCACCAAAAATTGTATAAATAGATTAAGATTTTGAATAAAGAAACAGATTGAATATGAACGTCAAACATATGATGACTTTTTCTTTCCCTTCTTGAAAACATTCCGGCAACTTACATCTGTAGGTAGCCTAGAGATCGACTCTCGAGCCTTATTCACCCTTTTTCGACGACCATCAGGTCACCACATGGCGATCGTAAACGATCCTGAGGACCAAACGACAAAAACCTAAGCATTTCAAATTAGAAGAAAATACTGTCTGAAATGACAGAAGTTTAAGTGACTTAAACTATGAACATTTTTCGTTCGTTTTTTTCATTAGCCATTGATTGTGCTTTTTATTCTCAACTGGTTAGTGAAATATTCTAAAGACATAGTTTAAATTTGTTATCCCAAAGCGGGGTCTTTCAAAGCAAAACAAGGTGGCTCAACCCGCAGCCAATACCTTGGAGCTCCCAGTGCCCGCCCCCAATGAATAAATACAAGGTGTAACAGGTGCATAGCGACCTCCCTCTCCAAAAATAATAACATAACATACCGCATGATACAAAAAATGGAGGTAGTCCCATTTAGTGCGACGTTAGCCACTTGACTTTTGCGGGGACAATGAGAATTTCACCAAAAACAAGCTACCAGATTGAAAAATGTTACGAATTTTTCTAATTTTGATGGATTTCATATTAACGAATATCATAATTATTTTAAATAAAAACGAAAAAACAATGAGCCCCATGCCTTGGAAATATTTTGATACGAAATATCAGCCTAGAAAAGGTTTTTAATAAGTTTCTCGAGCTCCCAAAAACTGTTTTGGTGGAAGAAACAGGGATCGAAGTATGCAAAGCAAGGGAACATTAACCAAATTATGAGTCATTATTCACTATTTTTCAATAAAATTGCATGTTTTACTATATTCTCAATCGATATGTATGCACATAAATCGTGCTAAAGCATATTATTATTGTCTCAGATGACCATTGCGTTTTCATCCTAAAGGAATATTTTATCCCGAAAACCACAATTTCGCCTTAAACAGTGACGGTATGGCAACGCTTCTGGCAAAACAACAAACATTATGAAACTTCAAAAATCCCCAAATACGTCAAAAAAATTTTAGTGGAACTACCTTCTTTTTTGTATCATGACATACAGTACACAAAAATAACCAATAATATAATAACAAAAAAACTATTCGCCCGTCGAATCACCAAAGCTTAGACAACAGACGATCTGAAAAGAGGTTTGATATGATATTCGAAAAATATGCCAAAGCATTAGCAAACGAAGTATATATCACTGAAGGGCCAGATACTATAAACGCCCCTAAATACAAACCGATCCCCATATCAGCCGGACCTAAACGGATCACTATAGAACAACACAAAGCGAGGCAAAAGAAGCCGCAAAATACACCAGTCAAAAGCCAAATCAAAAAGAAGAAGAGGGGCAGGACGACCATTTAATATTAGAAAAAGTAAAGCTATTCTATTTAATAAACTTAACCTAGAAATTTGTACTGAAAAAAGAAAAGATATTATTAAACAAATAAAGAGTTTAAAATTTAAATAAATAAAAAAAAATTAACAAATTATGGGTTCAGAAAAATCCAAAATAGAAGACCCAAAGGCTAATGTAATAAATGAGGTAATCCTCGACAATAAGAAAGACAAAAATAATGATTGTATACAAATTTTGCTTTGTATAATAACTGTAATCCTTATTATAGATTTTATTATAAAACTTCATTCAATGTATAAAAGAAAATTAAAAAAGGTCATTGCCCACAATATAAAACAAGAGCAAATATAGTATGGCACAGTGGGATACTATAAAAGAAAACTTGGATAAGAAAACAGAAAACTTTAGTAAGTCTTATAAATAAATGTTTAAACAAATCTGTTAAAAATCAAACCAGAAACACTAGTTAAGCATCTACAAATTTTATACGCATCATTAGAGAATATACGAAGTATTTATAATACTGTAACGAATTTACTTGCAATTCCCCTTATTTGCAATCTTCTGTTGAGTTCGAATCACTAAACTGTTGAATAAATAACTCCAATAGTTAATAATGCAAAATGGCCTTTATTAAAGTACTTCACAATACCACTTATACTTTGCAATTAGCTGGCTTAATAACCAAACTGATAGCTTAAATGAAACTCACTTTCAAAATAATACTGCTATTGCTCGCTAGATGTCGTCTTAGTCGAAACTGCTTGACAACCCAAATCAAACTGAATTCCAGCGCCTCTACATCTGCGGCCTTTTATACTCTCTGGTTTCCTCGTTCGCATCCTCTAGAATCTACTAGCATTGTCCATGAGCTCTAAAACTTCTCAGCTATAACTAAAATTGCACGATTTTATAGCTTCTCTCATACCCCATGTTTGTATGTGTGAGCGACACTTCCGCAATTATAATTGCCTACATTTAGGAGCATCTCAAATAAGATGTCTGCATATGGTTGTGCTTTGATTCTCAGCTGCGTGTACCTACATATGTGTAGACATAATGATTGATTCGTTTACGTAGATACTAGTGAATGTCTGCTTTATTGTTGTTGTGACTTTATTTACTTAGCATCATAATAGGGATGTGAGTATCACTTAGTGTCACTCATAGTCGTCACACTGCACTCCACCTAAGTCTGATCGTCCCGATCAGACAAATCTCCCGATCTAAACGCTGCTAGCATCTCCAATTGAACCACTCTTCTACATCGAGGTTTCACAATGGTTTGTATGCGGTAGATGGTGTCACTGATCTTCTTCACAACTTTGTACGGGCCTTCCCAACTGCACCGAAATTTGGATGGAACACCTTTCTGTCGGTGGTGGTTGTATAGCAGTACCAAATCTCCCTCTCGGAAACCTTCTGAATTATTTTCCTTGTCGTACCTGTATTTCATCTTACTACTCATTATCCCGGATGGTTCCCTCGCACTCTGCTGCTGAGCCAATGAACTACTTCGTAGAGCTTGCGCTTGACGGATTGGTTTCGCATACTCAGCATCGTTCCCACGTTTCACAACAGTAGTGCGCTCTGGCTTGAAACTACCCTCGCATTTTTTCTGGGAAATTCATTGCTTCGGTGTTGTGGGTCCATTAGGTTTTGTCAATGTCGGTTTTTTTCTCGCAGGTACTTTTAATTTCGCTTTATATGGCCCATTCGATCCATCAACCTTTACCTTTGACTTTCGTGGTCTTTGTCGAGTCTTTTCCACCAGTACACGATTACTGCTGAACCCTTTTTCCAAACTAAAGTTAAGTGGTATGTCCTGGTTCTTATAGCGCATAATTTTTCTCCGCATATCGATCCTGATGTCATGGTCAACCAAGAAGTCCACTCCCAATATGACTTCATCAACGATCTCCGCCACAACGAATTTGTGTAGAACCATGACTTTTCCAATTAATACCTCACATACCACTTCGCCTTGGACTTGATTATACTCGCCTGTGACCGTACGCAACCTTGCTCCAGGTAATGAGTTTACTCTCCTGTAGACCAAATCAGATCGAATCAAGGAATGAGATGCCCCCGTATCTACAGTCAGTACACGCTCTTTGCCATCCACATTCCCTCTGATGGTAAGACTGCTTGATTTCCTTTCAATCTGCGACACAAATATCACAGGACATTCAATAGCCGGGGAAAGTTTTCGTTCTTTACATCCGACACGCTCTTGCTCATTTCCGCCAGCTTTGCGTTTACGGCCACCCACATTGTTGGAACTATTAGGACCAAGATCGCAATGACGTGCAATGTGACCTGGGTTGACGCACTTGAAACATTTAATAACTCCACGGGTGCGTCAGCATTTGCCAAATGAGCCAACCTTTCAACATCTAAAGCAAACTCTTGCAAAGTTTCATTATCTTTCTGGTAACGGTTTTGCAATTCTATTTGATACATCTGTTTCCTGTGTTCGCTTCCGTACCTTCGTTCTACAGCAGCCATCAATGCGTCATAACTGTTCCGTTCGTACTCTGGAATAGTCTGTAAGATTTCCGCGGCAGGCCCTTTCAGTGCCACGAACAGAGCTGTAACTTTATCTTCAGCATTCCATTGGTTCACTGCTGCGGTCTTCTCAAACTGTAGCTTAAAGACCTGAAAAGGAAAAGAACCGTCAAAGGATGGTGTCTTTACCTTTGGATTACTCGCTGAAACTGTTGGGCGATTTAATTGCAACTCCTGTATACGACCTCTCAAAGCATCCACCTCGGCCTCGATGTTTTCTTCAAACTGTATTAAAATACTTCACAATACCACTTATACTTTGCAATTAGCTGGCTTAATAACCAAACTGATAGCTTAAATGAAACTGACTTTCAAAATAATACTGCTATTGCTCGCTAGATATCGTCTTAGTCGAAACTGCTTGACAACTCAAATCAAACTGAATTCCAGCGCCTCTACATCTGCGGCCTTTTATACTCTCTGGTTTCCTCGTTCGCATCTTCTAGAATCTACTAGCATTGTCCATGAGCTCTCAAACTTCTCAGCTATAACTAAAATTGCACGATTTCATAGCTTTTCTCATACCCCATGCTTGTATGTGTGAGCGACACTTCCGCAATTGTAATTGCCTACATTTAGGAGCATCTCAAATAAGATGTCTGCATATGGTTGTGCTTTGCTTCTCAGCTGCGTGTACCTACATATGTGTAGACATAATGATTGATTCGTTTATGTATACAAGTGACTGTCTGCTTTATTGTTGTTGTGACTTTATTTACTTAGCATCAGACTAGGGATGTGAGTATCACTTAGTGTCACTCATAGTCGTCACAATACCTATTCACACAAATTCAAAAGCGAGCGCATGAAATCGTATTAGAAACATTTTGGCGAAAAAGGGACAATTTGCTAAATATTATTTCCAAGTACGAATTAGAAATTGAAATCCCACACTCAGATTCAAGATTCTGAATAAAGAAACAGATTGAATATGAACATCAAACCTATTATGACTTTTCTTTCCCTTCTTAAAAACATTCCGGCAACTTACATCTGTAGGTAGCCTAGAGTTCGGCTCTCGAGCTTTACTCACCCTTTTTCGACGACCATCAGGTCACCACACATCGGTTATCAAGCCCGACTCCGTGATCGCATTGTGAATGATGTCACCTGGCTCTTCTGAATCATCTCCCGATGGAAAATGTGTGTTGAAAAGAACCTCAAGGGACTCCTGACCATTCCCCGTTCTCCTTCTTTATTATTACCTGGACTATGCTTCTCCTGGCGGCCACCGTGGTGTGATGGTAGCGTGCTGCCGTGCCTCAACCGTGCTGTTTCGCTGGTGCACTCTATGCCCGCGCAGAAACTTTACCATAAGACTATCTTTGCTCATCGTTTGTCTAATGGTCATTGTGCTATGTACCTGGAACCCCATTGAAAGTACAGCTACTTGACCTAACAGACATGGTGCCACGTGCTCAACCAAGCTCCCGATAGAATAATTTACGGTAGTAGGTTAGAGTATCACCCCGACTTGGACGTTTTAGATGCTTCCTTCTCTGAAAAGGTCATACGTGTATTTTTTTTTGCACACTTGCATGGCGCTTGTAGATCCTCAATGGATCCGTATACTCGTCCTGGCATGATTCGCTTTCTGCGGTCTTTGCCAGCTTAAACATTACGTTTACCTGTCTTCTAAGAATACTCAGCTCACTGATCCACCATGGCGGCTTTGTTTTTTCTCTGAGTATTCTTAGAAGGCAAGCTTTGTTATACGCAGCCATAAGCATCTTTGTTAGGAAATCATTGTTGTTGTAGCAGTGATTCGCCCCATCCAATAGTCGCGACCACTCACAAATAGTCATCAATTTCCTCCATCCAAGGAAGCTTGCAGTTTCAACAGGGGTGGGCCATAGTGAGAGGGGTGTAGAAGGCGTTGGTTCCACATTGTATTGCAAGAGATGGTTAGGGTCATGTGGGGACACATTACAAGCAGGACATACATAATGTATTTCGGGTTTGACTCTGGATAGATAAGATAAGGGGTAAATATTCCTTCATCCCGATTAATAGCTGCAGTTTCAAATTTGTTGGACCATAGGGGCGCTGGTTTTAGAAGCTTAGTTTCCCACGGCAGCCGGTTCTATGTGCCGGAGCGACTGGGGATTTTTTCCATTAAATTTCATTGATACGTGAGAGTTCCTACTGGCCTTTAGATTGAAGATAACCATGTTCCAAAACTTTGGTAAGTATCTCCGTGTAAGACAATCAGTTTGAATCATGGCCAACTAGAGCAAAAACGCTATCCGGGCCCGGAGACTTGTGAGACAAATCAAAAGGATCCTACTATTATTTTTTACTGCACGAAGAGGCTTTTACAAACTGTGACAGAGCTGATGGAATTGTTCAACAACATCATGCACAGAAACTCATTGCCTGCTTTTTGTTAAGTGGACTGTTTTGTGAAATCCAACATTTTTCTGACTGCGGTCATTCTCAAGCCATTGAGCAAGTGTAAAGCAAGTTAACAATTGTGGTCCAGCAACAAACCCGCAAGTTTGATAAAAGAAAAATATGTCATTTATATTTTTCACCTCAAATTGAATATTTATTTATTTACAAACAGCGAATGGGTATTTTTAAAACCACTATTACGCAATACTTTTTGAAGCAGGTAATGAATTCAGTTTTATTGTTGCCATCATCCCACACTCAACACTCGACTCGTGCTCCCGTTTATTTCATTATAATAAACGCACTCACTCACTACACGCTTCATTGACGATTCCCCGCTTCTGCAGCAGCCCGCAAACTGTGCCAAAGAAATCGTTTAATGATGCATCCTGAAGTTGTTGATTGAAAACCTGACGGGAATACAAAAAAAATAGATTTTTAGTTAAGAAATGCATATATGAGGGTGGGACTGGGACTGGAACTGGAACTGGGAGTGGGACTGTGACTGGGTCTGAGACTGAAACTGGGACTGGGACTGGGATTGAGAGTAGGACTGGAACGAGTCTGAGACTGAGACTGGAACTTGGACTGGGACTTGGATGGGGACCGGGACTGCGACTGGGACCGGTAGTGAGAGTGGCACTGGCACTGGCACTGAGCCTGGGACTGGGAATACGGGATAGAGAAGAATAAAAAAAACTAAAGAGGAAAAAACGAGGGAAGGAGACTGACAAAGAGATAGAGTTAGACGGCAATGAAGTAGTATGGTCCGATCCGTTCGGTTATTGGTGAGTACATCTTATTCCCCTTAAGGACTTACAATTTTCGAGAATCAGGCCAAACTAAATATACGTTTTAATTTTCATGAAAGTATAAAAGGACGTAATTTTTCTACCCAAAGCCGTAAGCATGATCATAACCATAGCCTTGAGCGTAAATGTAACAGTCACCTGATCCATCACCATAACGAGAATTCATTCCATAACCTCTACCTTTCATTTTCACCTTTTTTTCCTACTTCTTTCCCTTCTCCTTCCGCTTCCAGTCATCATCACTAGCGCTTAACCGCATAGGCGATTTTGACAGTTGTGTAACATGTCACGCCAATTATGCCTTCTTCGCGGTAACTGGCGGCAACTGCGAGTACCAAAAATATCTATTCCTTCTTCGCCTATTTTTCCCAGCTAACGAGGATCCTGCTCCTGCATTTACGGGTGACGATATTAATACTTTCTGGCCCGAAGCGTCTTCGTATATTCGCATAACACGACCTAGCCAGCGACGACTTTGGACTTTTATTCATTGCATTGGAAATGGCTAAAGGGTTTCCCACTGGGGTCAAAGTTAAGATTGCTACTAAGAACTCAGTAAAGCTTGATAAGATTCGTGCTAGTAATTATTTAAATAAAACTTTTGTGATGCGCAACCTCGGATATTAAACCAATTATTATTAATAGGTGTCGCGAACAGAGGGAGACTCCTTTTGCATTTTATGACGTGAAAGGTGCTACATGGAATGTGCTGACGCAATAGAATCCGCCCTCGGCAGGGCAAGCGTGGAGCAACTAATAAGGAATTTGATCTTGAAACTTTTTTTCAACAGCGGGATATCAGCTGAGCGAGAGGGAGCCATATTTAGCAAGCAGATATGTAAATGCACACTAGAAGGTGGGGTGCTCCCATCTCCACCGTGGCTCACTGCTATAATATAATAATATGCCAGGAAAGCTCAACGAAAGTAGTGTTAAGATTGAAGCGGCCCGTGGCGATATGGCAAATCCTGAGCTCGGAAGCCTTCCCTTCCGTAATGCGCAAAATCATGGAAAGAATGTTAAGAAAACTAAGCATGTGATGACAGGAAGGTGGTCTTAGGCTAAATCCAGAAACGGTTTTACTATACCTCACGAGTAAGCACAAGCTCGCAATTAACCTTATTAAACGGTTCCAAGTACCTGGGTATAAGATTCCAAAGTGAGGTGGAAAGCGCGCAGATACTGTAAGCATGCTTTTCTTTCTAAGCTTTTACTAGTAAATCGATATTCGTTAAGAAATGGGGTCCCAAGCGTAAGGTTATATGCGGTAGTGATGCAACAGGTGCAGACTTATGGCTCTGTAGTGAGTGTATCGGGGATGCTCTTCGGAAGAATTGCAGTATCACTAGACTACAGAAAGTTCAGGGCGCGTCATGCTTTGGCGCCACCGGAGGAGCATGTCACATCTGCAAATCATTACTTTGCTTTGGCATACAAATCTACGCCCACAGTTTCAAGGTGGACTCAGGTGTGGAGGCCGGAATCCACTTGGACTCTTTATAGATTTCTACGACATTTTAACTTCGCACATACTGTGATGTGTTTAAAGCGGAAGTCCTTGCGGTATTGCTATCGGCATAGGAAATACGATGGCTGACGCAAGGACACAGCAGAAAAAAGTAAATATAATGGCCTCGTGATACTTTTTAATTTTTCCTACAAATTGTCGGGACGGGATCACACGTTTTATACCGATTCCGAACGGCATCTACAAGGCAGATGCAGTTTCGCTGAGAACCTTGCTTTTCACGGGACCTTCGGTGTTGTGGGCGACCGCTGTACCACAACACCACGGTAGTATAAACAGAAGGAAATGAGGAAATGACAAGCACCAAGGTAGATATATATTTAGGTGTAGCCCAGAGCAAGTTCGAAACTGTCACGTGAACAAATCTCAGCAAAACTTGAAGAATATTACGGGTTGTGCAACATCAAGAGCTACAAACAGAGAAGGACACGGGGTTTTTTGGGTAGATCTAGAGCCGACACCCATTAACATGTAGCGGTCTGCACCAATCATTATTGGGCTGAAGCAGAAACAGACGATGTAAAGACTTAAGCTCCAGGAAGACTGTTGAGCAATTTCTGCGTAAATGTATGGCTTTAGCTAGAACATAACCAAGATTCTTCGGAATAATCTAGAAAATCTTGGCACTTACCCCATCATAAACTATCGTCGGAACAAATGAAGGCGAATATTGTTGAGTCACATGCTCAGCCATTAATTGCAACTGAGTACCCAGAGCTGTATCGACGCAGTTGCTAATATCGTTGTTGAGACCAACTTGATCGGTGCACTAAAAAATTATTTAAAAAAAAAGCAATATAAGTCTCCGGCTTCCTGAGTTAGTGGGTATAACAATAGCTTACTTCATCCACGTTTTGTTTATCTCTCGTCACCATTTGACAGATAGCAAAGCGAACGCGCTGATCCTGCGTACTCTCTTGACTCAAAACACACGTTTGTAAACGATTCCCAGAGCACTCCGCTGGTCCATGTTGACAATAAAATTCGCTGCCATAATTAACGGACTATGGAAGAGTTGCGTAATGTTTAAAATATAACAAGGATACAAATTTAATTGAATACCTACACGTGACTTCCCAAATGGCACAAGATTTACGTTCAGGTTTGCGTTGAGCTTTCCATAAGACGGCGCTAGTTGTTTGGACATAAATCTTATGCTGTCCGGACAGAGGGATTCATACAAAATTGTCACGTCAAGCTGAAAGGAAAAGAAACATTTCTAAATAAGATGTTTCCGACTAAAACCCCTTTTCGACGACCATAGCAAACATAACTCTTTATCGAAATGACCAACTTCTCTGTACAGGCTAAAAGTTCTAGTGAACACTCACTTTTCAAAGCACATCAACGAAACATTCACATTGGACGACCCTCGATTTACTAAGATTCTCTGGGGATCTAATCAACACTCATGCGGTGAAATTTACTACTTAATCCCTTGATCCTTTTAAATCTTCTCGATCAGAAAATATATTTCTTGCTGCACTATAAATGACAATGAGATCTGAGAGGCGTTTAAAATAAGGTAAGTCTCCAAGGCAGCCTCGAAAGCAGATATTTCATCCCCAGTGATATGTAACCGAGATAATGGCAACCGGCAAACATCTTCAAACTTTAGCTGACCTTGTTAATACCTTATTAAACCGCGTAGATGACTGGTAAGATGAGAGTGTGAAAGAATGCAGCGATGGCCATGTTTGTATTCCGGATAGTGATAGATAAATGGCCTATACTACTCCGACCCACTCTGTGGAAAAAAAATTATGACTTGCCTTCGCTAGCTGGTTTACCAGGCTTTAGTAGTGGAATTATCCTTGCCATTTTCCACTGTTCGGGAATTACAAAGGACTTTAACGAAAGGTTGAAAGCGTGCATCAGGTAGTTTATTCCCTGAGCGCCAGCGTATTTTAACATTGGTATGGCTATTCCGTCTGGGACTATTAAGAGGTCGTGGTTTGCGTTGCAATCGCCAAGAATAAGACAGTTTTCGCCACTAAGTATGATATCAGGGCGATGCCTCTTGAACAAGAGGCAGGAGGAATATAGATGTTAATTATTTGTAGGTCAATATCACCTGACCGGATGGTTATGCGGTTGATGTTGGGTTGAAATAGACTGTATTTCATGGTGTGGTGGGTGATAAAAAACTCCAGCTCTACAGCCCTTTAGGATATTAGCTTTGTTTCTTGAATCCCGACTACACTGACAATTTTTTTATTCATGTAAGCCACTATTTCAGCAATCTTTCCGGCTAACCCGTTTCAATTTAGTTGGCGTATCTGAAGTGCAACGGCGGGCAGATGCAACTGTAGCGGTTAGAGATGAGTATACACGCCTTGAAGGATTTAGGCTTTGTCGTGTGTGCTGTCCGACTGCTGCTGGAGTACCTGGTGTTGATGGGCTGCTATTTGTATTTTGGCAGCACGATGCAACGAATGCGCCGGTCGGACGTTTGCCATTGGTAAGCCCGGCGTGATATTGCAATCATATAATTTTTAGCTGGCATACAGTGCACTTGGTGTGGGAAACTAGAAGTTGATGACTCCTTCTTATTCGGATTCGAATGGAATACCGACTAGCCATACTAAAACAGCAGCACTTCATTCCAGGATCTTTGGTGTTCGGGCGGCGCAGCGACCAACCAAACAACCAAGACTTAATTTGATTGGGCTACAAAAATGTGTACTCAAAAGATCAAAGAAGGCTCTTGAGGTTCGTTTGCATAGTTTCGATAACAAAACTCAAAGAAATTGTTTCCTAAAATATCGAAAGTACAAAGAGGAATTCATTTGAGGAAATTTTAAAAAAATTTCCACTGCTATTTTTTTTTTTTTTTTTTTTTGCTCGCTGCTGTACAACAAAAAGCATATACAATTTTTTTGTATATAGAAATTTGTTGGGCTATATTTCATCGAAAATATTCTCAAGTAAGAAAGAGCGAGATTTCGAGATCCTGTATTATCGCCGTCCGTTCCAATTTCGGTCCCTCCATTTTTGCAGTTAATGTACCTTATAATAACAACAATTCCGCCCCAGCGGGTTAGGGGGCTTAGAATATACCCACGGTAGGGGCTGTGTAGCGCAACCCTCTCAAGGGGTTGCCAGCGCAATAT
The DNA here is from genome assembly GCF_040869045.1 of Eurosta solidaginis. Taxonomy (NCBI): domain Eukaryota; kingdom Metazoa; phylum Arthropoda; class Insecta; order Diptera; family Tephritidae; genus Eurosta; species Eurosta solidaginis. Next base: position 91,568,030 of record NC_090319.1, on the reverse strand, counting down.
ATAGCTGCTCCAACACAATTGTCAACCTCACCTACCCGAATCCTGTTTCATTAACAGCCGAGGCTCTGGCAACCCCGAACTCCTAATGATCTAGGGGTAGGAGGGCGTGATTGCTTAGAATGTTTCATGTGGTCATACCAAATCGTTCCCGAGATAGTCGGGATAGTATCTTTATGGTGCCTGTTAACGGAACGTAGCTGATCTGCATCCGGAAAAGGATCATCAACGTCCATAGTACTCCCCAAGGTCTTCGGGTAGTGTCCTTATCGCTACAACAACAACAACAATTCCACCAACTTTCGCGGATGTTTGGGACTTGAAGTTTTTAAAGTGGAAGCACTTGGACGTGAAAAGCCCCATAAATATTATCAATACATATATCCACTTAAGTATCCAAAACTTAAAACATGTCAAGCTTTTACCTTATTGGAGTCAACTCTCGGTGCAAATTGTGCACGCGCCGACACACTAAACATGATTTGAGGCAATAAAAAAACAAATAATTTCGTTATATCTTGCAACATTGTGGCAATTTTTTTCGCGAACGGCAGCGGAGTTTTTATAATTTAGTAAATATAAATGAATAACCGAACTATTTAGTGTAATCGAACCGATTCAATGTCTTTAACGTTGAGTGGTTGTTTTTGTTTATTGTAAACACTAAACACAAAAACAAAAAAGAAGCTGGTTAAACCGTTAAGAGCAAACGCGTTCGCCTAGTTCGTACTTTTTTTAGACTCAAATCTAAATAACAGACGACGTGTGAACTTTTCGATGTCGAGCAAACAAATGGCTAAAGCTGCTGGCAATTTTTATCTGAAAGCATAAATATCAATACCAAAAGTAACAGCAAATATAAAAACAACAATTGTAACTTTTACATGCAAGCGTCAGACCGCCAACCAATGGTTGGCATTCGATTAAGCTTTTACACCTTGCGCTTAAGCCGGTTTCAAAGGCGCAAGCGTTGAGTGAGTAAAGACATTTGCTCAGAGCAAAATGTTGATAATAATTAGTGTGCGACCGAAAGTGGAATCGAATATCAAATCGAAAGCCCGACTTATGCTTTAAGACCCTTTAGTTTGGTTAGGTTAGGTTGAACTGGCCGGTGCGTGAGGACCTCACATAGACTGAATGAGTGCATAGTATTACCAGAAGTTTGCTCATCAAACAACCTGAAACCCCCTATAAGGAAACATAATCTATGTTATAAAATATCTCCGCCTCCTTGGCAAAAACTAGGAGTTTCTAGGACTATGCTACTTCCTGCTTCTAGATCTGATAGTCGTGCCACTCCTAATAGCTGGAGTCTAAGCCTTGCGAATGTTTTCGATCATTTCCTCCTCCTAACCGCACTTCCTACATCCCCAATAACTGACAAGGCTTAGGTTGAACTGGCCGGCCAATAAAGACCTCACATAGACTAAATGTGTCCATGGTGTACTAACAAGGCTTAATTTGAAAGCATGTGCTATCAGAAGGCAGTTTCCATTCAGAATACCCATCGTGTGCAATGATGAGAGTAACTTTGTTAATCTAAAGTTGTAGGACCTTATGCACATGATCTTCGACACTTTGCAGCCCCGCGCTTCGTTTCACGCCTTTCCTGCTTGGTCTAAACTGATTGGGACGTCTACGGTACAAGTTTTATGGGATGTGCCCTGTTTAGCTAGCTCATCCCCTTTTTCATTTTCATCTATTCACATATGCTCGGGAACCCAATACAGATGTACATACATATATTTCTCCCAATCCCGATTCTTTACAACTTTTCTTATAGTAGTATGTGTTTACATGGAGACTAGTTGAGCAGAAAATTCACTTATAAGATGTTTACTGCTTGAAGTGCAAGCTTAAGCCGATTGACTACTGCTTTACTCAATCGCTGTCGCTGCGCTCACACGACATACAAGTAAACGCCGAATAGTTTTACGAAGCTCTTGAGTACACCACTGAGTTAGAAACAGGAAAACCATTTTCAGCCTAGCAGCCCTAGGGGGATATCTTTGGGCTGAGAAAGCAATTAAAAAATAAAGTCATCTCTCATTCATTAATTGGCGCTTAACGACCTAGCCAGCAAAGCTTTTGGGCTTTTATTCGTTACACTATTATTATATCTGCATAAAGCTCATACAGCTTACCATTATACCTCCTTTCATACACGCCATCAGCATCTCGGACAGGACCATAAATCTTTCGGAGAACTTTTTTTCTCGAACACTCTGAGGGCCAACTCATCTTCTCTCGCCGCCGTTCATGATTCCGAGCATTGTGAATTCATACAAGTGGCGAATGTTTGATAAAAACGTTCACAATAGTAAACAGCCTCGATCGCCTGTTTAATCGCTGTTCGATTACTTAAATCAAATAAATAAATAGTGTTTTACAAACATTTTTGTAGACTGGTACATTGCATTTTTTACATATTTTAAAATGTTCGCTTAACTGGTTGCTCATATTTAATCTATTAAATAGATTTTAGAAATGAATATCAATATGTAGTCTGATATTCTGTATACACATTTAAAAGAAAGGCTGATTAAAAAACACAAATGGGCAGTTCATGGCACTTCATTTTAATAACCGCGAGGAAAAAACAAACCTTTCTTCCATTATCTGGCCATTCGCGACGGCCGTTCTCCCTGTCAGCTATTATTTCACTGGTAGGTATGGCGATGGAGGAATAGAAAGATTTTTCACTTGTATAAATTCACAATGATTCCGAGCAATACATCATCAATATTGATTTCGAGGCTGTTATTATTTTCGCTGTTAGTGCTGTTTCGCGAAAGTACGAAGTACTTCACAGTCTCGAATTTATATCCGTAAAGAGGACGTGACTGCCATTGTGCTCATTTTACAACAAAATCCACTTTGTAAAATGTATGAAAACTTTTATTTGAAGCAATTTTTAATTTATAATTTATTTAGTAAAGAAAAACTTTTTTTTTTGCTTCTTTATCTAATCAGCAGCCGGCCGCAGTGGTGTAGTGGTAGCATGATCCGCCTCCACACTGAGGGTTCAACTCCCGGGCAAATTAACATCAAAAATTTAAAAACAAGTTTTTTCAATTAAGTAAAGGAATTTCTAATCGGGGTCGCCCCTCGGAAGTGATTTGGCAAACACTCCTAGTGAATTTCCGCCATGAAAAGCTTCTCAGTGAAAATATATCTGTCTTGCAGATGCCATCCGGGTCAGCATAAAACATGTAAGTCTCGTCCGGTCAATTTGTAAGGATATTTAAAAAGGAGCACAACGCAAATGTAAGAGAAGCTCGGCATAAAATCTCTTCGGAGATTATCGTACCTTGTATTTATTTACTTTTCTAGTCCAGAGATGGCAGAACATACAGCGCGTTTGTTAAGGCTAATTATTTCAATATACTAGAATTATCTCCAGCATTAGAATAGAGTAATCGCACGAAAGAGAGTCACCTTGTCTGAAGCCTCGTTTGGTTTTCCCCATAGGAGCTCGACGTCATTTGGCAAAGCCTTATTAGCTCTGCAGGTGCCTTAAATTCAAGCACAGCAGCAACTCCTCTCTCGCGCTATCAAAGGCTGCTGGGAAATCGACTAATAGATGGTGCGTGGTGCTTAACCATGATACATATTGTTACGAATATTAGCAAAACTAAGGAGTGCTGCCAGCTCTAAGCGATGCTAAGCAGTGACGTGAATGCACATCAATAATTCAATCATCATGTATCTACATAAACGAAACAATAACTGCGTCTACATATATGTACCATGTACGTGTACGAGCAGCAGAGAGTCAATGCACAAATACATGCATATATCTGAGATACTCCTATAAGTATGCAATGAGAAAAACTATAAAATTGTGCAATTGTAATTACAGCTGAGAAGTTTGAGAGCTACTGGACTAGTAGATTCTGGAAGCGTCTAGAAGATGCGAACGAGGAAACCAAAGAGTATAAAAGGCGACAGATGTAGAGGCGCTGTAATTCAGTTTGATTTGAGTTGTCAAGCAGTTACGACTAAGACGATATCTAGCGAGCAATAGCAGTATTATTTTGAAAGTCAGTCTCATTTAAGCTATCAGTTTGGTTATTAAGCTATTCGTTGCACAGTTTGAGTGTTATTGTGAAGTATTTTAATAAAGGCCATTTTTCCATTATTCAATATTGGAGTTATTTATTCAACAGTTTAGTGATACGAACTTAGCAAAAAGGCAAATAAGAGGATTTGCAAGCAAATTCGTTACAATATGTATAAATTTTGCTCGCGATGGAGCCAGAACTGAGAGTAGGCGAAACCACTGCCGATAATGGTACAGGCAAAATTCTGAGCGGCACAAAAGAGCAACAACAAATAAGCAACTTCATAGAAATCACACTCAGAGCAAAAAAAAGTGGGATCTGGGAGCATAGGCAAGTAAAGGCTCTGAAAGCATTGGAATTATGGATCACCAACTTAAAGTAATGAAAAAAGGTTCCGTCGTGGATGATGATTTCTTAGTCTAGAAGGCATATATTGGTGCATTAGACTTTATCAGCGGTGGGCACCACTACTACCAAGTAGCCATTGTGCTCTCGCCCATCGTATTCATATATGGTAGCTTAGCTGGTGCTAAGCTCGCGCCCACCCCTGGTAATTATTCGCGTACTTTACTAATGTATTACCAAAGGTCAGCTAGGCAGTTAAGCTTTTAAAATGAATGGGAGCATTTGCACTTAAAAAATGGAGATAATTCAGGTTATTGTTGTTAAGCAAGCAGTGAGCAAGACAAACTGTTGCTTGTTCTGTGGTCACAAGTCCAAAACTGCCTAAGTCAATCAATTAACTTATGGTTGGATTTGAATCCTCTAGCGCAACCTCTTCGATCGAATGGTTATTAACTTAAGATGCTACGGCTTAAGACTACAGAAAAAAGCTAACGAAGGCGAGTCATATCGTCCGATATCACTTATTTCGCTCGTAGCGAAGATATTGGAAGCCGTCCTGCTCCCTCATTTCACTGCGAATCTTCGACTAGCCACTAATCCACATGGCTTCCGCAAAATGCATAGCACTACAAACTTCATAAACGCCATAAAGTCACAGGCGAATTACGGACTGAACCTGTAAAAATCCCACCATAGCATGGTGCTCGTGTCACTTGACCTGTCAAACGCTTTTGATACAATCAACCACGACACGTTACTCTAGGCCAAAGAGGGTCATGCCTTCCCCCTTGTCTAAAAGATTGACCGCAAATTATATGAATGATGGGCAAGCTTCAGTTCAATTTAGGAACGAAACCTAAAAGCCTAGGAAAATTTAACGGAAAGTACTACAGGTTGGTGTGCTAACACCCCTTCTGAAGGAGTTACAATCATTTTCTACGCCGACGATTGCACGATAATGGTAACGGGACCTGGCTCTCCAATAATCAAATTAGTTTCTAGAATAAACAGTTATCTTCCCAGTCTTTCTAGTTTCTTCACCTCGCGCGACCTGGTGCTATCACCGACTAAATCCACAGCCACCCTCTTTACGACGTGGAAGGAACGGGTGATGCAAAAATTGGGCGTTCACGTCGATGGTGTTACGCTACCGACTGTCAGCCACCCAACGATCTTAGGGGTAAACTTCGAAAAATACTTCGACTGTCCGCCACCCATTGATCTTGGCGGTAACGTTAGAAAAACACTCTCACCTTCAAAGCGCATGCCACCGAAATTGTATCTAAAGTACAAAGTCGCAACAAAATCCTCAAGTCATTTGCCGGCAGCATCTGGGGAAAATACCGTACCACGTACAAAGCAATTGGCCGGTCGCTCATGTACTACGCTTCACCAGCTTTATCGCCTATTCTTAAAACACAAACTGGAAAAGGCTGCAGGCCTGCCAAAATGTTGCACTCACAGCTGTCATGTGATGCCTTCTCATGACTCCTGAACAACATCTACATAATTTGGCCAAAGAACTCAATTTAAAGAGCATAACGAAATTCTAAGCAGACAGTTTTTGCTTAGTTGTCACAAACCGGGGCACTCTTCTATATAAACATTTTATAAAGGTCACTTTTGGTTTGGCACATCGATATATTGCTTCACAAATCCTCATCGCTATCGGTATGCTTGCACGCATTACTTGGACATAAATAAAGGGAGGGAAAGTGCACCTGACATAAATCAAATTAGTTTCATTTTGTTTTACAGCTGAATTCAGTAAGCCGTCTGTAGTCACTATTTGGGATGAAAATCAGTTTTGAGACAATTTGCTATTCTGTAAGCTGTCTCGCGTCTCCAGTCTCACAAAATAAGTCACTAATTTGCGACCTGCGCCGGGGCAAATCACAAACATGAAAATATCAGAAAAAGTGTGAAATTTATTTTCCAAGAACGTTTTACACATTATTGTTTCATTTCTAAGAACACAAATTAGCAAAGAACTACCTACTTTTATACTCAGCGTGCTTTGCACACAGAGTATGTTAAATTTGATTGGATAACGGTTGGTTGTACAGCTATAATGGAATCGAGATAGATACAGACTTACATATAACAAAATCGTCAGTAACGAAAAAGAATTTTATAGGGCCATGTCCTTCCGTCCGTCCTTCTGTCCGCCTGTCCATTAACACGATAACTTGAGCAAATATTGAGATATCTTCCCCAAATTCGGTATACGGGCTTACCTGAACCCAAAATAGATTGGTATTGAAAATGACTGGAATCCGACGATAACCACGCCCAGTTTTTACATACATAACATTTTGGAAAACACAAAAAAACTGATTATTAAATAAATAATACACCTAGAATGTTGAAAATTGATGTTTGGACTGAATATATAAAAACTCTTGATAAAAATTTGAAAAACTTTTTGAAAATGGGCGTGATAAAATCATAAATAAAAATCGTTAAACCTATCATAACAAAATTGGACAGAGAGGTCGCCTTTAATAAGGGAATGCTTCGAAGAAAAATTTGCGAAATGGCCTACTTTTATATAAAAGATTTTTAAAAGGGTCCTGAAAGAATATATTAGGTTTTTCTTTGCAAAAAAGAGCTTTATATCAATGGTGTTTCATTTCCCAAATGGAATTACAATAAGAAAAATCCAAAAATTAAAGTTTTTGAAATTGGGTGCGGCACCGCCACTTTTTTGCCAAGCAATTTTCTATGTTTCGGGAGCCATAACTCGAAGAAAAATTAAACGGATCATAATTAGATTGTGTGGACAAATTTTTCTTTATAGCAGAAAATATTATATATATTATATATTATATTATATCTAGTAAAAATGGACTGGACGGTTAAAGGCCACGCCCACTTTTATATATAAAAGGTGCTTAAAAGGGTCGTAGACTGCAATAAAAAAACATATCTTTGCGAAAATATTGGGAGACATTTTTTTTAATAAGCGGCGCCACGCATTTATTTCGATCAAGCACTACACAACATTTCTAGGGCCTCAAAAAAATAAATCCCTTTCAACAAAATTCGAATAAGTAATTTATCTGAAATGAACTGTACAATTGAAAATCACGCTGAGTATATAATGTTCAGTTACACCCGAACTTAGACTCCCTTAAGGACCCATTACTGATACTTAGCATAGACTTGACCATGATGTAATAACGACAAGGTGATCTATGTAGTGACAGCTTATTTTGAAAGCTCCCATTTAATACGAATGATGAGAGAAAGGGGAAGTACAGAAGAGGCCGCTTTGTGAAACAGTATTAAATCGAGTACTTTTTTATAGCAAAACACTTAATCCACAATAGTAACGAAACTAATATCTTGTCATTTGTTTATAAAAATAAAAAGTGAATAAGGTCACTGCGACTGCCGTCATATATAAAAATAAATAAATGTAAGGCGCGATAACCTCCGAAGAGATCTAAGGTCGAGCTTCTCTTCCAATTTGCGTCGTGCTCCTCTTGATTTCCCCTACAAATTGGCCGGACGGGACCTACGTGTTTTATGCCGACTCCGAACGGCATCTGCAAGGCAGATGAGTTTTCACTGAGAGCTTTTCATAGCAGAAATACACCCGGAGCGCTTGCCAAACACTGCCGAGGGGCGACCCCGCTTAGAAAAATTGTCTTCTAATTGAAAAACGTTATTTCTAAAATGTTGGTGTTGCTTTGCCTGGGGTGTGAACCCAGGGCATACCGTGTGGTAGGCGGAGCACGCTACCATCACACCACGGTGGCCGTATAGGCTTGTTTAGCATAACGAAATTGTGGAAGCCAGCTGGAAGTACTTTAGAAACAATTTTTTTCTTTTTTTACTTAACGGATTGATTCTCGCGGTAAATGAAGACAATACGAAGTACTTGCTGTCACCCAAGAAAGAATCGGCCCATTTGCATCTTGACAGCCACATCACTGTTGACGGGTATAAATTCGACACTGTGAAGGATTGCGTCTATTTTGAAACCAGCATTAACCGAAAAAACAATGTCAGATTAGAAATCAAACGGAAAATGCCTTAGGCAAACAAGTGCTACTTTGAACTGAGTAGGCAACTGAGAAGTAAAGTCCCATCCCGATGAACAAAAATCACTCTTCACAAGTCACTCACCATGCCTGTCGTGCTCTATGGCTCGGGAATCATTGACGGTGTCGAGAGAAGATGGCTCTTGGAGTATTGAGAGAAGTTTTCAGGAAGATTTATGGTCGGGCACATGATGCCGACGGCGAGTATCGAAGGATAATCCAGCGGGTTGGGGGGTTAGAATATACCCGCGGTAGGTATGCCTGTCGTATGAGGCGACTAAAATAACAAATAGATTCAAGGGGTTTTGTAGCGCAACCCTTTCAAGAGGTAATATATAGCCTTTCCAAACCCAATTGTCAACCTCACCTATCCGTGGCGAATCCTGTTTCATTAACAGCCGAGACTCTGGCAACCCCGAAGTCCTCATGGATGTAGGGGGTGGGAGGACGGAATGGCCTAGAAGGTCCCATGTGGTCATAACAAATCCTTCGCGAGATGGTCGGGCTTGGTAACGGAGCGTACCGGATCTGCATCCGGCAAAGGACCATCAACTCGATAACACTCCCCAAGCCCTTCGGCGAGTGTCCTTATCGCTACAACTGTTAGTATTTTATACTAATTTATTTAATAAAATACGTTTTATTAAATTTGAGCAAAACTGTTCTTTAATTCAATATTGGTCTTCTCGTTCTACAACTTTCCTCGTATACTACATCAACGGAATAATAATTCAAACAACACGAAGCGCAATAGACATCGTATAAGAGAACAGTACAGACAGTTTCAAAAAAGAAAATAATTCATATATGTAGTTGTATCTTTCCAATCATTGTATTTTTGCTTTAGTTCGCAAGCCCCACAGGGTTGCTTATTTATGTCTTTAGTCAACATGAAAGAATGGAAATTCAACACACCTCCTCAAAAATAAATTTATTATTACAATAGAAACAAAAATAATTAAAGACAAATTTATTCATTGAGGCAAGTTGTAAATACTGGGAGGTTACAATATCATGGTCCAACATTTGTTGCGGGGATTGGGAAAACCCAGAAAACCCAATCAGACCAATACTTATCACTAATTTAACTTATATTGTTACTGTTGTCATCAAGTCCCATCTGGCTTCTCAAATCAAGAAAACGTGCTGCAGCTAATGGTTTTGTTAATATATCGGCAAGCTGCCTATCTGTGGGGATATACTCAATTTTTATTGTTTTATTTTCTATCTGTTCCCTTGAAAAATGCTATTTAATATCAATATGTTTGGATCTTTTGTGGCATGAGGGATTATTTGCTATATTTATACAACCTTGATTGTCTTCGGAAATCTTAAATGGTTCGTTAAATTTGATTTTAATACTTTTCAGTAAAGATCTTAACCATAAAGCCTCTCTAACTGCTTCAAAAAGTGCCATGTACTCAGCTTCAGTAGATGAAGCTGCCACAGAAGTTTGGTTTCTCGTGTTCCAGCAGATTAAAGAGGATTCAAACATTTTAAACAAATAACCAGTCGTACTTCTCCGATCGTTCCCGCTTCCACCCCAATCAGAGTCAACGTAACCAGTAAACATGTATTTATAATTTGCGTTCTTTACATAAATAAGTTTTAAATCAGTAGTACGTTTAAGGTATCTTAGAACTCTCTTAAGACACTGCCACAATTCTATATTCTGTTTAGTGCTATAACGGCTTAAAATGTTTACAGCTGTACTCAAATCTGGCCGTGTGCAAGTCATATTATACATCAAACAACCAATTAGATTACGGCAGGGCGCGTCATACTTTTCATCAGAATTCAGTGCTTCATAATTAAGCTTACTCGGAAGTGGAGTACTAACTGATTTACAATCTTCCATTTTAAATTTCTTTAAAACATTTCTAATATACGCAGATTGACTTAATTATATCTGATTATGTTTTCTTTCAATCTTTATGCCAATAAAATGTCGAATTTCAAATAAATCCGTCATTTTAAATTTAGTCATTAAATAATTTTTAAATTTACCAATCGTTTCATCATTCGCTGTTGCTATTACCAAATCATCAACGTATAGTAGCACATATATATTTTTCATGATGTTATTATTGTCAAGAATGTAAATGCATTGATCGACACCTGAGTTTACGAAGCCAATTTCCTTTAATGCCCGTTCAAAAACTTCGAACCAACACCTAGCGGCTTGCTTAAGACCGTAAATTGCTCTATTTAATTTGCAAACTTTACCCTTCTCACATGATACACTTTCAGGGACCATTATATAAATTTCTTCTTTTAACATACCATTTAAGAAAGCAGTTTTGAGGTCCATGTGGTGAACTTTTAAATTGAATTGGTTAGAAAATGATAACATAATTCGAAGGCTCGATATTCTGGCCACTGGAGCAAAAGTCTCATCATAATCGACTAGAAAATCTTGTGTAAAGCCACGAGCAACAAGCCTGGCTTTATACCTCACTGGGTTACCTGATTCGTCGTGCTTCAAAGAAAAAACCCATTTACAATCGACAATATTTTTATTTTCAGGCCTTTGCACAAAAGACCAAGTTTTGTTAGATAAATGAGAATCAAGCTCATCCCTTATTGCATTTTTCCCAATGAGACCTATCACTTCTGTTTTTTATTTCTTCAAATGAACTGGGAGTGGGGCTTAAAGAAGTATCTGCATTTAATACACAGTTATATAAATATGGATCATCTGAATATTTTCTCAGTGGACGAGCTTTCAATCTATCACTTCGCCTAGCTTCAATATCAGACATTTCTTCACTCAAACCTCGCTGCTGACTATTGTGTTCACCTGTATACTCATATTCTGATACAGTTCCACCAGTACCAACTGGGTCGGTATTATCTTCACTTACTACCACATCACTAGACTGCTTATCTGCTTGGCACTTTACAGATTTTCGTTCCTTACTTTCATTCAGGAAGATTGATTCAATATTTGTGTCTCATTGCGAGACCCAGAGGCATTTGATGATGACTCATTTTTAAATACAGTCCTAGAATTTTTCATATTTGTTTCATCTACGATAACGTCTCTTGCTATCGTGAATTTTTCAGTTTCTACATCCCACAGTTTATAACCATTCGGTTCATATCCAACAAGTATACCCTTCCACGATTTTTCATCAAATTTTCTTTTTCTTGTTTTATTGTGAACGTATACCGTCGAACCGAAAACTTTTAAATATTTTAAATTTGGCTTTCTTTTGTGCCACATTTCATATGGTGTTTTCGTACTATCTTTCAGTGCTTTAATTTGAGTTCTATTTATAAGGTAGGTCGCTATTAACACAGCTTCACCCCAGTAGTTTTTATTCAACTCTGCTCCATTCACCATAGCACGAGCTTTTTCTGTTATTGTTCTTATCATCCTTTCGGACACACCATTTAACTGTTGAGTATGTGGTACTGTCAAGTGGTAGCTGATACCTTTTTGAACACAATAATCTCGCATCTCAGTTGATAAATATTCTCCACCATTATCAATGTATAAATTTACAACCTTTAAATTGAAATGCGCTTCACTTTATGCGACAAAATCTTTGAAAACCGCGAAAACATCAGACTTGTAAGAAATTATATACGTTACGCAATAGTGCATGTATTGATCAATGAAAACAATATAGTAACTTTTCCCGTCTATTGAAGTAGGTGTTATAGGGCCACAAACGTCAGAGTGAACTACAAACAGCGGCCGGTCTATATAATCTTTATTCTTAAATTTTTCGAAACGCAATCTAGTTTGTTTTCCATTAATACAACCTTCACATAAATAATTATTCGGTTCCACGTTTTTCAAAAGGTTAATATCATCAAACATCTGTTTGCCTATTATTTCAACAAATTTTCCTTTACTTATATGACCCAACCGCTCATGCCATAAACGATATTCAGTTCTTTTATTTACATTACATACATATGCTCCTACACTCAATGTAAAATCAACAACTGGTACATTATACATACCCTCACCAGTAATAAGTACTTAACCATTCTTGCTAACTTTGATACCACCAGCATGAAACTCAATTGTCAGTCCTATATCTTGCATTTTCTTCACAGACAGTAAATTTTGCGAAACATCGGGACAAAATAAAACGTCTTCCAAAGTAGTTTCATTTTTCGTACTACTGCGGAGTCTCACTATCCCCTTTTTCGTAGCATAGATATATTCTCCACATTTGGCAATGGCGATTTCAATTGGCGTTCTCAAGTTGATATAGCTGACATTTCCAGATTTTTCTTTTGGCATCACACTGCTCATCATAAAAGCAAATCCCCCATCTGATTGTACGGTTGCAACTTGAGCACTTTTGGCTTTTTCATTGTCTAGTTTGCTTAAAACTTTCTTGTATATAAAACATTGTTTTATAATGTGTCCCTTTTTTCCACAGTGATGGCGCTTCTTGTTTGCCTTTGAGTTGTTTTTATAGTTTTTGATTTATATTTATTTTTGAAATTGTACGCTTTATTAAAATTGTATTCCTTCTGATGATTATTCTGCACAGCATGCAACACTTTTGTACTCGTATCTTTACTGTCGTTTTTCAGTTTTATTTCATGATCAAGCAAACTATTTTTTACGAAAGCCAATGTTAGTTTGTCTTCGGCTAATGTTTCTATGGCGGTTATAATGCCGTCATAAGACGATGGCAAAGTCAATAATAGATGAGACACCTTATCTATTTCTTCAATTTTTGCTCCAGAAGCGAGCAATTCCGTAATCAGATCATCAAATATATTAAAGTGTTGCAAAAGCGCAATTTCTTCTTTTAGTTTTAGTGAAAGCAACTTCTTTCGTGCAGTTAATTGCGATGCCAAACTCTTTCGCTCATAAATGGCATCTAAATTTTTTAAAATTTGCTTAACGTTGCTGTCGCTTGTTGCGAATCCAAGAAATGAATCACTCAGATATTCAATAATAACATGTTTGGCTTTTCTTTCAAGCTGGTTCCATTTTTCAGTTATTTGTTTCAGTGGCTCACTATCAATCACTTGAAGCGCATCAATTTCGACTAAAAGCGCCCTCACACGGAACTTCCATATTGAGTATTTTTCACCATCAAATGGCTTGATATTTCTTTTCACTTTTTCCATAGTTCTTTACGCAGTTCATATATCAGCATGGACTGGGCCCATAACCTGTTAGTATTTTGTACTAATTTATTTAATAAAATACGTTTTATTAAATTTGAGCAAAATTGTTATTTAATTCAATATTTGTCTTTTCGTTCTTACAACTTTCCTCGTATACCACATTCAACGGAATAATAATTCAAACAACACGAAGCGCAATAGACATCGTATAAGAGAACAGTACAGACAGTTTCAAAAAAGAAAATAATTTATATAGTTTATCTTTCTAATCATTGTATTTTTGCTTTAGTTCGCAAACCCCACAGGGTTGCTTATTTATGTCTTTAGTCAACATGAAAGAATGGAAATTCAACAACAACAACATCGAAAGAGGTATAGTGATGACCTGTATGAGCTTTAACACTTTTTCATGCAGAGCGAGTTTTGAGCTGCATATGCAACTGCTACATAAAAACACATTTGAACTGAATTAAAGAATTATTAAAAGATACGATGGAAGCAGCATCATGCGATGTTTATTGAAATGTGTACATTGTTCTTCAATGCGCCCCCAAACATCAGACATATAAAACAATGCAGCCAGATCGACCATGTCGCGACACGCGGAAGGGACATGCATTCAATCTTTTTGATATGCGCAGGATTCGAGAATCAATATCAAAATGGGTCACTATCGCGTCATAGCCAAAGTCAGCCCTTGCCTCTCCTCCACGTTGAGCTTCCATGACAGCTTACTGTCTAGGATCATTCCTAGATATTTTGTGCAAGGTTTCTCCCGTAGGGTCGCCCTTCCTAACTTAGGTCTGGTCCAATTAGGGACCTTGTACCTCTTTGTAAACAAGACCATATGCAACGTCATCTGCGTAAACCGTAAGTTTTTCTGGTCCCTCGTAGAAACACCCCTGCGGAGTGCCCCTGTCCACTAATTTCTTACTACAGTTTAACATGCAGTCGATCCATCTGGGTAAGGCTGGATGTACTTTAACGTAATTAAGACCATCAATAATCGCCCATTTAGAAAGCCCCGGCAATGCTTAAGAAGACTTCTAGAGCATATTCCTTATATTCCAGGGCTTTTTCTATGCTTATTACCACCCTATGCAATGCGGTGTCTACTGACTTGCCTTTGGTGTACGCCTGTTGTGTTGTGGAGAGCAGCTTTTCATCCACGTTGGACTTTATGTACACATCTATCAGCCTCTCAAAGGTTTTGAGCACAAATGATGGTAAGCTATTGGATCTATAATCTTTGGGATACACGTGACCGATCTTCCCCGCCTTTGGTAGGAAAGCTACACGAGCAGTTCTCCAAGAGTGCGGTACATGATTCAGTTTATGCACCCATCGAATATTATTTTAAGCCATCCCACGACCGCCCTACTTGAAACTTGTAGCATGGCCGGACATGTACCATCTGAGCCCGGCGATTTCACCACCACTGCGAGGTCCTCAGTAGTGTAATTAAGCAGCATATATGAATGCAGCTGTTTCCTTACCATTACTACAGCTCGCACCCGTCCTTACGTTTGCGCATAGTAAACGCCAAATCCGCGTGCGCTAAGTCCATAAACCTTTCCTCCCGATGGAAGCCACGGCTCCTGGATCAGCGCGTTAGGAGGAGGAGTTCGCTCGACGCCACTTTACTGTGTTGGAGGTTTATCTGTAGGACTCGCAGCACCAATGGGCTGCTTTTCCCCCTCCAGCACCTTCATCGTGACGTCGTCGTCCTCCCCTAGCCCTTTTGGTTTAGAGTGTTCGAAGCCTCTTGTACCTGTTGTGCCGGGTGTTCCTCTGTGCGACTCACAGCACCATCTGGCTGTTGGTCCCCTTCTAACACATTCGGAGTGACGTGGGCTACCTCCACCTGTCTTTTTTCCCTTTAGACTTTTGAGGTCCTTTTCGACTTCGCCCACGTCCAGCGTGTTAGGACTTTAATACCCGCAACTTCTTTTCCTGAGTCGCATATAAATTTTGCCTGTACCTAAGGACATTTTTCCAAGCTGCGCATACAATATATCCTCCGCCTGCTTGTTTATTTGGAAGATGTATAACTGACCTTCCTCCGTAGGCCGAGATACAGTAAGTACCTTCCAATCCTGTGTCGGTATGTTCGGATTCGCAGTGTATCCTCCGACTTCATTACGCATGGTATCCATACCTTAACTTTTGGTACCTTGGGGATTTGCGCTTTGTCCACCATCTCAAAACGCGCGTTCGTGCCCTGCCTTTGGAGGTTTGGAACCACTTCCTCCAACCACCGCAATCTCGCGATGTTGGCGCACGCTATCATCTTCATGCCATTATACCATCCCCCGAATCAAAGGTTGGAAGGAGCTTACTTGGTTATTCCCGCATCATCTTAAGCATTAAGCTAATATGCTCCTTTTCTACAGATTTCCACCTTTCACTAGTCATCTGTTCGAAAGGACTGCTACGATCAACCAGTCAGTGACAGCTTTGCCACATCACTTATCTTCTCGAGAAAAGCCGGCGTCTTAGTGTTATTTCCCTTTGGCACCTCCGAGAAAGCCGGAGTCTTAGCTCCCTTTAGCACCTCCGAGAAAGTCGGAGTCTTAGCGTTATCTCCCTTTGGCTTATCTCCTACTTCCATAGTTGGAACTTCCCTCTGACTCGCAGCCTTCGAGGTAGTTGCTACCTCGCTATTGGGGCCCATCTGTCTTACAGCTTTGGGCCTACTTGTCTTGTCTATGGGACTGCCTACTAATCGATGTAGGAAACAATAGCATAGGCGTAGAAGCAATAGTGACTCCTGGTGGTAAAGGTAGCTATTGATATGTAGAAGTTAAGCAGAAGTTTGAATATGAGTTTTTTTAAGTTATAGCAAAAAAAGCATTGAGGATTTTTAATATCTTACCAGGTACCTTCGTACATGTTTCTAAGAATGAAGAATAAAACCTATTCAAACTCAATTTTCACCAGGACTAAGCCGCTGAGACTTCGCTATACTTTAACATACAATACGTTACCCCATTTTAGCACAACTATCATTTTTTGATTTTATTAAATTTTATAAAATGTTTCTTCCTCTACAGTTCTATTTCGGTATTGGATGGTAAATATGGCTTTCGCATTTTCTCCATCAATAACTGTGAAAAGGTGGAAGAAATCTATGCGTGTAAATCTCACATATTATCTTGGTCGAGCGTTTCTTCAATAGCTCTCTAGTGGCGATGATGACAGCAGAGAAACCCAACTGTTTACAAATGTTACACTTCAAAAAGAATCAAAATATCTGCCATTGCGTCTACGGCTCAAATACCCACAGTATATGAATGAATCGATTGCACCTAATTGTCTGCCTAACGGATAGTATACATATTCATCAAATCGAAAATATTGCACCAAACGAACTGGGTCTGAATACTGAAACAGTACACATATTCAAAATCGATGAGGAGGCTGTGATGATGGTATAGAGTGAGTTGTTGAATAACATACGAAAACCACTTTAACCCATCTATATATTTGCATTACAGCTAAAGCTTTACAAACAGCAAAAATTGCTGGCGCCAAGCAATTGGAAAAGGCAGTGAAGCATTCATCACACTGTACGGATGGTGTAAAGTTAGAAACTGCTGTTGTAACAGCTGCCACCGACACAACGGTCATCTCTACTTCGCCGAGTAGCGGCTCGTCCGACTATCTATCGAAGACAGTATAATCATATCTTTTGCCAACACAGGTTAGCGATGTGCTTGCACAGGAAAATATTTCAATTGAACCCAATTAAGAGAGTTTATTTATTATTAAAGTACTTACTTTTCTTTATATCAACAGTATTAATTTAAGTTGCAATTTCATGTACATATATAATAAGGGATGTGATAGGATTGCTATCGGAATTAGATTTGAAACCAATCAATACTCCTGCTAAGGGTTGCAGAATTATTGCTTGAATGATTAGATTTAGAACAATAATAAGTCTGACTCAATTACAATTCGTACATTTTTAAGTTCATCAATTACGACAGCAATCGGATTCCACGACACCTTTGAATATTCTTGATCTGAAAAAAGAGTAAACCTAATCTGAATTTCTACTAAGCTTTAAGTTGTAGATTATTTAAATAATTGGAGTTTTTTCTGAAGCTTAAAATTATTTTCTGTTCGCTTGGAAAAGATTTCAATTGGAAAATAAAAACCAATAAGGCGAGTTTATTTATTAATGAAATTCTGACTTTTCTTTTTTATCAACTGTATTAATTTAAGTTACAATTTCATGTACATATATAATAATGTATGTCGTGATACGATTGCTGTTGGAATTAGATTTGAAACCAATCAATACTCCTGCTAGGGTTTCAGAATTATTGCTTGAATGATTAGATTTAGAACAATAATAAGTCTGACTCAATTACTAGTCCTACATTTTTAAATTCATATTTTACTTTACTTTATTACTTTAAAATTCAATTACGACAGCAATCGGATTCCACGACACCTTTGAATATTCTTGATCTGAAAAAAAGAGTAAATCGAATCTGTTGTTGAGTAAATTGATTCAAATAATTGGAGTTTTTTCTAAAGCTTAAAATTATTTTCTGCTCGCTTAGAAAAGATTTCAATTGGAAAACAAAAACCAATTAAGCGAGTTTATTTATTATTAAAGTACTTACTTATTTTTTATATAAACTGTATTAATATAAGTTCCAATTTCATGTACATATATAATAATAATGAAAAAAATAAATATTGAAAATTCAATTTTTTTGGTTCATATTTTATTCATATGGCTGCTCCAGGTAAAGTAAATCTGCAGGCAAAATTCATGTTATATGGCGGTTATATAAATGGTAAAACCGCAGTAAAATTGATTGTCAAATGACTCGAAAATGTAGAGTGAAATGACGGAGAATATGACCGCCATTTGACGAGCATTGTGACGTGTGTGAGCAGCACAGTACTATGCCCACATCCTATAAGTGGGAGCGGAATGCACAATCACATAAATAGGTACGAAATGGGAAAAAAATGTAAAAAATCTACTCTCGCTAGTGCAAACGTGACTAAAATTTAACAAGGGCCGTGACCGCACAATGACGGTCAAATGACGTGGAGCGTTTTTGCAGGGTGGTGCTTTATCGGTAACCTTATAACAGCTGATTCGACCAACCTTACGAGAATCAATGTAATCGATTATTGGCACCGCTAAAGTCTTAACCGTATCGTAGCCAACCAATTGGGTTTTGGTTTACCGTCGTAACGATAAACAGCTGATTACGTTAGGGATACGGATACAGCGATACGACATACGGCACCAATGACTCCGGCTTATGCGGCAGTTACTCACGAACGTACGTACCAAAAACGTGTCAGCTGACACGACCTATCTTATGAGTATGCAATGTAAACGAAAACTCACCGACGTGCAACGCCCGTACGTACGTAGCCCGGAACGTAGAAATCAAAACAATTTTGATTTTTTCCGTAAGAACGTGTCAGCTGATCGCTCTCTCACTAGACAGAGTTGCCTAGTAAACTTTTGTGCGCTAATTTTTGACCGTTTGCACTTTTATGCAAAAACACCTAATTAAAGTTTGAAAAATTGTGAAAATAATTCGAAATAATTATGTAAAAGTGCAGATTATAAATATTTTATCTATTTATACTTATTTAATATGTATTCCGGCCTTTTAAAATATCAAAAATTAAATTGGAAAAAGTTGATGTTTCCATAAGCATACATGCAAAATGGTCAATGGCAACAGTGCTTATCTGTAAACAATACACACACAAATATGTTATGTACATGTACACAGACGCACACATTGATTCCTACGGGCTTGAGAGTTCGGTCAAACGTGTTTCGTACGACAAACGTCCGTACGTACAGCACACGTCGGTGGGTAACTGCCGCATTATGCGGCAGTTATTCACGAACGTACGTACCAAAAACGCGTCAGCTGACACGACCTATCTTATGAGTGTGCAATGTAAACGAAAACTCACCGACGTGCAACGCCCGTACGTACGTAGCCCGGAACGTAGAAATCAAAACAATTTTGATTTTTTCCGTAAGAACGTGTCAGCTGATCGCTCTCTCACTAGACAGAGTTGCCTAGCAGACTTTTGTGCGCTAATTTTTGACCGTTTGCAGTTTTTGCAAAAACACCTAATTAAAGTTTGAAAAATTGTGAAAATAATTCGAAATAATTATGTAAAAGTGCAGATTATAAATGTGTAATCTATTTATATTTATTTAATATTAATTCCAGCCTTTTACAACATCAAAAATTAAAATGGAAAAAGTTGATGTTTCCATAAGCATGCATGTAAAATGGTCAATGGCAACAGTGCTTATCTGTAAACAATACACACACATATATGTTATGTACATGTACACAGACGCACACATTGATTCCTACGGGCTTGAGAGTTCGGTTAAACGTGCTCCGTACGACAAACGTCCGTACGTACGGCACACGTCGGTGGGTAACTGCCGCATTAAGGCTACTTTAAGCTGACCTGCACTTGTTAGTTTAAAAAAGGTAGTGGCATTTTGAAAAAGTTGTATATATTTCCGCGGAAACACAAATAATAGAGGATTTGTGGCTTCCAAAAATGCGAAAATATACGGAAACAAAATTGATTTAAATTATAGACATAAAAACCAGAAGAAACTTAGGAGCGCCACACGCTTAACTTGTTTTCCTAAAGAAAAATTCTACTTCTAGGCTGTTTTACACAAGCCGATTTTCTGAACGATTTTTCTACGTTCCACTAAAAGCATAAGGGTGGATTTATATAAACGCTACGGCTGCTTCAAAGCAAATATAACGGCAAGGCGTTTTTTTTTTTTTTTTTTTTTTTTGTATAGCGCAAAAAGTGGGAAATTGTCGAAAGAGGTTGCACAACCCTTTGATCGCTTCAACTTCCGTATAGAAAATGCCAAAGTGTCTAGGTTCGAATCTGAACGGAGTCACATTGAGTTCCATTTGTTTTTTTTTTTTTAGTTATTTCGTTGCTAATTTTAAGCTTGGGAAATGAAGCAATAACGAAATAATTTTCATACTTTTCTGAAATTTTCATGTTTGTGGTCTCCCCCAGCCCAGCTCACAAATTTGTGACCGCTTTTGTTAGACTGGAGACAGCTTACAGAATAGCAAATTGTCTCAACACTTATTTTCACCCCAAACAGTATCTAATAGTGACGGCTTACTGAATTCAGCTGTTCAATGAGTAGAAAATATAGTATCACGCGCCGAACGCCGCCGCGCCGATATTTTTGACACTCTACGGCGGCGTGCGAAAAAACGACGAAAATCGGCAGTGGCGGCAGCGTTATCTCTAATGCACGTGCATTTGTTAAAGTTTTTAAGCTCGAATAGTGACACAAATTTATCACGAAAAGTGTTTGATAACCGATCGAAATATCTAGCCCAGGGATGATAAATGGATTTTGTCATTTTGTACCAAACGAGGAAAAAAAATGTGCCACATCATCCAAAAATGTACCAAAAGTCTTCGGATGTAAGTTTGAACCAAACTATAGCTATATTCTGCTTCTTTATCCAAAAACTGTTTTTCGTCAGGAAACTTTCTAACACAAATTTAAGGTAATATAACAGGGAAATATGATTTATGAAGAAATACTTTTCCAGTGAAAATAATAAAAGAAGTTTATCGATTGAAGCGTACAATTATGCACAAATATAAAAATATTTCCTTATTGAGTACCAGTAAAGAACATAAAATTAATATTTAGTTTAAAAAAATAACAGCTGCATTCAATGCAAAAACATTTCATAAAAACATTTTAGGTACAAAGGATTTAGATTCAGGTATAAAAGTTGATAAATTGTCGCCTACATCTATACTAATAACTCATGTTTCAATCACTACATTAACAGTTCTTCTTCTTTGAGTTCTTTAAATACCCCAGTTAACAAAAAGCTTTTTTTTCTATATTGTGACAAATATTGTTAGTTGATTTCATCAAGTCTTTAGTTTGTATTAAATTCGAAACTGTGTTTATTTGAATTCTATTTCTAAACTTAGTTTTAATTAAATTTTATATAGAAAATATCCTTTCTACGTTTGTGGAAGAATGTGAAATCGACAATATGCCTTCAACTATTCTATACATATTGGAAAACATTTGCGCATTTAATTTATTTTTAACTGATCTTAATTCTTCCCAAAAGCTGCATATATTTAAATTCTTGAATTTTTTAAGGCTCTCATGCTCTGCTAAAGCTCTAAATTCAGAATTAATTTTCCCTATTTTATCAAATGCAGATTTCGGAAACAATTCCATAACTAAAGGCACAATACTATTTGTTTCAGCACTTAAAATACTTTCTGGTGAAAGCTTTGCAGCCCACAACAAAGTTCTATCATTCAAATTTATACAAAATTGTTTAGCACAGCTCTTAAATATGTGTACAAATTACTTGAAGTGTAGTGCTGTATTTTACAAGAATGTACCACATATGTCAATGTAGTACCAACGTACTTCCGGGAAGCGAAATGTACCAAAAAAAGTACAAATGTACCATGATTATCATCACTGATTAGCCACCAAAACAAGATTTGCTGGTGAAACCATTATTCTAATGACAGCAATTTTTTTTTTAAGAAATCCATTGAGGTAAATTGAAAATTATATAAGGGTTAAATTGAAGGTGTGAAAATTTTGTGGGCAGTGAAAAAAAAATATCCCACAATCTTGGTGGTGTAGCCGCCATCAGTGCACGGACCTTTAAAAAGAGAATGTTGGTAGACGAAAAAATAAAATAGTGGTAGAAGTAAAAAACATAAACAAATAAAGCACATTTCACGAAAATAACACTTAAAAAAAGACACGAAACAAAACAAAAAAATCATGTAAATTTGTATATACATAGCTTATGCCTATATGATACTTGCTTTTTTCCTGTATTCTGAGCTTGCAATACTGAGAAAACTTTACCGATACGTCTAACTACAACAACAATTTTCCAATGTACCAGTATTTTTCTGCCACAAAATAACCGACTTTGGCATGTTATCGTTTACTTAAACTTTTTTCATAAAAAACTGATGAAAATAGCGCAGGAAAATATTTGCGAGCTAATTTACTACATTTCCTTGATAAACAAATTTATTTCTTGTTTGAATTTGTGCACAAATTTTTCAAAATAAAAACCGAATTTTCAACAAACAAAAAAATTGGCAGAAAAAAACAAAAGAAACATCTAGTGCCATATGGGTGTTATTAAATACAAGGAACAAAATCACCTTCTACAAATTAAAATTGTTTATAAAATCTTATTAATTCAATTGGAGGCTGAAATAAAGTCCGTCCGATAAATTTTTTTTATTAATGTTTGATTGGAAATGCTTGAAATTTTTAATCCATTACGCTTGGCAGTTTTTATGTCGTTCATTATAGAGAACGACCTTTCTGCGGCTGCAATACTGTGAGGTAATATTGCTAAGGAGCACATTTATTCACTCAAATTTTCAAGAAGACTCTTCAGTTCCCATTTTTAACCATCCTTTAAGAAGATCGTCGGAAAATATCTTCTATTTTTTCCTTATCATATAACATTAATGATCGCCATTCGTTATTAAGAATTTCCATGGAAGTCTTGCGAAATGGAAAAGCTTTAAGTAAGGGAACAATCGTTGTCATTTGACTAGATTAAATATTTTTTGCATCAAAATATTTCAAAGGGTGTAATTTTTCGTCTTCGAAATTGAATCGTTTCTTAATTACCTTACAAAGGCAAATGTTGGTAGATTTTTGAGCTTTGGTGGTAGAAAATCAAAATGGGCTAAAAAATTGATAGATCTACCAATATAGTGGTAAAGTCCGTGCACTGTCTCTTATATTAGGGGGACTCATGTAACCGTATAAATGCCTTATAAAGTGTGTAAACGTATAAATTTATCTAGTTTACGCACGAGCTGTCAAATTTTGTATGAAAAATCATTTACACAATTTGTATAAATTTACGCGCACATTTCATTGTGTAAACGCGGTAAACTCAAAGGAATGCAACCTTGCAGACATTACAGCAGGCATTTTCATCAAAAATCTCCAACATCAGCAAGTAAAGGCGTTTTAGTTTTGATTTTTCACTTAATCTTGGCATTTTTTAATTTGCATAACAATCAAAAAATGTTGTTCGGAAATAATACAGCTGATAAACAATCAAGTTTATCAAGAGTATTACTAGGTGCGTTCATATAACAGCGTGTGTAAATGGATATAATTTTACACCTTATAAGTTTATATGCTATCATGAGTCCCCCTATTATTTTTACACATGTTCTTATGAGCGTCGGTATTTTCGGCGCGACAGAGCGGCACGACAATCAATCACGAAAGCCGTTGTAGCCAGATTAACAAGCCAACCTAATATAAACGCACGCAAGTCGTTTTCTGTCAAAAATGTCGCATGCGCATACAACTTGTATGAGAGCAACCCAAATTGAATTTGCTGCGTAAAAACCTAACTCGATTTCCAATTTTCGTTCTGCTTGACATTTAGATTTGACGTTTGCACACATGCTTTATATTGTGGCAACGCATGCTTATTTCGGTTAGGGCAAAAAACACCGGTGTTTGCGTGCGCTAAAAAAACGCAGTGCAGTTTTATAAAGCCGGAGTCATTGGTGCCGTATGTCGTATCGCTGTATCCGTATCCCTAACGTAATCAGCTGTTTATCGTTACGACGGTAAACCAAAACCCAATTGGTTGGCTACGATACGGTTACGACCTTAGCGGCACCAATAATCGATTGCATTGATTCTTATAAGGTTGGTCGAATCAGCTGTTAAAAGGTTACCGATACGGTTACCGATTAAGCACCAATGTCTCCAGCTTTTAGGTTGGCTTGTAAGTGCGAGTTTTGAAATGTACACTTTTTTCCATATAATTTGTTTTACAGAAAAATTTACATTTCAAACTTACATTTTTGCCTTAACGAAATTTGGTTTGCTTCAAGATCCAACAATTTTCTAAACTATCTGCTAGCTAAGAGACGAGTGATATTTTTCGTCTTCATTTTAATAACAGCAATTTTTTTCGTAAGAAATCTCCATTGAGGTAAATTCAAAATTATATTATATGAAGGTATGGAAAATTTTGTGGGCAGTGTTGTAGATATTTACCTCAGTGAAGAACACACTAAATTACCAAAACCATGGCTACAGCCTAAAAAGGACCAAAATTGAAAAAAGGGACCAGCGGACCAAGTGGTAAACCGTGGTTGTGGTCTGTAGACACCGTGTTAAATATGATTAGCCCTATTGCGATCGCATTGGCATTTGGCAACGAACGGCGCACCAAAACTGACAAAATTCGACTGCGAGGAAAGCTGGGCAGGGCAACCTTTCCACCTTAGTATTTTTTTCTTAAAACTATGCTTTCCTGCAGTTTACTCGTTTTTAAACCAATTGTTATACTCAGTTGAGCAGAGCTCACAGAGTATATTAAGTTTGATTGGATAACTGTTGGTTGTACATATATAAAGGAATCGAGATAGATATAGACTTCCATATATCAAAATAATCAGGATCGAAAAAAAATTTGATTGAGCCATGTCCGCCCGTCCGTCCGTCCGTCCGTTAACACGATAACTTGAGTAAATTTTGAGGTATCTTGATGAAATTTGGTATGTAGATTCCTGAGCACTCATCTCAGATCGCTATTTAAAATGAACGATATCGGACTATAACCACGCCCACTTTTTCGATATCGAAAATTTCGAAAAACCGAAAAAGTGCGATAATTCATTACAAAAGACAGATAAAGCGACGAAACTTGGTAGATGAGTTGAACATATGACGCAGAATATAAAATTCGTAAAATTTTGGACAATGTGCGTGGCACCGCCCACTTTTAAAAGAAGGTAATTTAAAACTTTTGCAAGCTCTAATTTGGCAGTCGTTGAAGATATCATGATGAAATTTGGCAGGAACGTTACTCCTATTACTATATGTACGCTTAATAAAAATTAGCAAAATCGGAGAAGGACCACGCCCACTTTTAAAAAAAATTTTTTTTTACAGTAAAATTTTAACAAAAAATTTAATATCTTTACAGTATATAAGTAAATTATGTCAACATTCAACTCCAGTAATGATATGGTGCAACAAAATACAAAAATAAAAGAAAATTTCAAAATGGGCGTGGCTCCGCCCATTTTCATTTAATTTGTCTAGGATACTTTTAACGCCATAAGTCGAACAAAAATTAACCAATCCTTTTGAAATTTGGTAGGGGCATAGATTTTATGACGTTAACTGTTTTCTGTGAAAATGGGCGGAATCGGTTGATGCCACGCCCAGTTTTTATACACAGTCGTCCGTCTGTCCTTCCGCATGGCCGTTAACACGATAACTTCAGCAAAAATCGACATATCTTTAATGAACTTAGTTCACGTATTTATCTGAACTCATTTTATCTTGGTATGAAAAATGAACGAAATCCGACTATGACCACGCCCACTTTTTCGATATCGAAAATTACGAAAAATGAAAAAAATGCCATAATTCTGTACCAAATACGAAAAAAGGGATGAAACATGGTAAGGTAATTGGATTGTTTTATTGACGCGAAATATAACTTTAGAAAAAACTTTATAAAATGGTTGTGATACCTACCATATTAAGTAGAAGAAAATGAAAAGTTCTGCAGGGCGAAATAAAAAACCCTTAAAATCTTGGCAGGTATTACATATATAAATAAATTAGCGGTATCCAACAGATAATGTTCTGGGTCACCCTGGTCCACATTTTGGTCAATATCTGGAAAACGCCTTCACATATACAACTACCACCACTCCCTTTTAAAACTCTCATTAATACCTTTACTTTGATACCCATATCGTACAAACTCATTCTAGAGTCACCCCTGGTCCACCTTTATGGCGATATCTCGAAAAGGCGTCCACCTATAGAACTAAGCCCCACGCCATTTTAAAATACTCATTAACACCTTTCATTTGATACCCATATCGTACAAACATATTCTAAAGTCACCCCTGGTCCACCTTTATGGCGATATCTCGAAAAGGCGTCCACCTATAGAACTAAGCCCCACGCCATTTTAAAATACTCATTAACACCTTTCATTTGATACCCATATCGTACAAACACATTCTAGAGTCACCCCTGGTCCACTTTTATGGCGATATTTCGAAACGGCATCCACCTATAGAACTAAGGCCCACTCCCTTTTAAAATACTCATTAACACCATTCGTTTGATGCCCATATTGTACAAACAAATTCTAGGGTCACTCCTGGTCCACCTTTATGGCGATATCTCGAAACGGCGTCCACCTATGGAACTAAGGATTACTCCCTTTTAAAATACTCATTAACACCTTTCATTTGATACCCATATCGTACAAACGCATTCTAGAGTCAACCCTGATCAGCCTTTATGGCTATTAGTGATGGCTCGATATTTCGCTATTGGTGATTGCATCGCCGCTATTGACAAATCGCTAATAGCTATAGCTATTGCAATCCAAATATATCAGTGATTGGCTATTTTCCTTCATTCGATTCTTTTGAATGACAATCACCTCTGGCAGAATATCGCCAATAGCGATTATAGCGATTGGCGATTTTCCTTCAGCATGGAATTCTAATACTAATAGCAGCGATGCAATCATCGATAGTGAGATATCGTTCATCATTGCTCATCTGTGTGCTTTACTTTCCGAAACAGCGAACGGAACAAAGCAAACTTGTGCAACAACTAGAACGACGACATTGTGAAGTCGGCTAGAAAAGCAGCCACGTGGTTTGGGTAATTTTTACAAACAAGCGAAAGATCGAACTCAAAAATAATCAACGCAAAGACCAAAGAGACCGCAAGGCACAACTCATTCAAGAGCAATTATCGAAGTGCAGAGGTATATAGAAGAAACTGTAATTGCACGAAAAGCTGATCCGTTTTTATGGTGGCAGAAAAACAATTACAAGTATCCCAATCTATCTCCTATAGCTCGCGAAAAGTTGGGGTGTTTAGGAACATCGGTTCCCTGTGAAATACTTTTTTCTCAAGCCGGCCTTATTTTAAGCGAGAGAAGAATGCGCTTAGATGATGAAAAGGCTAAAATGCTTATCTTTTTAAACGCCAATCATAAAATATAAAATTCGTTATATTTTGATTTTATATTTAAGTATTTATAAAAAAATAATTAATATTTGTCAAAATATTAAACAAGCAATATAAGTTAATTTTAAAACTTTAATTTCATGAAATGTATAAAAGAAATGGAATGACTGAAATTTTTTTTTTTTAATTACACTATGTGACGCCTAGACATGGGTCTTTAGACTTGGCCTAAGATTGATTGCCTGTGTTATTCATAAGTTCATACTTCTAGGCATTAGCCGTTAACAGTTTTATAAAATTTGTGTTTTTGATGTTAAAATAAAACAATTATAGAAACATATATCACTCGTCTTATTGTAAACAGATTAACTCAAAATTTAAGGTTTTTGGGAGAATGCAATTCAAGATTTGTCATATGGTTGAATTCTCCGGCTAATTTCTAGGGCACTGCAGTGGGTGGCTAATTTTCTGCTAAAGAATATTTTTATAATAGTTTGAAAAATTTGCTATATTTTTCCTCTGTATTTTTCATTAAAAATTGATTCACTTTACTGTACAAATTTATGCAGCCAAATACAACTTTCAGAATAAATTCATACGGAGTATTTCTGAATACATCGGTGTAGTATAATATAGTAAATAAATCATGTTTTTATGGTGTTATATATACAGATTTATTTCGGGTTGATTCATCTTACATTTAAAAATCAAAGCATTTTCAATTAACAAAATTTATAAAACAAAGATGCATATACATTTATTTCAGCTAGTTTCATCTCATTGAGTGTAATACGAGTCTGAACATATTGTCGTCAGCCAGTTAATAATATATATCACAACATCTCAGAAAATTAGAATTTCACATTACATCAGTTTACAATAAAAGGTACATATTTTTGTCTTTTTATTCCAATTTTGGTTCATTAATTCTGTATACTAAATTAAATTAATGTATAACATTCAATCTACTCTGGTAAAAAGACTTAAACATTCATTTTTTATATAAAAGTATACAAATAATTGCAGATTCGCTTATTAAAGATAAATTAAAGCGATCGCCATAGCTGTAAAAAATAGCCATAGCTGTAAAAAATAGCCATACCTATATCCGCTGATAGCTCAAAATCGCTCTTCTGTATGGAATCGCTTGTTGAAATAAAGCGATCACTATAGCTATAAAAATAGCCGATATTCAAAAATAGCCCTATCTATTTTCACTGATAGCTCAAAATCGCCATATCGTCCATCACTAATGGCTATATCCCTAAATGGCGTCCACCTGTAGAACTATGGCCCACAATCCCTCATAAAATACTCTTTAATGCCTTTCATTTGATACGCATGTCATACAAACACATTCCAGGGTTTCCCTTGGTTCATTTTCCTGCATGGTTATTTTCCCTTATGTTGTCACCATAGATCTCAACTGAGTATGTAATGTTCGGTTACAACCGAACTTAACCTTCTTTACTTCTTTTTACTTTATATTTATTTATTATTTGGACCGATCCTGGCGGTACTGCAATACCAGGCCAACCCGTGACAGAGGTGGAGCGAGCCCCTAAAACACCCCGTCTATTTTCAAAAATCAGTTTAACATTTTTTGTCCTTCGATGAAGGATCTATTAGATGTTAAGCTAATAAGAACAGATACTACACTTTTGATCTAAGCCAAAGGCCGAGAAGCGATGACTTTAAACGGCACAAAACAGTGTATTTAAATTCCAAAAGTTATAAAGTGTTTAAGAATTGAAATAGCACCTCACATCCAAATCCGACTTCAACGAAAAATTTGCCAGCCAAACGCGCAACTCATAAATCCCACTATCTCTACAAATACAATATAAAAATTAAAAAAAAACATGCACACGAAAGCGAAAGCAAAATACATTTTCTGTATTCATTTGCTAAAGCCTACGTACTGCAAACGTTTCAAACCAATTGGTGAAAAGTCGAAAAAAGCAAACCGCCATACACACGACCATGCAAGCCTACACACGTACACACATACCTATATAATTATATATACGTGCATACTCACCTACCACTAATTTTCGTATTCGTTTTCTAACAGCTCGAAAGTATGTAATGAGTGTGTTCATTGCGTTTTTGTCTGCCAATTAGGGGTGGTGCCCTTCAAAAGTCAAAAATGTCAAATAATAAACTTTTTTTATTTAATTTGTAGGTATCTATTTCAAATTTTTCTATTCTTAAATTACCAGCAATTCAAAAATTTATAGTTATATTCGAATTTTCGTAGGGTGTTCGTTCGTAAGAATTCAAAATTTTGCTCTTGTTTCATTCTAACCTCACGTGGACGGGTTTTGACCACGGATAAAAAATATTCTAAAAACCACCGACTAGGTACAATTATATTTATTAATTCAATGAAATGTACATATTTGTATGCTTCTCATGCTTTACAATAGTTCAAAAATTTTTTTATTAAACTTATGAAAATTGTTGATATTAACTTTATTTCTAATATTGTTAGGCAATTTGGAGATGTGCAGTATTTTTTAGTTAAACTTCATATTCATTTTGAGCAATATCCGGCTAAACAAAAAATATGTTCTTGAGTTTTATTTATTTTTACAGAAAATAAAAATTTATACGATTTATATTTTGGTGAACTTGAATCCAAGGAACGGAGTCCGCTTTGTTTTTTCTAGCAATCGATTTTATTTTTTTCCATACAATAATTGTTCAATAACCATTTTTATTTTTCATAAAAAAAAGCAAAAATCAAATAATAACTTGAACAAGTGTTAACTCAAGTATAAACGGCAATGTGACTTTTTGAGTTTTCATCTAAAATTCGTGATAATTGAACAAATTTTCATGTTTTAACTAAGTTCATCTATCAACAAACCCGTTTTACACCACCCAATTCTTGAATTCAACTATTTTGGCGTTCCATTTTGTGATATCGCGTTTACCTGTAAAGTCAAAAATATACTGATACCAAATTTCCAAAAATCAGGAATTTTTTTTACCGGATGAAGATTAATAATTAATAACAATGTGATTCTGTTAGTAAAATCTTAAAAAGGTTAAAGAACTTTGTTGATTTTTCACGAATTTGAATATAATTTATAATATATAATTTTCAACCTAACCTTTGCTTATATTTTATATTGATATACATACTTATATTTTGTAAAATATTATTTATTTGTAGCAAAACTTAATAAATATTCCGAAAACACTCTGCCTTTGTATATGTTTTAGCTAGTGTATTAGAAACTCTATTTTAAACAGGCGTGAAAAAAGCTTAATTCAAATTAAATTGTGGGTGTTGTATATAAAAAATATTGAAATATTGATTATAGATTTTACAAAGGTCCTTGATTTTTTGTGCGAGTTAAAACTGCTGCCTCACATTCTCAAATCCTATTGACTATTATAACAATTTTAAAGTTCGATCAAAACATTTTTTCTAATTTATACTTGCGGCAAATTAAAATATAGTTGGTTACACAATTATTTTTCTAATAATGGTAATCCATTTAGAAAATTTGTAACGACAACTAAAACATTCATAAATATATACGGAGTATTCCATCCCATTTCGACTAAATTTGAACCCAACCCCTTTAGAATTGGCTGAAAGTTTTTCTTCTTTTTCTAGCTTACGAAAGACGTTTTTCAGAATTTTTTCAAATTTTTTCATCCAACTCAAAAAAAGTTATGATTTTTAAAAAACACCGTTTTTGTTTTCAAAATGCTATAACTTTTTCAAACATTGACCGTTTGCGATCTTTTTTTTAATTTGTTTTTAAATGTACTTTTCGGAAAAAATACAAAAAAATGTTTAAAGTTTCTTTTCTTTAATTTTTCAGTTTTTCGAGATTTTTCGAATTTCGCCATTTTTTTTTTTCTCATAAAAAACTTCAAT
Source organism: Eurosta solidaginis (assembly GCF_040869045.1). NCBI lineage: Eukaryota > Metazoa > Arthropoda > Insecta > Diptera > Tephritidae > Eurosta > Eurosta solidaginis. Next base: position 91,536,488 of record NC_090319.1, on the reverse strand, counting down.
CAATTCTGCAATCATCCCCACTAATCCCGGAGTGGGCCGATTTTTTTTTAATTTTTTTTTTATTTATTTGAAAAAAAAATTTTCAAAAATAAAATTTTTTTTTTAATTTTGTTTATATAACAAAAAAATGTAAGAAAATGATTTTTAAGTATTCTTTTCTTTATATATTATGGTATGTATGTGTATACCGGCCTAATGCAGTTGCTGGAGAGCGAAAGCGAGTCATTTTAATCGTAGATTACCATAATATATAAAGAAAAGAATACTTAAAAATCATTTTCTTACATTTTTTTGCTATATAAATAAAATTGATAAAAAAAATTTTTTATTTTTGAAAATTTTTTTTCAATTAAATAAAAAATATATAAAAAAATCGGCCCACTCCGGGATTAGTGGGGATGATTGCAGAATTGATTGAAGTTTTTTATGAGAAAAAAAAATGGCGAAATTCGAAAAATCTCGAAAAACTGAAAAATTAAAAAAAAAAAAAACTTTAAAAATTTTTTTGTATTTTTTCCGAAAAGTACATAAAAAAACAAATTTAAAAAAAAAAGATCCCAAACGGTAAATTTTTGAAAAACTTATAGCATTTTGAAAACAAAAACGGTGTTTTTTTTTTAATTCATAACTTTTTTTGAGTTGGATGAAAAAATTTGAAAAAATTCTGAAAAATGTCTTTCGTAAGATAGAAAAAGAAGAAAAACTTTCAGCCAATTCTAAAGGGATCGGGTTCAAAATTGGTCGAAATGGGATGGAATACCCCATACATACATATTTTCTTAAATTATCATGCTCACAGATGGGACATACTCAGTTCATTTTTCAAACCTGAGAATTTTCATATACCGAAGTCTATTTATATTTTGATTTGTTAACGCAAATCAAATACATATAATACGAACGCTCTGCACAGTATTGAGGTTTGGAGTTGTAACAGCTTTATAGAAAATTGCTTCATTCTTATGATTTAGGGGCCGTTTTCTCGAATGACAGATAAATTTTCCGAAATGACAAATTCGATTTAATTTTCTCAACGCTCTGTTAATAATCTGTCAAAATCAATTCTAAAAAATTTGTTTAAAAACTGTGAATTTCGTGAAAAATGGCAAAAGGCTTGGACACAGAATGAAATAGTTCTTGAAAGTTCTGAAAAATTAGTAATACAAAGCCGGATGAAGTAATGTGAAACATGAATTTAAAAAATTGGACGTAGCAATCAGCTTGTTTTGTTTAATTGATAGCGCTGCCGAATCGACGGGTGGACAGGATAAATACATAGTTATAACCTAAAACCTAAACCTATTAAACTTAAAAATTATAAGATCGCGGGTTCGAATCGAGCTCAAGGCCTAACAATAATTTTTTATCATTATTATTGTTATGATAAATTTTTTCTTACTTGAAAAAATTTTTAAATTAGAATAGAAGAAAGAAAAAATTTAGACAACTGCCAAGGCTCGTTGTATAGATCCATTTCGGGAACTGCTAAATTCCTTCATCGGCAACGTTTAGGCGCCGCTGCTATAACCATTCAGCCATCACAGCGGTTTTTTTTTTTGTTTGTCTTCATTAATCCTACTTCTATTCTGGTTCGTGCCAATTGATATTCACAACACTGCGATATCTGTTGCAGAATGGCTGTGAAAATTGGACTTGTTTGTTGGCAATGCTGCCATAGTGTCATATTTTATTGACACTTTTTTCCCCGTGCTCTGGGATGTATTAACAATTTTTGTTATTATATCGGCCTACTGATTTTAAGATCGGGGGTTCGAATCGAGCTCAAGGCCTAACAATAATTTTTTATCATTATTATTGTTATGATAAATTTTTTCTTAATTGAAAAAATTTTTAAATTAGAATAGAAGAAAGAAAAAATTTAGACAACTGCCAAAGCTCGTTGTATAGATCCATTTCGGGAACTGCTAAATTCCTTCATCGGCAACGTTTAGGCCCCGCTGCTATAACCATTCAGCCATCACAGCGGTTTTTTTGTTTGTCTTCATTAATCCTACTTCTATTCTGGTTCGTGCCAATTGATATTCACAACACTGCGACATCTGTTGCAGAATGGCTGTGAAAATTGGACTTGTTTGTTGGCAATGCTGCCATAGTGTCATATTTTATTGACACTTTTTTCCCCGTTGCCAACAAACAAGTCCAATTTTCACAGCCATTCTGCAACAGATGTCGCAGTGTTGTGAATATCAATTGGCACGAACCAGAATAGAAGTAGGATTAATGAAGACAAACAAAAAAACCGCTGTGATGGCTGAATGGTTATAGCAGCGGCGCCTAAACGTTGCCGATGAAGGAATTTAGCAGTTCCCGAAATGGATCTATACAACGAGCTTTGGCAGTTGTCTAAATTTTTTCTTTCTTCTATTCTAATTTAAAAATTTTTTCAATTAAGAAAAAATTTATCATAACAATAATAATGATAAAAAATTATTGTTAGGCCTTGAGCTCGATTCGAACCCGCGATCTTAAAATCAGTAGGCCGATATAACAACAAAAATTCTTAAAAATTATAAGTAAAATCCAATAAAAAATAAAAAATACATAACTAACAAAAAATGTATTAAATAAAAAAACACTATACCTACGATAATCGAACCGCCGCACTTTCGGTTCGACGAAAAGAAGTTCGAACGCCTTAGCGAGTTTAGCTATAACATCTTAAAATATTTTGGGGTCAAAACAACCACTTATACGATTTGTTCAATCCATGAGTAAATTTTCCATTTCTCTTCACTTGGTGAACTTCATGTAGTAAAACCATAAACAAATAAACCAAGATCCCGCATTCCGTAAATGTTGTATTTGTAATTTAATTTGAGAAAAAATATTAATGACGTATCGCTTTTGAAATTTTTCGATTTATTACATTTCTCTCATATTTCGCTACCAGTGTTCTGAGTATTTAAAACTATTACCTTAGTAAACGACTATGCCGGAGTAAAAATTAAATTTTCGGAGTATAATTTTTCTTCCTTTTGGAAAGTGGACGGACAACTAACATAAAATTGATTTGGTGGCTTTACAATCCCTTCGATTGTGCTTTTGCCATGAAAAGTTTGTCAGCAAAAAAGTTATCTGCCTTATCAGATGCACATGGAGTCGGCCTAAAACGTGTAGGATGACCAATTAATGCTCCCATTAGCCCACCACATTCTGAAAGAAAAGTGGGCTCTATCTCCTCGGATATTTATAGTGAAAAAATTTTATTATTATTATTTTCGGTTTACAATACATATTTTATGCTCCTTTAATGACAAAAGGTTTAAGGACTGGGTAATTGGACGTACAGAGTGTGGGAGAAGACGAACCCGATATCCCGATCGCCGATGATGAAAAATATGCTCCGGCATCCAACTATGGCGAAGTGAGAATGGCAATATCACGGCTAAAAAATCACAAGGTGACAAGTAATGACGGGATACATGCCGGATTGTCCAAACATGGAAGCGAAGAGTTGGCATAAGATAAAGAAACAAAAAAATGGGTCTTGCAGCAAATGTGGACAATACGAGGTATTTGTTGTCATCGTGGCCTTTGTAGCAACATCACGGATATAAATTCGAGATTGGGAAGGATTTCGTCTGTTTGGGAAGCAGCAATAAAAGCAAAAACAATGTAGGCCTAGAAATAAAACGGAGTATAACTCTTGCCGACAAGTGCTTCTTTAGGCAATTGAAAAGTAAAGTCCTCTCTCGACGAACAAAATTCTCGCTCTAGAAGACACTCATCATACCTGGCTTGATGTATGGCTCGGAATCAGGGAAGGTGTCGAGAGTAGATGAGCTGGCTCTTGAAGTATTCGAAAGAAAAGTTCTACGGAAGATTTATAGCCCTATCCGTGATGTCGACGGCGGGTATCGAAGGAGGTATAATGATGAGCTTTTCGCAGATATTACGATAGTGCAGCGAATAAAAACAGAAAGCTTCGCTAGCTAGGTCACGTTATGCGGATGAACGAATACGCTCCGGCAGTTTGTAAACAGAGTTGGGAGAGACAGTTGGAGGACGATTTGACCTCGCTTGGTGTTCCCAATTGGCGATTGTTTTCGCAAAATAGGGTTAGCTGACCTCACTGACTCAATGTACTTCATTTTTATATAAAGCTTCTAGAAGTGGTGTATGTTGAATTTTGGGAGGATTTACAGATCGCGCCCGGACAAATTTTTTACATTTTACATTTTACTCCTTCTATTCTCATTCCGTACGAAAAAAGTACAAAAACTGTGAGCAAAATGTGAACAAACTTGTCTGAAGATACAAACAATGAATTCACGTCATTTCATCCAATCGTCACTTTTCATACATATACAATGAAAACTTGAACCAGAAGATATTAGGTAGTAATACTATTAAGTTTTCAACTCGGCCCAAATAAACCTTAGAGATAAAAAACGTTGTAGGAGGTAAGAGCGGAGTAAAAAACTCCGATTGGAATAAAGTCTGAACACTGCGTCAGCAATGAAACATGTTGTCAAAAGCGTGACGTTACGCCGAGAAAATTTATTTCACAGCTAACTACGATTTTTTTTCTCTCATTTTTTAATGCGAGATCTGTTTATTGGTTCATGTAGTGAAACAGCACTGAACATGGTTGCCACTTTAGTCCACAAAAATGATACTTTATTAAAAATATGGATTTTCCCTTAAGCTGGAGATATTGGTGCTTTATCGGTAACCGTGTAACCTTTTAACAGCTGATTCGACCAACCTTATGAAAATCAATGTACTCGATTATTGGTGCCACTAAGGTCGTAACCGTATCGTAGCCAACCAATTGGGTTTTGGTTTACCGTCGTAACGATAAACAGCTGATTACGTTAGGGATACGGATACAGCGATACGACATACGGCACCAATGACTCCAGCTTTATACGTGTAAAGATTTATTGGGCATTTCTTGAAGGGCCCAAGAAATACTTTAAGAGTTAAATTTATGGTTCCAGCCTCATATGGGAAGCGATTTTATAAATTAATAATTAAAAAGGAAAATACATATTTTCAATAAATAAATGATTAAGTTTTGCTTACTTACTTAATTGGCGTTTAATCGTCTAAACGAATATGGCCTTCCAACAAGGCGCGCCAGTCGCTCCTTCGCTCCGCCAACCGGCGCCAATAGGTCACACCAAGGGAGTTTAAATCGTTTTGCTTACAAGAGGAAAATAAAAAAATCTTGAGCGTCTTCTTGTGACCTGGATACCGCGCTAAAACAAGTAACTAAATGAATTCGTGACTGACCCTATTTTAGCTATAATCATCCGAAAGATTTTTTTTGTCTATTTTTTATATATTTTCTTATCTAATTTTTATATATTTTCTCAAACTATCGTGCTCATAAATGGCATATGCTAGGTGAGTACATTTTTTCAGCCTGAGAATTTTGATATATCTATATATATTTTGATTCGTTTCCGCAAAAGAAATTCATATAATACTAGCTTTACCAGGCGCACGTTGTAACGCCGGAGATCGAATGGATGTTGCGTTATTTTTTCTGTTTTGTTTGTTGCTAATTTAATTTATTGTTCTGTAAATTGAATTGAATTTTGTACGCATATTTGGTCATATTTTCTGTTAAAAAATTTTATTCTTGTATTTTATTGTATCTTATTTTATATTATTGTATTGCTTTTACCGCTGATGATTGTTGCTTTGATTACATTCCGAAGAAGCATGACTGGTGAGCCAATTTTCAAAGTTGATATATGCACAGGCATTCCTTTTGGTTCTAAGGAGTATAGAATTTCATTTGGATAATTCACAATTTTATCTTCATCTGTAACTGTGTCGATCGATTTATATTTCGTCACTTCACCAGGAAATTGATTTTGAAAGCGATCATTGATTTTGTTAACATGATCTTTTTTGGGAGCTAAGATAGTTCTTTCGCATAGCCAAAAAACAAAAATATTTAAATTTAAAATTCTTAATTCTGAAATATGAAAAACTTTCGTCTTGATCGAAGCAACCTCGAGCCAAAATTTGGTGATGATCGAAGTACAGCAAACACGTTTTGATAGGGAACACACACACAGAATTTGATTTTTATAGAAGATGTATATAGACTGAAGCTAAACAATTTTTTTAACAGCGGCAGATTACTAAACGTCCAAAAGGCATAACAGCTAAACTCAACAATGCAGTTAAACTTTATAAATAAATAAATGTAAGGCGCGATAACCTCCGAAGAGATCTAAGGCCGAGCTTCTCTTCCAATTTGCGTCGTGCTCCTCTTGATTTTTCCCTACAAATTGGCCGGACGGGACCTACATGTTTTATGCCGACTCCGAACGGCATCTGCAAGGCAGATGAGTTTTCACTGAGAGCTTTTCATGGCAGAAATACAATCGGAGCGCTTGCCAGACACTGCCGAGGGGCGACCCCGCTTAGAAAAATTTCTTCTAATTGAAAAATCTTATTTCTAAAATTTTGATGTTGCTTTGTCCGGGAGTTGAACCCAGGGCATACGGTGTGATAGGCGGAGCACGCTACCATCACACCACGGTGGCCGCCAACTTTAGGTGTTAAAATAACTTAACTTTGTACGGCAGCCATAGTTTTTCCCCATTCCACATTTTACTGGAGGTTTTATAATTTAACGTCACATAGCTCCTTACCAATTTTAATTATCCTACCATTACGACATCCAGATATATGCAGTATAATAAATTCCATTTATATGGGAGGTGCCACGCCCCTTTTTTCCCAAATCCATATTTTCTTGGCGGTGCTAAGGATTGACCTCAAATAACTCCTTACTGAATTTCAATGTTCTGGCATGTATACCTTCAAAGTTATGCAGTACCAAAGATTCCATTTGAATGGGAGGTTCCACGCCCCCTTTTCCCAATTCCGCATTTTCTTGGTGGTGTTAGGGATTGACCTCATATAACTACTTACTGAATTTCAATGTTCTGGCATGTATACCTTCAAAGTTATGCAGTACCAAATATTCCATTTGAATGGGAGGTTCCACGCCCCCTTTTTCCCAATTCCGCCTTTTCTTGGTGGTGTTAGGGATTGACCTCATATAACCCCTTACTGAATTTCAATGTTCTGGCATGTATACCTTCAAAGTTATGCATTACTAAAGATTCTATTTGTATGGGAGGTGCCACGCCCCCTTTCTCCAAATTCCGCTTTTTCTTGGTGGTGTTAGGGATTGACCTCATATAACTCCTCATTGAATTTCAATGTTCTGGCATGAATAGCTTCAAAGGTATGCAGTACCAAAGATTCCATTTGTATGGGAGGTGCCACGCCCCTTTTATATATCGAAATTATTTTTAGCCTAAAACCTTCCCATTGATCGAAGGAACCCATAACCTAAATTTGGTGATGATTGATGTGTAGGAAATACGTTTCCATAGCGAACACACACACACACAGAATTTGATTTTTATATATGGGGTATTCCATCCCATTTCGGCCTATTTTGAACCCGACCCCTTTAGAATTGGCTGAAAGTTTTTCTTCTTTTTCTAGCTTACGAAAGACTTTTTTCAGAATTTTTTCAAATTTTTTCATCCAACTCAAAAAAGTTATGAATTTAAAAAAAACACCGTTTTTGTTTTCAAAATGCTATAACTTTTTCAAAAATTGACCGTTTGGGATCTTTTTTTTTTTTAATTGATTTTTAAATGTACTTTTCGGAAAAAAATACAAAAAAATTTTTACAGTTTTTTTTTTTGTAATTTTTCAGTTTTTCGAGATTTTTCGAATTTCGCCATTTTTTTTTCTCATAAAAAACTTCAATCAAAGCTGCAATCATCCCCACTCTTCCCGGAGTGGGCCGATTTTTTTTTTTGTTTTTTTTATTTAATTAAAAAAAAAAACTTTAAAAATTTTTTTGTATTTTTGCCGAAAAGTACATTTAAAAAAACAAATTTAAAAAAAAAAATATCCCAAACGGTCGATTTTTGAAAAAGTTATAGCATTTTGAAGAAAACACCGTTTTTTTTTTAAATTCATAACTTATTTTGAGTTGGACACCGTTTTTGTTTTCAAAATGCTATAACTTTTTTAAAAATTCACCGTTTGGGATCTTTTTTTTTTAAATTTGTTTTTAAATGTACCTTTCGGAAAAAATACAAACAAATTTTTAAAGTTTTTTTTCAATTAAATAAAAAAAAAAATTGGTCCACTCCGTGATTAGTGGGGATGATTGCAGAATTGATTGAAGTTTTTTATGAGAAAAAAAATAAAAATTGGCGAAATTCTAAAAATCTCGAAAAACTGAAAAATTACAAAAAAAAAATTTTTTTTGTATTTTTTCCGAAAAGTACATTTTAAAGCAAATTAAAAAAAAGATCCCAAACGGTCAATTTTTGAAAAAGTTATAGCATTTTGAAAACAAAAACGGTGTTTTTTTAAAAATTCATAACTTTTTTTGAGTTGGATGAAAAAATTTAAAAAAATTCTGAAAAACGTCTTTCGTAAGCTAGAAAAAGAAGAAAAACTTTCAGCCAATTCTAAAGGGGTCGGCTTCAAAATTAGTCGAAATGGGATGGAATACCCCATATATAGATACACGCTATGCACAGTATTGAAGTTTAGAGTTGTAACAGCTTTATAGAAAATTGCTTCGTCCTTATGATTTAGGCGACGTTTTCTCGACTGCATGTTAATGTGGGGAATACGCAACTGCCAGATAAATTTGCCGAATGAAAAATTCGAGTTCATTTTATCAACGCCCTGTTAATAAATAAAAGAGGCTGTCAAAATCAATTGTAAACAAAAAAATATTTTCCAGGTTCGATTCGAGCTCTAGGCCAGAACAATAATTTTTTTCTAATGATAATTATTGTTATTTTTTAATTTCCTAAATTGGAAAAAATTATTGTTCTGGCCTTGAGCTCGAATCGAACCTTGAATCATTTATCAATAGGCCGATAAAAACAAAAAACAAAAAAATATGTTGTTTAAAAACTGCGAGAATTGCGTGAAAAATGTGCAAAAGGCTTAAACACAGAGTGAAATAGTTCTTGAATGTTAGTGGAAGAACAAAAAAACCTAATACAAAGTCGGATGAAGGAAAATGAAACATGAAATGAAAAATTTGCACGTGGCAATCAGCTGTTTTTCTGGTTTAAACAAAACAGATGGCGCTGTCGAATCGACGGGTGGATAGACAGCCTGTCAAATTTGTCGACAGGATAAATAGGTATAACGGGCATTGCAGAAAATGATATTGCGTATGAAGGAGAGATAAATTTGAGCAGGAAGTCGAGAGAATGGCACTAAACCTATCAAAAAAATTAAAATGATAAGTAAAACCCAATAAAAAATAACAAACAAAAAATTGAAAAAAAATAACAGTATAAAAAACCTTCGACGATAATCGAACCGTCACGCTTTTGATTATACCAAAGAAATGCGAACGCCTTAGCGAGTTCAGCTACTCCACGCTAAATTAGATAATGTCAAATTATTTGACTTGTTCATTGTATGAGGATGAGTAAATTTTCCATTTTTTTCACTTAATGAACTTCATGTACTGAAACAGCACTAAACATGGTTGCCACTTTGGCCCACAAAAATGGTACTTAATTGAAAGTATGTATTTTGCCTTATTGTACGTGCAAAGATTTATTGGGCATTTGTTGAAGAGCCTAAGAAATGCTAAAAAAAATACTTCCAGGCTTAAATTTATGGTTGCAACACTCATATTAGAAGCGATTTTAAAGAAAAATTAATAATAAAAAATAAACATTTAAAAAAATAAATGGTCAAGTTTTGCTTACAAGAGGAAAACTTTCTTCAGCGTTTTCTCGTGACCCGGATACAGCGCTAAAACAAGTAACTAATTTTTCTTGGATATAATTTCTAATTGACCCTATATTAATTATTTCCCTAGCCATCCGAAGGCTTTTTTATCTATTTTTCCCCACGGTTTAGGACAAATATCCGCTTTCTCAACTTTTACGGCGCTTTCTTACCTAAACATTTTGTCGCCCTGTTGGTTCATCTATCCCCTCTGCTAAGTTTAGCGTTCCTTTCAAAAACATTTACCTTTGAATGAGAAAGGGGTATCATTACCTACAACTTCAGCCGTTTTGCAGAGGGCTAGGTGACCTTGTTCAAAAGATAGAATCCAAAAGTGCAACTAAAGGGTAAAATTTGTTCCAAAAAAGAAAACGGAATTAGTTTGATTTAATTATATTTTCAGTTTTATTTCAGTTTTTTTTTTAATTTATGATATTGATTTGAAAAACTATTTTAATTTGAATCTTTTTATGTTTTTTTTTTTTGTTTATTCCATTAATGTATTTTTATTTAACGTTCGATAAGAAAATAAAGCCCTATGTTTAGTTGAATTCATTTAATATCAAGTTTTCTTTTTCTTTCGTTTAGTTTTTTTATTTGGTTATATTTTTGATATATCTTCTATTTCCTTTTGTTTGAAGCTTGAGTTTATTTATATATTTTTTCTAGTTACATTTTTGAGTTTTTGTTAGCTGTACTTCTGTACTACATAAGACTTTAAGAAGCCTTAATTTTTCGTCTTTTTTTATGTAACATATTTGACTTGTTGTCAATCGGAAAATAAACCTTTGTTTTATTATTTTAAATATTTTTTATTAAAGAATAGACATTATTTTTATTTTCGCAGTATTATCTCGCATTATAAAAGTTTCTCTTTAGTTTCGTTTTTCACTAGGAATTACAGTATTTATTTAAATTGATCACTCGAAAAAAAATGTTTTTGGGCAGTTGAATTAGGAGTAGTTTATATTTTGAGATATATTTTCGTGCAACCACCGTGGTGTGATGGTAGCGTGCTCCGCCTACCACACCGTATGCCCTGGGTTCGCATCCCGGGCAAAACAACATTAAAATTTTAGAAATAAGGTTTTCAAATTAGAAGAAAACTTTTCTAAGCGGGGTCGCCCCTCGGCAGTGTTTGGCAAGCGCTCCGAGTGTATTTCTGCCATGAAAAGCTCTCAGTGAAAACTCATCTGCCTTGCAGATGCCGTTCGGAGTCGGCATAAAACATGTAGGTCCCGTCCGGCCAATTTGTAGGGAAAATCAAGAGGAGCACGACGCAAATTGGCCTTAGATCTCTTCGGCGGTTATCGCGCCTTAAATTTATTTTATTTATTTATTTGAGTTTTTCTCGTTTTTTATTTCTTAATTGTAATAATTTTTTTTTTTTATATTATTTTTTAGTTTGTTTTTTCTCTGGCTAAATTTCTTCGCAGTATAATAAATTTTTCTACTAATTTCATTATCCTTACTAACAAAATGTTTCAGTGTTATTTTTTGCTCTAAAAAAATATATATATTTTACTATCAGGAAGTAAGTACAAATTATTTATATAATAATTTTTTTATTTATTCGTTTGAAAATGCATTTCGTTCGAAAAGAGGAATTGAATAATTTTACTCCGAAATAAGGTGTTTTTAAAACCACTTGATTTATCAAATCAGGTTAAAAAATAAATCGCTTAAATTTGTATGTATTAAAAATTTAAACTCCGTATTTTGTTCATGGAGAGAATAATTAATGATAAAGCAGCCCCTGTCGAAAAATGTTCTTAGGATCTCATATTGCAAAGTTAAGAACCTGATTGATTAATGGTATAACTGTTTGTTTTTTTTTTTAATTTTCAGTCTTAAATTATAGAAAATCCATATTAAGATGATAACAAAAGTTATTGTTTAGAAAACTAGCTATAAAATGTTCAAGTCCTAACAATAAAAAATGCAGTTAACTTAATCAACAACTCCTTCCGTTTGCACTTACAACTTGTCGATTCCCTAATCCTTTCTCACCAATTATTTTTTTGCTTACTGGGAAATGTGGCATCATAGTTGAAAAATATACGAAGAAGCATGGCGGAGTGATACAAGGTGGCAGCATGGTGACATACCTACAAATATAAATAAAAATTTCATGTACTTTGTTTTTGTAAATTCGATGGACAAATGTCAAAATCGTACTGCGACGGAAGTTGATGCATCAAATCAAATAAAAAAAGTGTATAATCAGCTGTCCCATGCTGCCACCTTGTATCGTTGCGCCATGCGAAGAAGGTGCCAATCTTAAAATTGGCATTTGGCTAGTGATGGGCCGAGTCAAGCTGACTCGAGTACTGTAAAAGAACTCAGGTACTCGAATATGCAAAATTTAGTATTCGACTACACGGACTCGAGTCCAGTACTCATAGAATTATAAAGCGAAGATTCAAAGTATCCTCTTTGCTCATAGAAGCCAAAAGCGGATCGAGATTTAAATATCGCAATAAATATTGACTGTCACATAGAAAAATCAACTTACTTTTTATCACATCGATTCACATGCGATTGAGTTAACAAAATCATGGTCCCGAACATTTGTCAGATATTTGGAAGTTTTATAATAAACTTGAAAATAAGAAAGAGGAAGGAATGTAAAAACTTTTGTAGATTTTGGAAACATTTCAAATATAAACGAGCTCTAGGCCAAAAATTTGCATATTCTTAATAAAGCACAATACGTGAATTTTTGATACACAATTATATTATGTAATTTGTCGATATTTCGACTTCAGTCTGATATATATATATATAAAGTTATAATTCAAAGGCCGTAAACAACAAAAAAAAAAGATTTTGGAAACATGTAGAACAAAGTTGTTGAAACCTTTTAGAAAAGTGTATTCACTTCTATATTTGAAATATACATATAGTAGAAAGAAACGATACAGAAAATCAAAGCATATAGACCTCATGAAATATTTTTGATTTTATTTTTTAAGCACTTTTCGACTGTACTTTTAAAATCTGCATTTTGTTTTTTTGTTTTATACTTGATAACTATATTTTTTCTGCTTCCCTCTCAAAATAATAAGCTCTGTAAAAGTATGACTACATGGTCTAGTTGGTTGTTTTTTATAGTAAAAACTAAAAAAAGTAATAAAAGATGAGAAAAGCTGTAATTTATTATTTCATCATAAATAATTTTTCATTGTAAGTACATACCTATATATATATGTATCTAAGAATTCAATTTCCGGGTAAAAAAATTTATCATTTCGGTTGTATTGGAGTATAAAAGTATTCAGTTCCCGACCTCAGTACTCGAGTACCTGACTCGAATACCTGATTTGAGTACTGACTCGATTCTTTTTTTAAAGAGTACTGAAGTATTCGAATACCAAAAATTGCCGACTCGGCACATCACTACATTTGGCACAATGGGCAGACATCCGCAACGGCGCAGGTGATAGATATCATTGTAAACTTTACCAAGTAGCGCAACTAACAGCTGATCGGTGAAAATTCGCACATTCACACGCACAGTTCTCGACTCAGTTTCAAAAAAAAACTTTAGATTATTTAGCTCAAATTTTAAGGTGAGTTAATCCTTACCAATTTATGTATATAGAATATATAAGGCGTTTTTGTTGTCATTAAAACAATATTTTTATTTATATTAAAGCTTTTATCATTTTTTTTAACTTTGAAAAAACTCCGAACACCATTCCTTCATATGTCATTCGACTGCCTAGTCCCATAGTACAGGTCTACAAGTAGGATATGTAGCAGAGCGCACATACACAGTCATGCTCACCTGATAAAATGCTTGTTCTTGTTCGTTTTTTGTGTGGATGCTATTTGGCACTGTTGTACTTCTCAGGTCCAAGAAAAGTGTAGTAGCTGCTAGCGAAAATGTGTAAAATTTTTATTGTAAAATTACAAAGAAATATCCTCATTTACGATCGCGGGTTCGAATCGAGCTCAAGGCCTACCAATAATTTTTTATCATTATTATTGTTATGATAAATTTTTTCTTAATTGAAAAAATTTTTAAATTAGAATAGAAGAAAGAAAAATTTTTAGACAACTGCCAAAGCTCGTTGTATAGATCCATTTCGGGAACTGCTAAATTCCTTCATCGGCAACGTTTAGGCGCCGCTGCTATAACCATTCAGCCACCACAGCGGTTTTTTGTTTGTCTTCATTAATCCTACTTCCATTCTGGTTCGTGCCAATTGATATTCACAACACTGCGACATCTGTTGCAGAATAGCTGTGAAAATTGGACTTGTTTGTTGGCAATGCTGCCATAGTGTCATATTTTATTGACACTTTTTTCCCCGTGCTCTGGGATGTATTAACAATTTTTGTTGTTATATCGGCCTACAGATTTTAAGATCGCGGGTTCGAATCGAGCTCAAGGCCTACCAATAATTTTTTATCATTATTATTGTTATGATAAATTTTTTCTTAATTGAAAAAATTTTTAAATTAGAATAGAAGAAAGAAAAATTTTTAGACAACTGCCAAAGCTCGTTGTATAGATCCATTTCGGGAACTGCTAAATTCCTTCATCGGCAACGTTTAGGCGCCGCTGCTATAACCATTCAGCCACCACAGCGGTTTTTTGTTTGTCTTCATTAATCCTACTTCCATTCTGGTTCGTGCCAATTGATATTCACAACACTGCGACATCTGTTGCAGAATAGCTGTGAAAACCCGCGATCTTAAAATCTGTAGGCCGATATAACAACAAAAATTGTTATCCTCATTTACTTTCAAATGAGCACTTAATTACATCTCTCTTTAAAATCCATATGTTTTGGACAATTTTAATTAGTAAATTGTGATACTTTATTAGCGGGGACGATTGCTAAAACACGACCAAAACCGTCGGGGGATGTATTAATAGACGCGTTTTTGCCTCGCTCCCAATAATTCGAATACTTTTTCGCCTTTGAACTATTGATAACAGGACAAAATTCGTCTTTTCATTTCTCTTTCCACATTTTTGGACGGGTTATTGCAGTCGACGTTGGTTTCAAACAGTTTTTCGCGGAAAACTTTTGAACGGGTACAAAAACTTAGCACTCGTGTTTGTAGTCTTAATGCTGGAATAACTACGCGTTCTCAGATACCCCAATTCAAGACTTTTGAATAATTTTCTGTAGGACGCATATAGGTACAATACATTTTAATACTAAATTCGTTCAAAAAAATTTACCATCACCCATATCTGATATTCCGCTCCTTTTTTTGTTTCCCTGCATCGCTTTCCACGACAGCAACCCCGGTAATTTTGACACTTCGTTCAGTATCAAACGCATGTTCCACGCAGGTTCCACTGAGTTCCACACTAGTTTGACACTAACCGAAGTGTCAAACGGTAGTGTGTTAGAAAGAGAAAGGAATTGTTTCCTTCTCATACATATCATACTTGTAAACCTGGGGTGGCTTTCCGTAACACAAATTGTCGACGCGTCGTATCGAACGTTCGATACAATCTGTTCGATACGAAATTAGGTGTCGAATTGCCTTTTTGAAAGTTATAATTTTATGCTTTGGTGATTATTTAGGGAATGATTTTTTCTTCAGATTTTAAGAAACAAACGCTATTTATAAAAGAAAATATTTTGGTAGCTCCAAAAAGCTTTCTAAACACCCTTTGAAATCTGCAAACGAAAGAGATCATACCAAGATACGGGAACAAAAATGGCATCATCGAGCCTTCGATATCGACTTAAAGTATCGAATCAACGAGTGTCGACTATCGAATTACGGAAAGCCACCCCTGTACTATGGCCTAGTCCACTGCCTTCCACTCTATTCGCAACATAACCTCAAAATAAGCTGCCAAAATATGTAGCAACCAATGATAGATATCTTACATAGAGCGGATGCAGCTACATATTCGAGTCCTGTCATAAAAGATTTGACCTAAATAAATTTTTTTAATCAATTATTCTACTATTGAATTTTTATTTATAGTATATTTATGGCAAGTGCAATTATTGTCAAAGATGTTTCAGAATTACTCAACAGTGAAAAAAGCTGCTAAATAGAGAAAACAATATGAAATGTTATTTAATTTGGTAAGAGAATCGACTTACACCCTTATTCTAAGCCGGTAACAACATTTATTTTACGGGTTACGAAAAAGACAAAGAACTTTTCGGAATAGGGCCCTATTTGATGGAAATTATTAGCTATTTGCCAAGAGTGTTCGGCAAACAAAGCAACTTTGGATACATATATGAGAATATTCTTGCTGTTTCCGATTTAAATTGGCATGAATACTTTTTCTCTCTTGAACGCTTCTCTCTAATAATATCGGTAATGATATGTACTTCAACAATGTAAGTATCTCGGGTTTTAGTTCGTTGCTACCACAAAACTGCCTCCATGGTATGCCCTGGTTGTTGAGCCGAGCCCTCTATGTCTTTAATTAGATTTGACGTCGGTATGCAATTTTTATGAGTTTCCTCCAAAATTCCAGTTTTCCAACTAGTATTAGGTTAGGTTGAACTGGCCGGTCCATGAAACCTCACATAGACTGAATAAGTCCGTAGTGTTACCAGATGTTTGTTTTAACGACCAAACTGAAAAACCCTATCAAAAACCAGGACCTATGTTATAAAATAACTCCGTCCTCTTGGCAAATACTAGAAGCTTCCTAGGATTTAGGCCACTTACTGCTTCCAGATCTGACAGCTGTATCACTCTTAAAAGCTGGAGTCTTAGCCTGGCAAGCGCAGGGCAAGAGCACAGAACGTGCTCGATCGTTTCCTCCTCCAGCCCGCACTTCCTACATCTGCTATCACTGACCAAGCCTAATTTAAAGGCATGTGACGCCAGAAGGCAGTGTCCAGTAAGATTACCCGTCATGAGTCTACAGTCCTCTCTTTTTAATGATAGAAGCAACTTTGTTAGTCTAAGATTGTAAGACCTGCACATAATCTTCGACACTTTACAGCCCCGCGCTTGATCCCACGCCTTTCCTGCTTGGTCGATCTTGTGCACTTCTCGCCTTCGCTTAATTTCGCCCAGTCTAATAGGATGCGCTCTTTTTAGCTAATTCATCCGCTTTTTCATTCCCATCTATTCCCATATGCCCTGGGACCCAATATAGCTATATGCTTCTCCTTGTCCCAATTCTCTCCAGGGACTGCTTACACTATAACACGCATTTAGATGCTGTGGTATGCGAGATTATTGCCTTAATTGCTGCTTGGCTGTCAAAATAAAAGTTAACACGATTGCAGCTTGGGCTATTTTCTTCCAGGGTTTCTACTGCTTTGGTTACGGCTACTATTTCCGCCTGGAAAACGCTACAGTAATCCGGCAGCCTGTAGGATATGCTTATTTCCGGATCAGCATAGTATACCGCAGACCCCACTCCTTCCACTACTTTGGGCTCCCGTAATGCTAAGCATTGATAGTCTGCATACTCCCTAGAATTTTTTGAGGCAGGTTGCTTTTTGCGTGGCTTTCCACCAAACAAGAACTCCATAGTATAGGATAGGGCTTACAATCGCTGTAAAAACCCAATGAGAAAGAGAGGGCGATAAGCCCCACGTACACCCCAGCATTCTTTTACATGCATAAAGTGCCGTGGAAGCCTTCTTCACCCTCTCCTCCACGTTGAGCTTCCATGACAGCTTACTGTCTAGGATGATTCCTAGATACTTTGTGCAAGGTTTCTCCTGTAGGGTCACCCCTCCTAACTTAGGCCTGATCCAATTTGGGAATTTGTACCTCTTTGTAAACAAGACCATATCCGTCTTAAACGCGTTGACTTTCAACCCGAAATTTGATGCCCAGGTATGAATATCCCGAAGCGCCCGATCCATCAAAGAGCTAATCGTTGGAAGGCACTTTCCACTTATGACAATTGCAACGTCATCCGCGTAAGCCGTAAGTTTTACGGGTCCCTCATCAAATCGCCTGAGCAGTTGGTTGATGACCAGCGTCCACAGCAGAGGTGATAGCACCCCTCCCTGCGGCCTTCCCCTGTCCACTGATTTCGTGGCCTCGAACAATCCCTATTGTGATGTGATCTTCCTGCAATTTAACATGCAGCGATCCATCTGGTTAAGGCTGGATGTACTTGAATGTAATTAAGACCATCCATAATCGCCCATTTGGAGACATTATTGAAAGCCCCGGTATTGTCTAAGAAGACTCCTAGAGCATATTCCTTATATTCCAGGGCTTTCTCTACGTTTATTACCACCCTATGCAATGCGGTGTCTACCGACTTGCCTTTGGTGTACGCATGTTATGTTGTGGAGAGCAGCTTTTCATCCACGTTGGACTTTATGTACACATCTATCAGCCTCTCAAAGGTTTTGAGCAGAAATGATGTTAAGCTAATGGGTCTATAGTCTTTGTGATACACGTTACCGATCTTACCCGCCTTTGGTAGGAAAGATACACGAGCAGTTCTCCAAGAGCGCGGTACATGATTCAGTCTTATGCACCCATCGAATATTATTTTAAGCCATTCCACGACCGCCCTACTTGAGACTTGTAGCATGACCGGGAATATACCATCTGGGCCCGGCGATTTAAACTTAGAAAACGTCTTCCCTGCCCACTCGATCTTGGTATCGGTCACCAAGCCCGGCACTACCCGCTCCGTGATCGAAGTGTGAGTGCTGTCTGCTGACTCTTCTAAACCATCTCCCGATGGGAAATGTGTATCGAGAGCACCTCAAGGGATTCCTCACTATTACGTGACCATTCCCCGTTCTCTTTCTTTATTAATCTCTGGATTATATTTCCCTTTGCTAGAACTTTTCTCAACCGTGCTGTTTCGCTGGAGCACTCTATGTCCGTACAGAAACTTTCCCATGAGATTCTCTTCGCCCTGGAAATTTCACGCTTGTAGATCCCTGTACTCGTCCCGACTCGCTTCGCTTTCCGCGGTCTTTGCTAGCTTAAACGTTTCTTTTACCTGTCTTCTTAGAAGACTCAGCTCATTGCTCCACCATGGCGGCTTTGCTTTTCCTCTGAATCTTCTTAGAGGGCATGCTTTGTTATACGCAGTCATAAGCGTCCTAGTCAGGAATTCATTAGACTCCTCCAGTTCTTCCACAATGGCAACCTCTTTGGGTTGTCCCAGTTTCGTTTCTACATGTTTATGGAATTTAGTCCAGTTTGTTGACCTAGGGTTTCTAAAGGTTCTACGCATGGTCGGAGAAGGATGGTCTATCACGAACCACCAAATCATACCTTGATATATCACGTTCGGAGCTCGGTGTAATATCCAAAACATTGTTGGATGTTGGACCAATGTATGTAGGGATATTTCCCCTGTTGACTATCTGCAAATTGGTTTGCAGGATGTAACAAAATAGCGATTCGCCTCTCTCGTTCGTATCTGCTCCTCTCCACGCGTTGTGGTGCGCATTTGCATCCGCGCCTATTACCAACCGCCCTTTGCGCCTTTCGTCCTGTACCAGCCTCTTGCACTCCATCGGTGGAACCTCCGCAGCATGGGCTATGTAGCAGGATGCCAGGATAAGTGCCTGCTTAGTCCTTTGCTCAACGGCCACCACTACGAGGTCCTCAGTAGTGTAATTAGGCCACATATATGAATGCAGCTGTTTCCTTACCATTACTACAGCTCGCACCCGTCCTTCCGTTTGCGCATAGTAAACGCCAAATCCGCGCGCGTTAAGTCCCGAAACCTTTCCTCCCGATGAGAGCCACGACTCCTGGATCAGCGCCACGTCAAACGAACCCTCCTCAAGGGTTAGGAGGAGTTCGCTCGACGCCACTTTACTGTGTTGGAGGTTTATCTGTAGGAATCGCAGCACCATTGGGCTGTTTGTCCCCCTCCAGCACCTTCGTCGTGACGTCGTCGTCCTCCCCTTGCCCTTTTGGTTTAGAGTGTTCGAAGCCCCCTTCAGCCTCTTGTAACTGTTGTGCCGGGTGTTCCTCATTTGCGACTCTGGCCATCTGGCTGTTGGTCCTCTTCTAACACCTTGGTGGTGACGTCGGCTACCTCCACCTGTCTTTTTTCCCTTAGGCTTTTGAGGTCCTTTTCGACTTCGCCCACTTCCAGCGTGTTAGGATTTTTATCCTCGGGACTTCTTTTCCTGAGTCGCAAATAAATTTTGCCTGTACCAACGGACATTTTTCGAAGCTGCGCGTACAATATATCCTCCGCCTGCTTGTTTATTTGGAAGATGTAGAACTGACCTTCCTCCATAGGCCGAGATACAGTAATTACCTTCCAATCCTGTGTCGGTATGTTCGAATTCTGATTCTGCAGTAGTCGCAATGTATCCTCCGACTTCATCACGCATGGTATCCATACCTTAACTCTTGGTACCGTGGGGATTTGCGCTTTATCCACCACCTCAAACCGCGCGTTCGTGCCTTGCCTTTGGAGGTTTCGAACCACTTCCTCTAGCCACCGCAAGCTCGCGATGTTGTCACACGCTATCATCTTCACACCATTATACCATCCCCCCGAATCAAAGGTTGGAAGGGGCTTACTTGGTTGTTCCCGCTTCATCTTAAGCATTAAGCTAATAATTTCCCTTTCTACAGATCTCCACCTTTCAGTAGTCATCTGTCTGAAAGGACTGCTACGATCAACCAGCGCCACACCCAGTGACTGCTTTGCCACATCCCTGATTTTCTCGGGAAAAGCCGGAGTCTTAGTGTTAACTCCCTTTGGCACCTCCGAGAAAGCCGGAGTCTCAGCTTTTACTCCCTTTAGCACCTCCGAGAAAGCCGGAGTCTTAGCGTTATCTCCCTTTGGCTTATCTCCTACTTCCGTAGTTGGAACTTCCCTCTGACTCGCAGCTTTTGAGGTAGTTGCTACCTCGATATTGGGGCCCATCTGTCTTACAGCTTTGGGCCTACTTGTCTTGTCTATGCGACTGCCCTGCCTCGCGGCTCTGGGACTGTGTCCTTTCTGCCTCTTGAAAGCAGGCTTTTCGCCTTCCGCCTGCCGTTGCCTCTTCATTCTGCCATTCGACGCTTCTTCCTCCTCGTACCGGTTGTAGAACCGAGGGTTTCTGGCAGCAAACCTTTTGAACTGCCTTCGACCTACTTCTACCGCCTCATGGGCCCATTCCAAACGCTCTATTTCCATTTCTGTTGGGTCGACCACTGCTCCCAGGCGTTGGACAATTCTTAGTGCTGCACGGTACTGCGAGAGAGCTCTTTTACTTCCTCTGCTCCGTACCCTTCTCCACTCTTCTACTCCGTTTTCTTTTGTGTGCTTCTCCAGCACGGAGGTCATCGAATCAGCGCTACTCTCGCTCCCCGAGTCCGACGCATCGCCTAATGAGTATTCGTCGTCCTTGGCTTGCGGCTCAGTCCTCCTCTTATCATCCTCCTTATTACAATATGGTAATGAGTCGTTCATCTTGGTCGTACGACCACCTGCCCGACAAGGCGGGCTCAGCGGTCCAGTATTATATACGGGGAAAGAACCGTCAGCCACAGCAGCGCCCCTTACTGTGGTAAGGCCATCAATACATCCCGAGGTGGCCCGGTATAGGGAAGGCTCCGTTCGAATACAGCCGAATTTACCATCTGGCTGCAAATCGTACAATAGGCACAGTCCGCATAACACCCTGGATTAGGGGGTTGGCAGTTCTTGGTCACCGACATCCCGTCGCCCTCCTATGAGGCGAAACGGCGTAGATGCCAGTCCTAAACAGCTCCGCCTCATAGTCGGGCGCTATGGAGATCGGCTAAGCCCTCACACCAACGACAAGGTGCCTACCCTAGTGAGGGCCAACTAGTTTTAAGGATCCCTTATTTTGCCTTAGTATTAAAAACAAAAATGCACCGAAAAGACTTATAAAAGGTGAAAACGATGGTAAAGTCTAGAACAACAGTCAACTGCTAATACACATCTAAAAATATCGGAAGAGGTCTCAAAAGACCATTTTGATCTCAGTATCATGTTGCGTCATTCAAACATATTCACAAAAAAACAAGAAATGGCCCCGGACACCCCTAAAACCGGTGATGAGATCCATAGTATTTTTGCGCTCATAAAAAATTACCCTGGGCGGTATAGCAATGGTGTGGGATCAAAATTAAGTCCGTGCAAAATACCTTTTGTACACAAATTTGTTTCCTGTGTACAAAAACATTACAACATTTACGATTTTTCTTTCCCGCCTTCGGATTACTGTTGTCGAGGTCAATTGGCGTCGATTGACAGCTCTCCCAATTTTTGGACGCGTATTAACAGTCGACCGCTGTTCTAGACTTTTACCATTACGAGCCGTTTAGTCGCTGTTTACCCAGAACTCTTTACTTGTTGAACAACGGGTGACGAGGAAAGTGGACAGGGACCGAGTTTTTTGAGCTCGGCGGCTTGCTATGTGCTGCCTTTTTATTGTGTTACATTCTGTTAATTTGTAATTTTTTTTGTTAAGGAACTTGTTGATATCGCACACACATTTTTATAATTTTATTCGATATTTCTAATACTTCATAACAATTTTTGAAATTTTCAATAAATTAAAAAAAAAATGTTTAGAAAGAATTGAAATAAAATGTCAAAATGGTCATAGTTTTCATTATGATCTCATTTGTGGGTGCGGAATAACTGTTTTTCCCTTCTTGCGATGGTCGCCCGATATGAGCCTAATTTCATATACTTTATGAGTCTGAATAGAAGGCATATATAACATCTATTGACCTCATAAACAGATCATTTTTTACACTTATTGGAGTCTGAAAAGACTCTTTAAAGACGATTTTCAGAGCCATTGTGCACTGTAGGTAAATAACATATATTTGACATTGGAATTACGAATCATTATCCCAAACCTGTTTAAATTAACGATATTTTGGAGGACGCCCTTAGAATGAACAGAGCAGGGAAGCATTATGGAAGGCTTATCCATAAGTAGGACATACCCAAGCCAGTGAAGTCAGCATTAATTGGTTACATAGGCCATTGGCTGACATGCCGCAGTAAAAGCAAAAGCGTCCATGCGTATAGAAGTACAGGAGCAGGAAGGCAGTTCATAACAAAAGAAAAAAATTTTTTCATTCCTCTTTGAAATAAAGTCCGTTATATTTGCATTTTTATTTACAATAAAATGTTTGCAATGAAAATTTTTGAGTAGCTCTTTTGAAGTTACCTAGTTTGATCATTTTCAAAAATTTCGTTCGCTCAAAATGTTATCAAATTGGAGTCATAAAAGAATCCTAAGTGATCATATATCTGAGGCTCATATTTCGAAATCAAATCGGAATCGTAAGTTACAGAGCCGAAGGGACTTTGGCGTTCGTTAAACGATGGTCTAAATAATTCGATGATCCATATATTACTAAAACTATCTTTATATCTTTGGTGCGGCCAATATTAGAATACGCTTCGATAATCTGAAACCCTCGTTACCAGACGCACTGCGACAAATTAGAGTCGGTTCAAAAGCAATTTCTGATTTTTGGGACTTGCCGTGGGATCCCTCAAGGATTCTTCCTCCCTACTCCTGCCGTTTAAAACTGATTCAGCTCCCTACGTTGCGTAGTCGGTGGATGGCTTGGAATCACGTCCTTTCCAACCTCCCACAAATCGCAGCCCTACTTTTTGTGTGCCAAATATACATCAGCTACTCGAAATCACGTCTTATCACCAGCTCCAGTAACTTTGTGCGGGTGGCCTGGAATCACGTCCTTTCCAACCTCCCAAACATCGCAGCCCTACTTGTTGTTGTGTCAAATATACATCAGCTGCTCCAAATCACGTCCATTCCGACACCACTAATAATTAATTCCCGTTGATCGGCATCACAGTCCACCCGACAACTGATTTAATAATATATATCGGGTATTCCATCCCATTTCGACCAATTTTGAACCCGACCCCTTTAGAATTGGCTGAAAGTTTTTCTTCTTTTTCTAGCTTACGAAAGACGTTTTCCATAATTTTTTCAAATTTTTTCATCCAACTCAAAAAAAGTTATGAATTTTAAAAAAAACACCGTTTTTGTTTTCAAAATGCTATAACTTTTTCAAAAATTGACCGTTTGGGATCTTTTTTTTTTTAAATTTGTTTTTAAATGTACTTTTCGGAAAAAATACAAACAAATTTTTAAAGGTTTTTTTTTTTTTGTAATTTTTCAATCAATTCTGCAATCATCCGCACTAATCCCGGAGTGGGCCGATTTTTTTTTTTTTTTTAATTGAAAAAAAAACTTTAAAAATTTTTTTGTATTTTTTCCGAAAAGTACATTTAAAAACAAATTAAAAAAAAAAAAGATCCCAAACGGTAAATTTTTGAAAAAGTTATAGCATTTTGAAAACAAAAACGGTGTTTTTTTAAGTTGCATGAAAAAATTTGAAAAAATTCTGAAAAACGTCTTTCGTAAGCCAGAAAAAGAAGAAAAAATTTCAGCGAATTCTAAAGGGGTCGGGTTCAAAATTGGTCGAAATGGGATGGAATACCCCATATATTGTAACGAATTTACTGCAATTCCCCTTATTTGCAATCTTCTGCTAACGTTCGAACCACTAAACTGGTGAATAAATAACTCCACTATTCAATAATGCAAAATGGCTTTATTAAAGTACTTCACAATAACACTGATACTTCACAACCAATAGCTTCCTTAAATGAAACTGATTGTCGCGCCTCTACTGTTGCTGCCTTTTATACTCTGTGATTTCTTGTTCGCATCTTCTAGGCGCTTCCATTTCTGGAATTAACTAGTTGCTTATCAGCTATAAAATTACTACATTTATAGCTTCTCATATGCGCGTGTATGTGTGAACACAATTATAATTGCATACTTTTGGGAGAATCTCAGATAAGATATCTGCATGTGTTTGTGCGTCTCTTCTCCGCTGCGTGTACGTACATCTGTGTAGACATAATGATTGATTTATTGATTTGCAAAAAAGTCACTGCTTATCATCGGCGTAGAGATGATAGTTTCCCTTAGTGTTGCTAATATTCGTCACACTGCCCTCCACCTAAGTCTGATCGTCCCGATCAGACAAATTTCTCGATCTAAACGCCGCTAGCATCTCCAAATGTACTACTCCTCTACTTCGTTGTTTCCCAATGGTTTGTATGCGGTAGATGGTATCACTGATCATCTTCACAACTTTGTACGGGCCTTCCCAACTGCACCGAAATTTTGATGGAACACCTTTCCGTCGGTGAGGGTTGTATAACAGTACCAAATCTCCCTCCAAGAAACCTTCCGAATTATTCTTCTCATCGTACCTGCATTTTATCTTACTACTCATTATCCTGGATCGTTCCCTCGCACTATGTTGTTTGGCCAATGAAGAACTACTTCGCAGAGCTTGATCTTGACGGATTGACTTAGCATCATCAGTATCGTCTTGACGTTTCACAACAGTAGTGCGCGCTGGCTTGAAACCACCCTTGCATTCTTTCTGGAAAATTCCTTCAGTCGTTTTAGTGCGTTCATTAGGTTTTGTCAATGCCAGTGTTTTTCTCGCAAGTACTTATGATTTCCCTTTATTCGGCCCATTCGATCCATCAACCTTTGACTTTCGTGGTCTTTGTCGAGTCTTCTCCACCAGTACTCGATTACTGCTGAACCCTTTCTCCAAACTAAAGTTAAGTGGTATATCCTGGTTCTTATAGCGCATAATCTTTCTCCGCATATCGATCTTGATGTCATGGTCAACTAAGAAGTCCACTCCCAATATGACGTCATCAAAAATCTTGTGGTGGTGCACAGTGGCTAGTCATTGTCGGCTGGGGCGGGTCCTTGCCAACCTTACTGTTCCTGCGCCATAAACAGAAAAAAATTCCTATCATGCCTATCAAAACTAGCAGCTGTTAAAATCAAAATAAACTGACAGAAGCGCAGAGACCGACTCAAAACGCTTAAAATTCAAATAAAACGGCATCCGGTCGAACAGGATGCCACGGACAGACCGTTAAATTCAAAACTTAAAATTCAAATTCAAAAAAAAATCTTTCGCAACAAAAAAATACCGAACCGGACATGACCGGTTACTACTCTGAAATCAAATAACAAAAAAAAAGCTGAAAAATTAAAATAAAAGAAGGGAAAGGAAAATAAACAAAAGGGCCGAATATATATAGGGGGCGCCGCGGGTGGTGTTGCGACGCCCGGTGCTTATACCCACCCTCAAAAACCATGGCCACCGACGCACCTAAAATTCCGGTGGCCCCTTACCTGTATGCCTATATGCCTTCTAAGTTAATTCGAATGCCAGCATTCCCATTATAATTACAACTTTATTTATAATTCATCATAAAAAAACTGAAATATAATTAAGTATGTCTATGTGTTTTAATCTTCGCAAGCTTCCAGCTCATAAGGCAATACAATCTGTTTTTTTATTTACTTTCGTGAAGTCTAAGTTAGAATTTTGGTTGGCTTACATAACTATTTTATAAATTCATAAACGTATATAGGTTGGCACCTATCGGTATAATAGATTTATTATAATAATGTGTTTGGTATCTTTGTTTCTAAATACCCTCTTTAAATGCTATTCTGTTTTGCGTACATAAATTCTGTTATCTGTCTAATAGCAAGTTTTGGTTAAGTTAACTTACTATTGATGTGTTTATGTACATAGAGCAGCCTATTTAACTTATTGGGTAGTAGGGATTAGTAAGATTTTTGAATCTGCACATTCGTGCATTTCTTTACATATGAATTGATTTCCTTATCTCTGCCAACAATGTACCCAACAAAAAAATATCTAGTTCATGAACTACGGTACATGCATGTCTGTAGGTAGGTATGTTAGAAGTGAAGGAATCAAAATATATGCAGAAAAAAGAAATGGATATTCACTGGTAGGAGTGATTAACCATACCAAAAAATATATATGTATATATATATATTTCTTTATTCGTTTGGGTGAAACGTGCTTGAATCAAGGTAATATTCATTTTCGTATTAAATTCAAGAATGATTGCGCGAGCAGTTAGGGTATTTATACAATTTAAATGTATGCATATATGCATGTGTACTAAAAACTAGAAAATTATTGTACATATAAGATGTCATGAAATCAAATGATATACTAGACAAATGCTAAATACAATATTGGATAAATTTTGATCTAGTGCTAAGTAGGGATGGTTGCATTAGTATAACAAATAAGTCACTAATTCACAAGTGAAACCGAAACAATATTGCGATTTAGTTTTTCTGTAACTTATAAAATTTATGATCAAATTTTCCAAATGGCATTGAATGCCTATGCGTGTATATGTATCCTATCTTAAATGAGTCTTACTGAATGCTAGTTTATTTCAATTGTAGGCAGTAAAAGTTAATAAATACGTGTATAACATTTAGGTATGTGTTCGTGTTAATTATAAAATACTTTATGATTGTCCAGAATCAAAAAAAGAAGTTGCAGGGAAAATGTTTCAACATTGGCATAATTGGTGCTTGCAAAGGGTTGCACGTACGTACATACAAATAAACCATAATAGCATACGTTTAAAAGCTTATCGCATTACTATATAATTTGGTTGGATTTATACATTGAAAATATATTACGATTTAGCGAAGTTTGTCGCCTTGACATGACAGTCTATTTTCTGGCAGATAATTCCAATGGTCTCTTTTAAATTGGCTTATACTAGTACAAAAGCATAGAAGTATATAGTTATGATAGGTACATCTGCGAGTAAAAAAAGTAGCAAATTGGTTTGCAAGTTGCAGCAATTAATCTTCTATTTCCATTTCCCTCAATTGTAAAACCGGATTTACTGATTTAAACAACAACGACTGTCAACCAATTTCGAAACCGTTTTGGAGAGCGATGTAGTCTAATTTAAGACGAGTTCCAGGTTATATATATAATTTTGTTCCATACAACAATGAGAATTTTGCTTTGGAAATGATAAAAATTGCGTATCATTTTTGCTGCAATTTTATTGCTCGCAGGTGTATGTACGACATCCTACATTATACAAGCCTTACACATTAAAATCTAATCCACTGTTCCTAAAAATTTAACTAACTTTTTAACGCGGTAAAATATGTCGGATACAAAATCAAAACATTTACAAGTGAATTATCAAAATTTTGTAAATAGTTTTGGCTGCTTTAGCTATATGACCATTTCATATAGGGTGGTGCGTATGCTTTGGTTATTCCTCATCGACCTGGTGCCGGTGGCGAACCTTCTTTTGTTTTGTTAAAAAAACTTGTAGAGCTAATTATAAGTTCACTCGCGCGAAGGCAAAATATAAAGGAACGGACTCACCCAGTATGTGGTTCAGGTTGCGGTGGCCGGCGTTGGTGGTTGTTTCACTCTGGTCCGAGGTGATCGAGCTAACCTGGTGGCAATGAAATTCCGTGTAGACCTTTACTATCTGGATGACTGGGTGCTAATTCTGCCGTTCGTTGTATTACGCTTCAGCGTGCTGCTGGCCCTGGAGGCGGAATTGGTGTCGGACGTTTTTCCGGAGGTGGTATGGTACTTCGTACACGTAGAGAAATGGGTTTTTCTTCGGATTGCAATGGTTATCGTCACCATTTAGCGCAGTGCCGTCCGAGTCGGAATCAATATAACTTTCCTCGCTAGGAGTGACTGTGAAACGCCGACTTACTGCATCACTTGACGTTTTGTATAGTTTATTACCACCTGATTGTTCCTCTAGCAGTTGGGCTAAGGCACCGGCCTGCAATTCCTCGTTGCAGTCTTTTGGTTCTTCCCCAATGCCGCTTGAATACTTGCACAGCCGGCTAGGGTGTTTGGCGATCAGCTAAATATACGTGGGGATGTGCAGTTGAGGCAGCAATAGTGCTGATAAGGCAGTTGGCGCCTTGCTGGAGAAGTTGTGTTCACGGATGTTATACGATCCGTTTTTCTGTTTTTCTTTTTCGGCCCGCCTCAAAATTTTGCTGCCGCCAACATCACAATTCTCCGGAAACTCCTGGCTTTTTTCACTCGTGATGGCCGGTCTGTTTTTTTCGATACTTTTTATCGCCACTTTCGCCCCATCCCCAGTCACTAGGTGTGTCTGCGCGAAGACACTCCCAAGTGGACCGTAACCGTAGACCATAACAGCAGACCGTAACAATCTCCACCACAATGAATTTGTGCAGAACCATGACTTTTCCAATTAATACCTCACATACCACTTCTCTTTGGACTTGGTTATACTCGCCAGTGACCGTACGCAACCTTGCTCGAGGTAATGGCTTTACTCTCCTACAGTCAGTACACGTTCTTTGCCAACGACATTTCCTTTGACGGTAAGACTGCTCGAGTTTCTTCCAATTTGCGAGATAGATATCACAGGACATTCAATAGCTGGGGCAAGTTTTCGTTCTTAACATCTGACTCGCTCTTGTTTATCTCCTCCAGCTTTACGTTTATGACCAGCCAAGTTGGAACTACCAGGATCAAGATCGCAATGACGTGCAATGTGATCGGGCTTCCCGCAATTGACTCTTTCACTCCGCTATTGCGATCCTTTCAGCGCCTTTAATATTGCGTCTACCCACTCTGGCCTTCTACTTCCACACGGCGTGCTTTGAAAACTGGCTTACACAGAAGCGACGCTTTTCCTGAATCAGAGCATGTGATACCATTTCTGCGAATGTTGGCTTTGGTTTGCGTATGTAGCTCGCTTTGTTTCGACGTCCCGTATGCCATTTATAAAGCTCTGAATCTTTACCCTTTCAGTGTTTTCCACGGGTGCGCCCTCATTCGCTAAATGTGCCAGCCTTTCAACATCCGACGCAAACTCTTGCAATGTTTCACCATGCCTCTGGAAGCGATTCAGTAACTCCATTTGGTATATATGTCTCCTATGCTCAGTTCCGTATCGTCTCTCTAGAGCGCCCATCAATGCTTCATAACAGTTTCGTTCGCCCTCTGGAATGGTTTGTAAAATCTCAGCTGCAGGCCCTTTCAATGCTACGAACAGTGCAGCAACTTTATCTTCAGAATTCCAGTTGTTCACTGCTTATGTCTTCTCAAATTGAAGCTAAAACACCTGGAAAGGAACAGATCCGTCAAAAGATGGAGTTTTTGCCTTCTGATTGCTTGCTGAAACAGCTGCGCGATTTAGTTGCAACTCCTGTATACGACCTCTCAAAGCATCCACCTCGGCTTCGATTTTTTCCTCAAACTGCGTTATTTTCTCGTCCATACGCGCTTCGAGTTTTGATGATACGCGCCTCTTGCGCTTCGAGTTGTACTGTTATGCGTGCCTCTTGTTCTTTCAGTTGTGTTTCCATCTTTGATGTAATCTGTGTCGACATTTCTGAAATACGCTTTTCTTGTGCTTCAATCTTCGATGTTATGCGTATCTCCTACGATTCCAGTTGAGATGCAATACTTGTCTTCTGTTCATCCAGTACTGATGCCATATAAGTCTTCTGTTCTTCCAGTTGAGATGACAGTGTCGATGTTTGTGCAGATATTGCAGCTAAAATCATGTTCAAGTCTGTGCTGGTAACTGTCTGCAATGTTTCGTTTTTCTCTTCAATTTTTGTTGTTGTCTAGTCGACATCAATGTGAAAGACATACTCTTCCACGTTAATTCTTTCTGCTTCCATTGCCTCTCGTAGTCGTGCCTGAAGTTCGAGTTTAATGTCGCTTGTAATCAATCCACGGCTCTCCAACTCCTTCAATTGCTGGATCTTCAATTCGCTCAACTTTGCCAAGTGCTTGTTGTACTCGAAATCTTCGGAATTTATTCAACAAGTCCTCTTCTGACACCAATTGTAACGAATTTACTGCAATTCCCCTTATTTGCAATCTTCTGATAACGTTCGAATCACTAAACTGTTGAATAAATAACTCCACTATTCAATAATGCAAAATAGTTTTATTAAAGTACTTCACAATAACACTGATACTTCACAACCAATAGGTTGCTTAAATGAAACTGATTATCGTGCCTCTACTGTTGCTGCCTTTTTCTGTGATTTCTCGTTCACATCTTCTAGGCGCTTCCATTTCTAGAATTAACTATTTGGTTATCAGCTATAAAATTACTACGTTATAGCTTCTCATATGCGCGTGCATGTGTGAACACAATTATAATTGCATACCTTTGGGAGCATCTCAGATAAGATATCTGCATGTGTTTGTGCGTATCTTCTCCGCTGCGTGTACGTACATATGTGTAGACATAATGATTGATTTATTGATGTGCATACAAGTCACTGCTTAGCATCGGCTTAGAGATTATAGTTTCCCTTAGTGTTGCTAATATTCGTCAAAATATATATATTTTATAATATAATTTTGTTCAATTTATATGCTTCTGTAATCCGAAACTGATTAATTGTTAAATTTGTAGACCAATAAATAAATAAATATGTACCATGGCTCAATTAGTTGAACCATGATATGTACGCTCCGAGAATATATTGTTACGAATATTAGCAAAACTAAGGAGTGCTGCCAGCTCTAAGCCGATCTAAGCAGTGACGTGAATGTACATCAATAATTCAATCATTATGTATCTACATAAACGAATCAATAATTGCGTCTACACATATGTACACATTCCGACGAGCAACATTTACATACAAGGCAGCGAGAGATGAGATGTCACACACCGATGAATTTACTTATACGCTTATGTGTGTGCGGGAGACTGTAAACTACAAACACATGCATATACCTTATCTGAGTTGTCACAAGAGAGAGCAATAATTTGGGCACGTAGTTGTGGCTGGCGATTTTGTAGCCGAAACAACTAGTAACTTCTGGAAATCGAAGAGCCTAGAAGTATGCAGCGTAAACTATAAAAGCGATGCAGGCGAGTAAGAAGAATTCAGTTTGATTTGAGTTGTCAAGCAGTTTGATTAAGACGATATCTAGCGAGCAATAGCAGTGTTATTTTGAATAGTAGAGTTTCGTTGAGCTATCAATCAGTGTGGTTATTAAGCAAGCTATTCGTTGCACAGTTTGTTATTGTGAAGTACTTTAATAAAGGCCATTTTGCATTATTACAATTTGGAGTTATTTATTCAACAGTTTAGTGATTCGAACTTAGCAGAGGATTGCAAATAAGAGGATTTGCAAGCAAATTCGTTACAATTGGTGTCAGAAGAGGAATTGTTGAATAAATTCTAGAGGACAACAAGGACATGGCAAAGTTAAGTGAATTGAAGATCCCGCAACTGAAGAAGGAGTTGGAGAGCCGTGGATTGAATACAAGCGGCGTTAAACTCGAACTTCAGGCACGGCTACGAGAAGCAATGGAAGCAGAAGGAATTGATGTGGAAGAGCATGTCTTTCATCTTGATAGCGAGGAGACAACAAAAATTGAAGAGAAGAACGAAACATCGCAGACGGTTACCAGTACAGACTTGAACATGATTTTAGCTGCAATATCTGCTCAAACATCGACAGTGTCATCTCAACTGGCAGAACAGCAGACATATATGGCATCACAACTAGAATCGCAGGAGACACGCATAACATCGAAGATTGAAGCACAAGAAACGCGTATGTCAGAAATGTCGACACAGATTACATCCAAGATGGAAACTCAACTGGAAGAGCAAAAGACATATATGACATCTCAGTTCGCTGAGCAGTTGAAAGCACAGGAGGCCCGCATATCCTCGCAGCTGGAGGCACAGGAGATAAGGGTAACATCAAAGCTGGAAGCACAGGATACAAAAATTGTCCAGCTCGAGGACAAAATTGATGCCGAGATAGAAGCTTTGAGAGGTCGTATACAGGAGTTGCAAATGAATCGCCCAGCAGTTTCAGCGAGTAATCCAAAGGTAAAAACACCATCCTTTGACGGTTCTGTTCCTTTCCAGGTCTTCAAGCTACAGTTTGAGAAGACCGCAGCAGTGAACAACTGGAATGCGGAAGATAAAGTTGCTGCACTATTCATGGCGTTGAAAGGGCCTGCAGCTGAGATTTTACAAACCATTCCAGAGAGTGAACGGAACTGTTATGAAGCATTGATGGGCGCTCTAGAGAGGCGATACGGAACTGAGCATAGGAGACAGATATACCAAATGGAGTTCCTGAACCGCTTCCAGAAGCCTGGTGAAACATTGCAAGAGTTTGCGTCGGATATTGAAAGGCTAGCACATTTAGCGAATGCAGACGCACCCGTGGAATACACTGAAAGGGTAAAAATCCAGAGCTTCATAAATGGCATACGAGATGTGGAAACGAAGCGGGCTACATACGCAAACCCAAAGCCAACATTCGCAGAAACGGTGTCACAAGCCCTGATTCAAGAAACAGCGTCGCTTCTGTGTAAGCCAGTTTTCAAAGCACGCCGTGTGGAAGTAGAAAGGCCGGAGTGGGTAGACACAATTTTGGAAGCACTAAGGGGATCTCAACAGAAGAATGCCGGAGTTATTAAATGTTTCAAGTGCGGCAACCCAGGTCACATTGCACGTCATTGCGATCTTGGTCCTAATAGTTCCAACAATGTGGGTGGCCGTAAACGCAAAGCTGGCGGAAATGAGCAAGAGCGTGTCGAAAGTAAAGAACGAAAACTTGCCCCGACTGTTGAATGTCCTGTGATATCTGTGTCGCAGATTGGAAGGAAATCAAGCAGTCTTACCATCAGAGGGAATGTGGATGGTAAAGAGCGTGTACTGACTGTAGATACGGGGGCATCTCATTCCTTGATTCGATCTGATTTGGTCTACAGGGGAATAAAGTCATTACCTGGAGCGAGGTTGCGTACGCTCACAGGCGAATATAACCAAGTTCAGGGAGAAGTAATATGTGAAGTCCTAATTGGGAAGGTCATGGTTCTACACAAATTCGTTGTGGCGGAGATCGTTGATGAAGTTATATTGGGAGTGGATTTCTTGGTTGACCATGACATCAAGATCGATATGCAGAGAAGGGTGATGCATTATGAGAACCAAGATGTGCCACTTAACTTCAGTTTGGAAAAAGGGTTCAGCAGTAAGCGAGTGCTGGTCGAGGAGATTCGACAGAGACCACGAAAGTCAAGGAAAGTAGATCGAGCAAAGGTTGATGGATCGAATGTGCCAAATAAAGCGAAATTAAAAGTACCTGCGAGGAAAAGACCGGCATCAACAAACCCTAATGGACGCACTAAATTCACTGAAAGAATTTTTCAGAAAGAATGCAAGGATGATTTCAAGCCAGCGCGCACTTTTGTTGGGAAACGTCGGAACGATACTGAGTATGTGAAGCCAATCCGTCAAGAACAAGCTCTACAAAGTAGTTCTTCATTGGCCAAGCAACAGAGTGCGAGAGAACGATCCAGAATAATGAGTAGTAAGATGGAACACAGGTACGACAGGGAAAATAATTCGGAAGGTTTCCGGAATGGAGATTTGGTACTGTTAAACAACCCTCACCGGCGGAAAGGTGTCCCAGCCCAATTTCGGTGCAGTTGGGAAGGCCCGTACAAGATTGTGAAGAAGCTCAGTGATACCATCTACCGCATACAAAGCATTGAGAAACCACGGAGTAGAAGAGTGGTACATTTGGCGATGCTAGCAGCGTTTAGATCAAGAGATTTGTCTGATCGGGACGATCAGACTTAGGTGGAGGGCAGTGTTACGAATATTAGCAAAACTAAGGAGTGCTGCCAGCTCTAAGCCGATCTAAGCAGTGACGTGAATGCACATCAATAATTCAATCATTATGTATCTACATAAACGAATCAATAATTGCGTCTACACATATGTACACATTCCGACGAGCAACATTTACATACAAGGCAGCGAGAGATGAGATGTCACACACCGATGAATTTACTTATACGCTTATGTGTGTGCGGGAGACTGTAAACTACAAACACATGCATATACCTTATCTGAGTTGTCACAAGAGAGAGCAATAATTTGGGCACGTAGTTGTGGCTGGCGATTTTGTAGCCGAAACAACTAGTAACTTCTGGAAATCGAAGAGCCTAGAAGTATGCAGCGTAAACTATAAAAGCGATGCAGGCGAGTAAGAAGAATTCAGTTTGATTTGAGTTGTCAAGCAGTTTGATTAAGACGATATCTAGCGAGCAATAGCAGTGTTATTTTGAATAGTAGAGTTTCGTTGAGCTATCAATCAGTGTGGTTATTAAGCAAGCTATTCGTTGCACAGTTTGTTATTGTGAAGTACTTTAATAAAGGCCATTTTGCATTATTACAATTTGGAGTTATTTATTCAACAGTTTAGTGATTCGAACTTAGCAGAGGATTGCAAATAAGAGGATTTGCAAGCAAATTCGTTACAATATGTTGGGTTGTTAAACTTTTTCAAACATCCTAAAACTGTCATTTCAACATCCCGCAATCCCACGACTGCAATACGTCTTCGGGACTAGATCCTTAGCCATGATTTAATTACTAGAGGTTTGTTCTCCAATGATTACAGAGCTTTGACACTCCCAAATTGAAAAATCTGGGCGGGTTGCTTTTACGAAGTAAGGAAAGCGGGGCATAATTCGATTCCCTTCAGCGAAAATTGTTGTAGTAAAGTACCTTTAGTAGTATATTAGTAGTGATAATAAATTTATAAATGCCAACCGATTTAGGGGAAATAATTAATTTTTTACTAATTATTTCGTGAATTCATAAAGAGTTATGTTGGTTTGATCATTCTTTCAGAATTTGTTTGAAGAATGCCATACGTTAGAATTTTATTCAAAAATACACTATCTCAAAATTTGTTTCAAAAACTCCCTATATCAGAGTAAGTTCAATGCATTTTGACATAAGAGGGAGTTAATGAAAAGCATTCTGAGATTAGGCATTCTTCAATCTAATTCTAATATAGGGCGATTTTGTGACAAATACTGAAATGGGATATTTTTGAAAAACATTTTGAACAGGCAGTCGACATGTATTCATAGGTTTACGAAAGAGCACAATTCCTTGAAGTCCGTACTTTTCATAAAATCTGTGTCCACCGCCACACAAAAAGATCATGGCGTAGTTAATAAATTCATCATAAAAAAGGGAGGAATTATGCAATTCAGTACTTATCGGGTATTTGTAAACTGATTGCTTCCTATTTTTACTACTAATATTTTTCGAAATATCGCAAAGAAACAACACAGTTAACGTATGTCAATTCAATTTGGAGCAAAATGGCTGCAATTGTCAAACAAATTTTCAGTCGAGCAAACCTCTTGTGATTGAATCATGATCCTTAGCTAATACCATGGTTCAATTATGTACAGGTTGGCTCATCTCATCAGCTGATTTTATTTATGTCATTGCATGGTCAAAGGGATTGTCAAAAGGAGATGGCAAACTAAGTTTTATGTTTCCATTCCATACCATTCGCACCAACACCAATACACAGATTTTGACAATTTGAAGAGACATATTTTGTTGCTTTACAGATGAGCCAACCTGTATATAGTTGAACCATGGCTAATACCTAATACTTAGTTTGTCGTCATCTAGCGGCAAAAAGTAACACATGTGTCAACTGCTCTGGACTTCGTATTTGACAGCTAAAAACACATGGCGGGGAAATAAAAAACAAATAATCGCCTTAAAAAAAAAGGAATATTTGTAAATAAAGCTCCCAGATTCCGTTCTTGTCCTTTCACCGGAGTGGAAGTGCAGTGCTAGCCTCGGATCAACCACATAAATTGGGGCTTGAATTGGTTGAGCCGAAATCTATAATGGACCTAAAGGTGGCACATGCACTCCATTCTGGTGAATTGGCGGAGTTGGGATGTGCATGCTTCCCTAAACTAGAGTTAGGGAAAGCTTTCGCACTCCCAACAGGAAGGATTCTAATGGCGTGACGCCACATAACGGGAAAATAAAATTAAAAAGTGAAGAAGGAAAAACGAACATAACGGAACAAAACAAAAAACAATCAAGTCATACGTGAAAATAACGGAACAAAAAACCGATGGCAACACGCCACATATTGAATTAAAATACATAATTGAAAGTGAACTAACAGAACAGTGAAAATAATGGAACAGTGAACATAACGGAATAAAAAACTCATGGCAACACGCCACATATTGAAATAAAATAGAGAAAATTCTCGTAATTGGTGATGGCGCTTTAATTCATTGAATGGGCCAAATAATTCGATTTATAATCGACCTCCCTAGCCACGGTGCGGGAGTAACTTAAACCCCTAAAAAAAAAAAAAAATAAATAAAGCTCCTTATCTATTATATTTGATAAGTACACAAATTTAAAATCTTCAGTATGCCTAAAGTGAAAAGGGATAAAAGATCACGCATACAACAAGAGGTTCAAAGGCAAGGTAAGAGCAAGAAAAACCAACTAAACAAAATAAAATCCTTATAAAGCTCTTTTTCATGTATCCCACGGCATGCTTCAAGGTATTATCTTCAATAAGGACTTTGGTCAACATATACTTAAAAATCCTCTTGTGATACAAAGCATGTTAGAAAAGGCTGCACTGCGCAACACAGACATTGTACTGGAAATTGGTCCCGGCACGGGTAATATGACTGTGAAAATGCTGGAACGTGCCAAGAAAGTGATAGCCTGTGAAATCGATACAAGACTTGCGGCGGAACTACAAAAACGTGTGCAGGCAACACCATTACAACCAAAGTTACAAGTATTGATTGGTGATTTCCTCAAAGCTGAACTGCCATTCTTTGATTTGTGCATAGCCAATGTGCCATATCAAATTAGTTCGCCTCTAATATTTAAATTACTATTACATCGACCAATATTTCGTTGCGCTGTGCTAATGTTTCAACGTGAATTTGCACAGCGTTTAGTAGCCAAACCAGGGGATAAGCTTTATTGTCGCTTGAGTATTAATACACAACTCTTGGCGCGTGTTGATATGCTGATGAAAGTTGGTAAAAATAATTTCAAACCACCGCCAAAGGTAGAATCAAGCGTTGTAAGATTGGAGCCGAAAAATCCGCCTCCACCTGTTAATTTTACTGAATGGGATGGTCTAACACGTATTGCATTTTTACGTAAAAACAAAACATTAGGTGCAGCATTCAAAATTAATTCGGTTATAGATATGTTAGAGAAAAATTACAAATTGCATCTATCGTTGCGGAATCAGGTAAGAGCATAGCTTTTTGTAATTATGTACCAAAACAGACCGAATTCAAATCCAGCAAATGACAGTCATTTCGGCTCCATCCACATAAACTTCAATTATATGTTGCTACAATAATAGTACATATATATATATATATATATATATATAAGCACAGAATTTGTATCCGAAATCACTGCCCTTGGTTAGTATTTCCCTGGTTGATATTTCCAGTTCGTACCAGAGCTCAGGCTACTACTTTTGGCTATGTAAATTTAATAGTTGAAAAAATGATGTAAAATTTGCATATGTGCAAAGTCTGTAAGGACGCTCATGGTGTTGTAGACCAATAATTTGCCAAATGTAATATGTCTTAGGTCGAGTTTTCCAATTTATGAAGTATTTAAAAAATTATTCCAACAAAATTAGAAGTTAGCCGGCGTGATATGAAGGAATTTCGCTTGACTGCTAGTCAAAGCCCTAGGAAATAGAACGTCAAAATACTTTAAAAACAGCTTTCCTAAAAGGTATCTTCCCCCGTCGTATTTTACACATCATCTTCTTGTAGATGCGATTATGAGTTAATTGGTAGGAAAAAATTAATGTCAACATGTTTTAAATTGGAGAAGAAAGACTTAAATGCGTTCGCTGACATATCGCGCCAAATTGTTATTTTCCTTAATTAAGAGTTAAACATATATTTATAGTTAATACATATAATTTTCTTTTAGCCGCTCGAGCCAGATTTTAGTATGCAATCCAAAGTCATGGGAATTCTGCATAATCTTGAAATGGAAAATTCACGACCACGTTCAATGGATTTAGACGATTTTATGAAGTTACTACTGGCCTTTAATTCCGAGGGCATACATTTTAATTAGTGGGCGCGTGAATAAATTTTAAATATAGAGTATAGCAACAAAGAATGGACCTACAGATTTCACTGACGCTTTAATGTACATATTCATGTACACATAAGGGTATAAATCAATAAATATTTGTAACTGTTGATACGTTTATTTGAGCGAAAATTTAGCACACATTGGATATATTTAAATAAGTATGTTTGGTATATTGTATATTTATAATCAAGTTTTATTATATTTTAATGTTTATAATATTACAGTGAGTTATATTCAAATACAATATATTTTCATACAATTACAATTACTTTAAAATGATAACACTCAGAGTTTTTAAGAGGGAAGTCTAAGTGTAGGGATTTTAAGGGTACAACATACACCCATTCTTATTTACGTGATGTAGATCACAATTAAAATACAATAAAATAGTTAATTGATATATCAATAAATTGTGGAACAATATAGCAGTTTTAATTTCTGTAACTGGAAGAATTTTCAAATAGTATTTTGAAAAACGTTTTCTCTTCCGTAACTGAAATTCACTCAGACAATAGTGCGCAAGTGCTTTTAAGTTGAAAAACCTTTCTGTTCACAACACATAAGCTTTAGCCGGCATGCCTAATTAAAAATCGTTCAATTCAACAGACTTTCGTCGTTACACCAACTTTATGCTAAAATCATTGCCTGCATAATTTATTAATTTAGATTAACCATTGGATTATCATTGATAACTGAACATTGTGTAACATAATAACTTGCTTGAAGAAATATTTGACATACACACATATTATTTGGGCTATTCACGTAGGCGTGCTTATCAGGTTATCTTCTTATATGCTTATAATTTTTTCCTATTACAAAAAAAAAGTACACAGAACAGAAATAATTTTTAAATAGGTTAATTGATAATTATGGTGACCAATTTGCCTTTAACAAAGTGTTTAAGCATGTTTTTTAAAATCTTTGAATGAAAATTTACTTAATTTAAAAAATCATTTGTTGATATGAATAAAAACCTGATCGGCATCAAAATTAATCTGTTTCGAAAAGCTCATATACATATTGTGAAGTAAACATAAAACACATGCCATTAATTTATTGCACTTATTACTTAAAATCAATTTTTGAAATATGAATAAATATTTTTCTATATGCTTAACAAGAGTTGCCTAAACCTTTTTGTCATTTTGTTATCTTTACTACTGCCCATATAATTTTTGTAGTCTTTTCCCTTGTCTTTGATATATAAAATGGCCACAAATACATGGATTTGTGTATAATATGTTTCGAATTAAATAAAAAAAAATTAGTTATTCTCCTCACATCTTTAATTGAGAAAACTTAATATATCTTGATGTGATAAGGCATTAAAATTTGTATCATCCTGCACCTGTTGATGCGTTGCATTCTGTTGTGGCAGAAGTGGCATTAAACTTTTCATATTGTTCATACTGCCTTTGTTATTTACACTATTGCCATTCTTGCTGATGCCGCTTCCACCCGCGCCATTGTATCCAGGCGGATAAATATAATCAACTGCAGAGCGTTGAACGCTAGTATTTTTGCTACCACCACCGAAAGGATACAAATTATCTAATGATGAAAAATCATTATTATTGTTAGTGCTACCATTACTCTTATTGAGTAGTGGTGAGGAGAGTTGGTGATTCATAACCAATGGATTGGCGCTATGCCAACTATTGTTCCAACTATCATTCGAGCGTGACTCGTTGGGACTTGTCAAATTGCTGCTGTTATTAATAACGCTGCCACCACGTGAGGTATATGGATTAACAAGTGGTAAAATTACAGCGGTATTAGGCGCAGAGATAGCGTGAGGCGCCGTAGAATTACTTAGATGGGATAAATTGGAATTCATTAACGAAGAAAGTATATCCGGTTTGGGCGATGCAGTATGCGACATTCTAGAAAACGTATGTATTATATTACTTTATATGAAAAAAATGCGTATATTTGCTACTAACTTTAACACATCGTTGTTTGCTTTATATTTCTGTTGTTGATTCGCTTGTGTGGTTGCGCTTAAATGTTTCGATGGTTGTGATACAGAAAATCCTGAAAACATATCGTCATCACTATTGACACTTACGTTGGCTTGTTTGTTCTGTGATAAATAGCTTGTGCACTTCTCCAATTCCGTGGTTAAAATTTCAGAAGCATCACGCGGTCTGCGAAAGGTAATATATGAAAAAAAAAATTTATTCAAAATTAAAAAGCTATGCAGATTTTTTCATTGTTGTTGTGGTTGTTGTAGCAGTGCTTCGCCCCATCCAATTGGTGACTACTCACAAATTGTCATCAATATCCTCTAGCGGGAGTCCGAGGAAACTTGCAGTTTCACCAGGGGTGGACCGGAGAGAAAGGGGAGTTCGTGGAGTCGGTTTTACATTGCAATTGAAAAGATGGTTGGTGTCATGCACTGGCGTAGTGAGCTTTTCTTGCGCTTGGGGAAAAATGTTTTTTTGACGCTCCATCCAACACACCCCCCCTCTCCCCCCCAATAATACCAAAACAAAATATAATTTTATATATTTAAAAATTAATAAACAAATAAAGTCGTAGGCTGATATACATTAGTAAGCTAATATCTATGTGCAAATTTTTCTTGCCTTTGAGAAAGCAAATATATATGTATATCAATGATATCAAAATTTATCATTTCAAATGTTTCCTCTCCCACACTAATTAATGTTAGGTCACTTAGGCGACGTTGTCCAATATGTCAAAATCTGTTTTAATTTGCTGAATGAACGTTCGCAGCTGGCAATTGATATTAAGATAGGCAAGAGTATTTGAAGTGCCACTCGCAAGTTTGGAAAAACATCGAGATTATAGAAGTAATTCTAACGGAGTTTTAGGTTCAATTTCTTTTCTACTGCGATGTAATATTTTGCAGTCACATATTTCGATAAAAAGTTCTGTTCCATCGAAATCTGTATTATAAAATTCACCCAAGTTCTTACAATTTCTTTCTAAGTCGTTATCAACATTATCCTTGTTTAACAAATTTTCAACGTCTAAGAGAAATCCAAATTTAGTCGTGTAAATCTTGTACGTATTTCTTGTTGGATACGATCGAGAACACTTTTCATAACGCGAGAAATTTCACATTCTGTGGAAAGACCAACATCTCTTGTGGCGCCTTCTTACACTTTTTACTATATCAATAGCTCATTTTTCACAAAGAAGCTTTTACTATTGCTTCTTCACAGAGAGTGTCTCGAATTTCGGATAGTTTAGTCGCTAATGATTTATGATTATGATAAGCTTCTCTCAAAATAATCCCCGGATCTTGTAATCTGAGCTGCACACGATCAATCGTTAAGATTTCATACCAGAAATGAACTAATGTTATGAAACTAAAATGTACTATATTTTGCATCGGAACTGTAGCTTCGCTTCTGGTGTCGCTTGTGTGGTGTTACTGTCCTCTGATAATTGTTCTAAGCGTTCTACTACATTCTCTAGCCCATCAACGATAGCGCTAACCGCTTGTATTGTGGCGCTCCATAGTGTTTCAGATTCACTTTTGACAGAGTTTGTTAAAGCATTTTTCAATAATGCCCATCGTAACGGTGAACGTGAGAAAAAAAGATATATGCTTTCAACAATTCGACAACCTGTCGCAAGTGTTCCGGATATATGCATGCATTTTTTAGTATAGATAATTTTTTTCCGGAAATCAGTTATAATAAAAATATAAATTATCAGGAAGTTCTTATTTACGAACCATTTGACGGCCCTGTGAGTAGCGCCCTGTTCCAGATACCCCTCACTACGCCACTGGTGCAAGCAAACGGGACATACATTATGTACATATGCGGGGTTGATTCTGGATAGGTAAGAGTTTAATCTCAAGGAGTTGTCAGCGCAATATATAGCTTTTCCAACCCAATTGTCAACCTCACCTACCAGTGGCGAATCCTGTTCCATTAACAGCCGAGGCTCTGGCGACCCCAAGTTCCTCAAGGAACTAGGGGGTGGGGAGGGCGTTATGGCCTAGAAGGTTTAATGTGGTCATATCAATCGTTCCCCAGATGGACGGGCTAGTACCTTAATGGTGCTTTGTTACCGGAACGTACCGGATCTATATCCGGCAAAGGACCATCAACATCGATAACACTCCCCAAAGCCTTCAGGAAGTGTATTTTTCGTTAATTACAACAACAGCGACAGGTCCTAAGGGATACCCACAAAAAGACGTCAGACCGCTAAGCCAGGAATTGCCCGGCGACCACCTCTTTAAAGTCAAATACCCTTAACTAGCAATAGATTAAAGCAACCTCCCAAGGAAGACGCGCGTCACTCTATCTTAACTTCGATCTGTACACAGTAAAAGCTTATTTCGTCGTTTACGTCGACTATCATGTTTTTGAACGGCTTTATTTAGCTTGACTATTGATAGCTGTTGTTGTTGTTGTAGCAGTGCTTCGCCCCACCTAATAGATGCGACCGATCACAAATTTTCATCAATATCCTCTAACGGGAGTCCAAGGAAACTTGCTGTTTCAACAGGGGTGGACCATAATGAAAGGGGTGTTAGAGGCGTTGGTTCCACATTACAATTAAAGAGATGGTTGGTGTCATGTGGGGACACATTGCATGCGGGGCCTACATTTTGTATGTCGTATTTGATTCTGGATAGGTAAGAGTTTAGCCTGTTACAGTAACCAGAACGAAGTTGAGCTAGAGTGACTCGCGGTTCCCTGGGGAGTATGCGTTCCTCTTCCGCAAGTTTTGGGTACTTTTGTTTGAGTACTGGATTCATCGGGCAATTCCTGGCATAAAGGTGTAGGAAACGATATTAACTCCTTCTGGTGGCGAAGATAGCTTAGGTAAGTTGAAATTAAACAAAAGCGGGGATAGGACATCACCCTGTGGCACCCCTTGTTTAATTCTTCTTGTCTTTGATGTTTCGTTTCTAAATTGCACCGATGCCTGCCGACCACCCAGATAATTTGCGGTCCACATTTTAAGACATGGGGGAAGGGTAGACCCTTCCTATGTTAGCTGGTTTCCCAGGCCTTAGTAGCGTGGCCATTTTCCATTTTTCGGGAATGACAAAGGTGGAAAAGAGACAGGTTGAAGACATGCGCTAAATATTTGAAACCCTCTTTCCCTAGGCTTTTAAGCATCGG
This sequence comes from Eurosta solidaginis, assembly GCF_040869045.1. Taxonomy (NCBI): domain Eukaryota; kingdom Metazoa; phylum Arthropoda; class Insecta; order Diptera; family Tephritidae; genus Eurosta; species Eurosta solidaginis. The sequence goes on along the minus strand of NC_090319.1, from coordinate 91,492,750 downwards.
CATAGCTATGCCGTCTGGGCCCACTGTTTTGGATGGTTTAGCATGACCGATGGCATCATCAACCTCTTTGGCGGTGTTGGTAATTGGTGACGCGCTGAATTTATGTTTATGTGCGTGTCTGTTGGCTCTCCGTCTATCTTTGTCGACCGTAGAATGCATTATATATTGTCGGCAGAAAGCTCTCGCGCATATTTTGGCATCCGGCAGCACTTTATCGCCAAAGGCGATGGAAACTTTGTCATTGTGCCTAGACGGATTCGATAGGGACTTTACGCTGGACCAAAGTTTACCTACACCGGCAGAGAGGTTACAACCGCTTAGGTGCTCCTCCCATTTCGCCGCTTGTGTTCATCCAGAAGCAATCTGATGCGTTGGTTTATATCCCTTATTTGGGGGTCGGCGGGATCGAGCTGTCTTATAAGGTCACGTTCTCTCGCTAAATTTGCGGCCTCCGGCAGAAAGTGGGCCCGAATTTCGGGAATTCTACCGGCGGGAACGAAACGAGCCGAGGCGGATTCAATGACCTTGCGGAGAGCACGCTCCCCTTTGCGGGTGTAACTGCTCCATTATCGTATTAACAAACGCAACCCTGCGTATTGCTGAATATTTGCCTTATTTCTTTATTTCTTGTATTTCGTATTGCTGAATATTTATCATATTTCTTTATGTTGTTCTATTTCACTCGTTCAATTTATTCGTTGTTAACTTTTCTTTGTAACTTATAAGTTCAGTTAAATACTGGACGCCAACAAAGTGTAACACGCTCAAGACTTGGAAATTAAATGTTCATTTTAAAACTAGTAAACATATATTTTTTACTTGCCAGTAGCATCAGTGACATAAGTTTACACTTTGCGTCCAAATTAACTTGTCCATTGAGACAATAAAGCGAAATATAGCCGAAATTCATACGCGCAGTCAGCGTTCTAACTATTTATCGTCAATTCGCAGCACGCCAAGCTGTCGTAATTAAAAACATCGCAGTCAGCGTCCCAAATTAACTTGTCCATTGTGACAATAAATTTAAATATTGCCCAAATTCGCACACGCAGTCAGCGTTCTAAATATTTGTCGTCACTTCGCAGCACCCAGGCTGCCTTAATTCAAAACGTCGCAGTCAGCGTCGCAACCGTCGCCACTTTGCCATAGTCGTGTTGAAGCACGTCAGGTTGTTTAATTTATAAGCGTCGCAGTCAACATCGCAACCGTCGCCATTTCATATTGTAGCATAACAGAAAATAAGTCTGTTGTAGTTGGTTGCAATAGATACATAACTCGTCAACATTTGTTGCTGAAAATCAAATTAACCGTCAACATTTGCCCCATCGAATACTCGCCACTTTATTTTCATTTGAACAAACAATTGCAACAAAGAAGTTCATTTTGCGTCATAAAATTTCGTGTAAATGATGACAAGAAACAAATCAAAAGAAAATAAAAATACCGATGGAAATTCGGCAGAAAATTCGGAGGAAGACGAGAATTTAAACAGAACAATGGTTGAAATGAATAATACCACCGGAGAAAACGCATCAGCACAAATTTCACAACAAGAATTGACAGCGTTGTTAGCCAGCATAAATTCCCTGCAGGAGTCAGTTAGCGAACTACGTCGTGACAACGAGCGATTGCAAATGGAAAGAGATAATGCCGCCGCAGCTAATCTTCCAGCTGGTTCATCGGCCATAACATTTACATCATCCGCAAATGTTTTAAACAATTTAGGGCTGAACTCTACCACCGCTGTTGATTCAACCAGCGTATCTACCATTCCGCATTGCAAGTACTCCGCAACGACTACCAAACAATCATCAGAATATATGCCATACCAAACAACTGTAGGCACAGCAAATTCGCTAATTATTTCTCCCTCTCCTGTCGCCACAACCGTCGCCGGTGTTTCACCAGTAACACAAGTTGCCTATAACCAACCATTGCCATATCTAGGATCCATGCCGAATGTTCCTGTGAACCTTGGGAACACACCGCCACCGAGCCAATATTTACCATCGCTGCCTACCTTGCAGGCCGCACAACCACAGATGTATCAGCCAGGAGCTGAGCAATATCGAGGAACGATGACATACGTGGAAAATGCAGCTGCTAAACTCTATCCCCTGCCTACTTTCAGTGGTGATCCGGAAGACTGGCCATTATTTAAAGCGAGTTACATTGACACCACCAGAGAGTTCGGCTACAATAACAAGCAAAATTTGATACGATTGCAGAAAGCGCTGAGTGGAAATGCCAAGCAAAAGGTTTCGTCACTGCTAATTTTTCCAGACGAGGTGTCACATGTTTTAGATGAGCTGGAATTTAATTTCGGACGTCCTGAGTTACTGTTACGTGTACAGATGCAAAAGATACAACAGTGCCCAGTTATAAATGAAAGAAATATTGAACAAATAGTTGACTTTTCAAATAAGGTACGCAATATAGTGGCGTTTTTAAAGTCTTCCAATGGCCATCATCATTTAATGAGCCCTATGCTATTGGAGTTACTCGTCCTTAAGATGCCACCCTCGAAGCAGTTCGAGTGGAGTCGTCACATCCTGAATATATCACATCCTAATCTTCAAGTTTTTTCTGATTGGTTAAGTGAATTGGCGAAAGTGGTTAGTCTGATGCCGTCAATTTATACAGCCCTTCAGCCTCCGGTTACCACAACGTCGTGGCGCCAGCATGGATCGCCAACAAAACAACAGACGTCACACCAGTCTTCGTCCCGTCAGTCAAATTCTGGCCCTAGCACATCACGTCGAATGTTGTACACTTCCGAATCAGGTGAGTCCAAAGCCTGTGTTAAATGCAATCAAGAGCATCAGCTAGAAAATTGTGGTCAATTTAAAACATTGTCGGTATTTAAAAGATGGGAGTTCGTTAAACAACGCTCCCTTTGTTTTTCTTGCCTCAAAGCTGGCCATAATTTAAGTAACTGCCAATTTAAAAGGGTATGTGGCATTGATTCTTGTCGACGTATGCACAACGAGCTGCTCCATAATGCAGAGTCAGTACCGGCTGCAGCTAAATCGAATGTTTCCACACCACAAGAAAACGCACATATTTAAATACGTCAATAAATAAGAACACTGCATGCCTATTCAAAGTCCTTCCAGTCATTGTTAATGGACCGAAGGCAAGTGTTAAAATCTACGCAGTGATGGATGAAGGGTCATCAGTCACACTTTTGGAAGAAAATATTGCCAACGTCTTAGGTGTTCGAGGATGCATAGCCCCACTCACATTACAGTGGTACAACGAAAAACAAACTACCGAGAAGTCACGCATGGTCAATCTAGAAATTCGTGGTTTAGATTCAGCATCGTATCATCTTAAGAATGTACGAACAGTAAAACACCTCGATCTGCCGACGCAGTCGTTTCGCAAAGATGCGCATGAACATTTGGTACATTCATGTGTAGCAGATTATGAAAACGCGCAGCCGTCATTGTTGATAGGTCTTGATAACAGCTTTCTATGTACACCTAATGATACGATTGACGCCGGACCGGACCAGCCTATCGCAGTCGCCACCAAATTGGGTTGGCTGGCGTACGGACCAGTAGGATCAGTGAGTACAGCCCAGGTGCTCCATGTGCGCCAGTCTGTCAGAGAAAATCAATTACATCAGCTTGTCGCGGACTATTTCAGTGTCGAAAACTTTGGTGTCAAGCATTTAAACGCGACTTTGGAGTCAAATGAAATCAGCCGTTCCAGGCGCATTCTGGAAGAAACCACCAGATATCTTGGGAATCGTTATGAGATAGGATTACTTTGGCGCGAGGACCTTATCCAACTGCCCCTCAGCTATGATATGGCCAAGCGAAGATTAATTAGTGTCGAAAACAAAATGATGAAGGATGCCAGCTATGCCGCCACCTACAAAGCAGAAATAACAAAGTATATCGATAAGGGATATGCACACCTGTTGACAATGCGTGAAGCACAACACCATACATCTACGACTTGGTATTTACCTCATTTCGGTGTAATTAACCCCAACAAGCCGAATAAGATGCGCATCGTATTTGATGCAGCTGCTGTTGTGGAAAATACATCACTCAACTCTACACTATTGAAGGGACCAGAACATGCTCAATCATTAATGGCAATTATGTACAAATTTCGCCAACGTAAAATTGCTGTCGCTGGGGATATCGAGGCCATGTTCTCTCAAATAAAGGTTAGACCGGAAGACATAAATGCGCAACGATTTTTATGGAGGGATGGCAACCAATCCGAGCCTATACGAGTATACGTAATGTCGTCCATGATATTTGGTGCAACTTGCTCACCATGTTGTGCTGAGTACGTGAAAAATAAAAACGCTGATCAGTTTGTACAATCCATGCCGCGTGGTGCCAAAGCAGTAATACACAACACTTACGTAGACGACCTGGTCATCAGTTTCGACGATGAGCAAGAAGCGGCCGAAGTTGTTAATGAAACTATAGTCATCAATGCCAGAGCAGGATTTAACTTGAGAAATTTTGTATCCAATGCCAAGCAACTGCAACAACAGTTAAATGGACACACCATAGCCAAATCAAATGTCGTCAATATGGACCAATCACAGACCGACAAAATTCTTGGTATGTATTGGAACAGCAATAACGATGTTTTGGAATTTCATTTTAGGTTCTACAAAATATGTCGAGACGTTATCGATTGTGTACGTGGTCCAACCAAACGAGAACTACTTGCCATCGCTATGTCTATCTATGATCCGTTTGGCATTCTGGCGAACGTTACCATTACCGTCAAGATAATTATCCAAGCTACTTGGAAACAAAGCATTGAATGGGACGATCCTTTACCAGCGGAGCTTAACAAGGAGTGGGTAATATGGTGGTCATCATTTCAGAACGTGGAACAGTTCGCGGTGCCCAGATGCCTCTCACCCCGTTACTCAACGGCAGGCGAAATACAGTTACACATCTTCGTAGATGCAAGCGACACAGCTTATGCTGCAGTGGCATATTTAAGAATCAAGCAAGATGACAGTATCGACGTCGCATTTTTGTCTGGAAAATCGCGGTGCGCCCCTAAACGAGAAATATCCGTTCCACGATTAGAACTGCAAGCCGCTGAGATGGGTAGCCGTTTAAAGAGTTCCATAGAAGAATGTCTTGAGCGAAAAATGGACAGTATAACGTTTTGGAGTGACTCTAAAACCGTATTACTATGGATTCGTTCTACCACGCGAAATTTCAAACAGTTTGTCGCCAATCGTATTGCAGAGATACTAAACAACACCGCACCCTCACAGTGGCGGTGGATACCATCGGCAATAAACGTAGCCGATGCCGCAACAAAAATAAAGTCGCCACCCATACTCCAATCAAATTCACCGTGGGTAAAAGGTCCCGATTTCCTACATGTCAGCGAAGACATGTGGCCGGAGGAACCCTTGCACATGCATTCCGAGCACTGCGCCAAAGAAGAAACGCACAAATTTTTGCTGGTCACAGCCAACAAGGTAAAGCACATTGTGGAAATTAGCAAGTTTTCGTCATATTTGAGACTGTTGCGAGTTATTGCTTGGGTTAAACGTTTTGTTGATAATGTAAAGGCTAAACAGAGCAGACGCGGAGAACTTACAGCAGAGGAACTGACTGAGGCCGAAATCTACCTGTGCCAACAGGTCCAACATGAAGTTTTTTATAAAGAGATCTACGCTCTACAAAATAACCAATCTGTGCCGAAGTCTAGCGCACTATACCAGCTTACCCCGAAGCTCGATGAAAAAGGTATCCTACGGGTGAACGGCAGAATCGATGCAGCTTACTGTCTCCCATACTCAGCTCGTCACCCCATTATACTGCCGAATGGTCACGCCCTCTCGAATTTAGTAATGGACTACTACCATACAAAACGGCATCATCATAACGATCAACTTATAATCAACGAAATGAGACAGCACTTCTGGATACCCCGGTCCCGTCATCTATTGAAAACTGTTAAAAGAAACTGTCCTGTGTGTATTAAAAGTAGCGCTAAACCTATTGTGCCGCGGATGGGTCAATTGCCACCGGACCGCCTTACGCCCTATGTACGCCCATTTACATATGCGGGTGTAGATTATTGTGGGCCATTTCTTGTCACCATCGGCCGACGTCGTGAAAAACGCTGGGTAGCGCTATTTACTTGCCTGACAACACGAGCTGTCCATATAGAAATCGCTGAGGACTTATCAACCGATGCCTTCATTATATGTATGAGAAACTTTGTTAACCGTAGGGGCGTGCCCATTCGTTTGAGAAGCGACAACGGCACCAACTTTATTGGGGCCCAAAAGGTACTGGAAAAGGATCAGCAAATCTTTGATTTCGACGCAATACAACAGGAGGCCGCTAAAAATAGAATTGAATGGGTTTTCAACTGCCCAGGTCATCCTGCCGCTGGTGGATGCTGGGAGCGTCTGGTGCAATGTGTTAAGCGCATATTACAAAGAGTTCTCAAAGACGAAGCACCACGAGTCGAGACATTGCGAAGCGTGCTTATCGAAGCTGAAAATATAATAAACAGTCGTCCGTTGACAGACATCCCAGTGACTCCCGACAACCCTGAACCATTGACACCAAATCATTTTTTATTAGGTGGCCTGAATTCGACACAGACCCCAGCTCCCAGTGAGGAGAATGTCTGTTTACGTAAACAGTGGCGTATAGCACAAAACTTAAAGAACCGTTTCTGGAAACGGTGGATATCCGAATATTTGCCCCAATTGCTCCTTCGGCAAAAATGGCGTGAAGAAGTTCGACCATTGGAGGTAGGCCAGTTGGTTTTGGTGTGTGACTCACAGCTCCCAAGAAGTCAGTGGCAAACAGGCCGCATAACCGAAGTCATTACCGCAAAGGATGGTCAGGTGAGGAGCGCCACGGTGCGAACAAGCCACGGTATCCTGCGAAGACCGACCTGTAAGCTAGCCGCTTTAGCGCTGTGAATCCCCATGGATTCACGGAGGGGTGGAATGTAACTGCTCCATTATCGTATTAACAAACGCAACCCTGCGTATTGCTGAATATTTGCCTTATTTCTTTATTTCTTGTATTTCGTATTGCTGAATATTTATCATATTTCTTTATGTTGTTCTATTTCACTCGTTCAATTTATTCGTTGTTAACTTTTCTTTGTAACTTATAAGTTCAGTTAAATACTGGACGCCAACAAAGTGTAACACGCTCAAGACTTGGAAATTAAATGTTCATTTTAAAACTAGTAAACATATATTTTTTACTTGCCAGTAGCATCAGTGACAGCGGGCATCAGTCGGGATAGGGAGGGCAACAAAGCGGTTGTCTGTAAAGGATTTGTATTCGTCCCACTTTAGTTTTTTAAAGTTTATGAAAGTGCGTTTTTCTGTGACGATGAAGTCGGCGGTACTATTGATAGTCATAAGTAAAACCAACTGAACCTTAATCAGGTTATGCTACGCCCCACATTTTTAGAAATTTCACGCGACCTACGCTTTTATTTAATTGTTTGATCAACGCCCTAGATTGATGAGGAGTGCGATCAGTAGTACCTAAGACCTACCTAATTATTTTCTAGATTTTAGTATTATTATTACTTAATGTAAGTATTGTTTTCAATAAAACCGTTTAACTTAAAAAAAAATGTTTAAGCCACGAACTTCGCTTTTTTCTATTCTAAAAATTTCTCTCTCCCTCTCATCATTTCTATCTTCTGTCAAACAACATCCACACCCTCTTTCACTTTTCCATCATTTGATCACCATCCCACTGAACGCCGTAGGAGTCATGCGGTCAATCGCAAAGTTATCTTACAGAGACTATTTTCAATTTTTTCAAAGTTTCGCTTTAGTTCAAAGTTTTTCTGATAATTGACAATATTTGTCGACTAATTTTTTTTATTACACTCACTTGTTTTCTCTTTGTATAGTTGATAGTTGTTCCAATTTCTCGCGTTGCTCCTTCTCCACTCTACTTAACATTTCCTTTATCAATGCCACAATTGTATTGAATTGTGAAATGGTCAAACCATTCTCAACACAAAGAGGCATTAAAAATGGTATACATTTATGTGCCATCACATCTTTTGTAATACCCAATTTTGTATTCGTCATCGCTATTTTATAAATACCAATTATTGCCATTATAATTGCGGGTTCACGACTTTGAATTAGTGTCAGGAATGGCAATATTTCATCCAACACCAACCATTTGTCCAAATCTTCCAAAAGTTTCCCAATCGATATTAAGCAATTCACTTTCACCGATACATTCGTGCTATGTATGCAAAGTTTTTTTATGCGTGGTATCACAGCATTTTTCATGGCGTTATAATCGATTAAATTCGAAAATGTTGGTAACGCAGCTAAGCATAATTCTTGAATTTGTGGCATATCACATTCCAATGAGCGATACAACAATGGTAAAACGTGTAATTTTATCTCTTCAGCTGGGGTTAGTTTTAATAAAAGATCCATCTTTTGCATAAAAATTAGGAGGATTTGTATGGGATCAGTCAGTTTAAATATAGGTTTAAGATGTTGTAGTATATGATCGCAATATTCTTTTTGACTACTCATTTCGGCAATAAGTAATACATTCGGCAAAACAAATGGTATCATTGGTGAGTTTATAAATTCTTTTACTAAATACGGTAGAATGGAATGTAAGTTGACACGATGCGGTAAAGTTGGTATAATTTGTGGAAGTCCTTTATAGAATTTTGATTTTTGTAAATTATCCCATTGATACAATGAATCTAAATAGCTGAGAGTTTTAACCCCAACATCTTGGAAGTAAGCAATCTGTAATCAAGAAAACATTGTATTGTTAATAACCGTAGACAATAAAAAGGGAAAAAATGGGCCATTATGCTAAAACTTAAGTAAAATTTATAAACTTCTAATTCCTCTATAGATATTTGTTGTTGCTTAATAGAAGTGACCTCTCAGAAGTGCCACAACAGCCTTCAAAACTACAGAACTTATTTCAGATGTACATAGATTCAAACAAGTCCTTAACCAGTTCCATATTTCCATATTTTGGTTGAAAAAACGGGTTTACAGTAAAATTTGTGGCATTCCGTCCCTTTAATCAAGTATAGACTAATAAATAAATAGTGATCACAACGACGTAGGTGTTGGGGTGCATCACGTGCTTCATCTACGATAGGTGGTGTTTCGATGTGGATATGCAATGGTGATCCAACCTGCAGCGTTCATGTCGTTCACAGGATAGAATGTATTGTTATTCATAGAAGGTCTTTTCCCACTAATGATTTAGAGAATGTAGTGTTTGAGTTATAGAATACGTAGATACGGCGAAAAACTTAGGTGTAATTTTTAACAAAACATTGACATGGAAAAACCATATTTTTAGAACGGTTGGAAAATGGTATGGAATGCTTCGTACACTATGGTAAACACAGTATTTCACGCCTTTGCACATAAGACTACTTCTGGCTAAAGCGTACCTAATACCTACGCTACTCTATGGTTGTGCGATTTACTCAAACTGTGACTATGTGTGCAAGAACAAACTAAATGTTGTTTACAACAACATTGCTAGATATGTTTATGGGTTGAAAAGACTTGATCACGTATCACAACATGCTGAAAGGTTGTTAAACATTTCTTTCTAAAATCTTTTAAAAGTCAAAACACTGTCCATCCTCCATAAATTGATACACACGAAGGAACCTGACAATATCGTAAGCTTATTTTTCTGCAATGTTGTTGTTGTTGTAGCAATGTTTCGCCCCACCTAATAGCTGCGACCGATCACAAATTGTCATCAATATCTTCTAACGGGAGTCCAAGGAAACTTGCTGTTTCGACAGCGGTGGACCATAATGAAAGGGGTGTTAGAGGCGTTGGTTCCACATTACAATTAAAGAGATGGTTGGTGTCATGTGTGGACACATTGCAAGCGGGGCATACATTTTGTATGTCGGGGTTGATTCTGGATATGTAAGAGTTTAACCTGTTATCCAGAACGAATTTGAGCCAGAGTGACTCGCGTGCTCTGCACTTCAAAAAAGAGCTAGCATCATTTTTTAACGACTCTTAAACTGGATCTCAAATTGTTGTTAAAATGTTCATTTGTAAGTCCCTTTTCCTGTGTCTTCTTTCTTTATTTGTTAAATACTACCTTTTTTTGTTTTGTTAAATACTATTCGATCTATAATCAGCCAAAGGTTATCATCACTAATGCTGTCTTTTAATATTTATTAATTACTTTTCTTTAGTTTTAAGATTTACATCTACATACATAAATATTTAACTATTATCTGTTATATTTAATTTAATTTGATTAATCTAATTTATTGTTATAAATGTTCAATTTTTATAGCTCATGCTATTCATGACTAGCACTGTTAAATATAATTTGTCAAAATTGTTGTGCTAGGAACAAATTTTCAAATAAATACAAATACAAATTGAATTTGTACGGTTTCGATAACAAATCTCGCGCATTGGATGGGCGAACCTATATTATGTATATGTATGTATATGTATATGTTTATTAAGTCTATGATCGAAAAGAATCTTACAGACTAGATACAAATGAATAGAAAGATAAAAAAACTATATAGTCAAACTTATATATGTAATTACCGTGTAAATAATAAAAAAGAAAAAAAGATAACAATGAGATGAATAAATATTAAAAATAAATTACAACCACAAATCCAGAGAAGACTTGAACGTACTTCTCGACAAAGAGAAATCAAGAAGGAAACTCCCTGAGAGTCTATTAAATACGGTAAGTGCGCGGAAAATCGGGTCAAACATGCAATAGTTAGCTCTACCGACACGCAAGTAAAAGGGCAAGAAAGTACGAAGACACCTATTAGGTACATTAAAATTAACTTTAGCTAGAAGAGCTGAACAATCCAAAGAGCCAGTGATGAGATCATAAACAAACATTAGTAGATGCGCAGTTCTCCGGATTTCAAGAGACTGGAGATTGATAAGTATGCATCGCGAGTAATAGGATGGGGTTGGATCGTCAAAGTTAATAGAAATTAAGCAAAATCTAATGAATTATCTTTGAACCCTCTCTATTCTGGCAGAGTGGCCACTATAGATAGGATTCCAGACAACTGAGGCGTATTCTAATTTTGAGCGAACTAAAGAGATAAAAAGTGCCTTCCTGGTATAGGGATCCTTAAAGTCTTTTGCATATCTGCGAAGGAAGGCAAGGTTTCTGTAAGCCCTCGGAAGGACATAACAGATATGACTAACGAAGGAGAAAGAGGTGTCGAAGACAACACCTAGATCAATAACTTCTTTGACAGAAGCCAGTGGAACACCTGAAATACCGTAGGGCGTGGTATGCAGGGTAGACGACTTGGAAAAAGACATTTGAAAGCATTTTTTGACATTTAAGTAGAGACTATTGGCATTACACCAAGCAACAAGATTATTTAGATCATTTTGTAGGAGCACTGCATCTGACGGGCCATTAATTCTACGAAAAATCTTAAGATCGTCTGCATATAAAAGGAAATCAGACGAATTAAAGCAGGAACCAATGTCATTAATAAAGAGCACAAATAAAAGAGGACCAAGAATGCTACCCTGAGGTACCCCGGATGTTGCCAAGAAAGGTTGGGACTTACAGTCTTCAATTTCGACGCACAAGGACCTATTCGAGAAATAAGATTTTAACCATGATAGGAAAACAGAGTGAAATCCAATGCATTCCAGTTTAAATAATAAGATTTTATGAGATACTTTATCGAAAGCCTTCGTGAAATCGGTGTATATAGTATCTACCTGGCAACCGTCCTGAAATGCAGAGATGCAGAAATCAGAAAACGACACTAGGTTCGTAACAGTCGAGCGACCAACCACAAACCCATGTTGGCACGGCTCAATGACGTTTTTGATGACAAAAGTTAGCTTCTCTTTTATAATTTTCTCAAAAAGCTTCGAGCAAACTGTTAGTTTGGCGATAGGCCTATAATTAAAGATGTCATTTTTATTGCCAGCTTTAAAGATTGGACAAATGGAACTTTTTTTCCACCTATCGATAAAAGTTCCGGAAGACAGGGATAAATTAAATATATGCCGAAGAGGTATGCACAAAGATAAACTACAGGACAAAGGCACAGAGGCCGTCACTGTCACATTTTAACGAGGGTTTAAGGGAGGACATAGCATTGCTGACGTCATCGCCGGAGATCACGAGGGAGCCAAAATCTAGAAGATCATAGAGCCCGGATCGCGAATAAGAGTCATTCAGATCTACAGTAGCACCATCAAAGTTTGATTTAAAGAAACCAGCAAACAGCTCAACTGTTTCTGGTAGGGACTGGGAGCGTACACCATTAAAGCTCATGCAGATCGGTATATTCGTCGAACCACGTTTGGATCGGATAAAGTGCCAAAAGGCTTTAGGATTTTCTTTAAGCTCATTTTCGAGCCTACCCATATAGCGATTGTAAAGGAATTTGTCAAGGACATTAAATTGACGCACACTGGTAGTGAACTGTTCTCTGAGAAGGATATTATCTGAATCAGCCTTGAATAAGTTATTGAGTTTGTTACACTTATTTTTCAACCTCTTAAGATTTTTATTATACCATGGTAATTTATGAAGCCTGGGCCCAAAACGAGGCACTATACTTTGAAATGTTTCAGTCAAATTCGATAAGAAAATATCATAACAAACACTGACGTCATTAGAAGGAAATATGTTTTCCCAGTTAATTTCAAATAATACATTGTTCAGTTCGCCGAAATCAGTAGATCGAAAGTTGAAAGAGGAATTATCTAAATCAGGTGACGTAGGGATAGCATCAAAGTTATGTAGATGAATAGCTATTGGTATATGATGCCTATCAGATAGACATACAGGAAAAGTACTCTCAGAGAGTTGATATATTAAATTCTCGTCGACGAATATAAGATCAAGTAACCTCGAGAGAGTATTAAATAAATTATTGATTTGAATCAAATTACTACTTGAGGTATTATCTATAAGGCTAATTTCATTAGAACGCGTGACATTGGTAGGTGTCAAAATTCCATTATATTGAAAATCTGACCAGACAATATCTGGTAGATTGAAGTCTCCAAGTATACAGAAGTTGGCATCAGTATGAGTTTCGCATAAATTAACGATGTTCTCCACATGACCATTATATAAGCAATCACCACTATTGGGCGGAATATACGAGCAACAAATGAAAGTAGAGCCAGACGAACTGGAAACACAGACACACAGCTGATCGAGCAGCGTGTCCTGATTATGTAGTTGAAACTTTAATGAATGCAGGCTTCTGTTAACTGCAATTAGGATACCACCACCTTTCTTTTGACCGGTGTTCGCGAAGTCTCTGTCTTTACGGAAAGTTAGGAATAACTTAGGCTCAAAGTATTCTTCATCAAAGAAGTCTTCGTTGAGCCACGTTTCAACGATGACGTATACGTCGTAGTCGAAACGAGACGTAGCTAAAAGAAAGTCTTTAGATTTGGTGCGCATGCCGCCAACATTTTGAAAGTAGACTCCCAGATATGCACCCGAGACGAAGTTTGGGATGTCATAAGTGTTGCAATACATATCACTAGGTAACCCTACGACACTATTTGGTTTCCTCCGTTTTTTGGAAAAAAAACGAAAAGGCTTTACAGTGACGTTAGAGGGCCACAAAGCAGCGTCGAATAGCTTATTATAATCACCTGATAGCACGCGCACTTTAAAAGAAACCCTGACCAAGGAGTTGATGTCAGCATCCCGCCTCACCAACTTAAAACAAGCCAAAGCAGAGGCATCGATTTTAATGTGATCAGATATTAATATAGCAACTAAAACATTTTGCGAGGCGAACTCGTTAATGCAGAACGGAACATTTATTGGAGCAGGGCCCAGCAATGCTATTGCCTGTAAAGAAGCAATTCCGTTCTTTCGAGAGGAAAAATTTTATAGTGAGAGGTAAAGATGCCATATCAGTAGAACATCCAAAAGAATTCACACTAATATACTACTCTGAGAATAGCTAAATCTATCCTATAGTAATCTTGACACAGCCCTGTAAGTTCTGTTTTCGTAGGGCCCTCTTTATTGGCGACGGCTTTTTGGGATTAAATGGTTATACTGGAAATCCCTTAATATTTATCGTTAAAAAATTGTTTATCAACACTTGAGCTCACTTGTTTCAGTTCGTGCAATTGTGGGCGCATATGCGGACTCGGATGCAGTAAAGCTTTTAAACTGTCTATCAAGTCGCTTGGTACACTATTCATTGACGGGTATTTACGTTGATTGAGATCTGCTGCATAACGTCGAAAAGAGCTATAGTCATTGCCAAACATTTTTAATGGTTTTCCCGAATAGATTGTGAAAATTAATACACCTAGAAAGGGATTTTATATTAATTATTACGAACACAAAAAATATGTAAAAGAGAAGAAAAACATACCCAATGAGAAAAGATCACTTTCAGTGCTATTTATCGTGTTTAAAGCTATTTCAGGAGCACAATACTCCAAAGAAGGCTGTGCTAGAACATGCATTGAAGTTGAGTATTCCCGACAGGGCCAAAATGCTTTACCATCTACTGCCGGTTGATTGGAAATACAAAAATCAAAGCCAAATAACTTCCAACTACGATTTTTATTTATCACAGTCGTTTCCGCACATATATTACGATGTACAATTTTTGCATCGTTATGCAAGAAATTCAAACCATCAAATAATTGAAGTAGACCATGTCGTATTTCTACATCATAAAGTTTCTTATCCGAACGCACCGCTTCACCAATAACATTTGCCAAAGAAGCAAAAACTGGTTCCGTTGCAAAAGCCAATGAATCGCGCGACTCTTCCAGCGGATGTTGCACAGTCAAAACATGAGGATGTCGTATTTTTGTTAATTGTTGAACGCCACGTCTCAGTATTTCCAACATTGTGTCGCGATCATCTTTTGTCCAACGCTCTAGCATTTTTTTCTCAAATACGAAAACTGATACCTCTTGCTTGGTACTCTTTTTATAACCATTATACACTTTCCACATAAGTCCTTATTTAATAAATTTACAATTTGTTGTAATAAAAAGGTAATAATAAAAGTAATGGTTGACTCACCTACGCCCGCAGTGCAAACCTGATCCAGTACTTCATATTCTCGGGTGACATTATTTCCAGGTAGTACACCTGACAGCTGGGATACTGTTGTGTGTACTGTAGAATACAATTTATTTATCACATCCATGGCCATTGTACAACTTGTGGAATATTAAATTTACTGCCCAACAGAAATTACAGCTATTTGCACTTTAATTTAAATAAATTTGGGGCTTTTTTTACGTAAAATGAGCTAAATTAATTTTTTCCTAATGTCGACAAAATATTTTGTTGTCTATTTTCTCTCTTTCTTACTTTAGTAATCGATTTCCAGCATAGGCTACCATATGTCAAGAATTAACTTTTCAATTTCGTACCCTACAAGAATACTGACTATCATCTGATTGTCAGCAATGTCAACCTAACGATCAGCGCCTCATACAAACTTTCTATCACTAACTTAGGACTTGCGCAAATGTGATGTAAACACCTGTGTACGTGTGAGTTTTTGTCTCCTTCTTATACACCCACATGGCCTACTGATTAAGTATATAGCCGTACTGCTCACTCTCGTTCCTTTTCCTGGATCAGTGCTGACACTCTTAACTATCAAAAAATGTCATAAATGATAGTTTACTGTAGATATCAGGTTTGACTGTTATACTATCATAAATGACCATTGTCATGCGCTTCCCAAGGCAGTCGGTTCTGTGTACCGGAGCGACTCGGGATTTTTCCCGACCAAGGACTGTCATTTCAGTGTGACCCCATTTAATTTGTTTCGTCCCTCCCACAAATTGTCATCCTCCCAGCAGCTCCTTGCAGCAGGACTGCTACATATTCTCTTACTCCGGGAAGGTATCGAACCCAATCCGGGTCCGTCTCCTGACTCCGGTCATGAGAAATGGTTTTGCTGCATTTGCCAGAAAAGAATCTTTTAAGGACGGTCATACTCTGTTCAGTGTGTCTCGTGCAAGGGATGGTTGCATCGGACAGGTTGTTCTGGGCTTGATCCCAAAACCCGACGTCCACGTAACTTTTATAAATCTTTTGTGGCTCCTTGCTGCTCACGCCCAAGGGCGTCCCGTTGTCTACGCCTAAGCGTATCCCCACTACCTTCCAGCAGCTTCGCTGCTCAGCAAGCCACAACAAGTACCCGCTGCTGCTCGCGCCCCACGGCGCCAACAACTCAAACAGCTGATACCAGTCATAACTACTACCTTCGTAGTAGAGCTGGTTGCAATGCTGAGCATCAGCCCCTGCCCCCGTCTTCTTCTCCCCCCCCCTCTTTTCTGGCAGCAATCGTGCAGGTCAGGGAAACAGACTCTTAGTCCCTGCCTCCGTTTGCACCGTCTGCCAGCACAGAATATATAGGTTTGCGACATCCGCTCAATGCAGCTCCTGCCTTGGGTGGTGCCATTTCCGCGACGGCAACCCCCCGACGGGTTTCATCGCGCCATGTTGCCAGGTCGCAAACCCAAATCATCCGGGTACCCCAATACTTGCCCAAGGGCGCCCAGTCCCAAGGCCACAACAGCAATTGCGTCCTGGCCTTCCACAACCTAGGCGTAGTCACCCCTCACTTACCCCTAGAGTGGCGGCGTCACCCCTCATGCACTTCAGAATTCTGCAGTTCAACTGTAATGGACTAACTGGGAAGATTACGGAGATAGTCGATTTCATGAAGCGGCACAACATCCGCACTGCTGCGATTCAAGAGACTAAACTCACAGCAAGATCTGCATTGCAGACCTGCTCTGGTTATAATGTCCACAGGAAAAACCGCGAGAGCGGAAATGGAGGCGGCCTCGCGTTTATTATACACCACTCTGTGCAATATCATATATTTGATCCTGGCATCGACCGCAGTGACAATGTCTTAGAACGTCAAGGCCTATCTGTCCGGCCAGGCGATGCAAATCTAGAAATCATCAACATCTACATCCCTCCTGTCACCTGAGGCCTTACTCACTGGCAACAATCGCATTATCTTAGGCGATTTCAATGCCCATCATGACCTATGGCATTCAAACTTGCGGGCGGACAGTAGGGGTGAGATGTTGGCGGATCAAATAGACGAAACGACGTTCTGCACAATAAACGGAGACGCCCCCACACGTATGGTAGGAAGCTGTCATAGCTCGCCAGATATCTCAATCGTGAGCGCAGAACTCGTAAACTGCGTCAACTGGCAGCCGATGGTAACATTGGCATCCGACCACCTGCCCATACTTATTTCGTTCGAGCGTACCGCCGACTTCATCGTCACCGAAAAACACACTTTCATAAACTTCAAAAAAGGAAAGTGGGAAGAATATAAATCTGCAACAGACAGCAGCTTTGCTGCCCTCCCTATCCCGACTGATGCCCGCCAAGGGGAGCGTGCCTTCCGTAAGGTCATTGAATCCGCCTCGGCACATTTCATTCCCGCCGGGAGAATTCCCGAAATCCGGCCCACTTCCTGGCGGAGGCCGCGAGCTTAGCGAGGGAACGCGACCTTATAAGACAGCTTGATCCAGGCGACCCCCAAATAAGGGATATAAACCAACGCATCAGATTGCTTGTGGACGAACACAAGCGGGCGAAATGGGAAGAGCACCTAAGAGGCTGTAACCTCTCTACCGGTGTGGGTAAACTTTGGTCCACCGTAAAATCCCTATCGAATCCGACTAAGCACAAAGACAAAGTTTCCATCGCCTTTGGCGATAAGGTGCTGTCGGATGCGAAAAAATGCGCGAGCGCTTTCTGCCGACAATATATAATGCATCCTACGGTCGACAAAGATAGACGGAGAGCCAATAGACACGCACATAAACACAAACTCAGCGCGTCACCAATTACCATCACCGCTAGAGAGGTTGAGGACGCCATTGGTCGCGCTAAACCATCCAAAGCAGTGGGCCCAGACGGCATAGCCATGCCGATGCTTAAAAACCTAGGGAAAGAGGGTTTCAAATATTTAGCGCATGTCTTCAACCTGTCTCTTTCCACCTTTGTCATACCCGAGGAATGGAAAATGGCCAAGGTGGTCCCGCTACTAAAGCCTGGGAAACCAGCTAACGTAGGTGAGTCATATCGTCCGATATCTCTCCTATCGCCAGTGGCAAAGACGCTTGAAGCCATTTTGCTCCCTTATTTCCAAGCACATTTGCAGCTAGCCCCTCATCAGCATGGCTTCAGAAAACTCCATAGCACTACCTCCGCGCTAAATGTCATTAGCACCCAGATAAATTGCGGTTTGAATCAATATCCCCACCATAGAACAGTACTCGTAGCGTTAGACCTATCAAAAGCTTTTGATACGGTCAACCATGGCTCGTTACTGCAAGACCTGGAAGGGTCCACCCTTCCCCCATGTCTTAAAAGGTGGACCGCAAATTATCTGGGTGGTCGGCAGGCATCGGTGCAATTCAGAAACGAAACATCAAAACAAAGGAGAATTAAACAAGGGGTGCCACAGGGTGGTGTCCTATCCCCGCTTTTGTTTAATTTCTACATATCTAAGCTACCTTCACCACCGGAAGGAGTCACAATCGTTTCCTACGCCGATGACTGCACAATAATGGCCACAGGCCCAGGCCCAAAGATCGATGAGCTATGCAATAAAATAAATCTCTCCAGTTTTTTCGCCTCGCCAAACCTGGCATTGTCACCGACTAAATCTTCCGCGACCTTATTTACAACATGGACGCCCCAAATGTCGACCATATTGAACATCCACGTCGATGGCACTACGCTACCGACTGTCCTACACCCCAAAATCTTGGGTGTGACGTTTGATCAGGATCTACATTTTGGTGCGCACGCAACCGCAATTGTTCCAAGAATTCAGAGCCGTAATAAAATCCTCAAATCCCTTGCTGGCAGTACCTGGGGAAAAGATAAAGAAACGCTCTTGACCACATACAAAGCAATTAGCCAGCCGATTACGTGCTACGCGTCACCCATATGGTCGCCAAGCCTAAAAACCACTCACTGGAAGAAACTACAGGCCTGCCAAAATACTGCTCTCAGAATCGCCACGGGCTGTCTTCTTATGTCCCCAGAACACCATCTGCATAATGAGGCGAGAATACTCCCCATCAGGGAGAGAAATGAGATGCTGACCAAACAGTTTCTGTTGAATACCCAGAAACCTGGGCATCCCAACAGACATCTGATTGACGAACCAGCACCGCCTAGGGGCCTAAGGAGTAATCTCCGTAAGCATTTTGAGGAAATACGGCACCTGAGAACCCAGCCGTATGAAGCGGAAAAACACAAGCAGGTCCTTAGTGAACTCCATAGACAGGCGTCGGACCTTTATGTCGGGAATTGCCCGGTGAATCCAATACTTGAAGAAAAATATCCAGAACTCGCAGAAGAGGAACGCATACTCCCCAGGGAAACGCGTGTCATTCTTGCTCAACTTCGTTCTGGATACTGTAACAGGTTAAACTCTTACCTATCCAGAATCAACCCCGACATACAAAATGTATGCCCTGCTTGCAATGTGTCCCCACATGACACCAACCATCTCTTTAATTGTAATGTGGAACCAACGCCTCTAACACCCCTTTCCTTATGGTCCACCCCTGTTGAAACGACAAGTTTCCTTGGACTCCCGTTAGAGGATATTGATGACAATTTGTGATCGGTCGCGGCTATTTAGGTGGGGCGAGCATTGCTACAACAACAACAACAACAACCATTGTCATATTCCGCCAAAAATGAAACAATGCTTTTTGCTTTTTATTTACTTTATTTCATTACGTTTTTAATTTTGTACGTGATAAAAGCATACGTGTTTTTTATTTGTTTAAAATAAATATTTTTATAAGAATTCGAGCTCAGAATGTTCAATTTAAATTCAGAATATAACAAAATAACAGAAGAGCGCTTTCCTCCCCCCAGCGGGTTAGGGGGTCAGAATATACCCGCATGCCTGTCGTAAGAGGCGACTAAAATACCAGATTCAAGGGGCTGTGTAGCGCAACCCTTCAGGTTGCCAGCGCAATCTATAGCTTCTCCAAACCCAATTGTCAACCTCACCTATCAACGGCGAATCCTGTTTCACTAACAGACGAGGCTCTGGCGACCCCAAGCTCCTCAAGGAACTTGGAGGTGGGGAGGGAGGGATGGCCTGAAGGTTTAACGTGGCCACATAAATCGTTCCCAAGATGGTCGGGCCAGCACTTTAATGATGCTGTGTTACCGGAGCGTACCAGATCTGTATCCGGCAAAGGACCATCGATAACACTCCCCAAAGCCTTCGGGGAGCAACCTTATCGCTACAACAACAACAACAACAACAGAGCGCTTTCCTCATGCGGAAACACATTTAAAAATGAATCACCACTAACCACTATTATTTTTCGCGTATCAATTTTTTGAGTGCGCCCCATACATTCCGACAGCTTTTGGTATTTTTTAATATTATTTTCGAATTTTTTTCTTTTAGCATGGAGCTTTGAAATGCTGTCTTTTTCATTTTTTAAACTTATTTTTTATATGGTTTGCGTCGGTTGAAAATTGCGGAATTTAAAAAATAACAAAACAACCGTGATAATCTGTTGATTGTCATATGACAGTCAGTAGTGACAACATGATTAAATCGGATAAACTGTTCTCGCATACATAAAATTCCGTTGAGAATTATGTATCTGTCTCACATGCACAATGATATCTGCTGTATGTTCTTTTGTTCTGTACCAGGTGTCCGAAGCTTTCCCAGTTTGAGTCCTTTTTCATGATTATAGGCTGTCGTTGGGAACATGCTGACATGCGTGAGCGAACAAAGGAACATACATACATTTGAGTATCAATGTTTACGTCATCGCAGGATCAGCATTGTCAATTACAAGTGTGAGTGTATTAGTAAAACTATCAGCGTTTCTTATAGGGTAATGCGTTTTGCACTTTCCAACAGATATAAGGTGAAAAATTTATATGGAAAATCTAGCTATATAATTAACAATTAGGAGCTAAGTACGAAAATTAAGATGTCGTTATATTTAAACCATGTACCATGATTTAAACTAGGTCTTATGTAGATAAGTGAATGTGTGGACGTCGCCTAAGATACTATTTTCTATAACGGCCGCGGCACAGTGCAATTTTTCATATAGATGATTATGCATTCCAGTACCATCACCACAATCACGCAAGATGTTGCGTTTGTAAATATAAATATATATTTTTTTTAATTTTAGGTTTTTCGCCTTGCCCATTCACATACAAAATTTCGCGAAGCACATCCTCACTATACAAGAAAAATACACGCTAACATATTTTGTGTCGTATTGATTTGTTATATTGCAGTTTTTAATTGCGAAAAATGTTAGAAAAGTTACCAACAAATGGGAAAAATAATTTCATTTGCAAAGTGTGCCAGGACCTTTAGCCAAAGCAAATGTCAAATAATTCTTTTTATGCTTTGCTTGCAACAAAATTTGGAAGTTGCAACTTTTTCATGCCTTATACTGTTATGGTAACGCATCTACAAGTGGAATCAGTAAGGAAGGCGGTCGGCATGATGTAGTGGTGCACAGTGGCTAGTCATTGTCGGCTGGGGCGGGTCCTTGCCAACCTTACTGTTCCTGCGCCATAAACAGAAAAATGTTCCTATCATGCCTATCAAAACGAGCAGCTGTCAAATTCAAAAAACCTGGCAGAAGCGCAGAGACCGACTCAAAACGCTTATCAATACAAAATAAAACAACATCCGGCTGAACCGGATGTCACGGACAGACCGTTAACATTCCAAAATTTTAAATTCAAATTCAAAAAAAAACTGACGCAAAAAAATACTACCGAACCGGACATGGCCGGTTACTAACGCTGAAAATCAAATTCAAAAAAAAACCGCTGAAAAACCAAACAATAACAAAAAAGCTGAAAAAATTAAAAATAAAAAGAAAAGGGCCGAATATACATAGGGGGCGCCGCGGGTGGTGTTGCGACGCCCGGTGCTTTATCCCACCCTCAAATAACCATGGCCACCGACGCACCTAAAATTTCGGTGGCCCCTTACCTGTATACCTTAGGTGCCCTCTAAAAGAAAGGAGACCTCAGCATTCCCATTTACAATTTAGATTTATTGACAGTTCATACTAATTAATAACTTATGCATTAAATTTTTAGGATTCTATCGAGAATTTCTAAGTTTCACATGTGATGCTAGAGTTTACGTTTATTCCGAATTACATTTACATCGCATACAATTATTCGGATTCAACTCCTTATATGTCTTACAGCCTAGTGGTTTCGTATATAGTGTAGAAAATATTTTGAATGTACTAAATATCTTTTGGTTTTTAATTACTAGTGCAATTACATTAAATTCATTTTTATGTATTTCATTTAATTTGGGGAATTCTTCCTCTTCTTCCTTTTTTTTTTGTGCAAGGGTTCATTCGCGACGTTATTTGAAAATACAAAAAAAAAACGTCTGAAACGAGTTTATTGTTCCGGGTTCAAAAGGACATCGCTCCCCAACCCCTGTTGCATCTAGGTTATAACTCTCGCAGAAAGGCCTATGTCGCTAATGTGTAATGCATTACCCATTTACATGGCTTTCGCAGGTAAGTATAAAAAAAAAATTTATGGTTCCGAGTGACACATTCAAATATGTAAGGTATTATATATATACTAGTGACACTATTCTGTGACTCGACTGGAATAATATTATCTGCAGAACTCACACTTTCATAATTTTGGTTTTCTATTTCTTGACTGTATTGACCTTTCACAAGCTTTACAGAACAATGGTTCTTATTCGCAAGATTGCAGAACGGGTTTTACATTGCACTTATCCGACGGGTCAACAGAGTTAAGAGCACCAAAGTGTCCGAATGCATATACCGTACGTTCGAATCGAGTTACAGAAAGGGGTCTTTAGATTCATTAAGCGTGCTTGGAATGAATTACAAAAATTTGAAACGATAATCTGTAAGTGACGAATTTTATCACTTCACATAGATACATAATACAATTTCACCGAGTTGGAACGGACTCACCCAGTTTCAAACGTTGTTGTTGTAGTTGGTGTTGGTACTGTTGTTGTTGCTGTTGCTGCTGCTGAACCTGCTGCTGCTGAGTGTGCGTATGTTGCTCAGATGTTGCTGGCTGGCGTTAATGAGGTGTGATTATCGTGCCATTAGGTAGAATGTTATAGGGCAATGCTTGGCCATTGGACACCACCCAATATTTGCTCAGCTCGTTTAGATGATGGGTTTGCGTTTGTTGTTGCAATTGTAATTGTTGCAATTGTTGTGTATCATTAATATGTTGCTGTGGTGAATGGCGCTGTGTTTGTTGATATGTCACTCTAGGAGTGGTACGTCTGGCGTCTTGGCATATGACGGTGCCGGGGTCACTGGATATGGTTGGTGCTATTGCAGTTGGTGTGGATGGAAATGACACCGCTAAGCCAACACCACTATTGCTAAGTTGAGGAACCGTGTATATTACGTGGCAATCGTTGGGAATATTCCAACATTCCCGCGCTCCTCGCATACGCGGAGAAGGCAACGCCGATGCCTTCCAATTACTATTTATTAGTATTCACGATGTTCGGGAATTTAGCACGTCCTGAGAGTAGGTTAAAACGGTTTCAACGTGGCCACCGGCTAGCTTACTTCGTTTTTAATTGAATTCACTCATTTCGGAGACAATTTTCGGGTTAAAACGTTAAAATGTAAACTTCCCGTATGTAGCTCCTTAGCCTTTCAAAATTTGGCTATGTATATAAGCACGGCTTTGAGGAATTCCGAAAATACGATGAACATATGTAGAGGAGTGTTTTACGATTGCTATAAACCGCCCAAATTTTGATGTGAACTATCTGTATTTGAGAACGCGCTCGTCAGTTCCACCAACTATATGTGGATGCACTTAAGTATCCTGTAATTTTTCACTTGACCACTTTTTGGTCACGAGGGTTGTGTGCTCTACCGCTTCAGACCGCCAGCAAAAAGGAAAAAGAAGTTTTTTCTTCCTCGGAAACTCGTGGTGGTTTTTTCTTCCTTTTTTTTTCTTTTTTTCCGTCTTGTAGTGATGGCCGGTCTGTCTGTTCCCTTCTTTTTCGATATTTTTCATCGCAACCCTTTCCACATCGCTAGGTGTGTTCCCGTGAACACGCTCCCAAGTGGGTCGTAGCCGTAGACCGTAGCAGCAGACCGTAACAAACCTGCTTCGCTTTGAAGACCTGACGATGAAGCGAACAGGGAACCGGATCATCTGTGGGAAGCTATTGCCAGGGATCTCCGATGACAAGCAACGTGGGGCACGACTCACCCCTGAGATAAGAGTCTCAAAGTCCTACTACGAAGCTAGCCGGGCAACATGGGTCCATCAAAAAAAAAAGTTAAGTCAAATTTGGGAATTAATTCTGTTTCCTAGTTTAAAAGGGCTTTGCGGCAATTAGACATTTGTTATGGAGAACTCGTCAAAACTCCGAAAGGTTTTAGTGGTTATCGCCCCCCACAAAAGGCAAGACAAAAAAAAATTTTCGTAGACATTTTGGTAAAGGAGAACTCGTCCAAACTCCGAAAGGCTAGTCCGACCTAAGCGTGGACTGCCAGGGTGTTCACGGTCCTCGGTGAGTACGCGTGTGAACAACCTATGAGGTCAGTGCTCGGGGAGAATACTGGGCGAGATGTCCCCGACCGCCAAAACGCCCAGACAAAAAAAAGGTCCAATTGGTGGGTGTATAAAAAAAATCAATTTGTAAATTGGCAAAAGAAACGTTTTCTAGTTCATTGCGGGCGAATGTCCGACGCGTGAAAGCGACCTATCAATTTCCCGTTTAGGTCCTCGAGATCATACAATGCGTTACCTATTTTTCGAAGCACGCGACACTTCAGGTATTTGGGTAGGAATTTGGCATTAATGCCCTGTTTAAAATTACTTAAGGCAAAGTTTCTCCGGAAAACTTCCTGACCTTCCTTATAGTTGACGTGTCTAGAGCGCTTGTTATAGGTGGTTACTCCCCTATCTTTGGCCTGATCTAAATTTCTGCGGATCTGCTCACGAATATTAGTCAACTTGTCAGCTCGGCTTACTACCGTAACCTGGTCTTCTCGAAGGCTGCCGAGTTTCCCTAAAATGTTGTACGTTGAGGCATGTTGGACCATGTTTTGGCCATATAATGCAAAGTACGGAGAACACTGAATCGCTGTATGAAAATCACTTCTCAAAACTGATAAAATTTCGGGTATATGCTTATCCCAATTAGTGTGGTCAGGTTTATCCTTCAGGAAAATCCTAATCTTAGAAACAATTTCTCTGTTGACGCGTTCGGATGCGTTCGCTTGGGGAGAATATAGCCCCGTCCTCACGTGCGTCACCCCGGAGTTTGCAAAAAATTGGTTCATTTCCTTCGAGATGAACTGTTTACCATTGTCACTGTGAATAAACTCAGGGACCCCTACAGCCGGAAAAATTTCTGAAGCGAAGTAATTTATAACGTTTACAGTGGTGGCTCTCTGCATGGGCTTTAGCCAAACGTATTTTGAAAAATGGTCTAGTACTATGAAAAGAAATTGATTTCGCCGCTTAGATCTCGGATACGGCCCTAGAAAGTCGCAATACAACCGCTGAAATGGCCTTTCGGATTCAAAGGTACTCCCTATAGGTGGTCTCGACTGCTGATTGGTGGGTTTTACCGTTTTGCAGGTGTCACAACGCTGGACGTAGTCCCTGACGTCCTTAGCCTGCTGCGGCCAGAAGTACTTCTGCCTAACACGTTCTAAGGTTTTCAGCCATCCGCCATGGTAACTCCGGTTAGCGTCATGCGCTAATCTCACTGCTTCCTCAGTCAACTCTTTTGGCAACCATAAACGCCACAGCGAGTCTTCTTCCCCTTCCATCCCCTTACGAAACTTAACTCTTTTGAAAATTACACCGTCCACCACTCGTAAATCCGGAAGTGATTCCTCGTTTTCGGTGACGGTCCGAATTAAGTCTAAATACTCCTTGCTGGCAAATTCGGGAGAGACTAAGTCTATTTCTCCGGGTGTGGTAGTGAAAGTTAATTCGTCAACGTCAAAACGCGACAGCGCGTCTGGTACTACATTCAGGGTGCCCTTACGATGTTCCATTCTAAAATCGTATCTTTGCAGTAAGAGTGACCATCTCGCCAACCTCCCGCTCAAGTCCTTTTGTGTCATCAACCACTTGAGACTGGAGTGGTCCGTAATAATCCGAAAAGGTAATCCTTCGACATAGGGTCGGAAACGCTTCACGCTAATTATGGCTGCAAGACATTCCAGCTCGGTTACTGTATAATTGCGTTGAGCATTATTCAGCTTTTTCGACACGAATGCGATTGGATGCTCAGCGCCATCATCATCGACCTGAAACAATACTCCGCCAACACCTATTTTGGAAGCGTCACATTGTATCACGAATTCCCTTGAAAAGTCTGGTTGGGCCAAAACAGGGGCGGAACTCAAAGCTACTTTTAGTTTTTCGAACGCCTCTATAGCTTCAGGAGTGAGTTTAAACGGGCCTGCTGACTTGCGGAGACAGTCGGTCAAGGGACCTGCCAAGTCAGCAAAATTGGTAATAAATGCTCGGTACCAATTCGCCATGCCCACAAACCTACGCACTTGCCGAGGGGATTTAGGGATCGGGAAGTTTTGTATTGCTTCTACTTTTCCCGGATCCACTTTCAGACACCCGCTGCCTATCAAATACCCTAAGTAGCGTATTTCCTTCTGACAAAATTTACTTTTTTCCACATTTATTGTCAGACCTGCATCTCTCAAACAGTTCGCCACTTCCGCTAGCAATTTTAGATGATCCTCAAAATTAGTGCTACATACCATCAGATCGTCCAGGTAGACAAAGACGTTCTCTCGCAGACGCGAAGGGATCGCCTTGTCCATCAGCCTACTCATAGTCTGCGGTCCATTGCACAGACCAAATGGCATCACCTTGAAGTGGTACAGAGGCCTCCCCGGAACTGCGAATGCTGTTTTTTCCTTCGAGGACTCTGTCAATTTGATCTGGAAGAACGCGTCTTTCAGATCAATGCCACTAATAACATGCGTATCTTTCAGTCTGCTCAATAAGCCGTTGATATGAGGCAGGGGGTACGAATCCTTCTTAGTCACCGCGTTGACCTTTCTCGAATCTATACACAGCCTGACTTTGCCTGGTTTCCGGACCAGTACTACAGGACTACACCACGGGGAGTTGGATTCTTCTATAACTCCTAACTGTAGTAACCTGTCTAGTTCTCTAAAAGCTTCGGCTTGCCTCGGCGGCGAAAGAGGAAAATGCTTGCTTTTTATAGGCACAGCATCACCGGTGTCGATGTGATGCTCCACTAATTTAGTTTGCCCTAGGCCTAACTTCTCGTACGAAGGAAACGTCTCGATGACTTTTCGCAATTCTGATTTCTGTTCTGGTGACAATTCATGGAGGTTAAGTTCCTCTTCCTTTTCAAGCCTAGTCTCTAAGCACTCTACGCTCGGGAATATTTCGGGAGCTAACGCAAATGCTCTCCAAAAATCGACCCCGAAGTATGCTTCTTGGAGCAACGAGGGAACAAGGTAAAAACGAATAATCTTTGTGATATTTTTAAAAGTGACCGGTAGGGATACTGAGCCTAAAATTTTTTGCTTGTTGCCGCCCGCGGTATATACGAACGCATGTAAGGGCTGATATTCGAAGCCGTTATCCTCTAGGAATTCTACTCCATTTTTCCCTAAGATGGAGACGTTGGCTCCCGAGTCTAACAACCCTACAAGAAAACTATTTTTAATTCTAGCCTTTACTAAAGGCCTTTCGTCCTCTGTAAGCGTTAACGTGGTGGCTTGCAGCAGTCTACGCTCCTGTACTCTCCGGTGGTATCTCTTCCTACACTTCAAAATATTGTCCGATACCGGATATTGGTCAAAAATGGTATGTCTCATTTGTTCATACCTATCCTCCCTTTCTTTTAGGGTTGGGAAAAGTTGCGTTTGGCACGCGACATCCCTATGCTGGCGTCGCAGGATTTTGATTTGCTCGCCCATCGTGAAAGAGGACGTTCGACTCTCGGATTCAGAACTATTCGAATCGTCAGTACTATCGGGGAAGGTTATTATTACAGTCGAGGGTTCTTCTGCCAGGGTACTACTGCACCTCGGAAGCTCACCACCTCCATGCAGAGATTCGCCCTCTGGTTCAGCGCACGGGACGACGCCTCGAGCACTGGCTGATGTGGGAGCTATGAAGCCGAACGAGGTTCCCCCATCTTCTCGCTCGGGTACTGGTTTCCCTGCCTGCGATGGTCCCTAGGGCATTTAGGAGTGAATACACCCTTATACCCACATTTAAAACAAAAAGGACTTTTTATGGGTTCCTCGCAATATATATAGGAGTGTCCCATTCCCTGGCAATTCCAGCACTGGATTCCCGAGTAGTCCGGTCTTCTGCTGCGTCTATATTCCAGCGCCTCTATCTGGGGATCTATCTCGCCGTCCTCGCCGTCCATCTTCGCGTCCGGGGTTGTCACGCGTGCTTCGCTTACATGCCGTCCTGGGTAAATGGCTCCCAGCAGCTTGCTCTCTTTCAGCACTTGTTCACCTCGGCGTGCTACATCGCGCAGATCATGGAGGTTCCTTACGTCCGCATTAAAAAGCATTAGCTTAAGGCTACTGTTGACGTTCCTTTTTATTATGTCAATCAGTAGAAGCTCTGACATCGGCTCCCTTAAGCGCGCGTTCAAGGAGATTATGTCCGCGTGAAACACGTCATAACACTCACTTGCCTTTTGCTTGCGCATGGAGATCTCCATCATGATCTCGTGGTCCGTTTTCAAGGTGCCAAACTCTCTTTTTAAGGAGTAGCACAAAAAGGCATATGTCGCATTTGGGTTTTGTTTTGTGAACAGCCAGTACCATTCTTCGGCTCGTCCCGAAAGGAATAAGTGGAAACTGGCCATTATTTGTTCGTCAGGGCATTGTGTGCGCTCACACAAAGTGTTTAATTTGAAGAGGAAATCGCTTACACTCCCAGTGCCGTCGAATGCGATTTTCCACTCCTGCGGTTTTACTGTTATGCTGCTTGGAGTCGGGTACATTGGCGGTACTACCGATGGCAATGGGTTACGGTCCATCCTGCTTGCGTTCCTGTGTTGCTGGTGTGCTTGCTGCGTGGATTCGAGAGCGGCGTTGAGCTGGGCCATGTTGGCTCTAATTGAGCCCATCTCTCTCCGCATTTCCTCCTGCGAAGCCTGGAACAGTTGGTGTAGCACGTCCACCCACGAGCCTCCACGAGTGGCTTCGTCCTGCATTCCTAGGAGGTTCGCCTGATCGCTGGTAGCGTCCCCAAAATTTCCAACCTCTTGATTTGGTGGTAAGGCACCCGCTCCATCTGGTGCATAGTTCGACACATTGGTCATTATCCCCGAGATGTTGTGTGTGTTTAGCAGCGATGCATTTAAATTGCTGGTGCTTACAGGTATGTCCAGTTTGTCGCGGTCGTCGTTCGGGCCCGAGCCTATATGAGTCCCCGCGGGATTTCCGTAGGATCCTCCTACTGGGGTATGCACCACCAAAGGACGCCTTGCTTTCGAAAAAGCCCCCCTATTAGCACCGCCCCGGTTTTGGTTTCCCCGGAACCCTCCCGCACTCCCGAACGGAGTATTTCGCCCCGGTTGGCCGAACGATTGCTCGCGTGACATAATCAAAAATAATTATATAAAAAAAAAATGTAGCTCGTTACGTAGTAGTTAGAAAAACTTTTGCCGCGTAGCGCAGTTAGGGGTCAACAAAAAAATCAGAATTCCCCCTTTTACCTTATATTTTAGGCGATGCCTTGAGAAAAAAAAATGTGCATATAAAAATTACGCGAGGAGTTGAGAAAACTTGGTAGCAATTGTAATGGGAACGCTGACATCCCATTCCCAGAAGGCACCTGGGCTACAGGTCGAGAGAAAAAAAAAATTTTCTACAAACACATTCATACTTGGCCCTAGTGCTCCCAACCGCAGTGCGAGGGGGTCTTAAGGTCCCCCTACGAGACTGGTCTGAGGCCACTAGGGTCACTCCAGGCACACACGGGTTGGTCTCAACACGCCCAGCCGCAACGCAGGGGCAGTCTCCAGGGGCTTGCCCCTGGGACTGGTTGGGGGTGTTGAGGCCTCCCGTTCATTTTTACTGGGCACCCCTCCTGCCTCCGCCGCAATGGGTGGAGCGGTTTCGGAACCGCTCCCCCAGTCTGGTGGGACAGGAAGGAGTGCCACTCTGAATCCCAGCTCAACCCATCACCATCCAGGTGGTATTCCAAGCTACCACCTGGGACGTGGGATGAGCTGGGGTCCTCACTACATGCGCACACACATTCACCCTGGACAACACAAATTCGGCTAATAAACAAAAAAAACTACTTTACAAAAAAAAAATTAAACCCAATTAGCGGACAAAATTATTCCATAGCCGACTAACGGACAACATTCCGGAAACACAAAAACCCACTTACAAAAAAAATCAAGTGCGTTTAGCACTACCTCACTGGGTGAAATACAAAAGTCCGGAGGACAAGACGTTCAGTCCGTGGCTCCTTCCGCTACTGCCCCCGATGACCAGCCCGGACAACCTGATCCGTCTAACCATCCCACCGCAACGTAGGTGGCAGCTCTGTGGCTGCTCACTCGGACTGGTGGGATGGTCAACCTCACAGGTTGACCCGACTGACCCCCGCGGTCAGCGCTTCAGGCGCCACGTTGGGCGCCATCTGTTATGGTAACGCATCTACAAGTGGAATCAGTAAGGAAGGCGGTCGGCATGATGTAGTGGTGCACAGTGGCTAGTCATTGTCGGCTGGGGCGGGTCCTTGCCAACCTTACTGTTCCTGCGCCATAAACAGAAAAATGTTCCTATCATGCCTATCAAAACGAGCAGCTGTCAAATTCAAAAAACCTGGCAGAAGCGCAGAGACCGACTCAAAACGCTTATCAATACAAAATAAAACAACATCCGGCTGAACCGGATGTCACGGACAGACCGTTAACATTCCAAAATTTTAAATTCAAATTCAAAAAAAAACTGACGCAAAAAAATACTACCGAACCGGACATGGCCGGTTACTAACGCTGAAAATCAAATTCAAAAAAAAACCGCTGAAAAACCAAACAATAACAAAAAAGCTGAAAAAATTAAAAATAAAAAGAAAAGGGCCGAATATACATAGGGGGCGCCGCGGGTGGTGTTGCGACGCCCGGTGCTTTATCCCACCCTCAAATAACCATGGCCACCGACGCACCTAAAATTTCGGTGGCCCCTTACCTGTATACCTTAGGTGCCCTCTAAAAGAAAGGAGACCTCAGCATTCCCATTTACAATTTAGATTTATTGACAGTTCATACTAATTAATAACTTATGCATTAAATTTTTAGGATTCTATCGAGAATTTCTAAGTTTCACATGTGATGCTAGAGTTTACGTTTATTCCGAATTACATTTACATCGCATACAATTATTCGGATTCAACTCCTTATATGTCTTACAGCCTAGTGGTTTCGTATATAGTGTAGAAAATATTTTGAATGTACTAAATATCTTTTGGTTTTTAATTACTAGTGCAATTACATTAAATTCATTTTTATGTATTTCATTTAATTTGGGGAATTCTTCCTCTTCTTCCTTTTTTTTTTGTGCAAGGGTTCATTCGCGACGTTATTTGAAAATACAAAAAAAAAACGTCTGAAACGAGTTTATTGTTCCGGGTTCAAAAGGACATCGCTCCCCAACCCCTGTTGCATCTAGGTTATAACTCTCGCAGAAAGGCCTATGTCGCTAATGTGTAATGCATTACCCATTTACATGGCTTTCGCAGGTAAGTATAAAAAAAAAATTTATGGTTCCGAGTGACACATTCAAATATGTAAGGTATTATATATATACTAGTGACACTATTCTGTGACTCGACTGGAATAATATTATCTGCAGAACTCACACTTTCATAATTTTGGTTTTCTATTTCTTGACTGTATTGACCTTTCACAAGCTTTACAGAACAATGGTTCTTATTCGCAAGATTGCAGAACGGGTTTTACATTGCACTTATCCGACGGGTCAACAGAGTTAAGAGCACCAAAGTGTCCGAATGCATATACCGTACGTTCGAATCGAGTTACAGAAAGGGGTCTTTAGATTCATTAAGCGTGCTTGGAATGAATTACAAAAATTTGAAACGATAATCTGTAAGTGACGAATTTTATCACTTCACATAGATACATAATACAATTTCACCGAGTTGGAACGGACTCACCCAGTTTCAAACGTTGTTGTTGTAGTTGGTGTTGGTACTGTTGTTGTTGCTGTTGCTGCTGCTGAACCTGCTGCTGCTGAGTGTGCGTATGTTGCTCAGATGTTGCTGGCTGGCGTTAATGAGGTGTGATTATCGTGCCATTAGGTAGAATGTTATAGGGCAATGCTTGGCCATTGGACACCACCCAATATTTGCTCAGCTCGTTTAGATGATGGGTTTGCGTTTGTTGTTGCAATTGTAATTGTTGCAATTGTTGTGTATCATTAATATGTTGCTGTGGTGAATGGCGCTGTGTTTGTTGATATGTCACTCTAGGAGTGGTACGTCTGGCGTCTTGGCATATGACGGTGCCGGGGTCACTGGATATGGTTGGTGCTATTGCAGTTGGTGTGGATGGAAATGACACCGCTAAGCCAACACCACTATTGCTAAGTTGAGGAACCGTGTATATTACGTGGCAATCGTTGGGAATATTCCAACATTCCCGCGCTCCTCGCATACGCGGAGAAGGCAACGCCGATGCCTTCCAATTACTATTTATTAGTATTCACGATGTTCGGGAATTTAGCACGTCCTGAGAGTAGGTTAAAACGGTTTCAACGTGGCCACCGGCTAGCTTACTTCGTTTTTAATTGAATTCACTCATTTCGGAGACAATTTTCGGGTTAAAACGTTAAAATGTAAACTTCCCGTATGTAGCTCCTTAGCCTTTCAAAATTTGGCTATGTATATAAGCACGGCTTTGAGGAATTCCGAAAATACGATGAACATATGTAGAGGAGTGTTTTACGATTGCTATAAACCGCCCAAATTTTGATGTGAACTATCTGTATTTGAGAACGCGCTCGTCAGTTCCACCAACTATATGTGGATGCACTTAAGTATCCTGTAATTTTTCACTTGACCACTTTTTGGTCACGAGGGTTGTGTGCTCTACCGCTTCAGACCGCCAGCAAAAAGGAAAAAGAAGTTTTTTCTTCCTCGGAAACTCGTGGTGGTTTTTTCTTCCTTTTTTTTTCTTTTTTTCCGTCTTGTAGTGATGGCCGGTCTGTCTGTTCCCTTCTTTTTCGATATTTTTCATCGCAACCCTTTCCACATCGCTAGGTGTGTTCCCGTGAACACGCTCCCAAGTGGGTCGTAGCCGTAGACCGTAGCAGCAGACCGTAACAATACATATAGTAAAAAAATAAGTATCTTCGTCAAATCGTATACAAAACAATAAATAAAATCAAGAAAAAGTTAATAAATTCTCCAACTCAACTTCTATGTTCTGGATATGGTGAAAACCCAAAAACCAATTGGTTGGCTATGGTATGGTTATGACGTTAGCGTTATGGTATGGCACCATTAATAGATTACATTGTTTACATAAGGTTGGTTCGATTATCTGTTTTATCTGGTTATGGATAAGTCACCATTAATTGGCCCTTGGAGCTACCCCAACTATTCTACGCGAAAAGATGCCCACATCAAAATTCCAAAGTTATTGGATCACCTGATTTGTAATTGACTGTCGCTGTCTAATACTATTTTCACACAGACGGATTATTGAATAATAAAGGCAGTTTTCTACATTAAGACGCTTATTGAGCTCAATCTTCCCTACAAAATTCCAATCTATAATTATTTCATTAGTAGCTAATCGAATGCCTAATGAAGTCAAAAGCACAATGCAACTCTGTTGGCCGCATTCCGCTTCTTAGTTTTTGGTGTGTTCAGTGCTTAAAAATGTCATTTGTCAAAGTAAATGTACATACAATACATACAATGTCATTGTCTGCATGGCGGAACGATACAAGGTGGCCGCATCGAACAGCTGATTATAACCTTTTTTATTTGATTTGATACATCAACTACCGGCGCAGAACGATTTTGACATTTGTCCATCGAATTTACAAGTACATGGAATTTTTTTTTTTGTAGGTATATCACCATGCAGCCACCTTGTATCGTTCTGCCATGATTGTCTGTCATATAGCATTGTCATTTTATTCGCTTGACATTTCATCCTCATACTAATCGAGCAGTTACTTCTGTGTGAAAGCAAAAAATTTACGATTTCATTAGAAGGTGAAATGAGATCATTAAGTTTCTGTGTGAAAACAGTATTATTATGTATCTCTTTCTATCACCCGCTGAAGTTAGGCGGCCCTATGCGCCGCCATATTGAACACCCTGTCAAAACGCTAAAAAGTAGGCATATTGAACATCCTGTCAGGAGGTTGACAGTTAAGATATCACACCATTGTAAACTTTACCAAGTAGCGCAACTCACAGCTGATCACTCAAAATAACAAACGTCACTAGTGGCCATATTACGGAAATCTTTAGGGAAATTAAAATTAAATTTTTAAGCAGACATAAAATTTTATAATTTTGGAATATATAGCATCTAGGACACCTTAATTGCAGTAATTGAACGAACATTTTTGCTTAAGACTTGGTTTCCTCGCTTTATTACGACCGCTAAAGAACGCCCGGTATACTCACCGTTTTCAGCGGCACCACTTTGTTGGAAACTATGAACACTTACGGCAGGCGATCTACAAAATTTTATTTTATATTTTTCCTTTATTTTAGTTATTCCTCTTATATTTTTAATTGCACATACAAAAATAAAACATATTCAAAAGAATTAAAATTCAAAAATATTGTTTATTTTATAAATATTTTACAATATGTTCACCGTTTTGACACTTGCGGTGGCAAAAAACGGTGATGAACGAGTTCTTCCGTCATGATGGCCGTAATATTTTTATGCCCTACCGCTATATTACGTTACGGTGAACTTCACCGTCTTCTTAGTTTACACATAATTACTTTAAAGCCCCCATTACTGATACTTCGCATAGACTTGACTTGACTTGGCGTAAACTTGGCAACTTAGCCACGATTATACTCCACTTGGCGCATAAAATCTGGCATCAGAATCAGCGTTGAAATTTATTTTTAAATAAATGTCAATTTGTATGACAAAATGTCAAAATGAAATGGAAACAAACAAATGGCATCTCAAAATGTAAACGTCACTTAGAACTTACACAGAAAATCAAAATTCAACAGACTTCTAAGTCAAGTTAAGTTTTGAGTAATCAGTAACATGCAATGTTCATTTAACAGAACTGTAAGTGACAGTTCGCAAGCCAAGTCAAGTCTGTGCTAAGTATCAGTAATGGAGCCTTAACACTGCAACATTTTTGACAACATACTCTACCGCTATGTAACGGCCACTAAATAGCGGCACCGCTTTCGAGGAAACCAAGCCTTTATACTCAAGTATTTAATTATTTTTTATAAATTTATCTTTAATATTAGCCATGTTTTTTAACACGCGTATATCCGTTTACGCTTAAACTTTATATTGACTGCTAAGAGACAAACTATAAATACACCTCTGAAATTGCTGCGCATAAATTTTGTCCTACTAAATTTCAATACGCATTATACTCAGATGTAACTGAAATATGTGTCTTTGTTTCACCCTGTACACTAATTCTATGTATTATATGTGTGTCCACAATTCATCGCAACTGATTCAGCTATATGTTATACCCTATGGCCATCAGAGCGTTGCGTCTCCGCTTTTCGGTACACCCTGTTGCTGTAGCTAGTTGTTTTACCACAGCCGCTAGATGGGTCTCCTAAGCATTATCTAAGCGAAGATAGGCGTTTTTTAACACGCGCAAACGAAACGTATACGCGCGTGTTAAAAAACACGGCTATTGTTACGAATATTAGCAAAACTAAGGAGTGCTGCCATCTCTAATCCGATGCTAAGCAGTGACGTGAATTCACATCCATAGATCAATCTTAAGCTGGAGACATTAGATGGAGTCATTGGTGTCGTATGTCGTATCGCTGTATCCGTATCCCTATCGTAATCAGCTGTTTATCGTTACGACGGTAAACCAAAACCCAATTGGTTGGCTACGATACGGTTACGACCTTAGCGGCACCAATAATCGATTGCATTGATTCTCATAAGGTATCGTAGCCAACCAATTGGGTTTTGGTTTATCGTCGTAACGATAAACAGCTGATTACGTTAGGGATACGGATACAGCGATACGACATACGGCACCAATGACTCCGGCTTTATGTATGTATATAAACGAAACAATAATTGCGTCTACAAATATGTACCATGTACGTATACGAGCAGCGGAGAATCCCCCAGCGGGTTAGGGGGGGTCAGAATATACCCGCGGTAGGTATGCCTGTCGTAAGAGGCGACTAAAATACCAGATTCAAGGGGCTGTGTAGCGCAACCCTGCAGGTTGCCAGCGCAACATATAGCTTCTCCAAACCCAATTGTCAACCTCACCTATCCGCGGCGAATCCTGTTTCACTAACAGACGAGGCTCTGGCGACGCTAAGCTCCTTATGGAACTTGGGGTTGGGAGGGAGGGGATGGCCTGAAGGTTTAATGTGGCCACATAAATCGTTCCCGAGATGGTCGGGCCAGCACCTTAATGGTGCTGTGGTACCGGAGCGTACCGGATCTGTATCCGGCAAAGGACCATCACATCGATAACACTCCCCAAAGCCTTCGGGGAGCAACCTTATCACTACAACAACAACAACAACAACAACAACAGCAGCGGAGAATCAATGCACAAACACATGCACATATCTGAGATACTCCTGAAAGTATGCAATGAGAGAAGCTATAAATCGTGCAATTGTAGTTACAGCTGAGAAGTTTGAGAGCTGATGGACTAGTAGATTCTGGAAGCGCCTAGAAGATGCGAACGTTGAAAGCAGAGAGTGTAAAAGGCAACAAATGTAGAGACGCTGGAATTCAGTTGGATTTGAGCTATCAAGCAGTTACGATTAAGACGCTATCTAGCGAGCAAGAGCAGTATTATTTTGAAAGTCAGTTTCATTTAAGCTCTCAGTTTGGTTATTAAGCCAGCTAGTTGCAAAATATAAGTGTTATTGTGAAGTACTTTAATAAAGGCCATTTTTCCATTATTCAATATTGGAGTTATTTATTCTACAGTTTAGTGATACGAACTTAGCAAAAAGGCAAATAAGAGGATTTGCAAGTAAATTCGTTACAATATTGATACAATGATTGAATGTATATTGATCCAATGCAACTCTGCTCTTTCTACTGTTCGTCATTCCACACCATTCGAGTGTCCTCTTTCACTTGCTGTCATCCGGTGGCAAAAACCTGAGCCAGATAAATAATTTTGCATGTAAATGCAACAACGATTTGAGCCAGATAAATCCAGATAGGTCTGGTTCAATTTGTGAGCCAGATAATTTGTTAATTGCTTCTTTTTAGTTTGGCAACGCTGCCTTTAATAAACCTACTTTTTCAAAAATAGATGTCGCTGCTTAGCCTTTCACCGTATGAGTTAAATGAAAAACAGCGGCGACATCTGCCTTTCACATTTCACGTGTGCGAAAATTTCACGACATCTGTTTCTCAAGTCTCTCAATGATCCAGAGCAATCCCGTGAGAATTGAGCGTGAGCCGGAGCTGTAAAACTCACTGGAAGACGGCAACTGAATTCGAGTGCCTTCCACTCTATTCGCAACATAACCTCAATTTAAGCTGGAGACATTGGTGCTTTATCGGTAACCGTATCGGTAACCTTTTAACAGCTGATTCGCCCAACCTTATGAAGGATTCAAGGGGTTATGTAGCGCAATATATAGCTGCTCCAACCCAATTGTCAACCTCACCTTCGAGCGGCGAATCCCGTTTCACTAACAGACGAGACTCTGGCGACCCCAAGCTCCTCATGGAACTTGGGGGTGGGGAGGGAGGGATGACCTGAAGGTTCAATGTGGCCATATAAATCGTTCCCGAGATGGTCGGGCCAGCACCTTAATGGTGCTGTGTTACCGGAGCGTATGGGATCTGTATCCGACAAAGGACCATCACATCGATAACACTCCCCAAAGCCTTCGGGGAGTAACCTAATCTCTACAACAACAACAACAACAACCAACCTTATGAGAATCAATGCAATCGATTATTGGTGCCGCTAAGGTCGTAACCGTATCGTAGCCAACCAATTGGGTTTTGGTTTACCCTCGTAACGATAAACAGCTAATTACGTTAGGGATACGGATACAGCGATACGACATACGGCACCAATGACTCCGGCTTTAAGCTGTCAAACTATATAGTAAACAATGTATCACACGTTTGATTCACAATGGTTGTGCCTTCGAATCACTGAGCCACGATAGAATCGACGTTACTCCTCCCTGAACTTTCTTGGCGATTTCGACCGCCTCGTAGCATAATACGCCAGCCGTCCCAAGTTGTGACATATAGCGTCATTTTGAACTGATATTGGAGTGTAGAGTGAAGATTATCCATTTCCTAACATGATCTAGCTTCTCCAACCCAATTTTCAACCTCACCTAGACGTGGTGAATCCTGTTTCTTTACCAGGCGAGGCTCCAACGAGTTTCCCCTGGAACTGGGGTCGGGAAATCCTAGGAAGGTTCAAAGTGGTCATATTGAATAGCTCCCGAAGTGGTCGGACTTGACCCCTAATAGTGCTTGAAAAACTTCGGACGTGGCTGCATCGCTACAGGAAGAAAACTAGTGATGCGTTCATTGGACTCGGTATTGAAGTTTGCTGAACTCCACCAAAAACAAACTTTATATACATTATCTACTAAATCAAATGCCGTTTCCTTTAAGTATTGATGTTTCAAGACAAAAACTTGCATTTATGCTGCTTAACATTTTTCTTCAACTCATTTGGACATTATATTCTATGCATAAATAAATAAAATAAAATCAAGGATCTATACACTGTGGTGGCGATACTTTTTACAAAAGCAAAAATTTAATTTGAAACTTCTTAATACAAATTTCAATGCTGATAGCCAGGTATGTTCTTCAGATTGTCTCCGCTCATTATTTTTTGATTCTCCGTTTTAAAGTCGGTTAGGAGGACAATTATGAATATCTATATTTCAGATATAACGCAAACTTGCTCCCAAATTTTTATCTTTCTGGTCTAGAAAATTCATAAAGCAAATAACGGTAAGAACGAATAACTTTTGGTATGCTTTCTAATTTAAATAATTTGCTAGAGCCAGTTATAATTAATTCAGCCTGAAAAAAATATGTATGTATTTTACCGTGATAATATTATCATAAAGTTTATATTCATCCAACCTTAGTATCATTGCTAAACTTATTCCCAAAATAGTTCAAGATCAGCAGTTTTGTTCGATGCTTCGTAACTTCGTCAATACTCAAGGAGGGAGTACTGTTGTGTGTAATGGTACAGTTTTCTATACTTATTTCTTCTAAATGATTTGAAACCAAAAATAATTTTTGAAAATCTTCATTATTCCGTATATAACAACTTTTAAAATATAATACACGCAATGCTGGTAGCAGAGGAATATACGTAAGCATCTCAGAAAACGCTAATGGATCCAAGGTTAATAGCAAACGTCATAAGTGGCTATACAGTCGCAAATCAATGATTTTTGGAAATATAACTTGCATATCGCGTGAACTTAATCCTTCTATGCAATGAGTTTCAACCACATTTACAAGCTCATTATTAAGTGCATTTAAGTTGGAAGTTGAAAATAAGTCACTTAAATGTAGGTATTTTAAATGACGAAGATTTCTAATGTGTGGAGTGAAATATGCCAATTCATAAGAATTCAAAATCAACTCAGTTAAAGGACTATTTTTTAAAACATTATCTGGCAGTAGTGGCATATCCACATCGAAAGCTTTTAGCTGTAATGTGCGTAGCGGGAGCTCATGCAATATCTGCTCCAAATAATCAAAATCAAAATCAAAGCAAAAAGTGAGTGTCAATTCTTCCAAGTCCTTCCACAATGTAAACCCTTCGCCGGTAAATTTTCCCCTTGGACAGAGAATTCCTATATTTGGAAACATTTGAAACAAGATAGCAGCAGATTCTTGTCGCAGTGGTTGTGATCCATCTACAATAACGTCCAACCTCTGTGTATTAGTAAATTTAAAATGGCTTAATCCATTAACGCGATCGAAGGAATCTGATTTAATAAGGACTTTTTCAACATTGTCGTTTATGCAACTAAGAAATTCCTTTAATTCATTCATTTCCAGTGGCATTTCATTATTTAAACTTAATTCCAGTTGACTTTTGTATTTATTTCTCCAAATTCTCCTTATCACACAGAGGAATTGTTTTTCGCTTGCTCGAAGCACTGATATTTGATCTTTCAGTGAAAGCAGTTGGAAGATGAACTGTAAGCAGTCGTCATTTAAGGAATCCATGGCCTCTGTTTCCTACAGCTTTATTATTTTTGTCTGTATATTTTGTTTAAATTTTTACCAGTAATTTAAGATATGTGGACAATTGGAGTATAATAAATTAACAACAAATAATCATATGTTCTGTTGTGTTCAAGTGTTGCCAGAAAATTATTTATCAAATCCATTTATTTAGATTCCTCAATTAATTCCAATCAAAAAACGCTGATATTTTCACTAACCCATTCATATTTTTAATCGACAGTACTGATACTGCACAAATCACACACAGAAGATTGCGCATTCATCAGTTTGCAATTTGTTTCTTTTAATTTAATACGATTTGATTTACTTCTTTTGCTTTATTTTTATTTGAACAAGCTCTGCGTTTCGCTGTCACCGGAAGAAGAAGGCCCCAGAGCATTGTAAATTTAGCGCAACTAACAGATGATCGGGGAAAATTCGCACATTCACACGAACAGTTCTCGACTCAGTTCAAAACAAAACTTTAGATTATTTAACTCAAATTTTAAAGTGAGATAATCCTTACGAATTTTTGTATATAGAATATATAAGGCGTTTTTGTTGTTATTAAAACAATAGTTTTATTTTTATTAAAGCTTTTATAATTTTTTTTTTTACTTTGAAAAAACTCCGAACACCATTCCTTCATTTTATGACATTCGACTGCCTAGTCCACTGCCTTCCACTCTATTCGCAACATAACCTCTATTTAAGTTGCCAAACTATATAGTAAACAATGCCCCAGAGCAAAAGCGAAGTTGGCTGTATTTCCGCCAGCAGGTGACATTTACCATCTGTCAGAAATGCATGGTATAATAAAGTGGGTGACATGACAGATTAAATATAAGTACGTTACAACTCCGCCAATCTGACTTAATGATTGACCTCATTCAGCTGAGGTTGTGTGACCTGTTGCAGTTGGTGAGTGAAGTGGGTCTTGTTCATCATTATTAGGCAGGCACCATTTACGAATTTTTATAGCTTCAACAATGCCGTCATATGGCAGATGTGTCAGTTGGCAGTTATTTATATCCTTTATAACATAACGATCATTCGGTAGTACTTTGTATATACATACGGGCCCTATATTTTTGAACGAGTGGTATCCACGTGCCTAATGACTACAAAATCTACTACTGAATAGGTTTTTGCCGGTTAATATTGGTAATTATGCTCTTGAGAACGTTCTATATTCCTAAGTGCCTTTTCCTATTTTCCTCATGGTCTCTAGTAGTTTCATCCACTAGTTTGCCTTCCATAGATTCGGTAAATTCATCCACGATACCACCTCTTTGATTTACCGCAAAGAATAAAACGCTAGGCGAGTTTTTCGTAGTACTATGAATACTGTTGTTTAGAGCATATTATATTTGAGGCAACTTGGCGGTCCAGTCGGAGTGTCCATTTGCCTGCGGTGATGCTACTGCAACCTTCACATGGCTTATATTTCTTTTCGATAAGTAGTCACTAAACTCGAGAGACGTAAAGAAAGTTCTGCGGTCAGTTATGACACGTCTGGGGCGGCTATAGTAAGAAAAATATTTATCTAGTGAGCAGCACACTTCTTTTGTACTCGTGGAATTAACCGGATATAATTTTACAAATTTTGTGAATGCGTCAATCACGACTAAAATATGTTTGCGTTTTTATTTAATCACTGGCAAGGGACCGAAGTGATCTAAGTGAATGGCGTCAAATGGTATTGGTTTTTTAAGAATACTAAACATGTTATGCTCATTGGAACGAGCTGGGACAGAGTACACAATACACTTAAGACAATTCTTAATGAACCGGTCAACTTTATCCCTCATACTTTCAAACCAATAAGTCTTGCGTATTTGATTATAACATTTATCTGTTCCTAAATGGCCAAATTTCTCGTGAGTTGTGTGAATTACATTTTCCTCCATCTCTGAAGGTATACAAAGCATTATCTTCTCGACAATTCTCCTACACACTAAACCGTCCACTAGTGCGTACCCTATGACTTCCTCTTTCTCCAGTTTGGTCATGAGCTCCCTTAGCTTCTCGTCTCGGTTCTGAGCAATTTGGATCTGAACATGCAGATCATTCAAGTCTACAGCGCCCACTAACTCACTTTCAACTTCGTCAGACCAGGATTGCGAATCTAAAAGTTGAGAATACTGACGACTGCTAATACTGCTTTCATAGGATTTTGAAGTGAAATTTATGGAATCGTATTCTCTTTCCAACAACGGACTCCGGCTTAACGCGTCTACATGGCCCAGATTAAGTCCAACCCGATGCTGAATATAATAACCAAAATTTTCCAGCTCCAATGCCCACCTAGCTAGATCAATCATCTGTTTCTTATTTAGGGTCATAGTGAGTGAGTTTCAATCTGTTATGATTTTAAATGGCACACCACCTGCTTTTGTAGAAGCACAGAACCAAAGCCCTGACTGCTTACATCGCAGTGAAGTTGTGTTTCACGTTTGCGATCATATATTGCTAACGGCGGTGAACTTACTAAAATATTGCGTAATTCCTCAAATGCCTTGAAGGATTCCCTTGAAAACCTAAATTCAGCATCCTTGCGTAGTAAATCTAAGAGTGGCTTAGCGATTTTGGAAAAAGAAGGGACAAATTTTCGGAAATAAGAAAACAAACCAATACAAGAGCGGAGCTCTTTATGATTCTTTAGGACTGGGTAATTCGCAATTGCCTTAATATGGATCCTCGAAGGCTGTATTCCTGAAGGAGTAACTTGATAACCCAAATACTCAATGCCGTTGTAGCAAAACTTGCACTTCCTAAGCTTAAGTTCCAAATTTTTTTCATAAGTTCTCCTAAGCACTTTACGTAGGATCTTAGTGTGACTTTCAAGATCACTTGACGCTATTAATATGTCATCAATATACACAATGATTTATTTTGCATCAATTAGGTCTCGGAAGATGTTATAGACAAATCTCTGAAAATTAGCCGGTGCATTCTTTAATCCAAATGGCATTCTAAGGCACTCGAATTGCCCATGTGGTGTGACAAAAGATGTTAATGGAATAGATCTCTCAACCATTCCTAACTGATTAAACCCATCTTTCAAGTCCAAGAGAGTGAACTACTTTTTCCCCGACATATAATCTATACAATCGTCTATTGGGGGCAATGGAAAATTGTCGCGTACTGTTTTCTTATTCAAAGCTCTGTAATCGATGCACATACTAGTTTCGCCACTCTTTTTTTTTTACCAAGACAATCGCAGAAGCATAAGGGGTTACTAGGTCGTATAATTTCGCGTTTCATTAAATCATCAGTGATCTTTTGTACCTCTTCCCTATCCTTAAACGATAATCGTCTTGGTAAAGAATAGAAAGGTATATCCTCCGTTGTTCGGATTGTCATTTTATAGTCATACGGTTTTTTTTCAATTGATGTAGGCGATAAATATTCACTAGACAACACTTCCATTACTAACCCTCTTTCTCGTTTAGCCAAACTGGGCCCTATATCTATTTCCGACTGAAAAACTTTCATCTATTGCTCTTATCTCTTTCACAGCTGAATCAAACAGATTCGTCATATCATAGGGGTAATTGCCCATTTCTTTTGAGTCCTGCTTATTATGATCACATCTGTCATATACTTCACTTAATGTAGGCTTATTACAATCTAATTTAACACTTAAGTCACCAGGGGGACTCATGATAGCATATAAACTTATAAGGTGTAAAATTATATCCATTTACAAACGCGGTTATATGAACGCACCTAGTAATACTCTTGATAAACTTGATTGTTTTTCAGCTGTATTATTTCCAAAAAAATTTTTTTGATTGTTATACAAATTAAAAAATACCAAGATTAAGTGAAAAATCAAAAATAAAACGCCTTTACTTGCTGATGTTGGAGATTTTTGATGAAAATGCCGTCTGTAATGTCTGCAAGGTTGCATTCCTTTGAGTTTACCGCGTTTACACAATGAAATGTGCGCGTAAATTTATACAAATTGTGTAAATGATTTTTCATACAAAATTTGACAGCTCGTGCGTAAACTAGATAAATTTATACGTTTACACACTTTATAAGGCATTTGTACGGTTACATGAGTCCCCCTACCATCAAAAAATTTATTAATAATCGAATCAGATATATGTTTTTTCGGATCTTCTTTATTTAATTCAGTATTTCCAGAAGGTACCTTTTGTTTTACGTTTATTAAATTCATTTGATATTTCATTTAATTGTATTAAATGAATGTTAAATTTTTGCAAAAAATGTCGACCAAGAATTAATGGAAGAGTTAAAGTTTCATTATTATTATTACATTAATATTTCCAATTAATTTACGAAAGTAAATTGCATACAATGCTGTGCCAAAAGAATATATCCTTC
Source organism: Eurosta solidaginis (assembly GCF_040869045.1). Lineage (NCBI taxonomy): Eukaryota > Metazoa > Arthropoda > Insecta > Diptera > Tephritidae > Eurosta > Eurosta solidaginis. The sequence goes on along the minus strand of NC_090319.1, from coordinate 91,447,840 downwards.
TTTTACCAACGCCAACGAATTGTGTAGGCTTTGCCCGAAATGACAGCTTAACAAATTTTTCAGAAACCGATCTTTGCATAAGGCTAATAGAATTACCGGAATCGAAAAGAGAGATGATATTGTAAAACCTTTAAATCTGTTTCGATTTTTATCGTAAAAGGCCACACTTACCTCTTGCTTAGATTCTAAAGGAACATAGTCATCCATGGATACGGCTGCAACTTGAGATGTTTGGGTTTTCTTCTTTGGGTAATTGCGATGCATTGTCCTAGTTGGTGGCGAATAAAACATGACCTGGCTGGGCGTTGCGGCTTTGGGCAGGCACTCTGACAATGCCCGAATCGCGACCAGTTGAAACAACGTACAGTGGAAAGATCTTCAGTAGTGTTTGCCTTTACTGCGGTATTTGATACCTCTGTGCTCAATGGTTTGCGCACACCAACGCTGTGATGACGTTGCTCGTAACGTTCCATTCGGCATATGAGGTCGCTTATGGTATAAGCGCCATACAAGATGCTTATATTGTTGCTGCTGTCTGGGATTCCGTCCACTATAATGTCTACCAACTCCTGCTCCATTATCTCCGATTCGGCAGCGATTGATTGCATTGCCACCACATAACTGACACACGATTCTGACGGTTTTAGTTTGCGTAAACGTAGCTGGCGATAGACCTCCTGTCGAGAGCAATTACGGCGGAACATTGCGCATAATAAAAGCTTAAACGTGGAGTAATCCGTTAGGCCTTGGTTCAAAGCGAATTCTTTCGCTGTCCCAGTCATGCATCGGCGCAATGCTATGCATTTATGTCTTTCATTGTAGTTGTTAGCATCAGCATAGTCTTCAAACTGTAAAAACCACCGATTTATATCGTACTCATTGTCGCCACTAAACTTCGGGACAGCTGCATCAAGTTCGTCGAAAAGGATATACTCTCCTATGCGCACGACCGGGCCAGACTCCAATTGCTGGACTACACCTTGGAGCTCCATTACTTCTTTACGTAGCTTCAATAATCTTAACTGCTCTTCAAGGTGGTTTATTTCTCCACTTGATGGTGTGGCTTCAAGGCCAACAGATATGTCAGAAGCAATAGTTGGGCTTATGGCATAGTTTGCAGCGGATTCATTCATATGAGGCTGAGTGGAACCATACCAGGCAACGTTGTTAGAATACTCACTGGACATTACGACGGTCCCACCAGAGGCATCGGACAGCATAACAGCGGGTGAATTATGATGTACAGCAGTAGTAGTAACAGCAGGCAATGTAGTGGCAGCAACAGCGTTAAAAACAGGCAATGTAGTGGCGGAGGCAGCACGTGATGTAGTGGCAGAGACAGCGGTAACCGCAGAGGTAGTGGCAGCAGGCAATGTATTGCCAAAAGCACTAGTTACAGCGGTCGATAAAATGGCAGAGGCAGCAGGAGCAGGCGGAGGTACAACGGTGGTGCTATTTTCAGAATCCTTAGGTTTTCTTTGTGTACCTGTAGATTTCTGCTCCACTGTCGCTGCGCTTGATGTATTAAAACGTGTGAGCGGCATTTTCACTTTTTTCTTTTATGGTTCGAGTTTTCCTTCTAATGTTTATTTATGCGAATAGAGGGTAGCACCCCACACCTGAGGATGCAATTTGTTTCTTTTAATTTAAAACGATTTGATTTATTTTTTATTTGAACAACCTCTGCGTTTCGCTGTCACCGGAAGAAGAAGGCCCCAGAGCAAAAGCGAAGTTGGCTGCATTTCCGCCAGCAGGTGACATTTACCATCTGTCAGAAATGCATGGTATAATAAAATGGGTGACATGACAAATTAAATATAAGTACATTGCGAGTTCAAAATTGCTTCGTTCTGCGCAGCTGCGTCACTTGACTGCTTGAGCGAATGAAAGAAAGAGAGAAAAAAACAAGAGCTAAAGGAAAATGACGTAAAAATTGCCCATAAAAAACAGCTGATCTTTTGTTTACATGTGCAATGCGCAATCTTGTGTTTGTGATTTGTGCTGATCACAAATAACACACAGAAGATTGTGCATTAACGAGCTCAAAATTGCTTCGTTCTGCGCATCTACGTCACATTTGACTGCTTCAGCGAATGAAAGAAGGAGAAAAAAAAAAAACAAGATCTAAAGGAAAATGACGTAAAAATTGCTCATAAAAAACAGCTGAACTAATGTTTACATGCGCAATGCGCTACCTTCTATAATTCCATCATGGTGCTGATACTGAGATGACGTTGTCTCCAATTTAGGACCGGTTTTCAGCACAAGTTTAACTCAGTTTGTCAGTTAAACTACGCTTAAACTTATTCTGCAGTTTTTCAGCCTACTTTAACTGAAGCTGAAGCGGCCGATCTGCTAGGTTTAGACTCTATTTAACCTATCAGTTATTTACGTTCGTACGAAATGGCGTCGAAAACACCCAACAAGAATTTGGACTTGAGTACCATTAGAGCTCATGTTGATAAGGGAACGTACCCAAATTACGTAACACCTTTAAGGAGTAGGGGGAGGGGTTTATTTAGGTATTACACCAGGTCACAGGGGGGAGGGGAGGGATTGACACTTTGTCACGTAGTCAATAATCTCTAGAAAGTCTTGCAATTTTTTTTGTGGAATTTATTTTGCGTCAAAAATTTCCATGAAAAATAATCAGAAAAAAGTGCACGGTAATACAGTGGACGACATGTCTCGCGTGCGATCTCTGCAGGTCCTCTCCAGGAGACCAAAAGAGATGTTATGTATCGTGGAGCAAAGCGCGGAGCGGATAAACATCGAGGCTGTAGGTAGGTAGGTTGAACTGGCCGGTCCATGAGGACCTCACATAGACTGATTGAGTCCATAGTGTTACCAGAAGTTTGTTTTAACGACCAAACTGAAAAACCCTATCAAAAACCAGGACCTATGTTATAAAATAACTCCGTCCTCTTGGCAAATACTAGAAGCTTCCTAGGACTTAAGCCACTTGCTGCTTCTAGATCTGACAGCTGTATCACTCCTAATAGCTGGAGTCTTAGCCTGGCAAGTGCAGGGCACGAGCACAGAACGTGCTCGATCGTTTCCTCCTCCAACCCGCACTTCCTACACCTGCTATCACTGACCAAGCCTAATTTAAAGGCATGTGACGCCAGAAGGCAGTGTCCAGTCAGAATACCCGTCATGAGTCTACAGTCCTCTCTTTTTAATGATAGAAGCAACTGTGTTAGTCTAAGGTTGTAAGACCTACACATAATCTTCGACACTTTACAGCCCCGCGCTTGAACCCACGTCATTTCTGCTTGGTCGATCATGTGAACCTCTCGCCTTCGCTTAATCTCGCCCAATCTAATTGGGACGTCTACGGAGCAAGCTTCAAGGGATGCGCCCTTTTTAGCTAATTCGTCCGCTTTTTCATTCCCATCTATTCCCATATGCCCTGGGACCCAATATAGATGTATGCTTCTCCCTGTCGCGATTCTCTCCAGAGACTGCTTACACTCTAACACGCATTTAGATGCTGTGCTATGCGAGATTATTGCCTTAATTGCTGCTTTACTGTCAATATAAAAGTTAACACGGTTGCAGCTTAAGCTATTCTCTTCCAGGGTTTCTACTGCTTTGGTTACGGCTAATATTTCCGCTTGGAAAACGCTACAGTAATCCGGCAGCCTGTAGGATCTGCTTAATTCCGGATCAGCGCAGAATACCGCAGACCCTACTCCTTCCACTATTTTGGAACCATCGGTGTACACATGTATCGCCTCGTCCGCCATTTGCGCACCCTTGCGCCAACCGTCCACCTCTATTGTGGCCTTAAGATCTCCCTCAAAGTGCAGGTAGGGAATCATGTAGTCTGTTCGTCTTGTGACTGAGGACGCTATACTACTATGGCCATATGGTCGGCGCTCAAGCTGCCCCGAAGCATCGAGCCTGGTTGCGGTCGTTAACGCTTTGTTCTTTGCTACCAGGTCTACAGGTGGAATGTGCAGAATGGCATACAGTGCAGCCGTCGGGGTTGTTTTCAGGGCTCCCGTAATGCAAAGCATCGATAGTCTGCATACCCCCTCTAATTTTTTTGAGGTATGTTGTTTTTTGTGTGGCTTTCCACCAAACAAGAACTCCATAGTATAGAATAGGGCTTACAATCGCTGTAAAAACTCAATGAGAAAGAGAGGGCGATAGGCCCCACGTATACCCCAGCATTCTTTTACATGCATAGAGTGCCGTTGAGGCCTTCTTGACCCTCTCCTCCACGTTGAGCTTCCATGACAGCTTACTGTCTAGGATGATTCCTAGATATTTTGTGCAAGGTTTCTCCTGTAAGGTGACCGCTCCTAACTTAGGCCTGGTCCAATTTGGGACCTTGTACCTCTTTGTAAACAAGAAAATATCCGTCTTCTCCGCATTGACTTTCAGCCCGACATTGGATGCCCAGGTATGAATATCCCGAAGCGCCCGATCCATCAAAGAACTAATCGTTGGAAGGCATTTTCCACTTATGACAATTGCAACGTCATCTGCGTAAGCCGTAAGTTTTACGGGTCCCTCATCGAATTGCCTGAGCAGTTGGTTGATGACCAGTGTCCACAGCAGAGGTGATAGCACCCCTCCCTGCGGCGTGCCCCTGTCCACTGATTTCGTGGCCTCGTACAATCCCCATTGTGATGTAATCTTTCTGCAATTTAACATGCAGCCGATCCATCTGATTAAGGCAGGATGTACTTTAATGTAATTAAGACCATCCATAATCGCCCATTTTGCAACATTATTGAAAGCCCCGGCAATGTCCAAGAAGACTCCTAGAGCATACTCCTTATATTCCAGGGATTTCTCTATGCTTATTACCACCCTGTGCAATGCGGTGTCTACCGACTTGCCTTTGGTGTACGCATGCTGTGTTGTGGGGAGCAGCTTTTCATCCACGTTGGACTTTATGTACACATCTATCAGCCTCTCAAAGGTTTTGAGCAGAAATGATGTTAAGCTAATGGGTCTATAGTCTTTGGGATACACGTGACCGATCTTCCCCGCCTTTGGTAGAAAAGCTACACGAGCAGTTCTCCAAGAGTGCGGTACATGATTCAGTCTTATGCACCCATCGAATATTATTTTAAGCCATTCTACGACCGCCCTACTTTAGACTTGTAGCATGGCCGGGAATATACCATCTGGGCCCGGCGATTTAAACTTAGAAAACGTCTTCACTGCCCACTCGATCTTGGTATCGGTCACCAAGCCCGGCACCACTAGCTCCGTGATCGAAGTGTGAGTGATGTCTGCTGGTTCTTCTAAACCGTCTCCCGATGGGAAATGTGTATCGAGAAGCACCTCAAGGGATTCCTCACTATCACGTGACCATTCCCCGTTCTCTTTCTTTATTAGTCCCTGGACTATGTTTCCCTTTGCTAGGACTTTTTTCAACCGTGCTGTTTCACTGGAGCACTCTATGTCCGTACAGAAACTTTTCCATGAGTTTCTCTTCGCCCTGGTAATTTCACGCTTGTAGATCCTCAGTAGATCCCTGTACTCGTCCCGACACGCTTCGCTTTCCGCGGTCTTTGCGAGTTTAAACATTTCTTTTACCTGTCTTCTTAGAAGACTCAGCTCATTGCTCCACCATGGCGGCTTTGCTTTTCCTCTGAATCTTCTTAGAGGACAAGCTTTGTTATACGAAGTCATAAGCGTCCTTGTTAGGAATTCATTCGACTCGTCCAGTTCCTCTACATTAGCAACCTCTTTAGGTTGTCCCAGTTTCGTTTCTACATGTTTCTGGAATTTAGTCCAATTCGTTGCCCTAGGGTTTCTAAAGGTTCCTCCCTTCTCTACCCTCTTTAGTGGGATGCTGAAGCTTATATACGCATGGTCGGAGAAGGATGGTCTATCGAGAACCATCCAATCATACCTTGATATATCACGCTCGGAGCTCAATGTAATATCCAGAACATTGCTGGATGTTGGACCAATGTATGTAGGAACATTTCCCCTGTTGGCTATCTGCAAATTGGTTTGCAGGATGTAACAAAATATAGATTCGCCTCTCTCGTTCGTATCTGCTCCTTCCCACGCATTGTGGTGCGCATTTGCATCTGCGCCTATGACCAACCGCCCTTTGCGCCCTTCCTCCTGTACTAGCCTTTTGCACTCCATCGGTGGAACCTCCGCAGTATGGGCCATGTAGCAGGACGCCAGGATAAATGCCTGCTTGTTCTTTGGCTCAACGGCCACCGCTACGAGATCCTCGGTGGTATAATTAGGCAGCATATATGAATGCAGCTGTTTCCTTACCATTACTACAGCTCGCACCCGTCCTTCCGTTTGTGCGTAGTAAACGCCAAACCCGCGCGCGCTAAGTCCAGAAACCTTTCCTCCCGATGAGAGCCACGGCTCCTGGATCAGCGCCACATCAAACGAACCCTCCTCAAGGGTTAGGAGGAGTTCGCTCGACGCCACTTTACTGTGTTGGAGGTTTATCTGTAGGACTCGCAGCACCATTGGGCTGTTTGTCCCCCTCCAGCACCTTCGTCTTGACGTCGTCGTCCTCCTCTTGCCCTTTTAGTTTAGAGTATTCGAGGCCCCCTTCAGCCCCTCGTGAATGTTGTGCCGTGTATTCCTCTGTGCGAGTCACAGCACCATTTAGCGGTTGGCCCTCTTCTAGCACGTTCGTGGTGACGTCGGGGACCTCCACCTGTCTTTTTTCCCTTAGGCTTCTGAGGTCCTTTTCGACTTCGCCCACTTCCAGCGTGTTAGGATTTTTATCCTCGGGACTTCTTTTCCTGACTCGCATGTAAATTTTGCCAGTGCCAAAGGACATTTTGCCAAGCTGCGTGTACAAAATATCCTCCGCCTGCTTGTTTATTTGGAAGATGTAGAACTGACCATCCTCGGTAGGCCGAGATACAGTAAGTACCTTCCAATCCTGTGTCGGTATGTTCGGATTCTGATTCTGCAGAAGTCGCAGTGTATCCTCCGACTTCATCACGCATGGTATCCATACCTTAACTTTTGGTACCGTGGGGATTTGCGCTTTATCCACCACCTCAAACCGCGCGTTCGTGCCTTTCCTTTGGAGGTTTGGAACGACTTCCTCCAGCCACCGCAAGCTCGCGATGTTGTCGCACGCTATCATCTTCACACCATTATACCATCCCCCCGAATCAAAGGTTGGAAGGGGCTTACTTGGTTGTTCCCGCATCATCTTAAGCATTAAGCTAATAAGCTCCCTTTCCACAGATCTCCACCTTTCAGTAGTCATTTGTCCGAACGGACTGCTACGATCAACCAGCGCCACAGTCAGTGACTGCTTTGCCACATCACTCATCTTCTCGGGAAAAGCAGGAGTCTTAGTGTTATCTCCCTTTGGAACCTCCGAGAACACCGGAGTCTTCGCGTTAACTCCCTTTAGCGCCTCCGAGAAAGCCGGAGTCTTAGCGTTATCTCCCTTTGGCTTATCTCCTACTTCCGTAGTTGGAACTTCCCTCTGACTGGCAGCTTTCGAGGTAGTTGCTACCTCGCTATTGGAACCCATCTGTCTTACAGCTTTGGGCCTACTTGTCTTGTCTATGCGACTGCCCTGCCTCGCGGCTCTAGGACTGGGTCCTTTCTGCCTCTTGAAAGCAGGCTTGTCGCCTTCTGCCGAACGTTGCCTCTTCATTCTGCCATTCGACGCTTCTTCCTCCTCGTACCGGTTGCAGAACCGAGGGTTTCTCGCAGCAAACCTTTTGAACTGCCTTCGACCTACTTCTACCGCTTCATGGGCCCATTCCAAGCGCTCGATCTCCACTTCTGTTGGGTCGACCACTGCTCCCAAGCGTTGTACAATTCTTAGTGCTGCACGGTACTGCGAGAGAGCTCTTTTACTTCCTCTGCTCCGTACCCTTCTCCACTCTTCTACACCGTTTTCATTTGTGTGCTTCTCCAACACGGAGATTAATCAATTTATTTTATTAAAAATAAAATAGTTACGGTATAAGGAAATTGAACAAATGAAAATCAAAATAAAATAAAATAAAATAATGTAAATTGAAATAAAATAAAATAAAATTAAATTAAAAGCAAAATAAAATAAAATACATTAAAATAAAATTTAAAAAATTAGCAAAATTAAAATAAATGAAAATAAAATAAAATAAAAGCAAATATAAATCAAATACAATTTTTTTTTAAGTTAACAAAAATAATTTAAAATCATACTTATGAACTACTACGTGAAAATTAAAGGGTGATGGGGGTCTTAAAATATACTACCGTGGTAACCGAGGGGGGGGGGGGGGGGGGGGGGTAGGGGTAAAAGTTGTAGAAAATGGGTCAACTAGGCATACTTCTAAAATCTCAAGAGTTGTTTCAAAACAGTGGCTCAACTCGAGAATCATAGCGTACTATGCTATTACTTAAGTTGATAAAAATGTAATTAATAACTTGTGGTTCTCTAACTGGACTTAAATGTAAGGTTCAATAATGTTAATGTAGGATCTTCGGTGTGGTAGACGAAGCACGCTACCATTATACCACGGCGGCCGCCTATATAATTTATTCTTGATTAATTACACTTCATTAGTGCTATCAGTCAGGTTTTTATTTTTCACAATAAACAGCTGTTGGTTTTGATGGTACCTCCTTGGAGATTTTTATCAACTCCACCTCAACCCGATATATAATGTAAGATATCAACTGGAGAAATGGGTTGAATATTCATTTGAGAACTTTACATTTCTCAAAATCTCTCGAAATTAGCACTCATATTATGAACTCATATGATACACGATAAACGCTTGCAATCTGTTATGCCGTATTATGAAATAAATTCTAGCGTGGGAAACCCAATCGTAAGCGTTTATCGTGGTATTGCCATACGCTAACTATCGTATCAGCTGTTAAATTTTCTACGCTAGCTATCGTTGATAAATTTTTGCACGATACGTTGGGAGATTTAAATAAAATTAAAAATCCAAAAGAATCTAAATAAAGCCTCATTCCCAACACTCTGTTGCAACATCCTGACAAGAAACCTTAAAGTCGCACAAATCTTCAAAATATTTGTGACGGATGACATATTTTTACGGGCGCGCAAACTGCCTTCTACTTCTGTTAAGACATACTCTGAAATAAATTTTTTTACTTCTGGTCTGTCAAGTCCTTACAGTGTAGTTCATTTTAAGAATATTGGGAGCATCTCTCAATTTTCTTCTTTCTATGGCCTTTATTCGAGTTTCGTCAATTTGTTCATTTGAGTTTACATAAAAGGCAACAGAGGTTGCAGAAAACATATTAATATCACAGCCTTTAAAAACTTTTGCCACTTTTACGTACAAGACAATTGAATTTTTAGTATTTGCGTTTTGTTTTGCTATCTTTTTCGTATAGATTCACAATAATTTGTAAACAAAACTCTGCTGTCATTCACAGTAGTACATTCATCGGGCATGTAGAAATCGCAATATGAAAGCTGATTTTTTACGATTCGCTAGCAAGCGTTTATCGTTTATCGTGTGAAAATTCATAACAGGGGTGTAAGATAATACTTGGAAAATACTAATGACGTTGGAGATCAACTGGAAAACTTTTAATTTTACAAAATTTCACAAAGGTTGGATAGTTACTGGAGAATGAAGTTGGATATTAACTCGAGAACAATCTGGTTTAAGAATAATTAAATAATGATGTTGGATATCACTTCCGGAACTAGATATATATTTCGCCGGAGAATTGTTTTCCATGTTTGTTAGCTAAACAAAATCCAGCTGTTGTCGTATCTACAAATTATCTAGATAATATAAAACCAATGTTGCCGCACAAAAGAGCATACCCCAAAGGCGGTTTAGCTGGAATTTAAATTTGACTACAGTTTAAGCTTAGCTTAACCAACCACTGAAAACCGGGCCTTAAAGTCATGGAAAGGAATTCCGATTGCACTATTCTTCAATAGATCCTCAACAGTTAATTTACGCGATCACATGTATCCCATCCCTAGGAACTATTACCCAGCCAGCATTTTTTGAAAATTTTGATCAAAAAATATTTAAATATACCCCAAGATGATTAAAAACGTTCAAATTTAAAAGCATTTTCTGTTCGAAAATTAACGTATCGTCGGGAGAAAAATGTACCATAAATTTGATTATTCTTGAATAATCATTTATGATTCCTATTTCGAAACGCCTTTTATTCATATTTAATATCATTGTAGAATTGAGCTTTAATAGTTTTCGAGTAATATTTGACTGCTTTTCACAGTCATTTTCTGATCATATTCGTGAATATATTTCAATCGTTTTGGTTGAGATTTTTGAATCATTTTTAAATGCCATTATAATGCATTTATTCTTCATATCTCATTCAAAATAGGATACTACATAATAATCTTATTTCATCAGGGGAAGAAAGCAATCGAAAGTGAGCTATTCGAACCACAGGTAACTCGCAAACAAACTTGACCGATATACACCTGCGACTACAACATCCAACATCAGCGTTGTCGTCTTCATCTTAATACGGATACGATACGGGATGTTGAAGCCGTATCCAGGTACGTCAAGATAGTTTCACTTACCTGGGGTTCAAATAGCTCACAACCTATGTATGTATTGTCCAATCATTATGTATTTTCTGGGAAGCTGAAGGGGTGAAATGGTTGGGGAAATCTTCGTTCACGAGCAGAATTACATTATTTTTGTCTTGAAGAATATACATATTTTGCATAAATAATAAAATTTTTATATATTTTTTCTTAGCTTAATGATTGAAAAAATACGTGTATGTGAAAAAATAAGATTTTTAATGAAAAGTAAAATTTGAACAAGTATAAAATTAATTATTCAGTCAACAAATATATTCATAAAAGATTCAGAAACCTGAATGAAAAATGATTATAAATTTTTGATCACCTAAAGTAAAGACATTTGATTCAAAAATGATTCCAAAAAGTGATCGAAAAATGTTTTTTAGTTTTTATCATCAAAAGAATTCATATTTGATTATTTCTTTTGTTCAATTGTATGATAACTCATTATTTAGTCAGAAAGAGTAATCAAAATGTATTGATATGTAGGGAAATTCAAAATTGAATCACCTAAATGCTGAGTGGGTATTAGCTCTGTTTTTTTACATTTATAGACGTTTACGCTTAAACTTTATATGGAATGCTAAGCGTCAAACTTTAAATACACCAATGAAATTGCTGCGCATAAAATTAGTACTACCTACTAAATTTCAATACGCATTACACTCAGATGTAACTGAAATATGTGTCTAGGTTTCACATCTACACTAATTCTATGTATCACCTCTTAAAATGGTGCGTGTCCACAATTCATCGCAACTGATTCAGCCATATGTTATACACTATCGCCATCAGAGGGTTGTGTCTCCACTTTTCGGTACACCCTGTGCTCTAGCTAGTTGTTTAACCACTGCCGCTAGACGGGTCTCCTAAGCATTATCTAAGCGAGAATACGCGTTTTTTACGCGCAAACGTAAACGTACACTCGTTAAAAAAAACACTGCGACCTTTCTGCAAATCTACTGTGCATATCCCTAGGAACTAAACTATTACCCGTCACATTTTCACGTTTTTTTTTAGCGCTTTCACTTAGAGGTGATTTATTGTGGATTTAGTTCTAGTTCACATATAATGAGATTATCTTCATTCATAAATATATAGATTTCCCATATAAATTTTTGCCTTCGATAATCCATAATTATGAACAAGTTTCGGAGATGCCGATTTTTTTTTTCATAGAAAAATACCACCTCTAGAGTGTAATCTCTAATTGAAAGTACGAAATGAAAGAGAAATGTGAAAATTTTACAGATCTAGTTCCTAGGGATGAAACATATGTTGTGGATTATCTATTGATTTATTGTAGAACATTGCATCTGTGAACGTAGTCTAAGGATAGGACATATGTGAACACCAAGAACTATTGTGGACTAACACGTCTGCACATGCTTTAATTTTAATTCAATTTATTTATTATTACGGCTGTTTAGGCCTAAAACTTACTAAGTACAATTCATTATTATATCACTTATTTCTATTGGATATGCTGTTGGAATGCCATGTGATTCCGATCAGTATATTTACTGGCGTGACAAACGGACGAGTCTGGGAGCCAGTCATTTAAGGAAGGTTGGAAAGGACGCGTTTCCAATCCTCCAGTGCTTTCAGCTTAAGGCAACAACAGGCATTTGGAACTTGTATTTTTCAATTATATTTATATTTAATCTACAACAAATAGTCAAAAGGTAGTTTACGCGTCTACATATGTTCTATCCCTAGGAACTAGGTTATTTTCTATCATATGTTCACGTTTCTCTTTTATTTTGTGCTTCCAGTTAGAAATTATTCATTCATTCATTCATTTATTTAATGCACATATAATACATGGTCCTTTACAGTGTCATATTTGGAATATTTACTTAATACTAGTTCAAATTTATTACTTATTTATATATTTAATACTTTAGAGGTGGAGCTTTTTCTATGAAAAATAATCCGAATTCTAAAATTTTTTCATAATTACCGATTATAGAGGTGAAAGATTAATATGGAAAGTCTAAAAAAAAATAAATAAATGTAAGGCGCGATAACCTCCGAAGAGATCTAAGGCCGAGCTTCTCTTCCAATTTGCGTCGTGCTCCTCTTGATTTTCCCTACAAATTGGCCGGACGGGACCTACATGTTTTATGCCGACTCCGAACGGCATCTGCAAAGCAGATGAGTTTTCACTGAGAGCTTTTCATGGCAGAAATACACCCGGAGTGCTTGCCAAACACTGCCGAGGGGCGACCCCGCTTAGAAAAATTTTCTTCTAATTGAAAAATCTTATTTCTAAAATTTTGATGTTGCTTTGCCCGGGAGTTGAACCCAGGGCATACGGTGTGATAGGCGGAGCACGCTACCCATCACACCACGGTGACCGCCAATATGGAAAGTCTAGTTATATAATTAACAATTAGGAGTTAAGTACGAATGTGTAGATAATGTCGTTATATGTATACTAGGTCTTATGTAGATAAGTGAATGTGTGAACGTTGCCTAAGATACTTTTTTCTATAAATTTTGCACAATTCGTGTTCGCATTACTTTCAGAACAGACCTAATATTACTGTTAAAAACTAATATAAAGGAAAACCCAAAATCAGAAACTGGGTATATCTATCGACATTCGCAAGAACAGCCGATATCACTCAATTTATTGTTTGATCTCTACTCAAAGAGCAATTTTAATTGAGTGCACAGGTATTTTCATTTTACCTGTAGAACACGTATTATTTGTGCATTACAAAAAAAATGTCTCATTTGTTTTAATTATTTATAGAATCGAAGAAATTTTTATAAAATATTACTGGCATTGTTGCAAATCTTGTGGAATAGTCTTGTGAATATGTGATTGGCAAGATTCCACTGTATGATGATCATAAGAAAGTTTAGCTCTTCGTTTGGCGCTGTGCAGGGGAAAGAACTTGAATTCTACTATTTGTAGATTACAAAAAAATAAAAAATTTATATATTAAAATTCATGAAAACAAAAGGCACATACACACGTACATAAAATAGGAATTTGGCATTCGCGCACATACTATGGAAAATAATGTAGACGGTGCGAGACAAAACGACAGCAGCAACAATACAAACACCACGTCCAGTGCAATATCAGCGGCAAAAACACCAACTAACACCACTCTAACGACAACGTCCACGACATTGGGTACAAATAACAAAAACCACAGTTTAAGCATCCCTAACTTTAGCAATTGTAGTACCAATTCATCGTTTTGGAAAAATAGTGGACGTTTAGTGCCAGGCCGTCCTAGTCCAAAACGTATTGAAGTTACTCCGTATAGCGGAAATAGTAGTGGGCGTGCCACTAATAAAGAAGGTATGGTGTCTACATTTCGCGACTATCAACAATCGGTTAGCGATGCGTGGGATATGGGTGATGATGAATTCTGTATAATATCTGGAGCAGCGTCTGGAAATGGTAAGGCTATACAAAATTTTTGTTACTCTTCCAATTACAGTAACTTCTATACCATTTTTGCTAGATTCACGTATATCCAAAAGAGTTTCCCATACAGCAGCACTAAATGTGATAGAGATACATCGTAATTCAGCAACGAACTCCACCAAACGTTTAATAGCAAATGATTCAGCTACATTATCAACGGGAAAAATATCTTCTGGCAAAACCGCGACATCAGTGCCAACAGTTCTATTAACAACAGAGGAAACGCAAAAACGAAACAAAATTCAATATTCAGTCAGTCAGTCTAGTGAAGAAGCAAGCCAAAAGAATGAGCCAAAAAGCGATGCTGAAGCGAGGTAATGTTCAAGATCACTACTTTTACCCCATATCAGGTATCAAGTAAGACACGATCAATCGACCAATGGATTCCAAAACTGCCCGTTTCATGCTACTTGGGAACACCATATCAGAACACATTTATTGAAAAGCAAACCCAATAATTTTGATATCTTAGGCCCGTGCTTAAAAACCATAATATTTATACAAGAAGTGTTGCAATGTCCTATCGGCTTCTTCTTCAAATAATACATTTCGATATATGGCCCTTAATCATCTCTTCTAACTACCTCAGGGTTAGGGGGCTTAGAATATACCCGCGGAAGGTATGCCTGTCGTAAGAGGCGACTAAAATATCAAATTGATTCAAGGGGTTGTGTAGCGCCACCATTTCAAGGGGTTACCAGCGCAATATATGGCTTCTCCAACCCAATTGTCAACCTCACCTATCCGTGACGAATCCTGTTTCTTTATCAGCCGATACTCTGGCGACCGCAAGTTCCTTATGGATCTAGGGGTGGGAGGGCGGTATGGCCTAGGTAGCCACTTTTAAGGTTTCTTGTGGTCACACCAAATCGTTCCCGAGATGGTCGTGCTAGGTCCATAACGGAGTCGGACTACCTACGAAGTCCTCTAATATCTTGAATATATGTACTTGACCTACTATTGGCTGTCTGAAGTCCACCTGTGTAATAAACCGTTAACTACTTACATTTCTTAAATATGTTTAGTTATATAATTATACATGACCTTTTTTCATCTCAGGGTTAAAATTGTACGCAACTTTCACGCATACCCAGGACGTCCACAGTTGCAAAAGTTTAGCTCGAATACACAAGAAACAGAATATGAAACGAAAATCGAAAAATTCCACATACTTTTGGAATCGCCATTATTAGATTTGGTGGCTTTGAAAAAACTCAGCTGGTCTGGTGTGCCAAAAAAGGTGAGTATATGACGGCCTGGTTGATCTCAGCATCACTATAAAAGTTATGAATATTTTTTTACCTCCATTTGCAGATGCGTGCGGTTAGTTGGCGTTTGCTATCCAAGTATCTACCACCAGCTGGTGAACGCCGAAATGTTGTACTCGAAAGTAAACGCCAAGGATATCAGGATTTGCGACATAATTATTTTAGAGTTGATAGTCAAGATGAGTCACAACAGGATACTTATAGACAGGTGTGTAACCATCTGTGACCTATATCTGCGAAGAATACACGATATATATTGGAACGATTTTCCGTCATCCCTTGTCAAATTTGGTTTTGAGACAAACCAGTTTCGGCGTTGTGCCATCATCAGTGTCGATTTTCGTTCTGTGACAAGGATGACGGAAAATCGTTCCAATATACATCATTTATCTACCCTATCGGAAAATCAACAAAACAAAATACACGATATTTCCATCTGCGTATAGCAAAGAGATAAATACAAAAGAAAAATTGAACCTTACGCGAGGTGAATTTGTGGGGCTGGTACCATAAAGTTTCGAGGCATGCCGGATCTATATTCGCCAAAGGACAATCGAAAAAGAAAGAAAAACAAATGTTTAACTGGGAAAGTTATCAGGAGGTTTTGTAGTAGGGGAGAATGATTTAAAGACGTACTATGATGACAACAGCTTGCCATTGACTGCATTATAAGGGTGTTTAAAATATAAAAGATTAATGAGGTTTTCATTCCAAAAATACGATAATAATTGTATTCTAATGTCCTTAAAAATACAGAAAGTAAAACTTTGTTATTACATGTACCAGGCTGAAGATTAATTTGGCATCGCGGTATAAAGAAGGCGGGCCTACTGATAACACTGAACGGGGATTTTCTAAAGCGGATGTCAGCGTTCAGGCTACTGCACAATTGAGCAGGTGAGCTTGATAAGTAAGTTGGGGAGCTGAATTTTCATTCAGCGAAGAGAACTGTACCTCTCAATTGTCTACTCAGCACAAGGACACTCCGGGATACAACCTTTAAATTCGAAAATGGATGACAATCGCCTGCAGCTCACTGCCAGAAGCCGTATATTGTTTTAAGTTCACTGAAAATTGCTGGTGAGAAGTTATGTTATGTGAAGTTATGGTACCACGCACTACAAACAAATTGCATTCAGTTTTCACAAAGCGTATCGGAAACTCTTATGTTATTGATACTATTTTTTTAATGGGAATTCAACGACACTGATAGGAATTATATCCATTCCTTGATTTGTATAACTTATATATTTATGCTTGAGTTGTATTTCTTCACAGATACATATCGATGTACCACGAATGAATCCACAAATATCACTCTTCCAACAAAAACTCGTACAGGAAATATTTGAGCGAATTTTATTCATTTGGGCCATACGTCATCCAGCCTCGGGTTATGTGCAAGGCATTAATGATTTAGTCACGCCGTTTTTCATTGTATTTCTGCAAGAATTATTGGAGCCAGGTGTGTAATTTTTCAAAATCCTTAGTATAGAATGTAATTGGTTTAATATTTTATAAAACCAAACAAAAATAGGTACCGATTTGGAAAAATTTGATATAAGCACTTTGTCGGTGGATAAACGAGACGCTATTGAGGCGGATTCATTTTGGTGTCTTTCTAAATTTCTCGATTGCATACAAGATAATTATATATTTGCGCAGCTGGGTATACAAGAAAAGGTGAATCAATTGAAAGATCTTATACAGCGAATCGATGGTGAGTGCAACATATTAACATAGTGATATAAAAATATACAAATGTTATTAATTTTAGGCAATCTGCATCGTCATCTGCAAGCGCATGGCGTGGATTATTTACAATTTTCCTTTCGTTGGATGAATAATTTACTCACGCGTGAGCTGCCGCTACATTGCACAATACGCTTGTGGGATACATACCTCGCCGAATCCGATGGTTTTGCATTCTTCCATTTGTATGTATGTGCGGCTTTTCTGTTGCACTGGAAAGATCGATTGCTGCAACAAAATGATTTCCAGGTAAGTTATAGGCTTTATTTTTTTCAGATTTTTTATTTTACCGCTTTCTTTTTTGCCACCTCACAGGGTCTTATGTTGCTGCTACAAAATCTGCCAACAGAAAATTGGTCTGATCGTCAGATAAATGTTTTGGTTGCGGAAGCGTTTCGGCTGAAATTCACCTATGCTGATGCGCCAAAACATTTAGAGGTGAAAAGTTGACATCAGCAAGAAAAAGGAAAGTATATTTACGAATACGTGGCATAGATTTGAAAATAAAAAAACATAGTAAAATGCAGTTATTCTGGTAGCGTTTAAATGCTTTATTATGTGTTGATTATACAAATTATCTTAAAGTTCAGAAAAATGCATATTCGAAATATTATTGGCAAAAAGTAAATTAGGACGACCAGCCACTGAATCGACAAGCAGTATAGACACAAATATAGCGCATATACACATGCATTCATATACTGTTATTATAATAATTATTATCAAATAACGCATAATACTTTGTATATACATATATTCCTATTATATTGCGTAAATAACATTGTTCTACAAAGAATTCATACATACATATGTATGTATTACTACGGCGAGTTTATCATAAATCGAAATTTAAATAAAGTTGCAATTCTTTTATATATTATAATAATTATGAATAAATCTAAAAATTTAATAAATGCATCTTATGCAACAAAAGCGCAGTCTTAGAGAATTTTGTGGCTGATGCGCATAGAGGTCGCATATTGAGGTTAGAACCAAGGACCCACTGAACCAATTCTGATAGTAGATTCAGATTCAGTATGTCAAAACTCATAGAAATACATGTGTTACACTACCAGGTTCGCTGTTGCTGTGTAATTTTCCGCTTTTAATTTTTTCACAAATTTGCCTTTCGACCCCTTATGAAGAAAAGCAGAATACACAGGGATTCAAGGGGTTGATAAGCGCAATACAAAGCTTTATAGCTTCACAGCTTCTGCAACCCAATTGTCAATCTCACATACGCGAGGGGAATCCTTTTACAAATATGAATGTATCTTACACATATTTAGCAGGCGATGGTCGGGCTAGTACCTTAATGGTGCTTTGTTACCGGAACGTACCGCATCTATATCCCGAAAAAGGACCATCAACATCGACAACACTTCCCAAAATCTTCGGGGAGTGTATTTGTCGTTAATACAATAACAACAAGAATACACATACATACAATTGAGATAAGGAAAAATTGCGTACCACGCCCACAAACAAAAGTAACAACTTCTTTCCTTTTCGAAAGACATTTCGAGTTCGATAGCCATTATCTGTTTTTGAGAACTTCGAAAAAGGGGCATTTTTTTTTCTTATAGATCAATCTACAAAATAATGGGTTTGGCCCGATACCTAGAAAAAGGTAGCTTTGTCGTATAGTGTTATTAAAGGCAAAATGAAATTAACATATGCCAAAATATTCAATAAAAAGTTTAAGATGATGTTTTGTTATTCGAAAACGAAATTCCAAATTTCGGAAAAAAAGCATCGTTCCATTTTGCCTGAACGAAAAATGAAATTCATAAGTTATACGATCGCATAATTTTGAGTCGGAAAATGTAAATATAAATACTTGGCGCGATTTACGCCCGAAAAGATTTGTCAGGGCTTGTTTTATGCCGGGACCTAGATGTGTTATGCCGGCTCCAAACGGCAACTATAAGGAGTGTTTATATCAGTAAATCTTCTCGGTACTCGTCGTCAGTATAGGCCTAGAAATCTTTCGACAAAATTTTTTGTCTCGAACACTACCATGATGTTGTCATGGTCTATGATTTCGCACCATATAGCAGGACGGGTACTATAAGAGATTTGCCTACACAGCCCAAAGTAGCATTTGTCAGCAAAAGTGATTAATATTAAAAAAGATTTCAAAGCATTAAATTATTTGAGAATGCAAGTTAAGGATGTGAAAAATATTGAATATTCCCGATCCCTGAATTTTTGTGTTAATATTATTAATTTGTTTTACATAATTACTGATATTAAAAATAATATTTATGAATTATGAGATTTAATGCTATACACATTCGTAAAACTTTTTGACCTTATAATTATCGCAAAATATACATAAATCTATACTTTTCCCTGACAAAAATTTCCGCTGGGTTTAATTTTGCCTTTCGGTTAAGTGTTTCAACTGCTTCAATACCGTATCCAACAATTTCTTTTTATCATTTTTACGCAATACCGAAAACATAGTCTTCTTATCAGCTTCGCGTATTTTTTCCAAAATAACAATAATCGACTGTGGATGAACCAAATGATAACGATTTTCTTGTTTTCCATAATCATGTAAATATGTACTCCATTCCTCCATAATAAGTAAATCCAACAATTGACGATTTTTTAAAAAATATTTTGATAATTCACCTTCACGCAAACCAGGCACTGGCTCAGACGCAGCAAAAAATTCGCACTGTAATAAATCTAAATTAATTTGTTGTAGTGCACCAGTTGAAATCTGTTTCACCTCGTCATCATAGAGTATATCATAGATTTTGTTTGCAATATGTTCACAAGTTCGACGACAAGCCGTTTGTGCGATGCCCGGCAATTTAAAGGCAAAACTATCAAAAGTACTCCGTAAATATGAAATCATATCTGTTATATAGGCGGATGCAATGCCTGGTGGTTCGATAAGTAACCAATCGTAGGCTGCCAAATCGAAGAATTCATCAATTTTCGAACAAATGCGTACACCAACTTGTTTCTCAGCTTCTTGACGTGCTACATGAAACATTGCTGAAGGTGTTTGTGATATATTACTAACTGTATTCGTCATATGACAAACGAACTCATCTAAAAATGGGCCTGCCTTTTCCAAGTATTGCGTATCAATTATAACTTGTATAAGTTGTGTTAGAGCTACGCTTGGATTACGAAATACCATTGATAGACAACCGCTAAAACTGCGTGTTAGCAACAAATTTGCAGCTTTACGCACCATAGCTGCAACTTCATTTGGGGAGAGCGTTAGCTCTTCGGCAAATTTCATGCAGGCGTACATAAATTCTTTTGCTTGATGATAGACTTCGGGTACCATGCGAGAGAAGGGAAACTTTTTGGGGAATGGTGCATTTTCCAATTGTTCTGAATGGAAAGGAAAACGTTCAATGATTGACTCGTAATCCTCTGGAGTTTCAACAATCATCGGTTGGAATTGTTCTTTATCCAAAATGTCACGAAAAACATGCACCCAACGCTGAAGTAACACCTGAAAATTAGACGAAAATCAGTTTATTATAAGAGGCAAAAAAGATGTCGGAGCTGGTATAATATAACGTGGGGTGGAAGGGAAACTTCTGAGACTAAGTTCAGAAGCAATAATTTTCTTGAAGTGAAGTGAAGTAATCTCAGTTACAAATTCAATGCCACTGCGATATGCTTTAACTAGAATCAAATAGTGTTGCATTATTCTCCAACTATTAACAGTTAACTTTCAATTATCGAAATGGTTTTCAAATAGAGCTGCTCACGTAATGAAATATATTTGTGTTAAGTGTTTAAGCTTGGCTTAGTATATTATAATGCCTCTTTATAATTATTATTATTAATATGGCCCAGGTTTGAAACGATTTTAACGGCTATTGAAATGAAAGGCAGGAAAATATGGTCTTCGCAACTCATGCCTTCTTTTCATATAACTTATTTATTCCTGATACTCAACTGATGCTGGAAACATCCTTTAGAGCAAGAATAACTTTTAAGTTTGCAGCTAGCATACAACCGAACAATGGTATTCTCCCATATGAGAACAGCGGCATAGAATATTCCCGCGAGCACAGCAAGCAAGCGCGGTTGCCGGTATACACTCTCTGCAAGCGGACAAAAACCGGTTATTAGGCGAATTAGAAATTTTACGTTCTGAGCTCAGTAATTTACATAAGCTCTATGATGAAGCGGTGGGTGGCGTACTGCGGGGTAGTGCTGGCAAAAAAAAGAAACGAAACAAAGACAAAGGCACTATCATGGTTAACAATTCTGCCGACGCTAACATTGAAAAGAGTTCCGGCCCCGTTTTTGCTGCTAATGTCCAAAGCAATTTCAATGATGCTGTTAGCTCTGCCGAAGTGCCTTGCGCTACTAACACTGCTAATGCCGGCGCTAACATTTCTACGAACACTGCCTCTTCTCATGCTGTTAATAACCAAAATATTGTAAATGATAGCAACACTGCGCGTACTTTAAATGGTAATGACGCTGTATCGAATGACGATAACATTGTTGATGTTGCTGGAAATTTGGGTGATACTAATTTAGATCCGGCTGGTCCTAGGTTGGTTACTGCCGTGCCGCCCCGACGGGCAATTTTCGTATCAAGATTGCATCCATCTCTGACGGAGTCTGATGTCGTTAATTATATCTTAGCTAAGATTAATAGTACAGGTTCTATTAACATTAGTGCACATAAATTTGTTTTTAAGTATGTGAGGGATTTTTCTTCATTTAAAATATCAGTTCCAGATGTATATTTTGATATGGTTCTTGACAAATCTTTTTGGCCTATACATTCGGTGGTACATTTGTACACCACAAAGTCGAAGGTTGAGCCTCGCGCACGTATAGTTTCAAAAAACTTGATTACCAGCCCTGCAAATACGATTCAAAAGTAACTATTCACTATCAGAATGTTCGTGGTTTGCGTTCTAAATTAAATGCATTTTACCTTAACAGTTTTACTTTTACTGCGGAAGTGATTGCTTTCACAGAGACTTGGCTAAAACCTGATAATTTAAATTCAGAGTTATTTTCAAATGACTACGTTGTTTTTCGGTGTGATCGTCAATCGAGAGCAGGCGGTGTCCTGATAGCTGTATTGTCCAGTATTTCAACTGAATTGTTGAGCTTTGAGGACGCGCTTGACATTGAATTCATAGCTGTAAAGCTCTTTTTCCCGAATTTTTTCTTATATATTTCTTGTTCCTACATACCGCCTCGGTCAGATATGTACGCTTATGATTGCCATAAAGCAGTTATCCACAGCCTACATTCTCGTTTGCGTGATAACGATCGCCTAGTGGTTCTTGGGGACTTTAATTGGGTGGGGCCGTGTGTAGAAGTCCACGAAAGTGGGGAAAGCTTCTGACCGCCATTCACCTGGGAATGGCCAGAGCGATTCTTTTGCATGCGGTTCAAGCAGCTCACTACTGCCGGTCGCTTGCGGCCAAGTATCCTCTGGGTAGCCGCTAAACACCCGTTTAGCGGTGAGCTAATGTGAGAAGGCGACAACCTGGCTAGGCCACTCTGACATAATCGGTTTAAGGGCTAGCCGGGGGAGATTTCATCGGCAGCGTCTGTACACCTCTAGGTGCGGCTGCAAGCGGGCGTCTGTCTTGGAGCAAGCGGCTCGCTATATAAACGTGCCAAGTAATATTTTAACCCCCGCTGAGCGGGTTGTGCGCTGGGCTTGGGACCCGCCACGTAAAACCATACTCCAATGAAATATAACAACAAGCCTCGGATAAATACACTCTCTATTGATGACGACCATGGCAAACGTTTGAAGGACAATGAATTGAGGGCATGCACCTGGAACGTCCGCTCCCTGAATGGGATTGGTGCAGATGCCCGGCTGGTTGATGTCCTCGTCAAAGCAAAATCTGACATCACCGCCATCCAAGAAATGCGTTGGACGAAGCAAGGAAGAAAGAAGATCAAAAATTGTGACATATATTGGAGTGGCCATGCGAATAAGCGCAGTTTCGGCGTCGGATTCGTGGTGGGAGAGAGACTTTGCCGCCAAGTCCTGGCGTTCACGCCTGTGGACGAGCGTCTCGCCGCTATTCGAATAAAAGCAAAATTTGTTAATATATCATTCATCTGCGCCCATGCGCCGACAGAGGAGAAAGACGATGAGGTGAAAGACACTTTTTATGAACAATTAGAACGCACATACGAGCGCTGCCCCCGTCATGATATAAAAGTCGTGCTTGGCGACTTTAACGCCAGGGTGGGCAAAGAAGGTGTTTTTGGCCCTACAGTCGGAAAGTTCAGCCTACACAATGAAACTTCTCCTAACGGACTGAGGCTGATTGACTTTGCCGGTGCTCGAAACATGGTCATATCAAGCACGAGGTTCATGCATAAAAAGATACATCAAGCTACATGGCTGTCTCCTGATCGAAATACTCGCAATCAGATCGATCACGTTGTGATAGACGGACGGCATGCCTCCAGTGTTTTAGATGTGCGAACGATCCGAGGACCTAACATCGATTCGGACCATTATCTCGTTGCAGCCAAAATACGCACCCGCCTCAACGCGGCTAAAAACAAGGAACAAAAAACACAAGGAAAGCTAGACGTCGAAAAGCTTCAATCACAACAGACTGCCAATGATTTCGCAACTCGACTCTCACACCTGCTCTCTGAGGGCACAACTCATCCTGAAGGAATACAGGAGCAGTGGGAGCATATCTCCAAAGCACTTCATACTGCCGCCGAGGAAAAAATTGGTTACCGGCGGCCGCGAAAAAACAGCTGGTATGATGAAGAATGCCGCGTTGCAACCGAAAGAAAAGACGCTGCCTACAGGGCTACGTTAAAAGCGAGCGCGACAAGAGGAGTGTGTGAACGCTATCGTGAGTTGAAAAGGGAAGCGAGACGCCTTTTCAGGTAGAAAAAAGCAGAAGCAGAAAGGCGTGAGTGCGAGGAGCTTGAGCTGCTAGCCACCAGGAATAACGCCCGAAAATTCTACCAAAAAATACGGCGACAGACGGAAGGTTTTAAGACCGGGGCAAACTCCTGTAGGAATGAAAACGGCGACCTTGTAACTGATGTCCAGAGAGTGCTTAGATTATGGAGGGAACACTTCTCTGCTCTCCTAAATGGAGGCAGCAATTCACCGCGCAGAGATGAAGAACCCGATCCCGCAATCGATGATGATGGAATATATGTCCCCCCGCCCGATTATGACGAAGTTAGAATAGCAATAACCAGATTGAAAAACAACAAGGCCGTGGGCGCTGATGGATTGCCTGCGGAGCTATTCAAGTTCGGCGGCGAGGAGTTGGTAAGGCGCATGCAGCAGCTTCTTAGCAAAATATGGGCGGACGAAAGCATGCCCGACGGTTGGAATCTAAGTGTTCTTTGCACAGTTCACAAGAAGGGGGATACTGCAAAATGCACCAACTATCGTGGAATCAGCCTTCTTAATATCGCATATAAGGTCCTTTCAAGTGTATTGTGCGAAAGATTGAAGCCCACCGTGAACCGGCTGATTGGACCTTATCAGTGCGGCTTCAGACCTGGTAAATCTACCATCGACCAGATTTTCACAATGCGCCAAGTCTTGGAAAAAACCCGTGAAAAGAGAATCGACACACATCACCTCTTCGTCGACTTTAAAGCCGCCTTCGACAGCACGAAAAGGAGCTGCCTATATGCCGCTATGTCTGAATTTGGTTTCCCCGCAAAACTTATACGGCTGTGCAAAATGACGTTGAGCAACACCATCAGCTCAGTCAGAATTGGGAAGGACCTCTCCGAGCCGTTCGAAACTAAACGAGGTTTCAGACAGGGTGACCCCCTATCGTGCGATTTCTTTAATTTGATGCTGGAGAAAATTATACTAGCTGCAGAACTTAACCGCACTGGAACAATATACTAGAAAAGCGTGCAATTACTGGCATATGCTGATGACATTGATATCATCGGCCTAAACACCCGCGCTGTTAGTTCTGCTTACTCCAAGCTGGAAAAAGAAGCGGTAAAGATGGGTTTGATGGTGAATGAGGACAAAACGAAGTACCTGCTGTCATCGAGCAAAGAGTCAGCGCATATGCGCCTTGGCAACCACGCTACTGTTGGCAGCCATAATTTCGAAATAGTAAAAGACTTCGTTTATTTGGGAACCAGCATCAACATTAGCAACAACATCAGCACTGAAATCCAGCGAAGAATCAATCTTGCCAATAAATGCTACTTTGGACTAGGTAGGCAATTGAAAAGTAAAGTCCTCTCTCGGCGAACGAAAATCATACTCTACAAGTCACTTATCGTACCCGTCCTGCTATATGGGGCAGAAGCATGGACCATGACAACAGCAGATGAAGCGGCTTTGGGAGTGTTCGAGAGAAAAGTTCTTCGAAAGATTTATGGACCTCTACGCGTTGGCGATGGCGAGTACCGAAGAAGATTTAATGATGAGCTGTAAGAGCTATACGCAGACATCAACATAGTCCAGCGAATTAAAACGCAGCGGCTGCGCTGGCTAGGCCATGTTATGCGAATGAAAGATGATGCTCCGGCCAAGAAAGTGTTTCTATCGGAACCCGCCTATGGAAGCAGAGGTAGAGGGCGGCCCCCACTCCGTTGGAAGGACCAGGTGGAAAACGATTTAAACTCCCTTGGTGTGACCAATTGGCGCCGGTTGGCGGAGCGAAGGAGCGACTGGCGCGCCTTGTTGGACGGCCATAACCGTTTAGACGGTTAAGCGCCAATTAAGTAAGTAAGTAAGTTAGTTGGATTGGCAACGATGATTCAAACTTTTTGACTCCTGTTACTCAGCATGATTTCATTGGTTCGCTTATGGAATTGCCGCTAGTTCAGATTAATAACGTGGTGAACTCTAAAAATAAGTTGTTAGATTTAGTTTTTGGTGATAGTTCAATAGGTACTGGTCTCAGTCGAATCCCTGCCTTATCCCTGCCTGAAGATCCCTTGCACCCTACACTTGAGGTTACACTGGACAATTTACTGCCTACGATTAATTTCATGGAAGTGTTATGTCGTTCTCGTTCGAGATGTTTTAAAAAGGCTAACTTTGATTTGCTTAATCAACTGTTAGCTTCCCACGATTGGTCTGACCTTTATGCTTGTACTGATGTTGAGGCTGCCACGTCTATTTTTTATAGTTACCTAAGTGACTTTATTAATCGTTGCGTTCCGGTTCATTTTGTTAAGGCTAAGAGTAGTAAACCACCTTGGTTCTCGAGGCAACTTGCTAACCTGAACAATATTAAATCGAGGCTCTATAAGCGTTTTAAAAGATCTGATTCTTCTGAAGATTTTTCTAAATATTTAGTTGCCCGTTCCAATTTCCAACGCCTGAATCAAAACTGCTACAAGTCGTATTTAACAAGATGCAAAATTGAGTTTTTTAACAATCCTAAAAAATTTTACGGGTTTGTTAATTCAAAGCGCAGATCTTCGGGATTTCCATCATCTTTGTCTTTGGGTGGCGAGAATGCTAGCCTTGACCATGATATTGCCGACTTATTCGCAGACTTTTTCAAATCGACCTATTCGTCAACCTGTACCCAAACCGGTAGTTATCCGTTCGAGATAGTTAGTTCTAACTGTATACTCAATCCAGTCATTGATAGTGCCACTGTACTTCAGAGTTTTTTAGCTCTGAAACCGATTTTTTCTCCAGGGCCCGATGGTATTCCTGGCTGTATGCTTAAGTTCTGTGCTGTGAACTTAACAGAACCGATAGTAAAATTGTTCAATTTATCTTTGCAATCGGCGTCATTTCCATCAATTTGGAAACAGTCATTTATCATACCTCTGCACAAGAAGGGTAGTAGATCTAATATTGAGAATTATAGGGGAATTGCTAAGCTTTCAGCTATTCCTAAAACCTTTGAACAAATAATTACCTGTCAGCTTCAACATTCATGTACTTCCATATTATCACCCTTTCAGCATGGGTTTGTGAGATGTAGGTCAACCACCACAAACCTACTTGAGTTTACCTCTTTAGTTCGGGATGGTTTTTTGGCTTGCAAGCAAACTGATGTGATTTATACGGATTTTAGTAAAGCTTTTGATTCAGTGAATCACGAACTTCTGATTCTGAAGCTTGATTTACTGGGCTTTCCGAAGAGTCTGACTTCATGGCTCTCAAGCTATCTTTCTAATAGAACCCAAAAGGTGCTTTATAAAAATATTATTTCAAAATCAATTCATGTTACCTCTGGTGTACCTCAGGGCAGTCATTTAGGCCCATTGCTTTTTACTCTTTTTATAAATGATCTGCCACAGATTTTGAATCATTCACGAGCTCTAATGTATGCCGATGATGTAAAAATTTGCTATACATGCTTGCCTTCGGAGTTAACTCGCTCAAATCTACTTCAGGTTGATTTGGACTCATTTCAACGCTGGTGTACAATAAATGCATTAGTTCTAAACTGTTCCAAATGTAAGTTCATGACATTTCATCGCGTGAAGCCTGTCCTGTCGTCTTATGCACTTTATGGCACTCTTATGGAGCGTATATCTTCGATTAACGATTTAGGGGTTCTGTTTGACTCGAAACTGAGCTTCAACTCACATATTTCAGCTATTACTAATAAAGCAATGGGTACCCTTGGTTTTGTGAAACGCTGGGCTAAGGAGTTCAAGGATCCGTATCTGACCAAAGTCCTCTACACTTCGCTGGTCCGCCCAATACTTGAGTATTGCTCGTGTGTTTGGTGTCCATTATATATTACTCATATAAAGCGTATTGAGTCTGTGCAGAAACAATTTTTAATTTTTGCTCTACGGGCCTTTAACTGGGACTCAAATCTTCCGTCTTATAGAAGTAGACTTCTTCTCATTAATTTGCCAACTCTGGAAAATCGTAGAATATTACTCGGGGTAATGTTCCTGCATAAGCTAATTCTAGGTGAGGTTGACTCCTCTGAGCTGCTACGTCGATTGAGCTTTGCAGTTCCTGCTAGGACGTCCAGACACTACGTGCCCTTCCATTTACCCCTGTGTCGTAGAAATTTTGGAAAAATGTTCCTATACGTGTTTGGTGCTCGTACTATAACGACTTGTATAATTGCATTAGTATCGAATGTTCGTTTGTTGCCTTACGCAATGGTATACTTTTCAGTCTCAACTGATATCTTAAAGTTTATTTGTTTAATTTGTAATGATAGTTTAATTTTAGTTCTTGTTCAATGTTAAAAGAAATTGTAAATTTTTAATTTATTCCATTTATATGAGAACAGCGGCTTAGAATATTTCCGCGGTGGGCATGCCTTTTGTAATAGGTGACTAAAATAAGAATAACCGAAGGTTCAAGGGTTCAAATAAATTGTTCTGGAGGCAGTAGGACTAGTAACAGAAGATGCTGGTACCGGAGCGTACCGGATTTCTATACAGCAAAGGATTTCCCACACCCGCAACCCTCCTCTAACCTTCTCGGTGTTTTTGGCTTAGGAATGACACTATTAAACTAAATTATTAAAATTCCTAAAAATTATAACCAGTAAATTTATATAAAATACATTGTATATATGTGCATATTTAACGTCACTTACTTCATTATAATGATCGCGCATATTATGCAAACATTCGAAAAGCATATTGACTGTGTAGCCATAACATTTGAAAGTATTAATGGACAACATAATTAAGTTTTTTATGCGTAACAATATGTTTGGATCAGTACAAGATGATGATGCCATACTAATCTCATTTACAAATTTCGTCAAAGACGTAGACCACAAATCCTCCAAATATGAAGATGTTACAACATCGCCAGCTGTATTCTTTACATGATCCTCAACAATAAAGAAGCCAACAATTGCACAAATGTACGTTTTATATGCCTCCAAGTTGTCATGCATCCCTGGTGGTGGTTGTAACACCAACTTGGATTGATCACGTCGTTGTTGCCGATAATCCTTTTCAAAGTATTCACGCTGTCCCAGTACCATGTAAATATGTAAACAACGATATATTGGCGAGAAATCGATCAAATCTTGGGCACTTAAATTGTTCTCCTCTTCGCTATTATTTAGCTTTCCTTGTAGTTTATGTTCTTCAATAATAGCATTAATATCACGTTTTTGTAACTTTTTCGTATGTGTTATAGCCACCTCACCAATTTTCGGTGAAAATTTTCTTATATTCTCAAGAAATTCACGAAAGTCTGCTTCAGCGGATCGTCTTATATTCTCTTTGATAACGGGAATTGCCTGTCGAATTTGTGTGGCAAAACGATAATTATGTAATCCAATCAAATGTTGTGTCTCTAGCGTCTCCAAAGTGCGCAAAGATTGGTAATACTGTTTATTGGTTGCTTGCTGTGTAAATTTAATATAACATTCGAGCGCGGGCAGGCAGGCTTGTAGAGCATCAATAGCGCTGGCCAAATTTGATTCAATTTGACGCGCGCGTACTAAATCTTGTCCTTGCTGCAATACCGATGTACTTATTTGTTGCAGTGAATGATCGAGTGCATGTACCTCTTCGTGTAGTTGCTTAGCTTGAGTGCGCACTTGCAGTAACTCTTGTATGGAGTCTATGAAGCCTTGATAATAAAGATTGCATATGCGTTCGATGTCTTTATCATGGCTCCGTATACGTTGCTCCAACTGTTCGGAGATTGAATCGGTGTTATCGGCTTTTGTTGGGTAAGAGTGAAATGAATTGGAATATTTAGAAAGTGGGTGGATACTAGCAAGTGTTTATCAAATACCTTCTAAAATTGAACGAAATGTAGGTCCCCAATAGTCATCAACCGCTTCAATATCCTGCACCGTAACTTTCGACATACTCTTATTTGTTATGATTATCTTATTTTATAAAAAAAAACACTATTTCCTGGCCGGTGACACAAAAAGAATTGTACAATTGTTTATTCCAACAGCTGATTAGATCCACAAATCACACAGAAGATTGCGCATTCACGAGTTCATAATTACTACGCTCTGCGTAGTAATTGACTGCTTGAGCCATTGTGAATTCATACAAGAAGCGAATGTTTGAAAAAAACGTTCACAATAGTAAACAGCCTCGATCACCTGTTAAATCGCCGTTCGATTACTTAAATCATTTGCCCAATAGTGTTTTTCAAACATTTTTGTAGACGACTGTTATATTGCATTATTTATATATTTTAACATGTTTGCTTAACTGGCTGCTCATATTTAATCTATTAACTAGATTTTAGAAATTAATATTAATATGTAGTCTGATTTTCTGCATACACATTTAAAAGAAAAGCTGATTTGAAACACAGTTGAGCAATTCATGGCACTTTAATTTAATAATCGCGAGCAAAAAAGAAACCCCTCTTCAATTCTCTGGCCATTCGCGACAGCCGTTCTCCCTGTCAGCTATTATTTGACAGGTAGGTATGGCAATGCAGGAATAGAAAGATTCTTCACTTGTATGAGTTCACAATACCTTGAGCGAAAGAAAGAAAGAAACAAGAGCTAAAGGAAAATGACGTAAAATTGCCCACAAAAAACAGCTGATCTTTTGTTTACAGCGCAATGCGCAATCTTGTTTTATTATGATTTGTGGATTAGATCTGCAATCAATCCGACTTTTAATCGATAATTTTTAAGAAAGTCATAGTCGATTTCTTTTTAGAATCGTCGTTTTGACCAAAGACAAAGAGGATAGATATACAAGAGGGCGCACTGTAGAGTTGGGAACAGTTTGTGAAACCCATCGCGGTTCTGAAAGATCTCGATTGGGTTTTCGTAGTCCTCAAAGTGGAGATCGCAGATGAATCCCTTAGGATTAGGTGCAGCTCCCAAGTTGGATATCCATTTTGCCAGCAACTCTGCCTTCTCGGTGATTTTAAAAAATCTTGGTCTTGGGGTGGACAGGTTTGTCCGTCCACATCCCAAAACAACACATTTTTTTTGATCGGAATTTTTCTTTTTTTAAAGAAACACTTTTAAAATTTCGCGTACGCGCACAATATAAATTCACTTTAGAATAATCGAATTCCAGATAACTGGACAATTCGTTATAATTTTTTGATATTCTGGCGCACTTTTCACTTGTCTATCTATCCTATCTATTTATCTATCCTCTTTGTCCGCAGTGAGATCTATTCTCCTTGTCTGAAGCAAAAAACTTATCAATTAACGGATTTCTATTTATCGATAGATTTGTCTAAAAACTGTTTTCTGTTACGAATACAACCCTGTAAACTTTTCGCTTTCCTTTTAATTGTTATTCTTGATTTTCCACGATTTTTTGGTAATTCTTTTTTTTTGACATTCCGATTTATTTTCTTCCGTTACTTCATTTCTATTGTGCATGCGAGCGAGTCAGCCAAAAAACCGTGCGGAAGTCGTGGAAACTGCTTTTATAAATAAAAAAAGGTTCATGTATATAGAAATATTTAAAACAAGGATATTAAATGCAGAATTGTTAAAATGACGTGGAAAAGTAAAGTTTAATTGTATTTAAATACAATTCATCGGTGCAAAACGTGGCGCAGAGCAACGCCAAATGATACAATTTGTCTAGTTTCAAAATGTGGGCAGCAGCATTTCAAAAAAAAAAGGAAGCATAGCGTTCGCTATAGTGAAAAAACGGAGGAAAATTGCAGTTCGACTAATAAACGAGATGTGTTAAAACAACCGTTTGCAAGTGTTTGTGTGTGTGTGCAGAAAATAGAATTTTTCATGCAGAAGCAAATAAGGAAATTATAAAAAGAAAAATCAATCTACAAATATTCCAAAAGTGAAGTAGTGCATATGTAATTATAAGATTGTGTAGTAAAAGTCCAGAAATAGCGCAGGTCGCAGAGTAGAGTGGCCTTAAAAAAATCGACTAAGATTTGTCGAAGTCGTACGCAAGTTGCAGGAAAATGAGTTTGAGTTGCAGCAGTGAAAGGTGTGTACCGTAGTGAAAATTTTCGTATGCGATTTTAGTTGTATATTCTTCTTTGTGTACATACCTATAGTTTAATTTTAAAATGCAATCCTTTTTTTTCAATAAAGTATGGAAAAGCATTCAAAAGAGAAGAATCCTTACCACAAATTATATTCACTCATATGTATATGTATGTATGTAATTGCGGTTTCTATTAAAATTCATACTGCAGTATGTCCATGCGTCTATGGCACTTGTATGTATGAGGACACGTATTTATGTATATGCGTGCGTGGGGGTTGATATGTATGTGCGGTAGTGGTGTTTTTCATAAAGAAAATGTCCCCGAATAAGGGTGTTGCTGAAGACTGGAGTGGGTTGTATAGCTACAAACATGGATTTAAGTACAAATTCGGGTTTGAGGATATGTTACGTTATTTGAAGTTATAATTTTGGACGATATTTATTGCTGGGTAAACCTAAATAGTATTTATAAGAAAGCTCGTGGTATTGACCAACTTAAAGAGCTTAGTACAATAATAATTTAATAGAAAAAGGAACGGAAATTCATATCGACTTTATATCCTTTTTATAGTAGTGCTATTGGAAACCATTCTACACCCTTATTTCACCTCAAATCTTCGTTTAGCCGGTTATAAGAATGGGGAGACCAAATTGTTGTAGCCATAAAAACACTCCCCGAAAATAAGGGAAGTGTACCGGATTTGTATTATGTACTCTGCAGTGCCAAAAACTTCTGGTACTAGCCTCACTGCTTCCGGAACAACTTTATGTGAGGATTTCAGTCGCCACTTCGAAAGGCAGATTTATACGCACGATGGGGTAGGGAAACCAGCTAACAAAGATCGTTCAAAACCGTTACTTTATTTTCAAGGGTTTGATAAGCGCAATACAAAGCTTCATAGTTTCAAAGCTTCCGCAACCCAATTGTCAATCTCACCTATGCGAGGGGAATCCGGTTACAAATATGTATGTATCATACACATATTTAGCACGTGAGGTTCTGGCGACCCCATGCTCCTGATGGAACTAGGTGGTGGGCCGGGATGACCTAGAAGGTTTAATGTGGTCATATTAAACGTTCCCGAGATGGTCGGGTTAGTACGGGGAGTGTCTTCATCGTTAATACAACTACAACGCGTTAAACCATGGTGTTGGCCTGTCGAATCTCCTGCTCCAAAATTAATCGCAGATTATCCAACATACTCCTTTCGTGAGTAATTTGGTGTCGCCAAAGCCACATATGCGAGTGAAGGGTTGGGCTACACAATGGCTTGAAGCCCCTCTAAGGGTATATCGCCGATATACTATATCGGCCACGAAGAGTTTTTTCTTTAGCATAAATGCATCTGCCGTAGCAAACCCGTTTGGAGTCGATACGTATTTTCGCCAAATTGTAGAAAAAAGGCAACGCACTACAAATTGAAAAAAAGAAGCTTGGACTCTCACTGAATTTTTAAGCGGCAACTCTCAAAATATTATTAAATAATTACCATTAACAAAAAAAAAATTAAGTACCTAAATTCTTGAAAGGAAGAAAGCCGTTGTTGTAGCGATAAGGTAGCTCCCCGAAGGCTTTGCGGAGTGTTATCGATGTGATGGTCCTTTGCCGGATATAGATCCCATACGCTCTGGTAGCACAGCACCATTAAGGTGCTGGCCCGACCATCTCGAGAACGATTTATGTGGCCACATTAAAACATCAGGCCATCCACCGCGAAGAACAACACAGCCAGCAAAAATCAGCAGCACAGTGGGCAAAACACCAGGAAAGCGGAGAGCAGCGTCAAACCACAGCATGGTGGGTTAATCACCACCAGCGGGCCAAACCGGGCAGAGGCAAAAAGCGCAGCCAGCAACAGCCCTTGCGAAACCCGGCAAAGGAGACCCCGAGAGGAGATGGAAGAGCAGCGGGAAAGTCGCAATCGCAAACGCTGACCCTCAAGAGAGAGACATCGCCATAGTAGTAGGGAGTCAGCGGCCAAGAGACTCCTGGGTGAAGTGCACGATCGCCAGTACCCAGGGGAAAGAAGACGTTCCAAGTCAAGAACCGATAAAGCCGACCGTGACGGAGGAAGAAAGAGGTTCAGTCTAGAACGCGGAAGACGATCAGCAAAGGAAAGTGCAAACGCCAGAGCAAGGTCATCGTCGTTCGAGGACTCTGGCACGGAGCATCGCCATGGTGCGAGCTGGCCCGAACTGGGGCAGGAAAGAAGTGGTACCTTCGATACTTGAAGCAGAGAAGGACTACGGACAGTGCACGCGAGAGGGCACTGCAACACATGAGGCCGAGCAAGAAGAACCCATTCGCCTGGAAATCAAGGCGGGTTGAGAGGGAAACGGCAAGAGGCGAGCACGTATCGCACCACCGCGGGTCACATAACCGCGGGCATCAACAAAGAAGCCGTAATGAAAAACAAAGCGCTCCCGTTGACAACCGGAGAGGAGGTCAGGCACGACGGGAGGACGCAACACAGACCAGGGGCAGAGGGCTTACCCCACACCGTCTACCTCGAGAAGAGCGAATGCGCCGCTGGCAGCACCTGGTACATCAACTGCGCAAGGGAGGCCAAAAATGCAAGGCTACTCGGATGCCTTAAAGGGCATACGGATGGCGGAGCTTCCAAAGCAGTATCCGGCGGAGGTCTTAAGCCAGGAAGAGCTGACGCGGCTGCAAGACACGATAATGATCGAGGTATCGAGGGGAGGGGAAAGCAATCTCTGGCTTTCTGCGGCGTATACTTTAGGCCAGGATTACTCCTTGTAGACTGCAAGGATAAGGAAACAGCCGAATGGCTGACCAGAGTCACACCAACTCTACATAGTTGGGAGGGCCTTGCCCTTATTACGAGGAAAGGGGATGATATACCGCCGCAGTAACAGTGCTGAGGAGGGGAGCTTGCGGGTAAACATGGCAATTGACGAGGCATCGTTCATTAAAATAAAGGAAGCTAGCTTCACGGTGAACTACCGGTTCACCTTCGTTCCGGTCAGAACTTGGAAGCAAAAAGCCCCAGTCAGTGTGGAAAAAACCCACTTTCGAGGACAAGTCCAGAGCACTGGGGAGCAAATCGAGGAGGCAGCAACAACATCCAGGACAGCAACATCCAACCAGTGCCCAGCCAGTGTCTCATCACCGGTCAAGAGCCTACACAAGCTCCATCAACAGACGAGCTACTGAAAGGTCTAAACTTAGAAGAACTAGGGTTCGAGGACAGAGGAGAAGAAGACCTGCGGCTGTCTGGTGAAGACGAGCCGTTAAGGCTTCGGCACTGACCGGCCCATACACAAAGGTTGCCCACATCAACCTGCACCATGCTAAAGCTGCTTCGGCAGTAATAGCACGCAGGTTTGCCTCGGAGGATCTGGGCATAGCACTCATCTGGGAGAACTGGGAGCAATACACAGCGAATCTAACAACATATAACAAAGAGCTTAGAAAAGCTAAAAGAAATAGCTACAGGAAATTTTGCTAGGGTATTTCGGAGGTTCCAGAGGCGGCAAGGCTTCACAAAGCCCTAGCCAAGGACCAAAGGGAGACACGAACATAGATTAAGCTCCCTGATGGAACCTACTCAAGGACTGAGGAAGAAAGAGCACGTGCCCTGCTTGCAGCGCATTTCCCGGATGCATCCTCGGATACCTCAACGGATGAGGCTCGAGAAGAGAGACCGACACCCACAGATTGGAACCTTACCAAAGAAATCTTCAACGATGGCACAGTTAAGTGGGCAGTAAAGTCTTTTCAGAGCTACAAATCTCCGGGAGTGGATGGTATATATCCAGCCTTTTATGATGGATAGTCTCGCACTGGCATACATCCCGACGGTGTGGAGAAGAGCAAAAGTGGTCTTTATACCTAAGGTGGCTAAAAAGGACTACTCCAATCCTAAGTCCTTAGGCCTATAAGCCTGATATCCTTTGCTCTCAAAGCAATGGAGAAGATTGTCGACCACGAGATTAGATCAAAGGCTCTCGATAGAGTGCCACTACATAAAGATCAGCATGCATAAAGAACAGGCAGGTCGACAGAAACTGCACTGTATCAGCTGTCCACAGAAATCCAAAGTGCGTTCGAGTGCGGGGAGTTAACTCTATGCGCATTTTTGGACATAGAGGGGGCTTTCGACAACACGACACACGAAAGTGTGAATCGGGTACTCGAGAGAAGAGAGATACAACGTCCAATCCGTATGTAGATAAACGCCTTATTGCGTACGAGGATTGCTCACGGAATCCGATGTCAGGGGTACGCGGATGATATTGTTATCATTGTAAGGGGCAAATTTGAGAGCACCCTTTGCGACATAATGCAAAGGGCATTGAGGTTAACGAAAGAATGGTGTACTGAGGTAGGGCTAGGCATCAACCCTAACAAGACATCCATTGTGCCCTTCACCAGGAGAAGAAAACTGGAAGGGATTAGGCAAATCACAATGGATGGAGTACAGATGGAATACACGTCTGAGGTGAAATACTTGGGAGTCACGTTTGACTCTAAGCTCTTATGGAAGAAACACGTTGACAACACCATATCAAAGGCCACAAGAGCAATAATGGTGTGCAGACGTATTGCAGGAGGATCCTGGGGATGCAGCCCAAAGATCTTAAGAGATCTTAAGATGGATGTACATTACGATAGTGAGACCTATCATAGTGTACGGAGCAGTTGCGAGGGCATCAAGAACAACCATGGTGACCGTACAAAAATCGCTCACGAAGCTTCAACGCTTAGCATGTGTCTGCATTACGGGAGCCATGCGAACATGCCCGACGGCAGCAATAGAAGTGCTGCTTGAGTTAACGCCTCTACATATAATAATTGAGCAGGCAGCCAGGAGTACTTTATTAAACAGCTAAAGAGGGATGTGGAAGAGGCAAAGTGATACAGTCACGGAGCATGGCGAAGCTGCAAGAGCAGATTCCACTTATCCAACTTCCCAGAGATGATACGAGGAAGATAATTACGATCGCGGGTTCGAATCGAGCTCAAGGCCTAACAATAATTTTTTATCATTATTATTGTTATGATAAATTTTTTCTTAATTGAAAAAATTTTTAAATTAGAATAGAAGAAAGAAAAAATTTTAGACAACTGCCAAAGCTCGTTGTATAGATCCATTTCGGGAACTGCTAAATTCCTTCATCGGCAACGTTTAGGCGCCGCTGCTATAACCATTCAGCCACCACAGCGGTTTTTTGTTTGTCTTCATTAATCCTACTTCCATTCTGGTTCGTGCCAATTGATATTCACAACACTGCGACATCTGTTGCAGAATAGCTGTGAAAATTGGACTTGTTTGTTGGCAATGCTGCCATAGTGTCATATTTTATTGACACTTTTTTCCCCGTGCTCTGGGATGTATTAACAATTTTTGTTGTTATATCGGCCTACTGATTTTAAGATCGCGGGTTCGAATCGAGCTCAAGGCCTAACAATAATTTTTTATCATTATTATTGTTATGATAAATTTTTTCTTAATTGAAAAAATTTTTTAATTAGAATAGAAGAAAGAAAAAATTTTAGACAACTGCCAAAGCTCGTTGTATAGATCCATTTCGGGAACTGCTAAATTCCTTCATCGGCAACGTTTAGGCGCCGCTGCTATAACCATTCAGCCACCACAGCGGTTTTTTGTTTGTCTTCATTAATCCTACTTCCATTCTGGTTCGTGCCAATTGATATTCACAACACTGCGACATCTGTTGCAGAATAGCTGTGAAAATTGGACTTGTTTGTTGGCAATGCTGCCATATTGTCATATTTTATTGACACTTTTTTCCCCGTGCTCTGGGATGTATTAACAATTTTTGTTGTTATATCGGCCTACTGATTTTAAGATCGCGGGTTCGAATCGAGCTCAAGGCCTAACAATAATTTTTTATCATTATTATTGTTATGATAAATTTTTTCTTAACTGAAAAAATTTTTAAATTAGAATAGAAGAAAGAAAAAATTTTAGACAACTGCCAAAGCTCGTTGTCTAAAATTTTTTCTTTCTTCTATTCTAATTTAAAAATTTTTTCAATTAAGAAAAAATTTATCATAACAATAATAATGATAAAAAATTATTGTTAGGCCTTGAGCTCGATTCGAACCCGCGATCTTAAAATCAGTAGGCCGATATAACAACAAAAATTGTTAATACATCCCAGAGCACGGGGAAAAAAGTGTCAATAAAATATGACACTATAGCAGCATTGCCAACAAACAAGTCCAATTTTCACAGCTATTCTGCAACAGATGTCGCAGTGTTGTGAATATCAATTTGCACGAACCAGAATGGAAGTAGGATTAATGAAGACAAACAAAAAACCGCTGTGGTGGCTGAATGGTTATAGCAGCGGCGCCTAAACGTTGCCGATGAAGGAATTTAGCAGTTCCCGAAATGGATCTATACAACGAGCTTTGGCAGTTGTCTAAAATTTTTTCTTTCTTCTATTCTAATTTAAAAATTTTTTCAATTAAGAAAAAATTTATCATAACAATAATAATGATAAAAAATTATTGTTAGGCCTTGAGCTCGATTCGAACCCGCGATCTTAAAATCAGTAGGCCGATATAACAACAAAAATTGTTAATACATCCCAGAGCACGGGGAAAAAAGTGTCAATAAAATATGACACTATGGCAGCATTGCCAACAAACAAGTCCAATTTTCACAGCTATTCTGCAACAGATGTCGCAGTGTTGTGAATATCAATTGGCACGAACCAGAATGGAAGTAGGATTAATGAAGACAAACAAAAAACCGCTGTGGTGGCTGAATGGTTATAGCAGCGGCGCCTAAACGTTGCCGATGAAGGAATTTAGCAGTTCCCGAAATGGATCTATACAACGAGCTTTGGCAGTTGTCTAAAATTTTTTCTTTCTTCTATTCTAATTTAAAAATTTTTTCAATTAAGAAAAAATTTATCATAACAATAATAATGATAAAAAATTATTGTTAGGCCTTGAGCTCGATTCGAACCCGCGATCTTAAAATCAGTAGGCCGATATAACAACAAAAATTGTTAATACATCCCAGAGCACGGGGAAAAAAGTGTCAATAAAATATGACACTATGGCAGCATTGCCAACAAACAAGTCCAATTTTCACAGCTATTCTGCAACAGATGTCGCAGTGTTGTGAATATCAATTGGCACGAACCAGAATGGAAGTAGGATTAATGAAGACAAACAAAAAACCGCTGTGGTGGCTGAATGGTTATAGCAGCGGCGCCTAAACGTTGCCGATGAAGGAATTTAGCAGTTCCCGAAATGGATCTATACAACGAGCTTTGGCAGTTGTCTAAAATGTTTTCTTTCTTCTATTCTAATTTAAAAATTTTTTCAATTAAGAAAAAATTTATCATAACAATAATAATGATAAAAAATTATTGTTAGGCCTTGAGCTCGATTCGAACCCGCGATCTTAAAATCAGTAGGCCGATATAACAACAAAAATTGTTAATACATCCCAGAGCACGGGGAAAAAAGTGTCAATAAAATATGACACTATGGCAGCATTGCCAACAAACAAGTCCAATTTTCACAGCTATTCTGCAACAGATGTCGCAGTGTTGTGAATATCAATTGGCACGAACCAGAATGGAAGTAGGATTAATGAAGACAAACAAAAAACGGCTGTGGTGGCTGAATGGTTATAGCAGCGGCGCCTAAACGTTGCCGATGAAGGAATTTAGCAGTTCCCGAAATGGATCTATACAACGAGCTTTGGCAGTTGTCTAAAATTTTTTCTTTCTTCTATTCTAATTTAAAAATTTTTTCAATTAAGAAAAAATGTATCATAACAATAATAATGATAAAAAATTATTGTTAGGCCTTGAGCTCGATTCGAACCCGCGATCTTAAAATCAGTAGGCCGATATAACAACAAAAATTGGAAGATAATTACGTTTGAAAAGCGCTTCAAAATAGAGCTAGGGAACAAATGTACGTGGGACACCTCCAGCATTGAAGCGCTTCACCAGGAACACACTATAATATGGTACACCGATGGCTCGAAGACAACGGAGGGCATAGGAGCGGAGATCTTCGGCCCCCGAACCAAAATATCCCTACCACTCGGAAAATATCCGAGCATCTTCCAAGCTGAAATTGTCGCCATAAGCCGGTGTGCAGAGATAAACAAACAGCAGGGATATACAAACGAGAAAATCGCTATACTCAGCGACAGTCAAGCTGCACTCAAGGCATTATCTTCAGTTGAGATTAAATCATCAACGGTCCTTGAATGCGTGGAGAGGTTAAACAATCTAGGAGTCAATAACACCATCCTTCTGGCATGGGTACCTGGACACAGGAGTAGATGGTAACGAGCGAGCGGACGAGCTTGCCAGTAACCCAGCGGGTCAGGGGGTTAGAATATACCCGCGGTAGGTATGCCTGTCGTAAGAGGCGACTAAAATACCGGATTGGCCTGAAGGTTTAATGTGGCCATATAAATCGTTCCCGAGATGGTCGGGCCAGCACCTTAATGATGCTGTGTTACCGGAGCGTACCGGATCTGTAAACGGCAAAGGACCATCACATCGATCACTCCCTAAACCTTCGGGGAGCAACCGTATCGCTACAACAACAACAACAACAACGAGCTTGCCAGGTTGGCAGCGGCCGGAAAGCCAATAGGACCCGAGCCTATGGTGCCAATAGGGTCACATACAATAAGGGAGGACTTTAGACGAAAGGAGGCGTGCCTTAGAGAACAACACTGGCGCGAAAGTCCAGGACTTCGGCAGGCAAAGGTACTAATAGGAGGGTACAACTCGAAGCGATATAAGGCTATGATTAACCTCCCAAAAAGTAGCCTTAGGATTTTAACAGGTATACTCACAGGTCACTGTAGGCTAAAGAACCATATGCATAAATTGGGCATATCAGCTAGTAGCCTCTGTCGATTCTGTGATGTCGAAGACGAGTCTGCAGAACACATCCTGAAGGAATGTGAGGCAGTCGCGAGGCGAAGACTTAGGATCCTAGGATCATCCAAACTAGAAAATAGTGACATACACTCTCTGAAGCCGAGAACCATTCTGGATTTTCTCAGATAACTCGGCTTGGATGAAGTGTTGTAAAGAGAATGAGGGCACAATATACCAATAGGTCGCAGTGCTTAACCTCACAGCATCTATCTATCTATCCCTCCCTCCCCACTCCCAAGTTCCATGAGGAGCTTGGAGTCGCCAGGTCCTCGTCTGTTAGTGAAACAGGATTCGCCGCGGATAGGTAAGGTTGACAATTGGGTTTGGAGAAGCTATATATTGCGCTGGCAACCTGAAGGGTTGCGTTACAAAGCCCCTTCAATCTGGTATTTTAGTCGCCTCTTACGACAGGCATACCAATCGCGGGTATATTCTGACCCCCTAGCCCGCTGGGGCCAGTTTCTTTTGAAAGAAAGCCGTCATTATACTTCATGTTCCACATTGAGATTCTGTGTGCGTGTTACAAAAAAAAATATATCTACAAATTATACAAGAAAACTATCAGCATATAGAGTTAAGACTGTTACTAGTATAAAAAAGGAAGTAATGGTTGTAAGAAACGCGGATGGAGAAATAGAAAGAAAATAAGTCCAAAGAAAATCAACACTAAAATAGGGTGTGTGTCTTGCATGCCGGGTTGTTATGGGCGATGACGAATAGTTTCAGAGAGCACAAGAGGGCGCGAATATCTACATATAAATGTGCATGGACATAAAGTGGTATAACGAAGTGGGATGGAAATAGAAAGAGAGAACTGAAGAGCGTAATTGATTGAGCATGTTTTTCTTTTGAATAAAAATCCTTTTCTTCATTACATACATACATGTGCTTGTATTTGTGTGTGTGTAAATGACGAAGGATATGTGGCGTGATGGCAAATTTTTAATAGTTTGCGCAGTTTATCAGGCGGTGGTGGATGGGGGTATGTCAGGAATTAATGAATGAAATCATTTGGTGGTATGAATGGGGAAACCACGCATGTGTGGATGTATGTGTGTGTAAGAACGTGGTGCAGGGTGGGAAATATACGTTTCATTGGAAAGCTAAGCAAGAAATTACCCACAAAAACGGAATTTTAGCTGAACATAGTTTAACCCAATTACTAACTTATTCATTTTAGTTCAGTAATTGTCTAAAGATATAAAAACATTTTTAGAATATTTACGCCCGTTTTTTCAGTGCCAGTTTAAACTTCAGGTAAAGTTGACTTGCCACTTTGTTCTATTACATACGATTTTACTGGTCATCTCAGCTTAAATGGCCGAAGTGGCAGGTTTAAACTTTAGTCAACTTTAACTGGAGTTAATACTTGCACTGAAAAACCGAGCATTAGAAGTATCGAAGCTTTAACTCGTAGGTAGATTTGCATATACATAAATACTTAGAAAGAACTTACGTCGTAGAGAACAAACGTTCCACTAATTTATTGAAGAATATTTCATTTATGTGGCGTATTAGCCTTCTCACAGCATATTATTTGGTTGACGCTTTTGTTGTTGTTGTAACACCCCATGTAATATACACGACCACTAAGAGCAGTCTTCCTCTAATGTGCCGCAGGGTGATAGTTTCCACCATACAGAAATTGCAGCTACAGCCCTTCGTATCACATTAAAATTTTAAAGATGGTTTACGTCATGTGAAGACGCTTACGGATATGTAAGGTCGGCGTCGAAGAAAATGACCTAAAACAATATCCGGATCAAACTGTTTCATTTTTATTATTATATTATTATAATTATTATTATTATATTTCTTTATTACGGTCTTTAAGACCTAGTTGATGTTAAGTAAACATTTGTTTCATTAAATATTAAGTGTTTTACAATATAAAAATAATTTTACTTTAAACTTATTAATATTTTCACAATCTTTTATCTCAGTAGGTAGTTCATTGTACATTTTGTACCCAGTATATTCTAAAGTCTTCTTTGCGAACTC
Organism: Eurosta solidaginis; assembly: GCF_040869045.1. NCBI lineage: Eukaryota > Metazoa > Arthropoda > Insecta > Diptera > Tephritidae > Eurosta > Eurosta solidaginis. Next base: position 91,405,059 of record NC_090319.1, on the reverse strand, counting down.
TGTTCTTACTCTAATCAGTCTTATATTATTGGTCCTATTAAGGTGGCAGACACACTATACCAAACAACAATATTATATATTAAATAATTTATAACTCATTTATTGGCAATTTAATACCGCAAAAAAAAATTTAAAGCTGCGTCCGGTTCCGAGAAACGGGAGTGTCTGCTAGCTTAAGACTCAAGCCAGCAGACACTTCGTGAAAACACGACCTACGACTTCCGAACGACTTGGATAATTGATATTACATTTATTGGCAATTTAATACCGCAAAAAAAAATTTAAAGCTGCGTCCGGTTCCGAGAAACGGGAGTGTCTGCTAGCCTAAGACTCAAGCCCGCAGACACTTCGTGAAAACACGACCTACGACTTCCGAACGACTTGGATAATTGATATTACATTTATTGGCAATTTAATACCGCAAAAAAAATTTTAAAGCTGCGTCCGGTTCCGAGAAACGGGAGTGTCTGCTAGCTTAAGACTCAAGCCAGCAGACACTTCGTGAAAACACGACCTACGACTTCCGAACGACTTGGTCTTAGGCTAGCAGACACTCCCGTTTGCGGTATTAAATTGCCAATAAATGTAATATCAATTATCCAAGTCGTTCGGAAGTTGTAGGTCGTGTTTTCACGAAGTGTCTGCTGGCTTGAGTCTTAAGCTAGCAGACACTCCCGTTTCTCGGAACCGGACGCAGCTTTAAATTTTTTTTTGCTCTATTAAATTGCCAATAAATGTAATATCAATTATCCAAGTCGTTCGGAAGTCGTAGGTCGTGTTTTCACGAAGTGTCTGCTGGCTTGAGTCTTAAGCTAGCAGTCACTCCCGTTTCTCGGAACCGGACGCTGCTTTAAATTTTTTTTGCGGTATTAATTTGCCAATAAATGTAATATCAGTTATCCAAGTCGTTCGGGAGTTGTAGGTCGTGTTTTCACGAAGTGTCTGCTGGCTTGAGTCTTAAGCTAGCAGAAACTCCCGTTTCTCGGAACCGGACGCAGCTTTAAATTTTTTTTGCGGTATTAAATTGCCAATAAATGTAATATCAATTATCCAAGTCGTTCGGAAGTTGTAGGTCGTGTTTTCACGAAGTGTCTGCTGGCTTGAGTCTTAAGCTAGCAGAAACTCCCGTTTCTCGGAACCGGACGCAGCTTTAAATTTTTTTTGCGGTATTAAATTGTCAATAAATGTAATATCAATTATCCAAGTCGTTCGGAAGTCGTAGGTCGTGTTTTCACGAAGTGTCTGCTGGCTTGAGTCTTAAGCTAGCAGTCACTTCCGTTTCTCGGAACCGGACGCTGCTTTAAATTTTTTTGCGGTATTAATTTGCCAATGAATGTAATATCAGTTATCCAAGTCGTTCGGGAGTTGTAGGTCGTGTTTTCACGAAGTGTCTGCGGGCTTGAGTCTTAAGCTAGCAGACACTCCCGTTTCTCGGAACCGGACGCAGCTTTAAATTTTTTTTTGCGGTATTAAATTGCCAATAAATGTGATATCAATTATTCAAGTCGTTCGGAAGTCGTAGGTCGTGTTTTCACGAAGTGTCTGCTGGCTTGAGTCTTAAGCTAGCAGACACTCCCGTTTCTCGGAACCGCACGCAGCTTTACTTTTTTTTTTTGCGGTATTAAATTGCCAATAAATGTAATATCAGTTGTCCAAGTCGTTCGGAAGTCGTAGGTCGTGTTTTCACGATGTGTCTGCTGGCTTAAGTCTTAAGCTAGCAGACACACCCGTTTCTCGGAACCGGACGCAGCTTTAAATTTTTTTTTGCGGTATTAACTTGCCAATAAATGAGGTATATTTTATTTAATATATAATATTGTTGTTTGCTATAGTGTGTCTGCCACCTTAATAGGACCTATATTATTGCAGTATCTAGTATAATATTTTATTGCTCAGGTAACTCGGTAGCATTCCTAATCTTACATGATGTATAAATTTCAAAGTGAAGTAAATGTAATTTCGATTTAAAGATCGCGCGCCATGCAGATTTTTAAATCTCAAATGCGACAGTTTTACGTCGAGGTAAAAATCTGCCGCAATTAATTCCAATAAACTCTCCGTCCGTACTTTCGGATGTATTCGGGATTGTTTTTAAGGTTTATACCGGGAGTACTTCGGGAATATTTCTTAATTATTTTCCGTTGCATAGAGTTTTTTTAACACGTTATCTAGATCGATATTCGTAAAAAAATGCTCGGCCTTAGTTGAATTTTTTTGTTTTCTAAAAATAGCGTCGCGTTCAAAATGGGTGTGCTCTACAGTCTCATCTGTACTGGAGCAGGAACGGCACTGGCTGCTTAGACCATATGCTAAGTTTAAACCATTTGTGCCGTTAATATACCTAAATTATAAGATGGGTGTTTGATTTTATTTGATACCCGCCTTTAAAAGATTCGCATCATAGCATTTGACAGGCGCAGTCCAGGACTTACAGCTCGCTGAGCTTGACATGAAAACTGTTCCGAATAGGTGAAAAGCATATATGTAATTCTTCTATATTGCTACAAAAGGCTAGGTACCTTCCCAAACACCAGAGTGCCGATATATTGCTTTTAAAACGTTTTTGTTTTTGTATTCAATAATCGAATGTACCTAAATTTGAATTTTTTCTTGTCACACTTATGCTGCTACAATCACAAAAATTTTATAGGCTGTCTTGTTTTGATTTCGAATTCAAAACACATTGCGAGTATTTTCTATTAGCAATATAGGAGTATTACATATATGGTGAAAAGTCTTTAGTTTTCTATTCGTTTTTAATGATTTTGACATTGTAACGACGTACTTGTTTACTACTTATTTGTTTACTTAATTTAATGCGAATGAAGGCTTTTTTACCTGTGAGCCGAAATTTTTTAGTTACAAACTGAAGTTTTTTCAGACTTACACAAACACACATTTATTGTACCAGCCATCGTTTTTTGGTCTGCATTTCATGAATAGGGTTTCCTGAGATATTTTCAGCTGCTGTTCTACTTATAAACTCGCATTTGTAACATTTTCGTGTCAAAGATAAACGAACACATTTACAATAAAGGGCCCTTTTTATTCATGCTTACATGAAGATTAACAGCATCGGCAGCTGTATTCCACTGGATTTTCACTTTCTTCTAACCGCCCAAACTTAAGGGTTGTGTACAAGAAAAATAGAAAATAGACATAATTTAACAAAATTTATGATATGCTGCTTTATTTATAATTTTTATGACCATGCTTTTTAATTACTTGTATTTTTTATTATCTTTTTCCAAAATTTACAGAATAGAATGGGTGGAAATAATCGAACCACGTACCAAAGAGCATATGTATGCCAATCTTACAACTGGCGAATGCGTTTGGGATCCACCGGAAGTAAGTACATATTAGTAATTATATACATATATAAATATGTATATACAATGTATATTATACATACATACATACATACATATATGTAACTGCGAGATTTATTAGAATGCAGCAACAAATTTAAACGCATTTAGTTATCTACATATGTTCATACATACCTCTCTACATATCATATGTACATATCTATGCATTTAACAACAAAATTTCAAATATGTATATATATATTGAGCCGTTATTTCGATTTTTATAGTCACCTCCGTAGAGCAAATTTTATAGGTTAGGGTTTTTTCTATTTCGCCAATAATAATAAATAAAATTTGAGTACCTAGGTGAACGAGTTAAAGGGCCAGTTAAACTTCTTTAACCCTAACGCCATAGTCGTATCCATATTTTTACTTATCCATATCAAATCATTATCCTCAAATACCGTCACAAGAGCCTTTGCCATGTCCTGTTACAAAATCACTGTAATTCTGAAAAATAACAACAAATGAATGTGTTCAATAATAAGTGTGATATTTTAATTAATTTTAATTTGGCATTGATCGCCTTGTATGCTGATATGTAATGCATCAATATATGGCAAAAAAAAGATTAATATTCAAAAATTCATATTTCGAAAACAGCGAGTTTTGGCTAATGGATATTTACCCAAGTTGAAATATTAACTGCTCACTCGATATAGAAAAAGCTTAAACAAAAAACAATAACCGTTTTTTTGAAATATAAATTTTTGAAAAAAAGTCATAAATTTTTACTAAATACTAAAAAAATAATTTTTTTGTAACTATATGCAATTGTTTATAAATTTATATAAAATTAAATGTAATAACGAACATTTCAAAGAAAAAATCATGAGAATCGGTTAATTTTTGACAAAGTTATTGACAGTTGAAAAATTGTGAATAAAATACCGATTGCATTTTATGGAATTCAATTGCCGATAAATCCGAAAAAAAAATTTTTTGAGGCAAAAAAAAAAAAAACACGTGTTTCATTATTTTGACCAAAGAACAACATATTAAAATTTCATCGAAATCAAAAATCATGTCCTGCGCGGATCGGGTGTTTTGAAATAAAATGAGCCATAGAAGTGTATTTTAAGTTAAATTTGAAATTTAAAATTAAATTTGAAAGCAATAAAATATGTCTTAGGTCCTTTCTATATTAGGGTAACGATATGTATGATAATAACTAAAATTAGAATAAAAGAAAGTGTTTATTACGAAGTTAATTTGGTGTTAGGCTTTTTCCCCGCAGCTTTTCGTATAGATACTTTGTGAAAGTATCTTTTTTTGTTACAGCAAATGCACGCCGGAGTTCAGTGGTTGGATCCGGACTATCAATTGCAGCTGTATGCAAAAAACATTATTGTTAATTAATAAGGCTAATATGTAAATAAAAATTACGAATACTAATAAACAATTATTCGAATAGTTTTTGTTTTTATCGGTCTATTGATAACTGATTCAAAGTTCGATTCCAGCTCAGGCCAGAACAATAAATTTTTTCTAATGATAATTATTGTTATTTTTTAATTTTTCTAAATTTGAAAAATTGTATTTTTTTTGGAATAGTAAGTAAGAACGCGTACTGATGATGAAGGCGTAGCACCCTTCGAAATGGATCTATCTGCGCAACTATGGCAGGTTGTCTGAAAAATTTTCGACTTACCATTCCAAAAACAAAATACAATTTTTCAAATTTAAAAAAATTAAAAAATAACAATAATTGTCATTAGAAGAAAATTATTGTTCTGGCCTTGAGCTCGAATCGAACCTTGAATTATTCGAATAGTTGACAACACTACTGCTCTGCATACATTTGTACATGCAGTTACATACATATGTACATACAATGCATATGCAGATTCATGTCTAACTTACATAAACGGCTTTGTTATCTTGGCATATTTTTTCGTCTATTTCTTTCAACTCGTCTAATGACTTCAAAGGAAAAGATTTCAGCATGTCGTCAGAAATTGAATCTTGGTATATAATTTGCTTTAGTAATATGATGTGTTCTGCCAACGTCTGCATAATAATCTTGTTTTGAGTTTCTACAACGCCTAAATGAATACAAATTTTCATAGTTTAGAATATTTATACTGTTTTCACACAGAAACTTAATGATCTCATTTCACCTTCTAATGAAATCGTAAATTTTTTGCTTTCACACAGAAGTAACTGCTCGATTAGTATGAAGGATGAAATGTCAAGCGAATAAAATGACAATGCTATATGACAGACAATCATGACGGAACGATACAAGGTGGCAGCATGGTGACATACCTACATACATAAATAAGAATTCCATGTACTTTGTTTTTGTAAATTCGACGGACAAATGTCAAAATCGTACTGCGCCGGAAGTTGATGTATCAAATCAAATAAAAAAAGGTTATAATCAGCTGTTCGATGCGGCCACCTTATGCGGCCTTATGCGGCCAATTATCGTTTCGCCATGCAGACAATGACATTTACTTTGACAAATGACATTTTTAAGCACTGAACACACCAAAAACTAAGAAACAGAAGGCTCCCAACAGAGTTGCACTGTGCTTTTGACTTCACTAGGCATTCGATTAGCTACTAATGAAATAATTATAGATTCGAATTTTGTAGGGAAGATTGAGCTCAATAAGCGTCTTAATGTAGAAAACTGCCTTTATTATTCAATAAGCCATCTGTGTGAAAACAGTATTAGACACATATGTACCTATGTGATTATTTTCATTTCTTTTATTTATTGACAGTATTAGCACAATAAAATCTTGTATGATCTTTTATAGTGCAACAATGGTTACATAATAATGAGTATAATTTTTTAAAACTTATAACTTAAAAATGTATATATTATTCCATAAAGTAATAAAAGTGATAATATATAAGTTTCACAAGAATTGTGACAAGGACATTTAGCAACAATGATTGACTAGATTAATAAGTAGCTAAACTCAGATTCTAATTTGTATAAACTTTACCAAAGAAAGAAAATATAACATTCTTAAGGTTGCTTCTACTTAAGCTATTGCGAACCGAGTTGGGGATAGAGTTCCAAATGCGGATAGCATTGACAAAGAAAAGTCTTGCAGAGTTTAGATAATTGTAGCTGGGCACGATCAAGTCATTTATGCGAGCAGATCTAGAGAATGTTAGCTTGTTATATAAATAAGTAGGCATTTTATCAGCAATCACACGACACAAAAATATACAGTTCCTTGCCTTAAGATACTCAGATATTTTACAACCCAAAAGACTCGTTCGCCACGCTGATATATGATCATACCTAACCAACCCGAAGACATACCGCGTGATATGATTAAAGGCGATATCAATCTTATGTGCCGATTTTGAATCTAATTTGCTGTATATACAATCCGAATAGCAGATAATTGGTAGCATTAGTTGTATAGCAAGCCGCTTCCTAATTCCAAGTGGGGTGAAGGGGGCAGACATTCGTAGATTACGTAGAGTGTAGTAAACGTTACTGATAACAGCGTTAATATGATTATCACAAGAGAGACTAGAGTTAATAACAACCCCCAGATTCCTTACTTTAGACACGTACTTAAGGCACTTATAATTGATATATAAAGCTGGTAGATTTGATGAGTTAATTTGCCTTTTAGATATAGGTAGCACATACGATTTATCACTATTAAGGGAAAGATAATTTTTTTGAGCCCAAGACGAAATAGCTGACAAATCACTATTAAACTTGGCACAAAGTTCAGAAACTTGCGCATGTGCTCCAGACATATAAAGTTGAATATCATCTGCATAAAAATGCATTTGAGCATACCTGCAGGTGGTAAATATGTCATTAATAAATAGGCTAAATAATAACGGTCCAAGTATAGAACCTTGGGGGACACCATTTGATAACATCTTAAGACTAGAGACTTGCGATCCCACCTTCACTCGTTGCGCTCTACCACCCAAGTAACTCCTCATGAGACCTAAGGCAGAGTCCCCAAAACCAAAATAAGACTTCAGCTTCATGCACAACAACGTGTGGTTGACAGAATCAAACGCTTTGGAAAAGTCGAGCAGACGCAACATAGTTATCTTGTTACTAGCATAGGGCGCCCGAATATCATCCAAGATTTTGATTATTGCAGTTGAACAGCTATGCTTTGCTCTAAATCCAGACTGGAATGGGGAAAGTAGATTGAACTTGTTAATATAAGCATGGATCTGTTCTGATAACAAGCTCTCAAAGGTCTTCGACAACGCAGGAAGGATGCTTATGGGACGAAAATCACTTAGACGGCAGGCGGACTTATTTTTAGCTACAGGAAGGACAGATGCGATCTTCCAGACATCAGGAAAGCACGAGGTTGTGATGCAGTGGTTGATAATGTGGGTCAGGGCTGGCAGTATCTGTGGAAGAACAATTTTTATAAATTTTACAGGAATACCATCTTCACCAATAGCATTTGAGCGTACCTTATAAATTAATCTCACCACATCATGCTCCAACACAGCATCAAATTCAAATTTCTGGGAAAAATTCACAGGACAATGTATCGGGTGGGTGATTGGCACATTGGAAGAGGTAGCATAATTAACGAATACTGCATTCAGATCTTCAGGGTCGAGCGAGCAATCAGGATTGTCTTTAACATGTACACGAAGACTTTTCAAGTTACGCCACAACACATTATTAGGAAGTTCACAATTTAACATTTTTCGAAAGTATGCCTGCTTCTCATGTTTTATAGTAGCAGTAGCTACATTCCGTATATTCGTATATGAACGCCAGTTTATATCAGTGCGATTCCGTTTCCATACTGCATAGGCTTTGTTACGTTTACAGATTATGTCACGAGCAGTTTTGTTGAACCATGGGCACGATCGAGATTTTCGCTGAACTGTGCGCATCGGTACATGAGCATTATAAAAAGATAACAATATATTATTTAAAAAGTTTAGCTTGTGATTTACCGATGGCAAGCTCCAGCAATAAGTCCAGTCTACCCTAGACATCTCAGTACTCAAATTGTTAAAATTGATCGAGCGATAGTCAGGAAAACTTGAAGGAACCGAAACTAAATTGCCATGATCAAAAGTAATGTCAAAGGAACAGAAAATTAAATCATGGTCAGACACAAACGAAATTTGGTCGAACTTTAAGACAGAAGACAAATCAGACACAATGAAATAATCTAGTAGACTGGGACAACAATTATTCCCATATCTAGTCGGTACAGAGGAATTTACTAAAGAAAGACCAACACTAGAAATGCCATCTAAAAGGCGGGAGCTATACATATCACGTGATAACATATTTACATTAAAATCACCACATACTATTATTTCATCATAATCAACAGCTACTACAGACAACGTATTAAAGAAATCATGTACACTAAATCATCTATTGGGATTGTACACACATGACAAGAGGACTTTAGACAGGGGACTGGACACCTGAACCAACAAGTGCTCAGTTGTAACTCCGCCTGCATGGGATACCATGATCGATTTTAGATATTTTTTGCAGTAAATGGCTACCCCACCACCCTTTTTATTCATTCGATCATTTCGATACATCGTATACCCATCTATCTCAAAGTGCGCATCCTTTATCTCATGCCTAAGCCATGTCTCCGACACACATATAACTTCCACCGAAGATTGCTCGAATGTTCTCCTAACCTGATCCATTTCTCAATATTTAGGCTACACGTACGACATTAAAACCCTTTTGACGACTGCATAAAATATTCATAAGTACAAGACTATTATCGCCAATGCTATTCGCATCATTACCCACCAACATTAGGACAGCACAAGTGAAAAGCAACTTTAAGAAAACAAGAAAGTAAATAAATCGAGAAAGTGCAATAACTGTAACTACCCTTACAAAGATTAATTCACTACAACTAGGACAAATACTTAAGACTAAACTAGCGAAACTGATGTAAGTCGTCTACGCAGCTTGTGGCAGTTGGCGGGCTGTTCACAGCGCTGTCACTCCTCACATACACTGCACCTCTAATTGTAAATGCTGACTTCAGCTTCCCATTTCGTCGCAATTTGACAGCTTCTTGCAGCAGAAGTCTATTCTCTTTAGAGAGGCTTTCATAAATATGAAAAAAAAAACCCTCACAACTAAGAGGATTTAGGGGAATAGCCGACTTTGTTCTTTTCCGATGCTCACGAAAAGCTCGCAGGGTCCGGTTACGGTCGAGAGGCGAGTGAAATTGTATAATAACAGCACTATTTGGATTTGAATTTGAAGGTTTTGTGCGAAAAATATCTCTTATTTGAAGAGAATGGAAGTCGATAGATTTACACAACAGGTTAAATACACGTTTTAAGTCTTCACCTTTAAGATACGAGATGCCGAAAGCAACCGCATCAGCGGAGATATCCGGCGCAGCACTCTGTTCAATGACACCAGCTAACATATTTTTCATGCATGCCATGTCCTCTTCAAATTTCATCGCATTGGCTTCCAAAACAGAGATTCGAGCAGACGATTCAGCAATCGTAGCATTAAGCACTGATATTTCTTCCTCCATTCGCTTAGAAAGCTTATTTTCCACCTCTGTCAACCTATTCACTACGCTTTGAATTAAAGGCCGCAATTGTTCAGTATGCTGTTGAACTGTCACTTCAAGTTCGGTCAGCTTGGCAAAGACCTTGCCTATTTTTTAAAAGCATATGCATTTGCATGGAAAATTAAGTTTGTGCACTTATCTTTTCATACAAAATTTAAGCGAAAAGGCATATGCGCGTAAAAAATAGGCATAATAATATAATGTTAAATGATCGTTATCAAATTACCTCTAAGTTCTTGTATTTCCTCGCAAAGCATTTTGGAGTCTATACAGTTTTCGCAATTATTATTTTGTGAAAGAGAAATAAGATGAATATTCTTATAGATGTATGCATATAGATATAAAAAATGTAATGCCATAAGTGAATAACTGAAGAATGTCAGTTAACTGTGCACTGTAAAAATGGGTCTAAGTCGATTTTTAAAAACATGGTTGGAAAAAGTGAAAGTAATATGTATGTATGTACCTTTAAATGGAATATTTTGATTCCTGCAGGCTTCTTCTTCTGCACAAAGTTGACTTTTCGACTCATTGTGATGTATGCAAAAATGGTACTAAAAGAAACTGATTTATATAAGGGAGACACATGAGTTTATAATCAATTTGTTGAATGCTGTACTTATATATAGGTTGCGAATTGTCATAATCAGCGATATATATACCTAGGGATGACAAAGAATCAACAGGCTCTGTAAAGAAGCTCCTAACGTTTACTAATTTCCTTGCTAGAATTACCAAACCTGAGTCCATCTCGAACCCAACTATTTTTACTGGTATATTATGCTTAAGACAGCAAAAGCTTTTTATTATTTGTCCATTTACTTCTTTTAATTTGTGCGTTTTAGTAGGCTGCAAAATGGGTTCGCGTTGTACTTTTTTAAATATTTGCTGTAAAATTTTAGAGGGTTTCTTAACGTAACTTTTAAGTTTTTGCAAAATATTTTCGAAATCATATCCCGAAAAATTGTATAAGGGTCCAAAATGCTTAACGTTTTCACTTAAATGAAGCAACCCATGCACATTATACGATACGCTGTCTTCGCCAAAAAATATTTGAAAATTTTGAGCAAAAAGGTGCAAAATGTTGTGAGCTACAGAAATATTTTTTTCCCAAGTCCTTGGGCAAGAAAGCATTCGACAGGCAATATAGAGTAAAAGAAACTGGTGATAAAAATCATCGCTAACATTTTCTTTTAAAACTCAAATACCAGAGTACAGAAGGAATTGCGAACTCTGTGGCCTTCCAGTGTACAACTTCATCGAAAGGTCGTGGCTTCCGAACGAATTGTTTGGGAATATATGCACCAACCGATTTTAAATGTGCAGAAATATTTAATTTATTAGAGTTACTAATTCTTACACAAATTTTATTGTCTACTAATCGCAGCAGCATCTTTCTCATCACCCCAAGATCCACGAGATGCATTGGATCCAAAGGGATCTGATCAATCATATCTATATGCAAAATTTCGAAAGGAGTTTTGCTGTTTAAGAAAATTCTTTTGTGATGGTTAGGATATTTCCTAGAGTCAAAGAACTTTCGCGAGGGATTATATTTAAAATATAAGGCTTGTAGCTTATATTTTAATGATTTTTGTGGCTCAGTGTTTTGAAGTTCACAGTGAAAATCATGACCGGAAAAATGAGGCACCGAATCATCAAATGCCAATGCAGCTGGCGCTGTTACTGCATTTGTTGTTTCACTCACTGTTAGCCTATTTAAGTAAATTTCTTTTTGTTTTTTTACTAACCTACGTTAATTTCTAACACTTGCACCTTTTTTCAACATATTTTAGCTTTTAATATTCACTTGTTTATAATTTGTACGGGAGTACATACATAGCCAATTCCAAATGCCTTACGGCTTTCGTTTTAATAAGGCGTCAATTCTTGTTTGCCGGATTAACCCTGTGTTATGTGATTTTGGTGCGAAATTAACACAGCTAATAAATTTCCCTCTATACCTTGAAAATCAGCTGTTCACCAGAAGATGGGGAAAATTTTCCTGTCACCGGTTTGCTGGAGTTGGACAAAGCTAGCTTCCTCTCTTTTTGAATTCAGCGACGTACCAGAACACATCGCAGTAAAGTAAAAATTTTAATTCGTGGTTTTCTTTTAGTAGAAGTAGTCTGTATGCAAAAAAATTAAGTGTATCAATTGACTCGACCGGCAGCTTATGGCTCCGGAACGCCTAATAAATCAATAGTCCATCAAAGAAAAATTGGAGTATATCCATAATCTCCCGGAAACTCCGTATGACCAGCAATATTTTTGTGAAACCGAGAACCAAATCCGCACCCACATTCCACGAATATCGATGACTGCAAGTCATATACAGTGATCCATTCAGCGGTGTCTTGAGATTACAGCAGAGGCTATTGGGAATATCAGCTATATTTCGTTCTATCGCCAGTTTTAACATGAAACCAAATTTTCGTAAGATATTATATTCTATGCCCTATTAGAGGAATATCACGGTCACCTACATATAGCTTTAATTGATCTAAAACGTTGTTCGTCTAAAGTTAATACAAATTTATAATTTTCATATGTCAACCTCCAGCAAGGTTAGTTGGAAACAGAGCACATGGAAATAGGTACATACGTATATATGATGATTGGGCATTTCCTCAGGTTCGAGTTAGCAAAGAAAGAAACAAAGCTCTGTTAAGTAACCAAAAGTTGTTAATAAATTACAGAATTTACGCTATAAATAACTTAGTGAAGTACGAAATGTTTAATAGGTTAAGGTTATCTTAATATAAAAGCAAGATCACGTGCAAGTTGACGCAAAACAAAAAAAAAAAAAAAAAAAAAAAAAAAACTATTTGAGGTTTGACTTTATAAAAAAAAAAAAAAAAGAAGATTTTACTAAATTACATTTGAAGGGAAGTGCCCGCGCACATTTTTTTTTCTATAATTTAAGAAGAGGGTATACGCATATACTTATGTACATTTCTAATCTTCCTCAGTTGCGAATCGATTTTTTTTTTAGTGGTAGGACCATGCTGTCAGCATACATATTTTAATGTACATACGTACATATGCCGTAGCATCAAAACTAAAGAGTAACATTTTCCGTTATTTGCCTTTCATTGATTTGCTCCATGCATAATTTAGCTATAATTCCTGTTGAGTTTGCTAGTCTCAAATGACTCACTACCACCTAAAAGGGTGCCTTCTAAGATTTGTAGATTTGGTAGGCAACTAAGAAAAAAAAACACGAAGTCTTCATTATTTGCGATGTAGGTGATCGCTTACCCATAATAATTTAAACTTTAAATAATAGCAAAAGGACACGAAATCATACGACCTGCGGAGAGGCCTTCTACGCTGCGTGGGATCCTGAATTATCAAAAAAAAACAACATGTAAGTGACAAAATATACAACAATGAATATGAATGATTATAAAAGAAATTGGTACTAACGTTTGCTTTCTACCACTAAGGGTAGTAGCTTTGGTTGTTTTTGGGTGATTTTTTTTTGATTTGCTATTTTTATTTTTGACCGTCTAAAGTCTTTGCGATTTACCTTTCGAGTTTGCACATTTTGAAACTCGTTTTTTTTTTTCTTAATGTTACCTTTCTCCCAATGATTAAGGTTCTCTTTTAGTATACCAAACGCTCTCTCTTGTTTTTTTTTCTATTAGTGAGATGATTATGATGATATATAAACAATAACAAGCTTAGTCGCATTGATCGCGAGAATTGACGCTTGCCCCGATTCTTGTTCATTCCAAATAATTGCTCAGATCTCCACCTACATTTATGTGCACGTACATATATACCTATGTATAAACAAAAATTATGTACAAACTAAAAGTCTATGACCAAATGATATTCGGAATTGAGGTAGGTCAGGAATAATAGTTTTGGCTACACGCAGGAAAAGTGGTTAGTAATAAACAAACACTTTCTTTTTTTTTGCTTATTTCTTTATAAGTACATTATATTCCGTACTTTAAAGAGCATATATTTTTGGAATTAATTAGTATTTTTAAGAACAATGTTTAGATTTAAAGTTTGAGAATTGTACTGAAATAAATAATATGGATCTTTAAATTATTTTTGAGTTGGTCTAATTTCGAAGGTCGTGTGGTGGTATAAAGGGGCTTCGGTACCATCAATGAAGCCAAGGTTGGGTGGGTTTAAGGCAGCCCAAAAGTATTTTCTAGGCGCTGCAGGGCAAGTGGTTCCGGTATTGTGTGGATGGATTGGTGCGCAAGATGGTGGTTGTTAATTTGTTTCTTTCCGTAGTGTGCAAAATTAAATTTATCTTGTTAGATGATGGACTGGGGAGAAGGTGACCTGTCTTGCATTTGTGTATTTTGAACCCACGCTGACTGAAGCTGCGGGATAGGCATACTAGTGCACACGCCGCAAATGCAGGACATAAACAGGCCCTTCTCACCGGCATGGTAGCCGGTCACAAAACTCAGTTCCACCGTTCCATAACAAATTGATTCAAAATTTTCACAAATGCGCGTCACTTTTGCAAACTTTAATTTTCTTTTGCTTGCATAAAACAGCTGATAGTTGTCATGGCCATCCGTGTTGCCACATTGACATTTTAAATAACTTTACCAATTTTGGATTCCTCTGCATTACTTAGGGTGTAGTTAGGCGTTAGTTATTCGCCAGTGTGCTTAAAGTGTTCTATTTCCTACAATTGCTATAAAATAACTATTTATAAGCTAGTTGTTTTTTTGCAATTGACTTTTTTTTACTGCAGGGCTAATCAGCCTATCGTCAGAATTATACCAGATGGTATGCTAGTTATCATATACATCAATATTACACCAATTGACAAACTATTTAGTTTAAGCAAGAGTATATTGATAACAGCGTTCTCCGGGCGCGACCTCGCGATGCTACTTTCCGACTTAGTGTGGATTAGGATTAGGACCTCCTTATGTTAATCTGGATAAACCGGCTGAATTGGAAGCTGCCGTATCTGATCGTAGTGCTTACGGAGATGTTTCCTTATTCCTTTTGGAGTAGTTCTTAGGTAACTATCTCATACCCTTATGATCAAGGTGTTCTAGCATCGGCATAGCTATTCCGTCTACGCCTATAGATTTAAAAGCTTTGACCCTTTCAATGGCTTCTTTAATATGCAGAATCAACGGTGAGGTGGTATGTGCGCGTGTTTGTGTTTATGTGCCCGTTGATTTGTGCGAAATCTAGCCTTGTTGAAGTATGTATTGCAAATTGCCCGCAGAAAGCATGAGCGCATTTCGTCGAGTTCGACAGGCAAAATCCAAATGAAATACTAACAATTATGACAACGTCACAAAATTATAGTCAATAAACTATTCAAAAACTGACTAGTATGGATAACCTCGAAAAATTCTAGTCAATGTCAGAATGCTTGCTGACTACTTTGGCTTTTGACTGCGCGGAAATAAAGAAGTTTTTTGGCTGCTGTGCAAAATTTTGTGTATATTTAATACGAGTTTAAACTCCAGTTAAAGTTGGCAAGGGTTTAACCCGGCCACTTCGGCCGCTTAAGCTGAGATGAGCAGCAGAATTTTATGTAATCGAACAAAGTGGCAAGATTAAACTCTAGCCAATTTTAATAGGAGTTCATACTCGCACTGAAAAACCGGGCTCTAAGCCGACGATATTTACAAATATTTTTTTTACACTTACCATTGGCGTAAGGCTTTATTTGAATATTATTAAAATCATTGTTCACAAAATAGGATCGGTTCAAAATAACTTGTACTTTTTGCGCTAACATGCAAATCAATTTTTGAAATCCTCGAACCTCTATTGTCTGTTATGATTTCAGTAAACATTGCAAAAATGTTAATGCCTGCGACTCGCTACTTGGTATTAAAAATTTAATTACAAACCACCCAAAATATACAGTGGGCCAGTTCCTTGCTGCATACTTCGCGTCAGCTCCTGTTTGTGCAATTTACGCGGCCTCCTCTTAAACTTGCTTGTGGTAATTCCTTCAAAATATTGGCATACACATTTTCTTTTGAATTATTGCAGAAAATTCTTTCGAAACTACACTAAGGGCCGGTTTCCTGTTAACGCTAACTGACACTTTATTTAACAGATCACTTAATGAGTCCTGTCAAATAAAGTGCGAATTAGAGTTAAATGCAGATGGCGAAAATGGCTCTAAAGCACGCAACTTTCTATTTTCTTAAGCAGCTAAAAGTGTCGCTTACGTAAAAATTGTGTTCACGCAAAAATGTTATGAATCAAAAAGCTAAAGATTTGGCAATAAAGCATTCTTTGCCGAATGAATGATGTAAGAAGGAAAGCGGCCATGTTGAATTATAAACAAAATGATGTGTAAACAAGTGTGTATAACAACAACAAACCCATCTAAATCAGCTGATGCCTATGACGTCGATGGCCATTGTTGATAGGTTTTTATAAAGCTACTTTTTTCTCAAACACAAAGCAATATGACAGTCGTCCAATCAGCGACATCCTGTAATCATTGTATCATAAAAAAATATAAACAAAACAAACGATAAAGTAAACATTTTTACTTTTCTCAGAAACTGTATATAATCCAAATGGAAACATGTGTGCGGTCTTAAAGTGGAGTATTATCAATCCATTTGCAATG
Organism: Eurosta solidaginis; assembly: GCF_040869045.1. NCBI lineage: Eukaryota > Metazoa > Arthropoda > Insecta > Diptera > Tephritidae > Eurosta > Eurosta solidaginis. The sequence goes on along the minus strand of NC_090319.1, from coordinate 91,388,545 downwards.
AAAACAAATTTTGCTCGATTGGACTCGTTGCACTGCGGCGGGTGTAATATTTCAAATTAGGTTTTGAAGTTTAAATCGCAAAATATAATACAAAACTATCGTTTTATGGTAGCCACGGTTGAAGTTACTAACCTGCATATCAGTTTGCGACTGAAATTTTAGAACAGCACACAGTTCATGATTTTGAGATTGAGTGGCCGGAAAAGTGGCAAACACAGAAACTTTCATCATTCTTTAAAAAATTGAAACAAATTCAAAATTTTATTTGTTTTTGTAACCCATTATAACGACATTTTGTAAAAGGGTTGCACTGATGACAACAACTGTTTGCTGGGAAAATAAGCGTAATCAGAAGGAAGCCACACCTACTTTTTAAATCTAGCCGTCCGACTGTCTCTCCTTCCGTGCGTTAATTCGACAAAGAGAAGATCTGGTATATATCGTCGGTACAATGCCAAAGTCACGAATGCGCCATTTTTGTTTTATCGACATATTATATATGTCAAATTTTGCAAAGCCAAAACAACAAATATTCATTTTTTTGAAAAAAATAATTTTTCAATTAACATTACTTAGTGGTTTACAAAAAGTAAACCTTCCAATAGTGGTTGAAAAACACAAAATTAAATCTCTATTAATTAAATCTCCATTTTTAACAATGTCTTACGCGTTTTTCTCAAAACATCAAGTATGCACATTCGTGACTTTGGCATTGGACCGACGATATTATACTGGGTTTTCTATCATAAAGGGTTAGAAGGTAAGGAAAACGCGGATGACTTGGGATCGACGGTAGACGTCCCAACCCATTTGGGATAAAACAAAAGGCAGGAATGGCGCGCGGCTACAAAAATTCGTAAGATCATGTGCAAGTCTACGACGTTAGACCCACAAACTTTCTCATATCTCTAAAGAGAGAAGACTTGAGACTCACGATGCGCATACTAATTAGACACTGTATTCTGGCCTCACATGTCAGAAGTTAGTCGTCGTCAGTGACAGGAAGTGCGAGCTGCCGGAAGAAACGGTTGGGTACGTTCTATTTTCGTGTCCAGCGCTCGCAAGGTCAACAACGCTCCTGCTGCTAGGGGCGGCAGAGTTGCCAGAACTCGAGGCAGACACTAAGCTAGGTCCAAGCAAACTTATATTATTTGCCAATACGACGGAGTTAAACCCAGTTTTCATATAACGATGTTATCTTCATTTTCCTACTTAACTCCTAATAAGTTATTAAATGACTACATAGATTTCGTATGTAAGTTTTTCCCTTCGATAACCGGTAATTATGAACTAAGTTTTAGAGATGTAATTTTTTTCATATGCAAGGAACCACCTCTATGGTGTCATCTCTAAAAGCTTGATAGCTAATAATCTAATTCCTAGAGATGGGACATATGTGAACGCCTGTATTATCCATTGTGAATTTTTTGTAGATTAGGGCATGTGTAAACATGGTGTTATTCTATAATATATAATTGGGCGTTTTCCGTTTGGTCGTCAAACACATTCTGGTAACACTATGGACACATTCAGTCTATGTGAGGTGTTTATTGACCGGGCATATCAATCTAACCTAACGAAATTTGAAAAAAAAAAAAAAAACATTGTTATTTTCGTGTTCGCAACTGTAAATATTATTTTGAGGGTTTATAATTGCGCTCTGAAAGTAAAAGTTATTAGCAGATTTTTTGATGTTTGCTCCGATAATAAAAGTTTTTCGTACAAAAATAACTTACTGGCACATACCCTCGTCTGGCCAATAAACATACAAACATAACGCTGAGTAAGCATAATTATATTTCTCACATCAGACAGTCGCTCATTGCAACTCTACAGCTCAATTCAAAGCAACATTTTGTGGCAGCGGCTAATGCTACTTACTGCTCCAGACGCATCTCCAGCACAATTGCATTTCACAATCCAACGCATACAGCACCTGTGGGAAACGGTAGATACAATTATTCATCCAAACGGACTGCTGACGGAATTGAAAATATAAAAAGCAGGCAGTCGAGTTCAGAACAGGACTAACTTCCCTTGCCTAAATTGTGAAATAAAACTTCTTATATTGAAATTCTAACTTCTTATATTGTGATTTGAGGTGAGTTGGCTCAATCAACGGTCCTTTAACTATTAAGTATCTGAAAAAAATATATTTACATTTGGCAACGTTTTTCTATCTAAGCAAAAAGAACTAATCGAAAAATCTAAACAAAAAGAGCTAATCGAAATAAAACTCAATGAAATGAAAACCTTAAATTATATTGCGAAAAAGTGTGAATTTTCGAAATATTTCTGTAAAATAAATGATACTTATGTCGGTAGTAAAAACGGGATTTATATTGAGAGTGAACATGGCGGCAGCATGGTGAAATACCTACAAACATAAATAAAAATTCCATATACTTTGTTTTTGTAAATTCGATCGACAAATTTCAAAATCGTACTGCGCCGGAAGTTGATGTATCAAATCAAATAAAAAAAGTTTATAATCAGCTGTCCCATGCTGCCACCTGTATCGTTCCGCCATGAGAGTGAATAACAGTGAAACTCATAAACATACCCGTAATAGTGCGGTAAAAGAAGAAAAGGGCATTGTTTTTTTTCATATGAAGATCATTCTTATTCAAGGGATCCACATGCACATCAACTAATATGGAGCTAAGCCACCTTTGTCCATGCGTACCGTATTGACGCCCTTCGGTTTTGAAAGGAATATAATTGTGTATATTCTTGAACCATTGTGGGACTACTTTGGACTGTTGTGTGAATATTTCGCCATGACTTCAGGAACACCTCAGGGCTATTTTAAGGATCATTTCGAAACTATTTCGATGCAATTTTCGGGGAAATTTTAGGATCATTTCTAGTCTATCTTCGGAATTATGTTGAGACTATTTCGGGAGGAATTTGGAACAATTTTAAAATCACTTCGTGACTATGTAGATTTGGGTAATTTGGAGACTATTTCGAATCCATTTTGGGACTGTAGTAGGATCACTCCGGGTATATTTTCGGAGTCATTTTGATACTGTTTCGATACCAATTTGGAACAATTTCAGGATCACTGCGAGATTGTTTTAGGTATTATTTTGGGACAACTTTTGGATGATTTCGGAAAAATTTGGAACTCTTTTTTGTACGGTTACAGGATCAATTCAAGATCACTTCGGGACATTATTCGTTATTATTTCGAGATAATTTCGAAACCATTTTGAAAAAATTTCAGGTTCACTTCGGGATTAGGTGTCAGTTCGTGTTTCGAAGTTGTCCCGAAATGATAATACTTAAGTGGTACTGTAATAGCTTCGAATTTATCCAGAAGCTGTCCCGAAATGATAACTAAAATAATCGCATAGTGATCGTCATATATTTCCAAATTGGTTCACAAATAGTCTCGAAATAATTCCGTAAATAATACTAAAGTTAACTTGAAGTACCTGTAAATGTCCAGAAATTAGTTCCAATTAGTCTCTAAATGATCCAGAACTTGTCTAACAACAATACCTAAAATAATCCCGAGGTTATCCTGCCGTTGTATCGAATTTGTCCCGAAATGGTTTCGAAATTATTCCGAAAATAATTTCGAAGTGATCCTAAAACAGTCCTAAAATGGTTTCGAAATAGTATCGAAAGGATCATATGAAATTTTTGCACTATTATTCAGCGTCAAGTAATTGCTAACTGATTGATAATATCTTGGCAAATTATTAAATATTAGATATTACTTAGAGTTTATTTACATATACCTAAATGTTCATCAAAGCGTCTAGAAAATAGCAGCAATAAAGTGATGATAAAATTAGCGACTCGGCAAAAAAGAACAATAACAAAATTAACTAAGAAATGCGCAAGAGCACCAAAAAAAACAAAACAAACTTTTTATGGAGCGAAAACGTAATTGCGATAACAATGATGACAGCAAACAATTACTAAAATAAACTAAAATAAAAAATACCAGCTCCAAAAAATTCATATATCCATACATAAACACATGCATTTTTTGTAGACACGCAAATTTGTTTGGTATTAGAGCGGTGAACAACTAGAAATGGTGCGACGTACTATGGCGCCCTTTGAGTTTTTTCTTTGCAAAAATCATAACTTTTGAACTAATGAAGATATTTTAAAGATTCATACTGCACCTGAAAGCTAATTATTTTGACTTTGTACAATTTAAAATACAGGGTGCCAGAGTAACAGGGTGCTTCCCAATAATTCGTCAAAGTTGAAAAATTGTAGAAAAAAAAAAAAATTGTTAAAAACTGAAGGACAAACTTTGAGTTTTTTTTATGAGGATGTATTTGAACATGAAATCAGATAAAATTATGATTTGTATGAAGGAGTGTGGCTCTACCCACAAGTGATTAAAAGTTTTGTCTTGGTAGCAAGGTTATCAATCTCAACCAAACTTGATGGACGCATTACTTCTTTTAAGACGTTATACTCTTATAAAAGTGAAATGTGTACGCTAGGGGATAAGTATATGAACACTGCTTGAAAATTGATTGTATAAATTTACTTATATATTTTTGAAAAATTCAAAAATCAAATATTTTATTAATACTTAACTAAGAAAAATTATTAAAAGTTGTTCAATATTATTGTATTTGAGCTAAAGATGAACAACTAATAAATTTTTGAGGCCTGCCCACCTATGATAAACAGTTTTATCTTAATAACCGCTTTACCAATTTTATTGATTTCCGTAAAAATGTATTACTTTTCTGATAGCCAAAGCCTAAGCTTTAAAATAAATATACATAAAGGTTGCTTCAAAACTCATCTTAAAATTTGATAAATTCTAAAAAGATGTAAAAACGAAAATTATATGATTATAATTACTAAATAAAATAACTGTATTATTTACAATAAATAATAAACTTGTATTTATTGCTTTCTTTTCTTTTTCAATAATATAACAAAACTAAGTAACTACTAAATAATTTTTTTGTTGTGATAGAAAAAGGTGGATCATTTATTTAATCCTAACGTAGTCTTCGTCACTTGAAAATATATCTAACAAGGAAACCATTTCTGAGCTATAGGTGTCTGTATGATCCTTTTGTGATCTTACATGCCTTATGGATGATATAAATGGATCAGAAGAGATGGCCAACATGTTGAAAAGGCGTTTTGTCTAACTCGTGAGATTTTGCAAGCGTTAGTACTTCTATATCTTTTTTAGTCCTTGTTTTTAGATTCTTGAGCTTCTTCAGACAATTCTCCTAATGGTAAACACTGGTATTCTATTAAATCTTTTCCATGGGCCAAAATTTTATGTACCGTTGGTGTGAGCTTTTTCTCAGGATACTTTTGAAGCAGCAGCTCTGCAGTTTTCGATGCATATTCTCCTAATTTAGGTACACTACCTTTTTCATGGCAATTTAAAATATTTAAAATTACTCCCAATCGTTTGACAATATCTCTATCGACTCCAGTATTGCAAGCAGTCATGTCATCCTGTTCAAAAAAATCTTCTTGATTTATTTCGTCAATAATTAAATCATCAAGATTTTCAAAGTCTTATACTCTTCTTACAGATTGGACATTTCAATGTAGATGATGTGTTTGTTAGTAAGTTTAAAATTTTTCCATCGACCATTGTTAGAAGAAAATCATGCTTTATGGTAATAACATTCCCGTCTTCGATTTCAATTATTGTTGGATCTAATTTTGCGATTTGATTTTTTATATCACTCTCTGTAGTTTTTATGAGTTCCGAAGACTCCTTCTCATATTTAAATAATAGCGGCCGGCACAATTTAACTGATGACGGCCGTGGATTTTTCCAATATTCTGAAGCTTCATCTTTTAAACGTAGGGGAACAATAGAAGCTCTAAACAAATTACCATTTGTAATTGTTCCATCGTCTACATGTATTCTTTGTTTATATGCGCTTTGTCGTGATGATCCATCACAGCCCCATTTATTTATTAATGTTAGGCTTTTTTGCAGTTATTTCAACTTTCTTCAGAAAAACTTTTCAAGAGTCACATAGACGTATGGTCCATTAAGTTTTGGAGCTCAACTTCAGCTGATGCTTCGGTTATTTTGGCTCTTGGAGGAACTGCTTCTTTTCTTGGCTTGAGTGATTTGTTTGTATCCAGGGAAAAGATCGGGATTATGTTGCAATAATGACTCACGCAATATATTATATTTCTCCTTCGATAACCCGAGATCTATAAAGAACGCCAAATACTCTTCAGGAGTGTATCTCCTAGGTAGCGCATTTGGGGGTGTGGGAATGCTGTTTTTGACCTTCTCGGTCGCACTGGACTTGTTAACGCAACTGCTCCTATGATATGAGACTTGGTGCTGTCTTGGTCCTTTTTATATTTAATAGCCAATGCTTCTGAAAGATTAGTCGTGGGGATAGTTCTAGTATAATCTGACAGCTCCCTTTTTCTTGTGTAGGTCGAACATTCTTCTATGGGTTTTGTTGGTCTTCCTCTAGTTCGATTAGTTGATGTGCTAGGCATTCCTTCTTCCAAACAACTTTTACCAGCTAGCCAGCTTTCATGCTTACTTATACACCTTGAAGTAGAACGACCGACTGCTTGCCATTTTCTTTGTATTGGAATGTAGAGGGAGCCAATTCTTTCTTTCAAGTCCTCGTCTTCTTTGTTGCATGCTTCATTTGGTAATTCTGTCATAATAGCCTCAACAAACTCCGCTTTTGCCTTTGAATCTTTGAACACCTCAAATAGTTTGGAGTTTTCTAGAGACATATTAAAATTGCCATCGAGTATATCTTACTTAAAAAAATATGTGAGCTATATTTATGTTTATGTAAATAAACAGAATACTTTATTCTATAGACTCCAAAAAACGACTGATTTTGGGCGTTGTGTTAAACATTGCTTTATATACTCAAATTATGGAAATGAGTTCCAGGTATATTATGCAGCTTGTAACCCAAACCGGCGGCCATCGTGGTGTGATGGTAGCGTGCTCCGCCTACCACACCGTATGCCCTTGGTTCGCACCCCGGGCAAAGCCACATCAAAATTTAGAAATAAGGTTTTTAAATTAGAAGAAATTTTTTCTAAGCGGGGTCGCCCCTCGGCAGTGTTTGGCAAGCGCTCCGGGTGTATTTCTGCCTTGAAAAGCTCTCAGTGAAAACTCATCTGCCTTGCAGATGCCGTTCGGAGTCGGCATAAAACATGTAGGTCCCGTCCGGCCAATTTGTAGGGAAAATCAAGAGGAGCACGACGCAAATTGGAAGAGAAGCTCGGCCTTAGATCTCTTCGGAGGTTATCGCGCCTTACATTTTTTAACCGAAAAATTTGGTTTTATTACAAATTCCAACAACAAAAGTGTCCGTCCAAAATTCGCCTTCTTCTTACCTATACCTGCTCAGGCGCGTATTTATACCCAAGGTTGCTTCACTTTATTTGATGTAAAAAGTGAAATCGCAGCTGGACGCAGGTAGACCTTCTGAATTCAGGTAACTGAATATTTACCAAATACCTACTGCAAATTTCACGGAGACCTTATTTGTCCTTTTTTTTTACCATCAAAGTTCGAAAAAGGTCCTAAAAATAGGCTTTTCGAAAAACAGGTAGATCTGACAACTTTTATAAAAAAAATCAAATTTTATGTTTTTCTTCAACCTAGAAGCAAATATCCTTTCGCTATAATAAAAGAAGGCAGTAGCAGGCCGTTTTATTTAGAGACAAAACAATTTTTAATACAACAAAAGAGAACAAAAACCACAAATTTTTTTAAGTGTTAAAAATTAAGCAACTTTAAGCGGCTCTATCTCCTATATTCGTAATCCCTGGAAAATTCTCTATTAAATACATGTATTAGGTTTATCGAACGCTGTCATGCAATTTTTGATTTTTGCCAAGCTTTTCGGGCAGAGGCGCCATAGTGCGACGTTTCATTCTCAAAAACCGCTTTTTCGCTTTCTTGCTCGACGACAGCAAAAACGGCAATGGGCGCGCAACAAACGACTTAAGCAGTGGTTGTTGGTTAGTGGTCTTCTACGGTGGTGATTGTGCTGATAGCAGCACGAATACCGGAAGTTTTGAATAGAACAAGGCAGCCGAAATCCGACCGTGTTTAAGAAAAGAGAACTTAAAAAAAGAAACATGAATAACAGGTACAGTGGTGAGCAAAGAATAAGGATTTGTCAGTTGCAAAAATAAAAATTTTGCATAATTTGTTTGGTTAATCGCAGTGCACTGTAGTTTAGAATTATTATTTAGTAGTATTAGAACTACTGCGCGAATAGGTTTCTATCATGATGTAATAATAAAGGTGATGTCAACAACATAACCTCACTTTATAGGGTGCTCTATTTTCCAGTATTTACGTGTATTACAAAAGTATTAAATTTTGATTGCTTCATTTTTCGTGCAAAATTCCCCATACAATTTGTTTCCTGCAAAATTTTTTCTATATTTTTTTGCCGAACACAAAATTACGTTAATCTGTTTGGCAAAACAATTCTAGTAGCGGCTTATATAATTATAATATTTCTAAACGTGTAGTAAAATCTACTCCGATCGTAGTAGAACTCAAAGGCAGTTCTGTATGATAGACAACCCTCTAAAATATGTGTGCCGAACTTGTCAGAATAACATATTACTCGACTCTATATTACGAAAATCTTTTAAACAGTTAAAATTTAAAAACCTTGTCAATTTTAAAATATAAAGCAATTATAAAACCGTATTGCCTGTTATCAAGAGAAAGTTTTAAAATTTTTTTTTAATACTTATTTGATTCCAATATAGTGTAATGAATTTACTGCAATTCCCCTTCTTTGCAATCTTCTGCTAACGTTCGAATCACTAAACTGTTGAATAAATAACCCCACTATTCAATAATGCAAAATGGCCTTTATTAAAGTTCTTCACAATATGACTACTATTGCTCGCCAGATAGCGTCTTAAATCAAACTGATTGTCGCGCCTCTACTGTTGCTGCCTTTCATACTCTGTGATTTCTCGTTTGCATACTTCTAAGCTCTTCCAGAACTTACTTAGTTACTGCCATATAATCATAACTACAGATGCACGTGTATAGCTTCTCATATGCGCGTGTATTTGTGAGCGACACTTCCACAATTATAATTGCACACTTTTGGGAGCATCTCAGATAAGATATCTGCATGTGTTTGTGCGTCTCTTCTCCGCTGCGTGTACGTACATATGTGTAGACATAATGATTGATCTATTGATGTGCATACAAGTCACTGCTTAGCTTAGGCTTAGAGATGATAGTATCCCTTAGTGCTGCTAATATTCGTTACAAAAGGAAATATTTTACAATGCAGCTCTGTTCTTCTTTCTGTTCCTCAGTCCACTTCATTCGCTGCCTTCATATTCTGCCTTCCACTCAACTCGTTCTAGCCATAATCCCGTGAGTTTTCTAGCTCCGTATCACGCTGAATTCTAAAGGGAATGCTCTAGAGATTTGAGAAGCAGACTTCCTGATCTGATATTTTTGTACACATGAATTGTGATAGTCAGATGACGATGTTCTGTATCATTTACCACGCAAGGCTAAAAGGCAAGTAACGACGTCCACATATTTCCGATAAGATAGTGTAGCTCATTGTTGAAATTTTAAACGTAAAATTTATCGATTTGAGACTTACAGTCTCGATTGTGTATCTCGAAGCGAACGAAACAGCTGATCGTTACGTTGTTTTCGTTTAGGTAGGCTATTTTGTATGCAACTCGAATACAAGACGAAAGTGAGATGATTATCGTTCCAAATAGACGAAAAGTTATTAGTGATCGCATTATGGTGGTGGATGATTGTCGCAGTTTTGAGGAATATTTGTGTATAAAAAATGCGCAACATCTTTTTCTTAAAGATATCAAACATTTTGCATAAGTAAATTTCTATGAAAGAAGCTTTACAATTTGAGTTAAAGCTGTAAAAAGCTGGAAGGTGGGGCCCTGTGTAGAAGTCCACGAAAGTGGGGAAAGCTTCTGACCGCCATTCACCTGGGAATGGCCAGAGCGATTCTTTTGCATGCGGTTCAAGCAGCTCACTACTGCCGGTCGCTTGCGGCCAAGTATCCTCTGGGTAGCCGCTAAACACCCGTTTAGCGGTGAGCTAATGTGAGAAGGCGACAACCTGGCTAGGCCACTCTGACATAATCGGTTTAAGGGCTAGGCGGGGGAGATCTCATCGGCAGCGTCTGTACACCTCTAGGTGCGGCTGCAAGCGGGCGTCTGTCTTGGAGCAAGCGGCTCGCTATATAAACGTGCCAAGTAATATTTTCACCCCCGCTGAGCGGGTTGTGCGCTGGGCTTGGGACCCGCCACGTAAAAACGTACTCCAATGAAATATAACAACAAGCCTCGGATAAATACACTCTCTATTGATGACAACCATGGCAAACGTTTGAAGGACAATGAATTGAGGGCATGCACCTGGAACGTCCGCTCCCTGAATGGGATTGGTGCAGATGCCCGGCTGGTTGATGTCCTCGTCAAAGCAAAATCTGACATCACCGCCATCCAAGAAATGCGTTGGACGAAGCAAGGAAGAAAGAAGATCAAAAATTGTGACATATATTGGAGTGGCCATGCGAATAAGCGCAGTTTCGGCGTCGGATTCGTGGTGGGAGAGAGATTTTGTCGCCAAGTGCTGGCGTTCACGCCTGTGGACGAGCGTCTCGCCGCTATCCGAATAAAAGCAAAATTTTTTAATATATCATTCATCTGCGCCCATGCGCCGACAGAGGAGAAAGACGATGAGGTGAAAGACACTTTTTATGAACAATTAGAACGCACATACGAGCGCTGTCCCCGTCATGATATAAAAGTCGTGCTTGGCGACTTTAACGCCAGGGTGGGCAAAGAAGGTGTTTTTGGCCCTACAGTCGGAAAGTTCAGCCTACACAATGAAACTTCTCCTAACGGACTGAAGCTGATTGACTTTGCCGGTGCTCGAAACATGGTCATATCCAGCACGAGGTTCATGCATAAAAAGATACATCAAGCTACATGGCTCTCTCCTGATCGAAATACTCGCAATCAGATCGATCACGTTGTGATAGACGGACGGCATGCCTCCAGTGTTTTAGATGTGCGCACGATCCGAGGACCTAACATCGACTCGGACCATTATCTCGTTGCAGCCAAAATACGCACCCGCCTCAACGCGGCTAAAACCAAGGAACAAAAAACACAAGGAAAGCTAGACGTCGAAAAGCTTCAATCACAACAGACTGCCAATGATTTTGCAACTCGACTCTCACACCTGCCCTCTGAGAGCACAACTCCTCCTGAAGGAATACAGGAGCAGTGGGAGCATATCTCCAAAGCACTTCGTACTGCCGCCGAGGAAAAAATTGGTTACCGGCGGCCACGAAAAAACAACTGGTATGATGAAGAATGCCGCGTTGCAACCGGGCTACGTTAAAAGCGAGCGCGACAAGAGGAGTGTGTGAACGCTATCGTGAGTTGAAAAGGGAAGCGAGACGCCTTTTCAGGAAGAAAAAAGCAGAAGCAGAAAGGCGTGAGTGCGAGGAGCTTGAGCTGCTAGCCACCATACGGCGACAGACGGAAGGCTTTAAGACCGGGGCAAACTCCTGTAGGAATGAAAACGGCGACCTTGTAACTGATGTCCAGAGAGTGCTTAGATTATGGAGGGAATACTTCTCTGCTCTCCTAAATGGAGGCAGCAATTCACCGCGCAGAGATGAAGAACCCGATCCCGCAATCGATGATGATGGAATATATGTCTCCCCGCCCGATTATGACGAAGTTAGAATAGCAATAACCAGATTGAAAAACAACAAGGCCGTGGGCTCTGATGGATTGCCTGCGGAGCTATTCAAGTTCGGCGGCGAGGAGTTGGTAAGGCGCATGCAGCAGCTTCTTAGCAAAATATGGGCGGACGAAAGCATGCCCGACGGTTGGAATCTAAGTGTTCTTTGCCCAGTCCACAAGAAGGGGGATACCGCAAAATGCACCAACTATCGTGGAATCAGCCTTCTTAATATCGCATATAAGGTCCTTTCAAGTGTATTGTGCGAAAGATTGAAGCCCACCGTAAACCGGCTGATTGGACCTTATCAGTGCGGCTTCAGACCTGGTAAATCTACCATCGACCAGATTTTCACAATGCGCCAAATCTTGGAAAAAACCCGTGAAAAGAGAATCGACACACATCACCTCTTCGTCGACTTTAAAGCCGCCTTCGACAGCACGAAAAGGAGCTGCCTATATGCCGATATGTCTGAATTTGGTTTCCCCGCAAAACTTATACGGCTGTGCAAAATGACGTTGAGCAACACCATCAGCTCAGTCAGAATTGGGAAGGACCTCTCCGAGCCGTTTGAAACTAAACGAGGTTTCAGACAGGGTGACCCCCTATCGTGCGATTTCTTTAATTTGATGCTGGAGAAAATTATACTAGCTGCAGAACTTAACCGCACTGGAACAATATACTATAAAAGCGTGCAATTACTGGCATATGCTGATGACATTGATATCATCGGCCTAAACACCCGCGCTGTTAGTTCTGCTTACTCCAAACTGGAAAAAAGCGGTAAAGATGGGTTTGATGGTGAATGAGGACAAAACGAAGTACCTGCTGTCATCGAGCAAAGAGTCAGCGCATATGCGCCTTGGCAACCACGCTACTGTTGGCAGCCATAATTTCGAAATAGTAAAAGACTTCGTTTATTTGTTAACCAGCATCAACAATAGCAACAATATCAGCACTGAAATCAAGCGAAGAATCAGTCTTGCCAATAAATGCTACTTTGGACTAGGTAGGCAATTGAAAAGTAAAGTCCTCTCTCGGCGAACGAAAATCATACTCTACAAGTCACTTATCGTACCCGTCCTGCTATATGGGGCAGAAGCATGGACCATGACAACAGCAGATGAAGCGGCTTTGGGAGAGTTCGAGAGAAAAGTTCTTCGAAAGATTTATGAACCTCTACGCGTTGGCGATGGCGAGTACCGAAGAAGATTTAATGATGAGCTGTACGAGCTATACGCAGACATCAACATAGTCCAGCGAATTAAAATGCAGCGGCTGCGCTGGCTAGGCCATGTTATGCGAATGAAAGATGATGCACCGGCCAAGAAAGTGTTTCTATCGGAACCCGCCTATGGAAGCAGAGGTAGAGGGCGGCCCCCACTCCGTTGGAATGACCAGGTGGAAAACGATTTAAACTCCCTTGGTGTGACCAATTGGCGTCGGTTGGCGGAGCGAAGGAGCGACTGGCGCGCCTTGTTGGACGGCCATAACCGTTTAGACGGTTAAGCGCCAATTAAGTAAGTAAGTAAGTAAAAAGCAAAAACTTATATTTTTATTCACTCTGCCAAGTATCAGCTAGTTCCATTACAATGGTGAGGTCACGCAATTTTCTCGATATTCGCCTTTGTTTAGATTCCTTATACAGCATCGTAACAGTTCCCAATGTTGTCACATCATAATAAAAATCAGAAAATCAAACATAAATATGAGGAAAATCCTTCAAGAATATATAAATACGAGCCGGACCCGTCGCATCTTGCGCAACCAATCTAAAAGTCTCTTATCAAATATCAACAGAAATCAGCTGTTCTATCAATCAATTAAAACTTACAACTTTCGCTGCCATCTGGCGTATGGGAGCAACTGCCGGTAATGCAGTGCAAGTATTCACAATAGTGCCATAGTACAAATGGATTTCTTTGTGTGCTCACAATCGTTTATTTTTAACAAATTATTTTAATAAAATACAGCTAAACAAAAGCACTACGACCAAAATTGCCCAAAGCTCTAAACTCCCTTGGTGTGACCAATTGGCGTCGGTTGGCGGAGCGAAGGAGCGACTGGCGCGCCTTGTTGGACGGCCATAACCGTTTAGACGGTTAAGCGCCAATTAAGTAAGTAAGTAAGTAAAAAGCAAAAACTTATATTTTTATTCACTCTGCCAAGTATCAGCTAGTTCCATTACAATGGTGAGGTCACGCAATTTTCTCGATATTCGCCTTTGTTTAGATTCCTTATACAGCATCGTAACAGTTCCCAATGTTGTCACATCATAATAAAAATCAGAAAATCAAACATAAATATGAGGAAAATCCTTCAAGAATATATAAATACGAGCCGGACCCGTCGCATCTTGCGCAACCAATCTAAAAGTCTCTTATCAAATATCAACAGAAATCAGCTGTTCTATCAATCAATTAAAACTTACAACTTTCGCTGCCATCTGGCGTATGGGAGCAACTGCCGGTAATGCAGTGCAAGTATTCACAATAGTGCCATAGTACAAATGGATTTCTTTGTGTGCTCACAATCGTTTATTTTTAACAAATTATTTTAATAAAATACAGCTAAACAAAAGCACTACGACCAAAATTGCCCAAAGCTCTAATAGCCCGAATCTCCATCTTTACGACCAAAACTTTATTTATAGATTTGGATTCCAAATAAGAGCGAAAAAGGGACCCGTACATAAAAACAGCAATTAGAAATAATATATATGTAATTCATCCGGCAACTTCACCATATCTGTTATTAACGTAACGGAGATGATAGCAACGTAAGTGCTAGCAGATAGGAACAAAAGTGATACATGATCGCAACAGCAGAAGATTCTTTCGTCTAAGCTATCGTTCGAGATACACAACTAGGCTGTTAAAGTAAAAATGTATAGGGTGCGAATAGAAAAAACGAAATCAACAGAACCACCCTGTGGATGCGATATTGATTTAGATAAATATCAGGATGGCAACGTTGTTGGATCAGTGTTCTCAGTGTAACTCAGCTGATATCTGTTTGTTACCCGATTAAAGTTATAATACCCCATATAAAAGTACAACTAGGTCTATTCTGTCATATATTTGGTATCCTAACAATAAAATACGAAAACTTGTCACTCTGGTATCGTTTGATCCTTTTAAGCAGGCATGCTTAACGAACGAAACGATATCATTTCGTTACGATAATCAACGCTAATAAACGAAACGAAGTCACTTCGTTTCGTTTATTAACGTTAAGAACGTCAAATTAACGTTAATTTGATGATCTTAACGTTAATAAACGAAACGAAGTGACTTCGTTTCGTTTATTAGCGTTGATTATCGTAACGAAATGATATCGTTTCGTTCGTTAAGCATGCCTGCTTTTAAGCTCTTGTAATGTACGCGTTAATGAGAGCAGTTCCAATTAGGTGCCCGCAACCGTATGCATAAACAAACAAATGTAACAAACAACTAAACTTCAAATTTAAATTAGCAAATCAGAAAAAATTATATATACATAAGTATATATTTACATATGCTTGTCCAAGCACAATCGAAGGCAGGTATTTACATACATACATATATGTATGTATGTAGAGAAAAATGGTCTTACAAAAACTTCAAATCACGTTCCTTGCACATATTGTAAAAAAACAAAGCGTCGCAGAGGCTACAGCGGGCACAAGAGGTGTGTCGCTGGTAATTTTTCCAAAACGGGTGCAAAGAAATGGCCCAGCAACGCCATTAAGTGCCTGTGCTGTAAAATGAATAAGGTAATAATGAGCAAGTCGAGTAGGTAATAATGTGAAACTATAAAAATTTCAAAAGGTAGCGGCAGCCAGAAGCAATAATATTTACAATAACAAAATATATATGAAAGTTAACAGAAATTGCAGTTGACAACGTGGTGATGATAATGAATGGTCGTGGTTCTGGTGCTGCCACTTTTAAAGAGAGTTCATATATACATATGTATGTATGTTCCTGTACATTCATAAATTTTTGTATGGATTTCTGTAATTATAATTATGCACACGTTTGATAGCAATCCATAGCAGCGCCAACTTATGAACTACTAAAGAATGTCGTCATGTTTGAGAGAACGGAAGTGTACAAGAAAAATAAAGAAAGGAGGGTGCGAAAAGTTATGTATGTATATGTGTGTTTATATCCTTAAACGGTGTCGTGTGTGCCGGCTAAATTTGATGAAATGAATGAATCACTGAAGATATAATTTACTAACTTACAGTGCGTTTCAAAAGTAAGTGCTGCTTATTTTTGCTCTTTTAGTCTAAAGGCCGCGACACAATGAAATTTTTCATATATATGTATGTATTTAACACAAGCTTGTGCATTCCAGTTTATAAATATGAAGGAACTTCAGACTTGCCAATTGAAGTTTATTTCGCCTTGCCCATTCACATACAAAATTTCCCGAAGCACTGTTATAAACATTCTCACTATACAACGAAAATACTTACTAACATATTTTATGTCGTATTCATTTGTTATATTGCAGTCTTAAATTGCGAAAAATGTTAGCCAAGTTAGCAACGAGAGGAAGAAATAATTTCACTTGCAAAGTGTGCCAGCACCCTTAGGCAAGGCAAATGTCAAACTCTTCTTCTTATGCTTTGCTTGCAACAAAATTGGGGCTTGGCTACTTTTCCATATCAGATGACGCCAATATCGCTCATTCTACCGTTCTCCACTCATAATGCATAAGATTTAGTTAAACGCATCTATATGAAAAATTGCTTATGTGATGGGGCTTTAAAGCTATGCATAATTGTCATATTTCAAGCATGCAAAAGTCAAATTTTGCACTATGATTATTGTGTGAATTGTGTAGGAATCCAAGCATCACTTCTGCCAATAAAAGCTACTTTAGACTAGGTAGGCAATTGAAAAGTAAAGTCTTCTCTCGTCAAACGAATATCATGCTTTACAAGTCACTCGTCCTGCTATATGGTGCGGAGGCATGAATCATGACAACATCAGATGAAACGGCTCTGGAAGTGTTCAAGAGAAAAGTTCTTCGAAAGATTTAGGGACCTCTACGAGTTGGCGACGGCGAGCACACAAGAAGATTTGATAATGAGCTGTACGAGCTTTAAGCAGACATGAACATAGTGTAGCGAATTAAAACGCAGCGGCTACGCTGGCTAGGCCATGTTATGCGGATGAAAGATGATGCTCCGGGAAAAAAAAAAGTTTTTGACGACAACCGCCTTCAGAAGCAGAGAAAGGGAGCGACCCCACTCCGCTGGACGGATTTGGTGGACAACGATTAAAATTACTTTAGTGTTATCAATTGGCGCCAGTTAGCATAGCGAAGAAGCGATGCATTTGTATAATATTGACAGTTGTTTGCTGTTGAAATTTTCGATGAAATCAGTTCTTCAAACAGAAAAATTAGTTAAATTGACTGAGAGCCTTATTCGCTATTACGAAACGAACGATTGCTTCGCCTCAGAGACGAATCACTAGTGTATTTGCACTATGCTAAACGATGGCAACATGTCATTTGACATTTGATTTCGCCTTCCTGTTCGACATAAAGTAAGAAACATAAGAACCGAAGGAAAATGATAGAGAATATCATCGCTAGACGAAATCGTTTGGAGGCGAATCGTTCGTCTGAACTATCGTTCGCAATACAAAATGAAGCGCTGAGAGTCTGTAATTTTTACAGAATATTGTTAGCTTGAGATCAAAAGTTTCCCTGTTGTTGAAATGATTTTAATAATTTGTTCTTTTGACAAAAAACTCGGTTGAATAACCCATAATGCGATAAATTTTATGCAATGTTTGTTAATTCTAGAACAAAATATTTGATTTGTTAATTTTACTAACGCTCTTTCATTCGGTGAAGTTGCTTCCTTTAATACAAAAAGTAATGCAACTCTTTACCAAAATCGAGATGTGGGAGAATTAAGGCTATTGTGCAATCATTTTTCATGAAAACCATAGACATTTCAAGTATTCTGGTGTATGCTTAGTGTCGCAGTGCAATAATTGGAGAAATGTGTTCTGGTATCTGAGTAGATACATGTCGAATTAAATAAATTTAAATTGAAACAATTTTTGACCAGCTTAGTAGTTTAAAATTTCAGATTAAAAACTATATGTAGCAATAGATTATAAATAAGATTGACACACTTTTTCAAATCTTAACTGCCTATGCAAACTAATGGAGCATGAAAATTATTGTAACAGCTGTAAAAACACATTCATAGTTGTATTTTGTCACTTCAAAGTGGACAATAAAACAGAATAGAGAGTGTAATTAAAAACTGGGGCATAGGTAAAGTGAGTAAATCGAATGTATTCAAACAACAACAAACTGAGAAAATCCTGCTCATATAAACTGTGAATTTAGGTGAAAATAATGGCGGAAGCGCGTATATGCGCATACATTTTAAAAACGATTAAATGTACATGTGTAGATGTACACTGAGTGAAATCTATGGCTAGAACATGCACAGCAATTGATAATCTATCACATGAATAAGTGTATAATTTTGGATGTGTGGTTCAAACTTGAACTTAGCAAAGCACGCAAAAAAATAACATTTAGAAAAGCGCGACACATTTTTTCCTCGAAACTAATTAGCGAATATTTTGTGGCAAAATGTCAACCTATTAATTTTTTGATCTGCCAAAGATGCTTCGCTAACTTCATGTTCATAACTTTTCCACGTTCGTTTCTATATAAACAGCGAGCTTTAAAAATATTCCGGCTGTAAAGAAAAGGCCTTACAAACTTCCGTGGTATAACATTAACTTGAAAAAGTTAAAGAACCTAAGAAATAAATTCTTTAAGAAATTTAAATCATCTGGTAATCAATGGAGGAGAATATTAAATCAAATCCAAAGGCGTTCTGGCAGTTTATTAAATCTAAAAAGTCGAACTCTTCTATACCTTCGGCTGTATTTTATGATAAGCAGTTTGCTAGCACCCCATTTAAGGTGGCCAATTTGTTTGCAGAATTTTTCAGTTCAAGTTTTGTTGTGGACAATGACAATCTTCCACCCAGCTTGGAATATAACTGCAAATCTACTTTGAGTTTTGGTTCTCTTACCCTCTCTTCTAAAGATATTATTACTGGCATTAATAAACTTAAACCATCTGCGAAAACGAACGTCTGATGGACTTTCAGTTCTACTATTGAAGAATTGCCCTGCTTTAGTTATGCCTTTAAAACTAATTTTCAATTTGTCATTGTCAACCGAAGTTTTCGTTGATGATTGGAAATTTACTTCTATTAGTCTTATTCTCAAAGGAGGCTGTAAGAATGATATCTGTAATTATAGACCCTTTTCAAAGCTTTCTACGGTATCGAAACTTTTTGAAACTATCGTTAAGGATAAAATGTACTTTGTATGTAAGAGTGTGATTTCGCCTAACCAGCATGGCTTTGTCTCAAACCGATCTACGGTTTCAAATCTTGCATTATTCAGTGAGTTTTGTATTGCATCTTTCTCTTCGGGACTTCAAGTTGACTGCGTTTGCACTGATTTCTCAAAAACTTCCGATAAAGTTTCACATTCCTTATTGATTTATAAGCTATCTCGTTTAGAAATTCATTCGGTTTTTTTTTGAAATGGATTCAGTCTTATTTATGTAACAGAAATTGTGTGGTAACAGTTGTCGGCACTTCTTCTGAAACATTTTTCGCCTGGCCCGCTACTGTTTGTTTTGTTTATTAATGATATAAGCAGCTGCTTCAATTTTGCAGAGTTCTTACTCTATGCCGATGATTTAAAGGTATTTTCGAAAATTGCAAAACCGGATAATGCTGTTAAGTTTCAGAAAGACATTGACAGCTTAGAAATATGCTGCTTTAATTCTCGGCTTTCTCTTAATATCAAAAAGTGTTTTAAAGTCACGTATGCGAAAACTCGTAATATCTTGCCGACATCTTATCATATTTCCCATTCACTATTACAAAGTTTGGATGAAATTAAAGATCTTGGTTTAATTTTTTCTAGTAATTTCTCTTTAAAGAGACATATTAGTCACATTATTTCGAAAGCTTATTCGGTAATTGGAATTGTGAGGCGGACTAGTTTAAATTTTTGTGACCCTTATACTCTCAAGTTGTTATACACGGCGTTTATGCGTTTGGAATACGCTGATTTTTTATGGAGGCCAAGTCACAAAAACTACGTTAATAGGATTGAACGGGACCAAAAGGGTTTTCTTAAATATGCTTTACATTCTTTGAATTTTGGTGAACCAATTCCATCTTATGAATCTGGCCTGCTTTTGATAAATTTAAAAACTTTGGAAGCTATACGAACGGTTCTCGCTTTCTTTTGTTCATAATATGATCAGTGGCGACATTGACTGCTCTTTTCTTTTGGAGAAAATTAATTTTAACATACCTCAGCGTAATCTTCGTAGCTATCTACCTTTTTATGGCGTTAATTGTAGAACTGATTATTCGCGTAATGCTCCTCTTGTGCGAGCCCTGATTGAATTTAATTTAATCTCGACTTCCATCCAACTTGATTTTTCATTTTCGAAAAGTGTTTTTTCTAAGATTCTAAATACTTTATTCTAGGTTTTTAGTCTTAGTTATTATTTTCCATTGTTAATTGTTATTAGTCTGTAAGAAACTTTTGATCATAGACTTACGAAATAAATAAATAAATAAATAAAGCTTGGAGTTTTACGAATTTTGGAAATTTTTCTCAGTCACATTTTCTACGAAAAGTGTAATCCGTTCGCCAAATTTTTGGATAACTTAAGTGGTTTTCGTTTTATGATAAATATTATTCGAAATATTTTTTTAAATCAGCAGTAGGCGGTGCCACGTCTTTTTGAAATTTTTTCAAAAACTCTAATTAGAGGGGTCGTTATTTCAATTCATACATGTATGCCGGGCCATTGATTTGCTTACATTTTAAAAAGTTTCCTCATATTTTTCACCCTTTCACTCCCTCTCCGGTTATATCTCCTTTTCATTTCCTCTCGGTCTTCATTTCCCTTTCTCACTTAATTTCCGTTTCTATTCCCTTTTCATTTCTCGTCCCGCATACATACATACATACATATGTACATGTATCAACAATATCAACATCTGATCTTATTGCGTCACCTTGTACTTCATGAACTTTCCCCTTATGTCTATACAAATGTGTTTATTTAAGGATGATAGTAAAGGTGGACAGCTTTTTATATTAGCAATTAGACGCATAGGTTTAGCCATTAATGTACCCAATTGACCATAGAATGAGGCGGCATTCAAAACAATTTGGTTAAGAGGTGAGGTGATCGTGAGGTCGGTGGATTCAAATCGACGTCGATGGGAATCATGCAAACCGAAAGTATCTACAGCGTCGTTTTACCACATCCCGACGACACCGTTTCTACGTTGTTCTCATAGAATTGCCGGCAAGTTGTTTCGAGCCGTCATCATTTGGCACATTGGGTAAAGACATTATGTCCATGTGGACATAAGTTTGTATGGACCATTTACTTTGCATTCATTTACTGTTGGGCACTCGGGTGGAACTTCCTTACTGCGTTCATTATAACTGATAAAAAAAAACTAAAAATTATTTCTCCATAAAATTCATTCATGCATTCTTTGTTTGCATAGCTTGGCATTAATAGCCGATTCCCAGCCTGTGTATGTTGTTGCTGTTGTGGGTTTGCATGACACATTTCGGCATAAATGATGGTCTGCTCTAAATACATTGTTGATGAGAAAATTGAATGCAACTAAGCATATAAAGCCGATCGTCATGTCAAAAGTTTACATTTTGTAGAAAGTATTATTCGTTAGTTTCTCATTATAAGGATATTGGCCATTCTGACTCAGTAAATATGTTTCACAAACAAGAGAAATTATGCTTTCGTAAGATAGGATTACTTCGAAATTTGAGCACGTGATCGCAGATTTAAAGGGACTTTATGCAGACAATACCTGCTTCCAAGGCCACGTAGATTAATCTGACTTCCTTAAGTAGGGAAAAGTTGACCCTTGGTTCAAAGATTACTAGGGATCTCTCAATTCATTCCAGTTATTGAGCTTTAGAAGATTTTCTTAGGAATGTTCCACCCACTTGGCAAAGTCCGTTTAATATTGTTATACATTTGATTGTGTTGTTGTAGAAGAAATTACAGTCTGAATTTATAAACTATTTTCAAGATATTGTGGGTAAGTAAGGATTTAACCTATACTGCAAGTGGCAGGTAGAGTAAGAGTAGAGTAGTAATTACCGAGCTCGTTGTTGTGGAGCCCCTCTACTACACTGTCGGTTAACGGCTGTTTTCTTCTATATGCGTTGCTTTTTTTGCTTTCTTCTTATCCCAAAGAACGCAAGGCTGAAGAAGTTCGAGTATCAGTTTCTTTCCCAAAATACCTTATGTGGGTATTACATGTCGGACTCGACAAACATTTCACACACCCGCAGAAAAACTGTAAATCTTCAAGTGCTGTTATTTTTTCCAGTCTTTTGATTTCCACATACAGGTCCGTAATTAAGCGGTTGCCTGCCGCTTTTTCGTTAAGCCTACCTCATCGGCTATGGAATTTGTCGTGTATGATACATCAGATACAATGGGGAGAGCAGCAAAAGATCCAGCAGTCCGACTCAAAGTAAACGTTGCCGCTAGATGTGCCTTCCTTCACTGTTCTCAGTTGTCTATTTGTTCAGCTAGGTTCTGCTTCCTATAGTCGGCACAAAAGTACGGCCTTGTTGCAATGTATGCTCTCCCCATAGCGCAAGCCACTTAGCCGTAGTGGACCCTTTGAAGGCGTATCTTTGATAAAATTAGGCTATTTTAATAGAAAAAATCTGAAATCGATGAAATTGTTTTTAAGACATACCTACCTACGTTTTGCCTAGTTGCTCGTTAATCAACGCATCGCCAACACAAGGACAGTTTGAAACTTTTGATATATATTTCCGTTATGATTTGTGGGTTTGCACTTTTTTGGGAACAATTGCAAGTTCCTTCAATTTCGAATTTCTTTTAAGATTTCTCTAGAAACAATCAGACCAATTCTAAATATTCTGGCGGAATTTTGTTCTCGCGGATTTTTTTACTCCCGCGGAAAAATTCCTCCAATTCTTTTCTCCTAGGGAGAAGAATAATTGGGGAATAAGAATTTCGAATTTTCGAAGTCAGCTGTTTTATCACTTGAAATTTCGTTGCGCAGTTGAAAAGTTTAATTATTGTTGCGAATTTGTTTGAAATTAAGAAATAAGGTATAAGCAATGCACATTATTGCATTTCATGAGGTATTCACTGGAATAAGTAATGAATTGGTGCCACAGCAACATCAACAGAGGAGCATAAGAAGAAGAAGACGGTGTGATAACACAAATCCGCCGGAGTTGTATGCATTCATTCTGCAAAGCAATTTTCTGACGGCCAAGTCGAGTTGAGTTCGCCTTTCGCCATATGCCAAAATCTATTTAAACCTTCTTAAAAAATCCTTGCGCAATTTCTGGATGGCTGCATCAAATATACGAACAGCTCTTCCATTGCTTATGATATACTTTTCGACTTAAAATAAAGAATATTGTGGTTGTTGTTGTTGTATTAACAGTGAGAATATTGTGGTAGAATGTAAATACATATTTTAGCACAAATTTGTACAAATAAGTGTTCTTTTTTAAAAGAACGAATTTCCTTTAACTATTTTGATGCATTCCCTTTAATTTAACTAGTGAAAAAACTCCTATGAAATTGCAGAGAAATCTCCCTCTTCCTCACATTCATAATACCTACTTTTCTCCCATAACCGGTTTCCGCTTTTTCGAACATTGTTCAGAATAGGAGGAAAGGGAGAAGTGAAAAAACTCACAAGGAATTTTTTTTTAGAATACGAGGAATGGGAGAAGGGAAAAAACTCGCACGGAATTTTCGTTTAGAATCGGGCTGAATAACTTTGTTTCTGTTGCTGGATAAATCCTCAAACTTAAAAAAAAGTCGCCATCACTTTTAACTTGTTTGTCTTAAACGGCTATGCCAAAAAGTCACTGAATTACTCATACTTATTCTCGATATAGTTTTGAAAATAGTTTCATCATAGTTCCAATTCATCAAATTGGTCCCAAAATTTTCGCGTACACCTTTCGAATAAAGACGCCACTACTAATCCAAACACTGGCAAATTTGACGTTCAAAGGTTATTTCGCTCCTTCTATATTTGTAGATTAGCTGAGGTTAAGTGGCCTTACGTGCGAATTTCCCACTTTTTCACTCGGAGACATTTTTATTCATTGTGAGTGCGCTAAGTGAGTGCCGGGTGGCGGCACATTACTTCCTAGTGGTCCCCAACGAACCACTTGCTTTCTCTGATGAATTAAGTGGGAGTGAAACCTCTGCCAAAAAAGAAAAAACCGTGGACCCAGAAATCGGAGTCGCCCTGTTTGTAAACCTGGACAACGGCAGAGAAATGATGAATCGACTCCTCTTCCTCTTCATCCTGTCATCTGCTGCAGAGAAAGCTTGAAGGTGTGCGCCGAGGTTGTAGCATTGGTGCAATAGCGCAATGATATGTGATGACACCTGTAATTACTCTTCTGCAGCTTTGCATAGCCTGAGAAGGGAGCTAGTTCCGTTCCAAACATGGCCATTAGGACTTTGAGACGTCGCAATCATCCCGGTTGGTCTACAGCAAGTCCGTTACCGTAATCTCATATTCCTCGATTTTCCTCAGGAGATAACCCAGCGGTAGGTTGAGATAATCATGTTGTTAATTCATGCTAAATGACGGTGTTGGATTATAGAAACAGCTGTTTTGCGTTCAAAAAACAGTATTTGATAACGAATGCTATCTCAAAACAAATCGACAAAAAAGTAAAAAAAAAGTTTAATAAGAAATATACAACAGACAAATTAAACGAAAACCCACACAGATCTATGAGAGCTCAAGAAAAAAAATTTAAAAAAATACATACGAAAATGAAAAGCAAAAGAGTAAGAATAAAAAAACGTAAAAAAATAGGTCATCACATGCAATCGACAACCGAGTAAAACATCAACAACAATAACCAATGTACATAGCATTGAAGGCTTAAGCAATTTCACAGCGTTGAGGGTGAGTGTAGTTAAAAAATTTAAATAAAAACTTATTTAATAGACAAAAACGATGCCATATCGAGCGGACATGAAAAAAAGGAAAGAATGGAGCGAATAAAAAGATCAAATTTAGTTTAGTAGTAAGTGGTTCTAATGTGGTAAGCGAAGTAGACCTTGCTGTCACAACTTTCAAGACGTGCCTTGCCCTTGCCAAGGTCTGTATGGCTGACGACTGCCGAAATCCGTCTGCGGCTAAAAGAACGGAAAGCGAGACCCCGGTTATTTGACATAGCCAAACAAATTGCTAGCATACAAATCTTCGTACATTCAAAGAAAAAGGCTGTCTAAAATCCAGCACCACCGGACTCAATTCAAGCCTTTCATGTTCTTACTTTTTTGTTCTTGAAACCTTAATGACCTGTTCTAAAACAACAACCTTGTTCTTGAACTGACAACTATTTTCTTGAAAAGAGAACGGCTGGTCTTAAAATATGAACAAATATTCTATTAATGAGAACAAACAATATAATTCGTGTGTACTACAATGTTAAACACAATATTTGGCATAAGCTATCAAGCAGTCTTAGTTGCCCAGCGGCTGTGATGTTGTGGCTGCGATCGTGTGGCGCGAGTTCGATCACCCTCAAACTCTGAATTTTTTAATCTTTTGGATATTAATAATAGTTTTTTTGTTATTAATATTTTTTATATAAAAAAATAAATAAATGTTACCTTCCCACTCCCACCAATGCACAGTGTTTCGTGTAGAACATGCTAGCTGGAAAAAATTATTTTATGAGATTTTCCGTTTCATATGCAGTCATTTATTACAACTACGTCATTTTTTTGAAGCATATGTTCTTTTTTTTATTTTTTTCCAAAATTTTACTTCATGTGCATACATTTGCTTATTTCATATACAGTAACTAATGTGAATAAGTGACATAGATCCAAAAAAATTTAAAGGACTTAAGAATATTACTTTATTGTACTTAAATTGAATGGACTACAAATCTCAATACTCTAAAAAATTCCGAAAAAAAATTAAAATTTTTTATGAAAATTCGTCGAATTTTTCAAACATTTTTTAAATATAATTTAGTTTTTGTTATAGATCGTGACAAATTTTCTTATGGGAAATTAGTTAAAATAAATTTGCGAAAGCGAAGATTGTAAGAATTGTCCAAAAAGGGGTGTCTACTTATTTATGTGAGTGACTGTACATATGTACATACATATTTTGTATTTATTTGAGTATTTATCCTGGCACTACAATTTTTACAAAATTATTTTATAGTACCAGTCAGGAATGCAAAAGTGAATTACAATAATAATAAAAACAATGTAAATAATTAAATTAATTATGTGAAAATAACTTATTACAAAAACTTAAAAGTAAAGTATAATACAAAGTAGAAAAGACAATAGATTTAAATTAAATAAAACCTGATCCAACAAAAAGTTATAGGATAGGTTATCTTTTATAATTATGTTATTCGCTATCATCACTTTCATTCGATGAGTCACTTGTGGAATAGTCATGAGCATCAGCAACACTATTGTGAAAGCTCGAAACAACTGGGGTATTTATTGACTCCTCAACATTATCGGGGGACAGTAAATTTAAGACTTCTGAAGTCAGACTTTGAAATTTTTTCTTAGGTATCTCCCTAAAACTGTTCACTAGAGGATCCGATGTTATAAGCAACATATTCGTAAGATCTCTATTCGTGGCTTCACGCGACTGCTTTTGTGTGTTATCATCCCTGAATCGTCTCAAATCTTTGTTACGGGCTTCCTGTGCTTCCTCAGAAAGTTGACCAATAGGTAAAATTGCTGATTTTATAATATCAGTACTATGCACTAAGATTTTATGAACTGTAACATTCATATTAAACCATGGATAGAGATCTATGTATAGTTTTTTAGTCTCGACCGCAAATTTTTCAAATCTTTGGATATTTATATTGTACCCAGATGCTAATGCGCGAAGGAGAGTGTCGAATCTTTTGATGAGCGTTACATCCAATCCCGTAATCTCAGCACTAGCCTCAGAATTTTCGAAAAACCTACGAGCAGTGTTTGCCGAAACCTGGTTTTGGTTTATCTACTATCAATCCAAGTACACTTTTAAATTTATTCTGGATTTCGTTGGAACGTAGCTTTACACTCTCTTTATCTGCCTCATTCCTAAGCTGCCACTTTTTTACTTCGAGGCGATAACTTATATGAAGCAAGCATTCAAAACATCTTATCCATGCATGGAGAGTAGACAAACCAAAATCAAGATTATCTCGGTTAGGCGTAAAGTCCCGTAACTCATTATTCATATCTTTTGGAGTGGCACCACAAATATAACACTTTTGTGCGGAAGAAGTTTCAGTCAAAGCATTGCAAACTTTTCCGTCAATCATTGTTAGAAGCATATTGTGATTTACGGAAACTTCGTATTCTCGAAGCATGTACTTTGTTGGCAACAACGCATTTATCTCCTCTAAAACTTTGTTCGTTTCAAAAACAATAAAATCTTTTGTTTCTTTAGAAAAAATAAATTTAATTGGACGAAAATACATGGTAGAAGAAGGTCGAAGATTCTGCCAAACAATGTTACCTTTTTCATCCTGTAATTGAAGAGGAACGAAGGAAAATATAAACAAAAATTCATCAGTGTCAGAACTGTATGTAAACTTTTGCTTATATGTGCTATGGCCAGAGCTTCCATCGCAACCCCACTTGCTGATTAAAGTATACGTCAAGTTTGTAGGTAATAAACTAACAAAAACTTCTTGATTTGCTAAAACTAAACGCTCAACAGTTTTATCTAATACGGACTGGACTTTAATTTCCGCACGTGTTTCACCCACATCAATTTCATTTGGATAACATTCTTCCTTAGCTTTTCTTAGACTATAAAATGATAGATAAACCTTATGGCTTGCCTTGATGCTCCACTTCCGAGTCGTTTTGTACCCATGAGTCGTCGACTTGCTATCTACGTAGTATGCTAAAGCTTCTACATTGCTCAAGCATCTTGCATC
This sequence comes from Eurosta solidaginis, assembly GCF_040869045.1. NCBI lineage: Eukaryota > Metazoa > Arthropoda > Insecta > Diptera > Tephritidae > Eurosta > Eurosta solidaginis. The sequence goes on along the minus strand of NC_090319.1, from coordinate 91,360,735 downwards.
TGGCTCCCATGTCATCTTTTTGCCGGATATTTGAGTGGTTTCCTGTGATTTTTTTATAGTCTTAGCAACATTTTTGTTGCCGGACATACGCGTTGATACTTCTGCCGCATAAAGTAACTCACCAGGACTTCTAGATTGCAAAAGGTCATCCACTCGACGCCGTTTGGTTTTTTCACTGCAGCTAACAAAGTCCTTCTTTCGTTTTCCGGGGTCGGGGTTACCTGAAGAAGTGGTTGGTTGGTCTGATGGCAACTTTGAATCCACCGTTATTGTAAATATGAAGTCTGGACTCGAAAGCCACTTCGAGTTTTTATTCAAAAATCGCTCCTTATGTCTTCCAGAAGTGTTCCACTTTTGATCCAGCTTCGACGAATATGCCGATATGATATGACGATATGCTTAAACTTTTTATCGAATACTCGGCTGCTTCGCTTGAATCGTACTTAAGTACAACAAAACTCAATAATTCTTTATATCTGGTTTCCTTCGAATGTTGAACCCAAATGTCAAAAAACTCCATTCTTGGTACGGTTTTAACTAAACTGCTTTATGTTTTAGATTTTCCGACAGGGTGAATAGTTGATGATTGTTGTGCTGCCATCTTAAGTGTCGTTGATCGTTCTGATTTGTTATCAGTTGCGCAGTATTTATATTACATTCAGGTATGGGCGTAGATGCTACCAAATGGGGTTGTTTTGTGTAGCGTTCCTGTGTGGTTATACCTGCATTAGGATTGCTTTGTATGTACCTGTTTTTATGCCTTGGTGACTGGTGCGGTAGGTAGTGGCAGGTTGAAGTCAGTGATCCTCGCCTTTTTGCTTTTGGTGTGCTCTTGTTGACCTTGCGCGTTTATTTTTGTGTGTTTTATGGCTACGTGTTTGCTCCCTGTACCTGGGGATTGGTTTTGCCGTTTGTAGATCAGCTTTAAAGGTTCAAATATCTCGTCGGAGCTGGTACGTACATACATCCTATTTTATATGTAGAGATAACTAAATCTACAAAAAAAAAAAAATTAAAAATAGATGTGCAAAGAATTCGCAATGGTTTTTTCTTTGGACTATTAGAGAAGACTTGCGACTATAACATATGTAAAATTTAGCCCAGATGTCGGCGGATGTATGTAACTTTTTTGTCCCTAAAGTTAAAAATATAGAGAAAAAATACCTTTTCTTCTTAATAACGGAATGTTAAATATATTGAAAATACTCTAATTGCGAAAGAATTACTATTAAAAATTTTTACTTACCTTCGAGCTTAGAATCCATCAAAAAAATCATATAAAAGTGTTCACTTAAAAGAAATATGAAGCTTAATATTCAACAAGAATTTTGCAAATTAATCAATGCATTTTACGGCCACTCCTGCCTTCTTACTTCAATTACTCAATATATATGAGAAAAAATATCAAAAAAAAAAAGCAAAAATCCCGTTATTTTGTTTGTTTTCTTTCATTTCTCATTACACTTTTCTTGGAATAAGAACTTTGTTTTTGTCCAGCTAGCTTGTTCTACACGAAACACTGTGCAATGATCAATTCTTGAATTGAGACCGAAAACTGTTAAATCTACCACAAATCGTTCTCGAAGCGTGAGAACGAAAAATCTTAAATAAAGCCGAAGCAGAAGGTTCACAAATCAATACCAAAGTGGTCATAAAATACGAATGGTGTGCTTGGAAAAACTGTTCTTAAAACAAGCCCATCGGTCACGAGTTTAAAAAATACGTACTTAACAGACTTTTGTCAACAAATGTTCTTAATTTTAAACTTGTTTCGTTCGTTTTAGAACGATTTTTCTCTGAGTGTAAAACAGTCCGAGACGGGGCGGATAGCGGAAAATTCGTTGCTGAGAGCCTAAAGCTGCCTGTAGAAACAGAGAAGAGCGAACAGTTGAACGAATGATTAATGTTGTTGTTGTTGTTGTTGTAGCGATTAGGTGACTCCCCGAAGGCTTTGGGGAGTGTTATCGATGCGATGGTCCTTTGTCGGATACAGATCCGATACGCTCCGGTAACACAGCACCATTAAGGTGCTGGCCCGACCATCTCGGGAACGATTTATATGGCCACATTGAACCTTCAGGCCATCCCTCCCTCCCCACCCCCAAGTTCCATGAGAAGCTTGGGGTCGCCAGAGCCTCGTCTGTTAGTGAAACGGGATTCGCCGCTCGAAGGTGAGGTTGATAATTGGGTTGGAGAAGCTATATGTTGCGCTACACAACCCCTTGAATCCCTAATGATTAATGTAAAATCCAACCGTGGAAATGAGTGTACGGTTACTTGGTAAGCAGTTGACTGAAGCCCAGATCGACCAGTAGATGTTGATGGTTAACATTGGGATGGTAGTTAACATTGGGTCGGTCAGTGAATGGTTGATAAGTGATTTACCGGAGCGACCATTGAACCGGTGGATGGTTGATGATTAACGAAGAATGGCGGGTAGTAGTGGATCGAAGCTAAAGTCTCCAGGCCATGTAAAACGATAAACCGTCGGACATTTGATGATGAATGGTGGGTAATGAATGGTACAGAGTCGGCCGGTGGATGGTGAAGCATTCGTTGGTTGATTAGTGTCAACGTTATCCGTAGAAACAGATTGGTGATTGATGAGACGATATCCGAAATAACGCGTGGATTGGTCTCGGCGAAGTCCAAGACAACATATGGGTCGGTAAACCGGTCGGTAAACGCATTGTTTTTGAGTCTTACAATTCTCTTTCTGATCGCTTTTATAGTGGAGGGAGTGCAGCGGTAGCTAAAGGTGCAACTCTTCGTGATGCTATTTAGTATCAAACGTATTCCCTATAAACCTTCAAAAACCACCACACCAAAAAGGATTCAGTTTAGATTCAGTGGATCCTAAATAAGAAAGTTCGAAGTAACTAAATTATGGATGCTTTCGCGAGCTTCTTAAAATGCTAGTGCCCTGTAGTGAGGTCTACGAAAAGAGTACGAGATCAAACAAAATAGATCAGATGGTAGCTTTGTACGTGTGCATCGATTTAAACCATTTTTAAAGGACATCGGCAGAAGTAGAATGAGATTTTTACTCTGTTAGCATTTTCAGAAACTTTCCTTTCTAAACTATTCCAGTGTTCTTAAAGGCACCTCCAAAACTAACGCCGCATTAAAGGGTTCATCTTATATCGAAATATTGAGGGATACAAAGTGGAAGTGTTTCATAAAAAGTGCAATTGTTTCATAAAACAGTCATGCAGCGTTAGCTCCATAAAATTGTAATAATTTTCCTAATGGCTATTATCTTCATATAAGTAAAATTCTACATGAATTTGTACAAAATTATAAAATGCCAGGCATGTGGCTGGCTGCTCGCTATCCCCGCAACCCAATTCACTATGGCGCGGCGACATGGCGCATCAAAACAACCGCATCGCCACCTTCAACGCCACCGCCTGTGCCGCAAAACTCAAAATAAAACATAAAATGTCAGTTCGCTTCTGCTGATGATGGTGGTGCAAGTGGGTTGAGTGGGACTGCGGCGTTGTCTAAAACTGTGGCAGTGGTGGTTGCCTTAGCAATAACGAAGGCGCTGATAGAATTCAATTAATTCAACACTAGCAAAAAAACGCAAGCAATCAACATCCAACTAGCCATCCAGTCAGCCAGACAACCAAGCCAAGGCTGTGCAGGCGAGGTCGCTAGTTTTATTAGTCAGTGTTCAAACAACAAACCAACCATCCAACCGCAACCACAGAAATATTAACTCAAATATGTAACAACAAAATGAAAATAAAATGAACTAAAAATAAATAAAACATAGAAACAAAAATTTGATAAAGAGGTAATTGAAAAATTGCACGAAAATGAAGTATGTAGCTAAGCAATAAGTTTTTTTTATTTGCCTGTTTGCTGCATATACACACTTTGAGCTAATTAAAATGTTTCAAATTACACATGCAGCGAACTCATATTTATCATACTTATGGGCGCGTACAGGGTGGTGAGTGGAAATTGAAAGACTCATCAAAGAAATGAAGAAAAAATTCAAGTCTCCGTATGACTGTAATGACGGTAGCACTACGATGAGCGGCGCTCAGAGTTGGCATAAAGAAAAAAGGCGCGGTGCCATTGCGCTTGAGTTCGGCACTAACAACACTGAAGGTATTAGTTTTAGTGCGCCAACACCACAAAAAAAGTCCAGATATTACCCAAGCTTAGTCCGAATCGAGTAAAGCGTTGTGAAAAGTGGAAAGGTTCCGCTGGCTGATGGTCTTTAAAAATGACCAGACCTATCTTGCTACTTGACACGAGAAAGTAAGCGTTATGTTATGTCTGGGACATTTATTTCCATTCAAACGGGTCAACCATATATGTTTTACTTAATTCTTATTAAATCACTTCCTTTCATGAACGTGAAGATAGCGATTCAAAAAACGAATAGGTCCGAGTTTTGTCGCAAATTACGCGCTAATTTGTTGCAACGAGAAAAAGTTTGTCGCGCTCATTTAAGTGCTATTTTTGGGGTGCTTCGCCAAGGTCACAAGACATGCAACAAAAGCATTTAAAAGAGAGTGACAACAGTTTTCTGCTCTCGACTAATTAGCGCCTAATACGCCATGCTTTGCTAACATCAACTGAACTTAGCTACGCACCAAACAAAAAAAAAAAATTTGAAACCGCGATACATTTTTTCTCTTCGCAACTTATTAGCGCATAATTTGCGGCAAAATATGGACCTATTAATTTTTTGATCCGTGGATGATGCTTCGCTAACTTCGCGTTCATCTTCCTTTCCTATATGAACATGAGTAGGAATATTTGTATCTTAGTGAAACTGAACGAAAGACTAACTTCCTTCATACCTTCGGTAGACTGTCGAGAAACCGTTCCCCCTAAATGTGAGACACACTGACTGCAGTCACAAACGTTCGCCAATGAATTTTTTTTCTCTTAATTTTGATTGAGTAAATAGATGATAGCGGTTCAGCCCAAGTCCGCTAACTGCTCAGCTACAAGAACTTTTGAATAAAGGATATATTCCAATCACGCCACACGATGAATACATATCGTAAATTCGAGTGCAACAACTAGCTTCTGCTTTTTGCACTCGGCTGGATTATTTAAAGTGAGATAGGTCGCTATCTGCTCTTGTTCTAAAGTCACTGGATATTTGTATTGAGATTTCGTCTAAGCTGCTGTCAATCTTGGATATCCCCTCCACAGTCTAAGAAGGCGCTTCCACCGTCGAGGGTTTATGTAGTGGCATACTTCCCTCAAAAGAGACATTGTTCTTAAAATAGGAAAACGGACATTGTTTGACACCCTCAGAATGGGCATATGCTGATGCACGGATGCCATTATTGCTGGCCTAGGCCAGGATAGGTTAAAGTGACTGCCCCAGAGCAAGGCAGAGGGGCACGCTTAGCCCGGGTGGCCCACGGGGATACCATTGAATGAGCTTATGGACTTAATGCAGTATATGATGCCTTCGATTTCAGCAAATCCAAGCTTCCTTGAACTGCTTGCTCAGACATTTCAAGTGTCCATGGCTATAGCAGGGCATGTGCAGAGTAATTGTTAAACACATCTATCTCCTCCTCATCTCTTTAGCTCCGACAAAAGTCATTCGTTCCGACTCCCATGCGTTCGCCGTGTACTCCCATCAGACAGTGTACTGTTAGTATCCCAATCACTGGGTCTAAGGCGAGACGAGTAAGATTAATAACCCACCTCACAAGTAGATTCAGGGGCTATGTGACATTTCCTTGCTACCTTTGATGAAATATTCCTGTTCTGTAGGAGTGAATTGCGTGTTAGATAGAGTAGTTATCACTGCCCACATTGTCATAAAGTTTGGAGCCTTCTGTGAAAAAGCTTGAAAAATGGAAATAGAAAAAAGCTTGCAAATATTTAGTGGAATGTTATAATTCCTCCTCATTGGTGGGGGCTCATCGAAATATCTGAATATGTCCACAAGGTGCTCAGGGACATATACGAAAGTATGGATGAGCCGAGGGTCATAGCGGAAACAATAACTGCTTTTTTTTTCATTTATGATCAATGGAAGTTTATGGGCCTTGTCGGTTTTATAGGTTTTTCCCAAACCTTACTGAGGTGATCTTTGTCTTCGTGTAGCGAGAGAGTTTTATCGATGTTGATGGTTCTTTGTCGGATATATATCCGGTACGTTCCGGAAACAAGCACCATTAAGGCATTAGGCCTGCTATCTCAGCAACGATTTAATGTGACCACCATAAGTCTTCTAGGTCATTCCCGTCTTTATTGTGGATTGGGCAGAGCACACTTATATTAAAATTTTCATATATGCGTTCCCTCATCCATATTTTGCATTGGGTTGATGCATGCTCTTTACCAGCTCTTCACCTCCGTGTTTGAACAGCTCGTAGTCTGCCACTTACCGGCGCTTTTTTATTTTTTTTTTGCTAAAATATTGCCATGCCAACTTCGTGGCGGAACGTGTATTTTTTTGTCACAGATTGGGGTTCGTCATCTTCCTTGAAACTTAACAGTAAGCGGAAGGATTCCCACCATAACTTAAGCACGCTTGGTACTTCGCCAACAAGGCCGCCCCTATCATTCCTCTTTGTTCAGACTGCATAATTTGTCTACCCAACCGACATATGATTATCAGCCACCCTGTTCCTAAATACCATGCAACATGATTAGGGAGCGCATCAATGAAATTTAACGCTATCTAAGTTTATTTGTAACATCAATTATGAGAAAATTTTACAATCCATGTACATAATGCAACCAAGTATTTTAAATACTGGCAATTCAGCGTTGATTATTATAATGCAATAATGCAAGCAAACACATATACAAATACATTTACTGCTACATAAAAAATTAGTTTCACAATAATTAAATTAAATTAAAATAAAAACCGAAAGTGATTGAAAGCGAAAGCTAAAATCATGCCCCATTGCCACGCGATTCGTTTAAGACTTTCAATTTTCATTAATGTTAGTTAATTTCATTATTGTTTAATTATTGTGTACTTTATCGTTTATTATGATAACAATATATACAGATCTGTAATTGCCATTCGTAAGAGGGTGAGTTGATTCAATACTCAACATTTCATTATATTGCACAGTGGTTAAAATTAACAGTCTTTCTTTATAAAATAATGTATGCAAAATTAGAACAACATGACATGTGGACGGACAAGATGACAGCTGCTTCGATTATACCTTGTAAATCTTTTAAAAGCCTTTTCTCCAGGGAGTGGTGTTCGAACCTGCACTCTTCCGATGATCGATCTGCCGCCAAACAATCTCGATCAATTTCCGGACTTGACCTCGGATACTACGCTAGAAGCTTGAGAAGTGAGGCCGATACCCATGGAGGTATGGACCTTAGTTCGCTGAAAAGGACTCTCCAGTCCGAAGTCCTTTAGGCCGATAAGTCTAACAACCTTTGTTCTGAAAGCAACCACGAGATCAGATGAAACACTGGGCACAAAACTGCTACATCCAGGCCAGCATGCATATACGAGAGACAGGTCGACAGACACCGCATTATATCAGCTGACCATAGAAAAAATACTATGGAATGCGGAGAGGTGGTGATTTTCGCATTTTTAAACATATATAATGTGAATCGAGCCCTTGAGGGAAGAGAGGTTCAAGGGCCAATCCCAACGTAAGTGATAAACGCTCTACTTTGTAAAATGATTACCGAATCCTCAAGTGGTGATGGCACAGTGCAGATTAGTACCACGAGGGGATGTCCACGGGATTCAAAGGGTGGATAAGCGCAATACAGAGCTTTGTAGCTTGAAATCTTTCGCAAACCAATTGTCAACCTCACCTACGCGAGGAAAATCCTGTTACAAATATGAATGTATCATACACATATTTAGCACGCGAGGCTCTGGCGTTCCCGAGATGGTCGGGCTAGTACCTTAATGGTGCCTTGTTACCGGAACGTATCGGATCTATATCCGGCAAAGGACCATCAGCATCGATAACAATCCCCAAAACCTTCGGGCATGTGGTTGTCGTTAATACAACAACAGTGAATGTCCACAAAGGGGCGTCCTGTCATCCTTGCTGTAAAGCCTGCTAGTAGATGTACTCCTACAGAGGCTCTCAGAGAATGGAATCCGCTGACAGGGGTACGCGGACGATATCGTAATAATTGTAAGAGGCAGGTGTGAGAGCACTCTTTGTGACATAATACAAAGGGCATTGAAGCATCAACTTCAACAAGAAGGCCATTGTACCCAGGAGAAGAACACTGGATGGAATAAGCAAATCGTAATGAATTGAGTACAGTTGGAGCATGTGACCGAGTTGAAGTACTGGACAGTTACGTTCGACTGTAATCTTCTTTTGAGAAAGGCGTGGAGAACACCATATTAAAGGCTACAAGAGCAATAATGGTTTGTAGACGCATTGCAGGAAATCCTGGGGATGCAGCCCGAAGATGATAGTGAGACCCATCATAGTGTATGGAGCAGTTGCGTGGGCATCAAGACAAACTTAGGTGTGACCGTACAGAAATCACTCACCATGCTCCAACGAATGGCATGTGTCTGCATTACGGGAGTCATGCGCATATGCCCAACGGTGGCAATGGAGGTGCTGCTTTGCCTAAAGCCTCTACACATAGTAATTGAGCAGGCAGCCACGAGCACTTTGGTGAACAGAGAGAGAGGTTAAATCGTGCACTGAGGGTCGAATGGAATCGAGCAAGCGGACGGAATACAACGCAGATAAGAGAAGACTAAAGAACTTTGGATCGCTAAAATTAGAAAGTAGCCGTACACACTCATAAGCCAAGCGCCATTCTGGTTTTCCTCAGGAAACTCGGATTGGGCAAGGTTCTGTGAAGAGAATGAGGGCACAACCGCAGTGCACAGCCTCACAACAATCTATGATAACCAATTATATTCTGTGGTCTAGAGAAACTCTGAACTTGTATCGTAATGTTGCTTTATTAAAAACAACCGATTTCATTCAACCATATCCGTACCACCTGAAAAGACGGGTACAGGTGCATATACATAACTTTTTTTCCTATTTTTTAGCATAAAAAACTTATATACATACAAACATACAAGTTAAGCTGATATAATCGTATTAAAAAGTGTAATTCTCTGCCCTGCAGATACATATATTTCCTGCTAAGAAAATTTTTTTTTTGAAATACAACCACATAGTGCGACGTCTAACGGTCACTTGGCTTAATAGTGAAGTGGAGTAAACCACGAACACATTGTTTTATTTTTCATACTTTTGGTTGCAATAAACTCACAGCTGGTTTCCGTACTAATCCATATTTTCTTTCTATATAGTAAAACTTATAATTTAACCTACCGTCCAGTAAGATTGTAGCGATAATTCGAAGGTCGAATGCATTAGGCATTTCCGAATTACATTTAATAATGGGTGGCATGGATTTCGCCTTAATATACATATGTAATGTATGTTTGTGTTTACATAATTTAGAAAAGATGTCTTAGTTCAGTTGAAACTGAACATGGTACATATACCCAGCAGTGGTTTCTTTTAAGAGCTGAGAACTAATATTTTATAACGTCAACATCTTTGCTCACGGTATTGGGGAATGCAGATTGTAATTGTAGGCTTGGTGCAATCGTAGCCTTTAATAGTGGTATGCTATATGGGGGAATATTATAATGCAAATGTAGACGTAGTGTGTGTATTGGTATGCTGTGTGGAGTAATACAGAATGTAAGCGTGAAGTCACTACATTGTAGTGCAATGTAGGAACAATAATCGTGGTAGAGTTGATTCAAGTGAAATCCGACAGTAAATCAGTTAATGGGAATTAACGAAGAGGGAAAACAAATCGATGGTATATATAGAAAGAGGAGTATTATTTAATGTGCTCTCCATAACAACCGTTATCAGTGAGTTACTGATTTTTTATTAACGAGTTATCAGTTGATTATAGAAAAGTTTCTTTATCGATTATATATCGAAAATGTATCGATGTGTTACCAAAATAATATCGAAAAGCTGTCGATCTGTCATTGGAAAGGTTTTCTATTGTAAGGTTATCGATTTACTATCGAAAAGTTATCGATATGTTATCGAAGTGTTACCAATTTTCTGTGGGGTTATGGGCGTGCTATCGATTTGGTATCGAAAAATTATCGATTTGTAATCAAAATGTTATCGATTTGACATCGAAAGGTAGATTTCTTATCGGAGTGTTATAAATTTGTTATCGATTTCCTATCTACGACTCATTTGCTATGAAACATACACCGATAAATCTTTACTCTAAAATTGATGACACTCTGTAACCCGGCTATAACAAGTCAAGAAGCTAATAAGAAGCCGATCTCTAGGCGATAACAAACCGATAACTCGACGATATTAATTCGCTGTCGATAATAAGCCAATAAATAATAAATATAAATAACTTATCGTTATCAGTTTTTACACATATGAAATCGACGAAGCTCGTCTCAAAAAGCCCGAAACTATTTGTTTTTGGTAAAGTTGCATGTGTTGTGGTTTAATTCCAATTCCTGAGCCAGCTGTAGATAACTGAAAAACATTAGTTCTTATCTACTCACGTCTTTTTATAATTAGACATGATGTTTCTAGCAAATGGACCAGGTCAGAACTAGCGTTGTGCTATAACTATGACGACAGTACTACTAGCCCAATACCAAACCAATGGACAATCCATTGGCTTCTTTTAAAGGCGATAACATTAGAGATGAGAATTGTTACTTCGCAACTCGTAACAGTCTCTGTTGCAGGCAGTTGTAAGGTAGTTTTTTCCCTTTAGTTAGTTCTCAACGGGTTCCAGTTCAGTCAAATCTGATTGTTTATAAGGGATTATCTATTACCAGTACTTCGAAGTATCTTTAAACTACCGCTTTTGTAACCGGTAACAAACCGAGATGTTGACTGGTACCGGATAAGAAGTCCAAAACCAAATCAATCGCTTAGTGATAGACGGCAGACATACTGCTGCATTATTTTCGAATTCCCAACCGTTGTTTGGACCGATGATGCTCAAGAAATTTGGCTAACGAAGACATTCAACAACAACGTCGATCAAAAATCACAGTAACTGCCTTTTCGAAAATTTAAAAATTAAGTTTCCCACCAAAATAGTTTTGCTACCGAAGATCAACAACGAACTTGCACAACTGTATGAAATTCGTCCCCTTATAAACTAGAACTAGCACACAAATAAGTGTAAGTAAAGTAATAAGTAAAAACACTCGGGTTGTTTGCTAAATGACTGCAGCGGGGCGACCCCGCTTTAAAAAACTTTTTACTAATTGAATAAAAAAAACTTTTTCTAAGTTTTTGATAAATTCGCAATTGTAAGGAATTACAGATTAAAAATGCAAAATTTACATTAAATTTTGTAAAATCTACATGACAAATAATCCAAATTTTGCATATTTTTTCGTAAAAAAAGTAATTTCCATAAAAAAAATTAGTTAAAAGGAAAAAGTTAGTTAAAAATTATACATTGTTTTCATGTAAACTTCACAGCCTTATCGCTGACCGTGATGTTCGTTCGCCCTTATCTCAAAATCGCATAGATCGTTCACGACGGCAGAACAGCCAAACATCTTGGCTTGGAACCTAAATATATTAACATTGCAGTTAAAATTCTTTAATTTAAAATGAACTGGTAGAAAATCGCATTTCATTAATTTAGGTGTTAATGACATCTGGTTCAATAGCCCTCGGAGAATTCGATTGAAAATATTCAGAAACATTTTTAGTTCCCACATATAGCCAATTCAAGTTAGAACGAACAGCATTGTCTTCCGATACGCCAAGAAGCACTCTTGGACCGACTGTATATGGTTGGTTTGATTCCGCGAGATATCTTTTTCCGTCATTCATAAAATAAAATTGGTCTTTAAGTTTGTTTTAAGTTGACCAGAATTTCAATAATTGTATGCTCAAGTTGACCCAGTTTATGAATCTGTGATGCAACTGCTCAATCAAGTAATTCAAGATTGAGTAACTGTGCAGCATACAACGGAAAATATTCCTACTGGGTTTCGACTTTGAAATGCTGCGTGTGTATGTATGAAAATTTATATTTATTTTTACTTTCACATATCGCTGCTGTCATAAATGTCAGCAATATAATGTGTCCCTTTATTTTTGCCCACTGTCTCCTTTGTTTTTGTTGCCGCCTGTCGCTCATGACCTTGAACTCACAGCAGCTCAATGACGTTGCCCGCTGATGAGGGCTGAACGAGCTACGCATAACAAAAATAAAAAACCAACATAAGAAAATATGAAAAAGTTGCAAAAAAGAGAAAAAAATACAAAACAATCAAGCAAACTGCAAGAGTCACAAGGATAAAAATCACGTGATGAGTACAGAATATGGAAAAAATGCTATTATGCTATAGAAATAAAATAATAACATATTTTCCTGTTGTGAAATGAATTTACTTGGCTTCAATGCGTTTTTGCAGCACTCTTCAAGTTTCCATCATGGCCTGTCGCATCAACAGTCACATCATTGCGACCACAGCCATAAAATTCTGGTTGTTTTAACCAGAGCTCCAGAATAACTCTCAACCCACAAAAGGAGAGATTAATTTCGATCAGAAAATAACTGTTGAAATTTTCAGAAATGTTTTGGACCTTTCTAAGTGGAAAAGATTTATTTTGGTTGGCGCATATAGATAAAGAATGCATAAGAATCAAAAAAAGTCCAACACGGTTTTAATGTCTGCCTTTATATTAGTAGACCAAGACATCAAAAATTAGTCTCTGCACAAAAAGTGTTGAAGTATTTTTGGTTATAAAGAACTATTGAAAACAATTTGTAAGATGTGAGATCATGTATAAATAATTTACTGCTTGCATTTTTGCTCGATCTGTGTGCCACATAAAGCTAAGGCCACACTGAGCTGCACTACACTGCGCTACAAAATATTCTTCGCATGTATTCTTATGAAGCAATTCACACCTAGCGGCAACAGCACTGCGCGACGCGGCCATGTTGATCAAGTAGGCAAAAATGTGTAGCGCAGTGTAGTGCAGCTCAGTGTGGCCTTAGCTTAAAGAACATTTTTTTCCCTTAATATTAGCTGTGTTTTTTGTTTTTTACATCTATCTACGTTTACGCTTAAACTTTATTTGGACTGCTAATCGTTAAACTTTATATACTCTTCTGAAATTACTGCGCATAAAATTAGTACTCCTAAATTTCAATACGCATTATACTCACATGCAACTGAAATATGTGTCTATGTTTCACCTCTACACTAATTCTATGTATCACGTCTACAAATGGTGTGTGTCCACTATTCATCGCAACCGACTCAGCTATATGTTATACACTATGGCCACCAGAGGTTTGTTTCTGCGCTTTTCGGTACAACATGTTCTGTAGCTAGTTGCCGCTAGATGGGTTTCCTAAGCATTATCTAAGCGAGTATAAGCGGTTTTTTTAGGTGCAAACGTAAGTGTATACGCGTGTAAAAAAAACACGGCTAGTATAGTGCATAGCCATCGAGTTCTAAACTTCGTTATTAGTTTCAAATATCTCACTTAGCGTAAAAGTTGCTTCAAATTTAATCGCAGGAATCCATCGGTTTCTAATGCCGCTTTCAGTAGCATAACAAGTATTCAGTAGCATCACCACTCCACATTCATATATGTAGCTACCACTACATACGTTTCCACTGTAACAGCAATCAGCAAGTGAATGAGAATGCACAGGCAAAACGCAAGTAATCACTTTGAAGCATTCCATTCGCACGACAGTCGCCTAACCGCAAGTGTGAAAACTTCTCAAACTGTTTGTAACGACCTACATATACTTAAGTAGAAACAATTTGAGTTGCAAGGACATCGAAGGAGCGACTTAAGTCTGTACGGCAAACACTTTGTGTGAACAGATCTAATATCATTATCTTGTATATGTACGCCATTTTTAATTAAGAGGTGACATCGGTCGCCCACTACTTTTTGGTGTGCCCGGAGGTTAAGAATGAAGGAATCTAATTCCTACCTCCTCCTTTGCCACCGGCCTCCATCAAACCACCGACGTTTCAGCTTCCAGTTTCCGGACATTGATTTCACCAACCCCCGGCTGCCTGGGCATCGATCAGACGATTCGTCATCTGCCCAACGCCGACTCACCAAACCTATCCACCGGCTCGTCATCTACGACTAGCCGCGTATCGATTCCATCAAGCTCAGGCTGCTTGAGAATCGATCGTTGTTGTTGATTTCACCAGCCACCGGTTTCTTGGAAATCGATCCACCGCTTCATCGGGTGTGACCATCATACCTCATCAACATCAACGCCACCAATCGCTTGTCCAACCATCGCAACCCCTCTACTGATTGTTACTCATCGTTCACTAATTACACTAGCAGCCGTAAGATGCCCGTCAAGCGAAACACCACTCACCCTACTATCTACTTATTCCACCGGCAGTCGGAAACTGTCCATCGATCCCACGCCTGTCGCCTTTTCCACGAAGCAGCACTTAGCTATAGTTCCCTTCCAATATGACAACTAGATTCAATTCTGCGCAGTGGTGTGTGTGCGGGTACGCTGGAACTAAATACCACCAACAAAGTAACAGGTATTCATTTAGAAAGGAAAAAATGCCTGCTCGACTCTAGATTGACTGAGTATTACCCCAGCCTTCGACGAAACCCACCTTCGCAAAAGCTTTCTAAAAATATCGATCTCTGATCCACCTCGGGGATATTTGAAGGAGAAAATTACACAATTCGCACGAATTTGTGGTGTGATTTAGCTCAGTATATGGGGCTCTACCTTATTATGTCTGTTGTTCCGGTTGGGTTTCTGTAGGAAAACTAGCCACAAGCCTAAGTAGAACTCATGAACAGAGAGGCAAGGTCATATCTACAATTTAATAAATTCAAATGGAAAAAATTCTGAACGAAGTAATTACCTAATTAAAATAAACTATGTAGAAGAAAAGATGAATATTTAGACCAAACAAAAAAAATTACCTCGTAGACATAACAATTATTTGAGGAGAAACTTATAAATCTCCTTAATAACACTCACTGACACACTACTTTCTTTGACAAGAGATTCTTTCAGTGATAACATAAAAACAATTTCGTGTTAAGCCATTATTTTGGAGCACTGATTTCAATTCGCACCGCAATGCAACTCTTAGTTGTTGAGTGTGTGGGTTGAATTCGTCCTTCGGCTTGCTAAGCGCTAAGCAGCGGATATAAGAATGCTAAAATAAAATTTTGCTGCTGCGCTCAATAAAAAGGATACAACGGCTGCGTGTTTTTTTGTGTGTGTGGGCGCGTGTATGAGTGCTCTAAGTTGTGCAAGGCTCTTCATTACCAAATAGTGCGAGTGCCAAAAAGGAGAAAGAAAAAATTAAAACACAGCAGAAAGGACGCATTATTTTACATAAAGCCTTTTATAATAGAAAAATGCTGATGTGGGCATGACGGCATGCTGGCTCTTGACACAAACACAAACCACTGCACCAACCCACTGCTACAACAACAACAACTGCACCAACCAAAGCATTACATTTACAACAGGATGCCGCTGCACTGCCTGAAATCATTGAATACTAAAATTTCTTTGTCGACAGCAAGATTTACATTGTTCAATCAAAGCGTTTGACCTTGAGGTTTTCATATATAGAAGAACTTAATAAATATAAACATAAGGTGATTAAAGATCTTTGGTGGGGATAAAGCGGCATGTCCAAGGCTTTCAAAACTCCACTTTTAGTGCAGTAAACGGACACGTTTCTTTAAACGACTCTACCTATGTTTGTACTGTCCTTTGTTGATACGCAAAACAATGCTTTGCAAAAATTTCAGACGCTTCCTTGGGCTACGGAACCCATGGGAGGGTAGGTTTCAGTTTCTTCATTCCTTCCTTTTGAAGATTTCTTTCTCAGTTCTCATGCCCATGTTTTTGGTGATCTTACTGATATCCTGTGACCTCTCATCCGCTTTCTGGTTTCCATCAATATTCCAATCCATAGGGACCAAGAAAATTGTGATGATTGCAGAATTCGTTCCTGACCGGTTTTATAAATGTATACACGCAGGCTCTATGGCAGATACTTCCTGAGTTTGAAATACCCCTTTCTTTACAAACTCTATTTTTGCTCGTGGCGAAACGAAAAAGAAGACAGCGCGAACACCATTAAGGATAAAAATGTGCTAACACTGCTTATCGTTCTATCAGTCGAGTATCCTCAGTGTTATGGATGTGTTACTGCTGTGTTGGCTGCTTGCTTTATTTTTTGATTTTGTATTGCTTGTCTAGGACAGGCCACCCGATATGCTGGGTCTTGGCTG
The DNA here is from genome assembly GCF_040869045.1 of Eurosta solidaginis. Classification (NCBI taxonomy): domain Eukaryota; kingdom Metazoa; phylum Arthropoda; class Insecta; order Diptera; family Tephritidae; genus Eurosta; species Eurosta solidaginis. Next base: position 91,344,452 of record NC_090319.1, on the reverse strand, counting down.
TGTTTAGACAGATCACCAGCTTCATCAATTACCTAAGCTTGATTGACATTTGTGAACGTTACTAAATACTTACTATAAGTTCCGTTGAGCACAGGCTATCATTGAGTTTGGGCTTAGCGGCTCAGGCTTTTAACCTCCGAAGTGCCATCCTAAGAATTCAGGGAACGACCTGGTTCCAGTATATATACGCCGACTAGAGATATACGCCGCCGTCGCCGCCGATTTGGTCGTTTTTGTCAAAAATATCGGCGCGGCGGCGGCGACGTCCGGCGCGTTACTATTCTTTCTACTGTTGTTGTTGTAGCGATAAGGTTGCTGCCCGAAGGCTTTGGGGTGGTCTGCATGTAAAAACTATGACTACGAATCGCGGATTTCAACAATATATGATGAAATTTGAAGCTTCTAGCCGTAAAAAAGGAGCAACAATGGCAGTTTATATGTGGTATATAATATATATACCACCGATCTCTATGATTTTTTCAGACAACAATATATGCTATATACGTATGCATTTGGTGAAATTTGAAGCTTCTAGCTGTTGAAATGGGGCAGTAATTACGAAAAGTTTCTTATCTGACCAATCGGTTGTGGGGGATATATATTATATATACGACCGATCTCATCCATTTTTTCAGACAGCAATATGTGCAATATACGAAAGCATTTGGTGAAGTTGGAAGCTTCAATCTGATAAATTGAGAAGGATATCACAAAAATCCTCTTTTTCTGGAAAATCGGTTGTATGGAGGATATATGCTATAGTGGTCCGATCCGGCCGGTTCCGACAAATGTCTAATCGGGCACCTAAATACACCGGCTCACCAAATTTTATCAAGATATCTCAAAAATTGAGGGACTAGTTTGCATACAAACAGACAGACGGACATGGCTAAATCAACTCAGCTCTTCGTCCTGATTATTTCGGTATACTTAATGGTGGGTCTATCTATTTTCCTTTAAGGACTTACAATTTGAGATTCGTGCCAAGGTTAATATACCATTTCATTTTCATGAAAGGTATAAAAACAGGCGTTTTCGATGTCAGCTTAACACGGACTTTGCATCACCCAATTCAGCAAAAGTTATATAATAACTTTATATGCTCACTTTGCATATTTTTTCGAAAAATTAATAATGAACAATGAATTCAAATAAAATGATCCAAGGCGAACATGTTTTCAAATTGTCCTCAATTTGTTAAAAAAAGCAAATTACCCGAAAAAGGTGCCGTTTTTTAAAAAAATTGTATATCCCGATTGGCTAAAAGAATAAGCGAAATCAGTGATGCAAAATCCTTTAGTAGATTCTAGGGGCATAAACACTCCTTTGAAATGTTTCCTACCTCATATTTAAGTTGTGGATATATGTACATACGTATGAGAAGGGTTTGAAAAATCACTGGGGCTTACATTCAAACATCTCGTTTATTTGCGAAACTATACAATAGCGTCTGAAATGTTAATTTTGATTTTCACACTTCATCCTTCAACACCCAAGTTTCCCGGCTTGACATTTCCTAAACGTCTGCAAACTTTGGTTTACATTTTAAAAAATTTTTCCAGCGTCCTTGTAAACTTTTATTTATGTAGATGCGCCGAGGATTATACGATTTTCACCCATTACGCAATAACACCCACTTAGACTGCTTATGATTTCGAGGGCGGCATCCTTGGCCGAATAGTCACTCCCTAACGTTTCAAGGTGTTTCTCTGGTGTAGCTCGGCAGCATAGCGCGACAAAAGCATCCGTTGGAAAGTCTTCAGAGCTACACCTAGAGCTTCTACGAAAGTGACGTCGACGAAGGTATGAGTTCGAAGTCGCAGTCCTATAGCTTCTGTGATGGCATATGGTGTGAGGGTCAGGAGGCGTGGTAGCGACTGGTGGTCGGGATTGCTACTGTTCGCACATCGGGAAATGTAGCTCTTAAAATCAGCTGAAAAAACTAGACGCGCCCTGTGTACGAGAGTCATGAGTATTAAAAGACCATTAATATCAACCGTAAGTAAAATGTGTTTTCTAATTGCCAGTTTGCTAGGCAAAAAAACAGAAATAATGATATTAAAAAGAGACCAATTCCAAAATCAAGCTTTTAAAGTAAGAACACCGGCATACGCCGGCACGCCGCTCACGCCGCCGCCGCTGGTATATAATAGAGTCTACGCCGCCGCCACAGAAAAGTGATCGGCGTAAACCTCTAACGCCGACCACATACGCTGAAAGTAGAAGCTCATCTCAGCTCAGCTTTTACGACAGCTCAAAGTAGCCCAATTTCCAATTCCAGTTTTGGTCTGTGAGTCGACGGTCTGGATTGTACCATTAGCAAGGCTCCTCAGTACTACAAAAAGGCAGTGAAAACAATTAAAGGCGCACTAAGAATATAAAAGCAACAAGTAAGGAAGGCTAAGTTCGGGTGTAACCGAACATAACATACTCAGTTGAGAGCTATGGAGACAAAATAAGGAAAATCAATCTGGGGTAACCCTGGAATGTGGTTGTATAACATGTGTATCAAATGAAAGGTATTAAAGAGTATTTTAAGAGAGAGTAGGCCATAGTTCTATGGATGAACGCCATTTAGGGATATCGCCATAAAGGTGGACCAGGGCTGACTCTAGAATTTGTTTGTACGATATGGGTATCAAATGAAAGGTGTTACTGAGCATTTTAAGAGGGAGTGGGCCTTAGGTCTATCGGTGGACACCTTTTCGAGATGTCCCCATTAAGGTGGACCAGGGGTGATTCTATAATGTGTTTGTACGATATGGGTATCAAATGAAAGGTGGTAATGAGTATTTTAAAAGGGAATGGGCTTTAGTTCTATAGGTGAACGCCTTTTCGAGAAATCGCCATAAAGGTGGACCAGGGGTGACTCTAGAATATGTTTGTACGATATGGGTATCAAATGAAAGCTGTTAATGAGTATTTTGAAAAGGAGTGATCCTTAGTTCCATAGGTGGACGCCGTTTCGAGATATCGCCATAAAGGTGGACCAGGGGTGTCTCTAGAATGTGTTTGTACGATATGGGAATCAAATGAAAGGTGTTACTGAGCATTTTAAGAGGGAGTGGGCATTAGGTCTATAGGTGGACGCCTTTTCGAGATATCGCCATTAGGGTGGGCCAGGGGTGACTCTAGAATGTTTGTACGGTATGGGTATCAAACGAAAGGTGTTACTGAGCATTTTAAGAGGGAGTGGGCATGAGGTCTATAGGTGGACGCCTTTTCGAGATATCGTCATTAGGGTGGGCCAGGGGTGACTCTAGAATGTGTTTGTACGATATGTGCATCAAACGAAAGGTGTTACTGAGCATTTTAAGAGGGAGTGGGCATTAGGTCTATAGGTGGACGCCATTTCGAGATATCGCCATTAGGGTGGGCCAGGGGTGACTCTAGAATGTTTGTACGATATGGGTATCAAACGAAAGGTGTTAGTGAGCATTTTAAGAGGGAGTGGGCATTAGGTCTATAGGTGGACGCCTTTTCGAGATATCGCCATTAGGGTGGGCCAGGGGTGACTCTAGAATGTGTTTGTACGATATGGGTATCAAATGAAAGGTGGTAATAAGGAGTATTTTAAAAGGGAGTAATCCTTAGTTCTATAGGTGGACGCCTTTTCGAGATATCGCCATAAAGGTGGACCAAAGGTGACTCTAGAATGTTTGTACGATATGGGTATCAAACGAAAGGTGTTACTGAGCATTTTAAGAGGGAGTGGGCATTAGGTCTATAGGTGGACGCCTTTTCGAGATATCGCCATTAGAGTGGGCCAGGGTGACTCTAGAATGTGTTTGTACGATATGGGTATCAAATGAAAGGTGGTAATGAGTATTTTAAAAGGGAGTAATCCTTAGTTCTATAGGTGGACGCCTTTTCGAGATATCGCCATAAAGGTGGACCAAGGGTGACTCTAGAATGTTTGTACGGTATGGGTATCAAACGAAAGGTGTTACTGAGCATTTTAAGAGGGAGTGGGCATTAGGTCTATAGGTGGACGCCTTTTCGAGATATCGCCATTAGGGTGGGCCAGGGTGACTCTAGAATGTGTTTGTACGATATGGGTATCAAATGAAAGGTGGTAATGAGTATTTTAAAAGGGAGTAATCCTTAGTTCTATAGGTGGACGCCTTTTCGAAATATCGCCATTAGGGTGGGCCAGGTGTGACTCTAGAATGTTTGTACGATATGGGTATCAAACGAAAGGTGTTACTGAGCGTTTTAAGAGGGAGTGGGCATTAGGTCTATTGGTGGACGCCTTTTCGAGATATCGCCATTAGGGTGGGACAGGGGTGACTCTAGAATGTTTGTACGATATGGGTATCAAACGAAAGGTGTTACTGAGCATTTTAAGAGGGAGTGGGCATTAGGTCTATAGGTGGACGCCTTTTCGAGATATCGCCATTAGGAAGGGCCAGGGGTGACTCTAGAATGTTTGTACGATATGGGTATCAAACGAAAGGTGTTACTGAGCATTTTAAGAGGGAGTGGACATTAGGTCTATAGGTGGACGCTTTTCGAGATATCGCCATTAGGGTGGGCCAGGGTGACTCTAGAATGTGTTTGTACGATATGGGTATCAACTGAAAGGTGGTAATGAGTATTTTAAAAGGGAGTAATCCTTAGTTCTATAGGTGGACGCCTTTTCGAAATATCGCCATTAGGGTGGGCCAGGTGTGACTCTAGAATGTTTGTACGATATGGGTATCAAACGAAAGGTGTTACTGAGCATTTTAAGAGGGAGTGGGCATTAGGTCTATAGGTGGACGCCTTTTCGAGATATCGCCATAAGGGTGGGCCAGGGGTGACTCTAGAATGTTTGTACGATATGGGTATCAAACGAAAGGTGTTACTGAGCATTTTAAGAGGGAGTGGACACTAGGTCTATAGGTGGACGCCTTTTCGAGATATCGCCATTAGGGTGGGCCAGGGGTGACTCTAGAATGTTTGTACGATATGGGTATCAAACGAAAGGTGTTACTGAGCATTTTAAGAGGGAGTGGGCATTAGGTCTATAGGTGGACGCCTTTTCGAGATATCGCCATTAGGGTGGGACAGGGGTGACTCTGGTATGTTTTTGTACGATATGGATATCAAATTAAAGGTATTAATGAGGGTTTTAAAAGCGAGTGGCCCTTAGATGTATATGTGAAGGCCTCTCGCGATATCGACCAAAATGTGGACCAGGTGATCCAGAAAATCATCTGTCGGGTACTGCTAATTTATTTATATATGCAATACCACTAACAGTATTCCTGCCAAGATTCCAAGGGCTGTTGATTTCGCCTTGTAGAAGTTTTTCATTTTCTTCTACTTAATATGGTAGGTGTCACACCCATTTTACAAAGTTTTTTCCAAAGTTATATTTTGCGTCAATAAACCAATCCAGTTACCATGTTTCATCCCTTTTTTCGTATTTGGTATAGAATTATGGCATTTTTTTCATTTTTCGTAATTTTCGATATCTATAAAGTGGGCGTGGTTATGGTCAGATTTCGCCCATTTTTTATACCAAGAAAAAGTGAGTTCAGGTAAGTACGTGGGCTAAGTTTAGTAAAGATATATCGGATTTTGCTCAAGTTATTGTGTTAACGGCCGAGCGGAAGGACAGACGGTGGACTGTGTATAAAAACTGGGCGTGGCTTCCACCAATTTCGCCTATTTTCACAGACAACAGTTACCGTCATAGAATCTATGCTCCTACCAAATTTGAGAAGGATTGGTAAATTTTTGTTCGACTTATGGCAATAAAAGTATTCTAGACAAACTAAATGAAAATGAGCGGAGCCACGCCCATTTTGAAATTTTCTTTTATTTTTGTATTTTGTTGCATCATATTATTACTGGAGTTGAATTTTGACTTAATTTACTTATATACAGTAAACATATTAAATTTTTTGTTAAAATTTGAATTTAAAAAATTTTTTTTTTAAAAAGTGGGCGTGTTCTTCATCCAATTTCGCTAATTTTTATTTAGCACATATAGAGTAATAGTAGTAACGTTCCTGCCAAATTTCATCATGATATCTTCAACGACTGCCAAATTACAGCTTGCAAAACTTTTAAATTACCTTCTTGTAAAAGTGGGCGGTGCCACGCCCATTGTCCAAAATCTTACTAATTTTCTATTCTGCGTCATAACGTCAACCCATCTACCAAGTTTCGTCGCTTTATCTCACACTTCTGACCCAAATATTCATACCTTACCCAAAGCCCAAAGCCTACCTAATGGTAATGAAAGTAGAACAGACGCATATAAAATGTTGCACCATCTCATTCACCACAGGTGAGGGGACAGACAGGGAACGGCGCTAGAGAAAGAAAACTGACTTCTTCTTGAGTGTTCGCCATGCTCCCGACCGGTTAAAAATGATTTTAGTAGCCTTCTTGACAGTTATGTTTGCCCAGGTTCATACACTCGAACAGTAAACATCAAAACACTTCAAACAAGTATAAAAAAAAACAACAACAAAAAAGGGGTCGCTCTTCGGCAGTTGTTAGCAAGCCATTCTAGTGCATATCTGCATTAAAAAGATTTCCGCATCTTCCGAAAAGTCGGTATAAAACGGCAGGCCTCACTAATTTGTTGGAAAAACTGTATGTAGCACTAATCGAACTAGATAAAATTCTCGACTCTAACCTCAACGCAATTATCTTAAAACCGGAGCGTGTACCCAATAGGAAAGACTTGTCCCACGGTTCCCATACAAATTTATCTACACGCCCAGCAGATGATGAGAAGATTTATATGACCTCGGTCGATTTATCATTTCCTTGCTCACTCTCCCCAGAGCATGTGTATTTTACTGCTGCATTATTTCAATTTTCCTATGCAAAAATCTTATGGAGGAGCAAAGCTGCATCAGTTAGAAAAAATCCGAGCAGAGATACGTGATGAATCGAAATAAGCTTATGTTGCAGTGCGGAAAGCCATAAAACGTCACGGGATGTATGTCTCTTTGACATGAAATTCATATTAGACTACACGATAAATGAAACCAAAACAAAAAATAGCGAGTTTTTATTTCCGTGTACTTCGAGGGGAGAAGTGTGAAGTAAGTCAGTTTTTACGAGGGTGCCTCGCTAACTTCACGTTAATTGGTTTCTAAGTTAATGACTTACAAGCCAGCCTTGTGTATAGAAAGTACCGCTGCTGCTATAACAAGATATCACATATTTTTCCTCTGGAGATTTTATATTGGAATAAATTAACCCTTAATCTTGTAAAGTAGAAAAGAAGTACACAGTAGCGAAAAATATCGCGGGCTCTAGACTTTACCCATCCCTACGAGCATTCAAGTTTTGTATAAGGTTTATAATTTATTTGGACAGGTTGGTAATAGATATATTTGAGACGTTGGCGGCGGATCTAGAAACACCTTTTTTAAAGATACGAGTCTCAATGAATCTTAGTAGCTATAACCCCTACACTCAGAGAAAAATCGTTCTAAAACGAACGAAACCAGTTCAAAATTAAGAACATTCGTTGACAAAAGTCTGTTAAGTAAGTTTTTTCTTAACTCGAGACCGATGGGCTTGTTTTAAGAACAGTTCGTATTTTATGACCAGTTTGGTACTGATTTGTGAACCTTCTGTGCTCATTTGAAGGACTATTTAGGCTTGATTTAATCTTTGGGGGGGAGTGGGATGGTAATTTTTTTCTATTAGTACCCATATTAGTACCCAAAAAATATTAATAACAAAACTATTATTAAAGTTCAAAGTTGAAAAAACGCATAATATGCATTTTATGCATTTTTTCATGTATTTCTCTTATTGAGAAATTCTTCTAATTTGATGATGCAATCTGAATATATACCTCAAACATTTCATAACAAGTTTGAGAATTACCTGTGCATATGTAAATGGAACTGAACGAAAAATAAGAGTTAAAAAAATAGAACATAAAAAATTGTTTTAAAAACCTTCAGAGTTTGAGGGTGACCGAACTCGCGACGCACCGTCGCAACCGCAATATCATAGCCGCTGGGCCACTACGACTACTTGATACCTTGTGCCAAATGTTGTATTTAACATTTTAGTGCACACGAATTATACCGTTTCTTTTTTCTTGAACTTAATTTAAGAACGTTGTTCTTAATTTAAGAACAAATTTTCTCATTAATAGAACATTTGTTCATATTTTAAGACCAGCCGTTCTCTTAAGAAAATGGCTGTCAGTGCAAGAACAAGGTTGTTGTTTTGAGAAGAGGTTGTTCGTTTTTCAAGAACAAAAAAGTGAGAACATGAAAATCTTGAAATGAGTCCGGTGGTGCTGGATTTTAGAACAGCGTTTCTATGCAATTACTGGCATATGCTGATGACATTGATATCATCGGCCTAAACACCCGCGCTGTTAATTCTGCTTACTCCAAGCTGGAAAAAGAAGCGGTAAAGATGGGTTTGATGGTGAATGAGGATAAAACGAAGTACCTGCTGTCATCGAGCAAAGAGTCAGCGCATATGCGCCTTGGCAACCACGCTACTGTTGGCAGCCATAATTTCGAAATAGTAAAAGACTTCGTTTATTTGGGAACCAGCATCAACACTAGCAACAACATCAGCACTGAAATCCAGCGAAGAATCAATCTTGCCAATAAATGCTACTTTGGACTAGGTAGGCAATTGAAAAGTAAAGTCCTCTCTTGGCGAACGAAAATCATACTCTACAAGTCACTTATCGTACCCGTCCTGCTATATGGGGCAGAAGCATGGACCATGACAACAGCAGATGAAGCGGCTTTGGGAGTGTTCGAGAGAAAAGTTCTTCGAAAGATTTATGGACCTCTACGCGTTGACGATGGCGAGTACCGAAGAAGATTTAATGATGAGCTGTACGAGCTATACGCAGACATCAACATAGTCCAGCGAATTAAAACGCAGCGGCTGCGCTGGCTAGGCCATGTTATGCGAATGAAAGATGATGCTCCGGCCAAGAAAGTGTTTCTATCGGAACCCGCCTATGGAAGCAGAGGTAGATGGCGGCCCCCACTCCGTTGGAAGGACCAGGTGGAAAACGATTTAAACTCCCTTGGTGTGACCAATTGGCGCCGGTTGGCGGAGCGAAGGAGCGACTGGCGCGCCTTGTTGGACGGCCATAACCGTTTAGACGGTTAAGCGCCAATTAAGTAAGTAAGTAAGTTTCTCTCTGAGTGTAGTGTTCTGTTTGGACGAATGTGCCACCATCCGGCACTCACTAAGGGCACTCACAATGGACAAAATTTTGTCCGAGTGGAAGGTTGGAAAATTCACACACACGCTTTTAGCCTAGCCAAACTTCTTAGGCTCTATATGTTTTTCCATTAAGTTTCTACAGATTCCAAACAGTCGAAAACGAAATAAATCGGAAACTCTGACCTAACGCAATTGCAATCGGAGCTCTGTTACATCCCTAGTATTGTGTAACTGAAAGAAAAAGACTGGTAAAATCAAACGTAATACAGGTCAATTCAACCGAAATTTCTGTCAATTTGTATCCATCGCAACAAGATGTTGAATCAACTGCGCACAAATCGTTGATTCGTAATTGACCGTTTTAGTAGTCAAATGGACAAAAAAAGTTGTTGCGACAGCTCTGTACGAAAGTTCCTATGTTGCGGTATTTGCAAGGCAGATGAGTTTTCACTGAGATCCTTTCATGGCAGAAATATACTCGGAGTGCTTGCCGAACAGTGCCGAGGGGCGACCCCGCTTAGGAAAATTTTCTTCTAATTGAAAAACCTTATTTCTAAAATTTTTATGTTGCTTTGCCCGGGGTGTGAACCCAGGGTCTTCGGTATGGTAGGCGGAGCACGCTACCATCACACCACGGCGGCCGCCATTTACATACGTAAATATGTGCATACATATAGTACACAGCACACATAAGTGCAAAGTAGAGAGCGCAGTGAGCGTAAAATTCTCTTTGAAATTTGCTCATGTATTGACTGTTGATCGCTGTTGAAATGACCAGTGAGATCAGTGGTGTTAACAAAAAAATCAGTTAGATTGATTAGGAATCTGTCAATTTTACAGAATTTTGTTAACTTAACACCAACAATTTGTCTTCTGTTGGAATGACTAAACTAATTTGTTCGCTTGACAAAGAACTCGGTCGAATTAACCAAAATTCGATCAATTTCACCGAATCTCCGTTAAGTCAAGAACAACAGAACCGATTTGTTGATTTTACTAGCACCATTACTTTCAGTGTATATGAAACTATTATCACTGTTGTTGCATTTTTTTACGTTTATTATTGTCATTGTGCATATTCTAGTAAATATTTGTAATTCCACTCAATTTCATAACATTTATAGTTTTTTTTTGTATTAATTTGTTGCTTCTTTCACTATTCTTTGCAGGATGTACCAATTAAGCGCACCGACTCGTCACAGTGGTGGGAATTGTTCGATACAAATACGCAACGTTTCTACTATTACAATGCGGCCACACAGAAGACCGTCTGGCATCGGCCGAGCAAGTGTGATATTATACCGTTGGCTAAATTGCAAACTCTCAAACAAAATACGGATCCGAGTGATCGCAAAGAGAGGAGCACGCAAACGCAGCTTATCCCTAGTACGCAGTCACAATCGCTGCCACAATCACAAACCCAATCGCAGTCAACGTCAGCAACCCAATCGCCATTGGCGGCGGTCGGAAAATTACGAGCCCAACGAAGTGCAGCCCGTGAAGCAGCTGGATTCGCTGCGGCTATGAATAATACGACGACAAATAGTGGTGGTAGTGCCGGGAGTGCAGCGAGTAAGCGAAGTAGTGCAGGTGTAGAGGGTCGCAGCGCAGGCGTGGGTGGTGTAATAAATTCCAATGCTTTACCACTGCATGCCAGTTCAGAGGAGAAAATCTCCGCAGAGTTCATTTCTAGTCCACGTGGGCGCCATAGTTTTCGGTGAGTTTAACTTTTTTGCTTTACGTTTTTTCTCTTTTGTTGTTTTTGTTTAATTATTTCTGCTATTCACTTAACTAACTGCCAAGTGTATTTGTATATTCAATTGAAATTATTTTTGTCTTATTTTCATAATTCATTTCACTTCAACTGCGGCGGCATAATTCAATTGGCACTTGGCGTTCATTGCCACTCGGAACGTTGCTTAAATTGTGTGATTCCTTTTTGTGTCACGCTTAAATGATCACTTACGAACATACACACACATATATACACTCATCTTATATTGATAACTTGGTATAGCGTTGGAACGGGTGATTCATCATCATTCACCGACATGCAGCCATTCTCTTCCAGACGCTCACAAGGTAAGCTATTTTTCCTTAATAAATAAATAAATAAATAGCAACTTGCAGCACTTCAATATAAAAGAAATCCAAACCATCCAACAATGCGCATTAAGAAACGTACATATGTATACAACAAGGGTGTAGGAACACTCAGTTATCGGCAGACAAACATCCATACACTTATATGTACATATGTATGTATAAAGCCTCATATGTTCCTAAATCGACTCTCGAGCAAATCAGTTCAAGTGCATTTTCTCGTACAATGCCATCCATATTACCAGCTGTTCAAGCCCCGGTGTGGCTTCAGTATTATAAATTTTGGTATTAAGACGTTAATGCAAATGCAGCTTGGTATATAAGTTATGAATATTAGACAGTATCACAAAAAATAAAAAAAACGGCGTTTGCTTCCATTATGAAAGTCATAACAGACCAATTCTAAATATTCTCGCGGAATTTTGTTCTCGCGGATTTTTTTATTCCCGCGGAAAAATTCCTCCAATTCTTTTCTCCTAGGGAGAAGAATAATTGTGGAATAGGAAATTCGAATTTTCGAAGTCAGCTGTTTTGTCAATTGAAATTTCGTTGCGCATTTCTTATTTTGTTTAAAAAATTGTAAAGTTTAATTATTGTTGCCAATTTGTTTGAAATTAAGAAATAAGGTATAAACAATGGACATTATTGCATTTCATGTGGTATTCACTGAAATGAGTAATGAATTGTTGCCACAGCAACATCAACAGAGGAACATAAGAAGAAGACGGCGGGATAACACAAATCCGCCGGAGTTGCCTGCTTTCATTCAGCAAAACTATTTTCTGGCGGCCAAGTCGAGTTGAATTAGTCTTTCATCATATGCCAAAATCTATTTAAGCCTTCTTAAAAATCCTTGCGCAATTTCTGGATGGCTGCATCAAATATACGAAGAGCTCTTCCGTTGCTTATGATATACTTTTCGCCTTAAAATAAAGAATATTGCGGTTGTTGTTGTTGTTGTATTAACAGTGAGAATATTGTGGTAGAATGTAAATACATATTTTAGCACAAATTTACAAATAAGTTTTCTTAAAATAACCAATTTCCTTTAACTATTTTGATGCATTCTCTTTAATTTAACTAGTGAAAAAACTCCTATGAAATGGCAGAGAAATCTCCCTATCCCTCACATTCATAATACCTACTTTTCTCCCATACCCGGTTTCCGCTTTTTCGAACATTGTTCAGAATAGGAGGAAAGGGAGAAGTGAAAAAACTCACAAGGAATTTTTATTTAGAATACGAGGAATGGGAGAAGGGAAAAAACTCGCACGGAATTTTCGTTTAGAATTGGGCTGATAATTTTGCAAGGCAATTTCGAAGTGAAGAATAGGTTTAAATGTTTCCTGGCTGGGCCAAAACTATAATGTACTTTTTTCTCGGACTACGATTTCCGGCAATGAAATTAGAGGGAAAAGGTAACTTACCTCTTTCCTCTTACGCGTTTCGACACTTTTACGTCTTCTTCAGGTTTTATAAATAAAACATAAATAAGAATTAGTTTGAAAAAAAATTTCAATTGGTGTAAAATTATCAGACTCCTTGAAGAAGACGTGGATCGTGGAAACGCGTAGGGGGAAAAGAAAAATTTCCTTTGAAAAATAAGCAAATATTTTTTTTGGTCGGCATTCCCATCGGGAGACGATGCAGAGGAGCCGGTGGACAACATTAGTTAGAATATACCCGCAGTAGGTATGCCAGTCTATAGTGGAGGGTCTGAAGTACATTGCAGTACATCCAGCCCTAACCAAATGGATCGGCTGCATGCATGGATATACATACCTGGACATCTAGAGCCAGGTTGAGCGTAAACGGGAAGGAGACGGATAAAGTCTTGTTTACTAGGAGATATAAGGTCCCGAATTGGTCTAGGAGGTGTGATCCTACAGGGGAAACCTTGTGCCAAATATCTAGAAATCAGTCTAACTATACAGTAAGTTGTCGTCGAAGCTCGAAGCTTACTTCATGTAAAATAATGCTAGGGAATACTTGGGGTCTATCGCCCTCTATATCATTGGATATTTACCGCTATTGTAAAGTCTATCCTATACCATAGAGTCCTTGTTTCGTGGACGTCCACTCTAATAAAAAGTTCTTCGAAAAATTATGTATAAAGTATGTATCCTATCAATGCTTAGCACAACGGGAGCCCTGAAAACAACACCGCCAGCTGCACTGTATGCCATTGTGTACATTCCACCTGTAGACCTGGTGGTGAAGAACAAAGTGCAGACCATGACAGTCTGCCTAGATCCCTTCTTGCGCTTCGATGGGTCTCTTAGGACAACTACAGAGGTTGAAGGTTGGCGCCCAAATGGCAGACGAGTCGATACAAGTGTATACCGATAACTCCAAAGTAATGGAAGGAGTAAGGACTGCGGTATACTACGTAGCTGCCAGATCAATGTATTGTTTTGCAGATGGAATTAGTAGTCGTGACTAAAGCAGTAGAAACACTGGAAGAAAGTATCATCAGCTGCAGCCGGCCAATTTTTACCTTGAAAGCCAAGCAGCAATTAAGGCTATAATCTCTCATAGCAAAACATCTAAAAGTGTGTTAGAGTGGAAGCAATCCCTGGCAAGAATAGGGATTAGGAGAAACATACATCTATATTGCGTCCCTGGGCATATGGGAATAGATAGAAATGCAAAAGCGGATGAGCTAGCTAAACAGGGCGCATTCCTTGAAGCTTGTACCGTAGACGTCGCAATCAGATTGGGCTAGATTAATAGAAGGCGAGAAATGCACATAATTAATTAAGCGGGAAAGGCGTTTGCAGGTCTTGCAATCAGTTACTTTTGTGATTGAAAAGAGGGGACGTAGGCCTATGTGGGGTATTTTGACTGAATACTGCCTTCTTGCGTCACATGTTTTAAAAATAGGGTCTTGTCTGTGATACCATATGTAGGAAGTGCTGGTTGGATGAGGAAATTATCGAGCACGTTTTGTGGTTAAGGCTAAAACTATTGCTAGCTATTAGGAGTGACACAGTTAGCAGATTTAGAAGTAGCAAGTAGCATAAATCCTAGAAAGCTTCTAGTATTTGCCAAAAGGACGGAGTTATTTTACAATATAGGTTCTGGCTTTTGATGGGGGTTTTCAGTTGGGTTTTTAAACTAACTATGGACTCATTTAGTCTATGTGAGGCCCTCACAGACCGGCCAGTTCAACCTTACCTAACTTATCGGTGATCAGAGATATTTGGCCTTACTTTTTTCATAATCGCTTACACGGTTTCTTGTTGAGTATATGTTTATGTAAGTAAACTTGTATCCAATATATTTTTGATTTTCCGTTGACAATGTTCCTTCTATGGTCGCTGACACATTGTATTGAAATTCGTTCCTTAGTTTGGTCTTTAGCGTTTTTTTTTTCAATTCTATTCTTTGCGCTAGCTTATCACTCAGAACAACACACATTTGCCGAAGATTACGTATAAATACCAAACGGAGATACATACATATATTTTTCTACGAGATCACTAACATACATACATACATCAAAACACCAAAAAATAAATGAAGAGCTGCAAACGTTAGTCAGAAGGGGAATAGTTGAAAGACGACTCATCTGTCTTGTCCGCCCATCTGGCTCAGCTGGTAGACCTTCAAAGAAAGAAATAAATATGTTCACACATATATACCTGTGTACATGCATCCTACATAAGTATTTAGGTATATATTGCACACCTCTATGGACATTGGCATTTGTTTAGGAATTTATCATATCTACAATTGTAGCATAGCAAAAAGGATACTCTTAAAAAAAAGTAAGAAAGGCGGAACCTAAAATTGGTGCACTCGTGTGTGTCTTCATTTGCTAACTACGCGTAGCTATGACTCACCGAAAATATTTGAAAATAGAACTTATGCATATATATGTATGTACATACATATAGTGTTTTATTAGCTTAGTCCAGAAAACTGGGGTACCCATTTCTTTTATACGAAAAGTGACTCCACTTAGAAATACGAATGGAAGCCAAGTTCGGCTCTACATGATCCTTCCAATCCAGTTGGGGGCCTTCCATATCCTCTCCTGCTACAGCCTGAACTAATCTCGTTTTCTTTCTCGAACAGTTCGTAGAGGTCCTTGTTAATCCTAGCGGACTGAGATTCTCCTAAACATCATTTGGCACATAAACACAGGTTTTGCGAATAAACCAAGCTGAGATCTAAAAATGGATTGTGGATATTTTGTCTCTCTTTCGATGTGGCTCCCATCTAGACACCTACATATGTAAATCTATGATAACATCTTAAACTCACTTCAAAAATTACATATAAATGAAATGTAAGGCGGGATAACCTTCGAGGAGATTTTAGGTAGAGCCTCTCTTCCAATTTGCGTTGTGCTCCTTTTAATTTGTCTTACAAATTGGCGGGATGAGAGCTACATGTTTTATGCAGACTCCGAATGGGATCTGCAAGGCAGATGAATGTTCACTGAGAACTTATTCATGGCAGAAATACACTCGGAGTGTTTGACAAACCACTGGCGAGGGGCGACCCCAATTAGAAAAACGTTTTCTAAATTTTCGATGTTGCTTTGCCCGGGCCTTGAACCCAGGATCTTCGGTGTGGTGGGCGGAGCACGGCGGCAGCTAACAACTTTAAGTGTCCGTTGATATTGACCACTTTCTCAATTCCATGTCCGAGACAAACAACCACATGCTTTTGCGTTTCTCTACTCATTACCTTTCTATTTGGTTATCGGTTCACCTTAAGTCCGTGAAACACACGTGCCAAATCTGGAGCTACTTGCCGATACCTTCCAAAATGTCATGAGTTTTTTTCCGTACAAACCTATCGCCGAGTAGCTTCTTCTGCTTTATGTTGATTCCACTGCTTCACCTCGAGGATCATTCCTCTGCTGCTAAGCCCATGTGTTGTCCAAGGGTACGGTGCACTTCTAAGCCCTCTGTACATCATAATACTTATCCTCGTATTGATCGTAATGTTCCGCTCAGTCAAGAAATGTATGCCAAAGATAACTTCGCTCGCAAATTCCCCCACTAAAAAGTTGTGATAAGTGGCCACGTTTCCAATTGCAAAGCTTTCATTTGCTCTTACCACCAACTCATTTCGAATGATGGAAAGTGGTGCAACCGTATTTTAGGAAATATATATTCAGGATCACATCCACTATTATACGATACTGGCTGTTTGGCCTATACGCGGAAAGAATAGGAATCCCCTTCAACGTGAGGACGATTGTAAGGAGACAGTCTTCCATTTCCTCTGCGAGTGCACCGCTCTAGCGAAGTTGAGGTCTCATTTTGTGCTGTCCGACCTAGGCGTGGTGTAGACATGCTTCATAAAGGGCATTAAAAGGTGTATTGATCTAACCAAATGTCTTGAGTTCATCGAAATGGCGCCTAGAGCGCTACTTAGGCCCGATCTCTTCGGCCGGGCAGCACAGCAACCAACCAACCACATATGATGACGCTCCTATCGTACTTTCCATGCCAGCTTGCCCTTGCAGCTACATCAATTTTTCTCTTGCCTCATCTCTCTTAGATCTACGACTGATTCTGTTACTATCACAGCATATAGGGAGAGGGAGTTTGCTTGATGATGTTCGATACATGAAAACATTTGCCACAATAAATACACTAATATATCGCCGAGTAATTTTTTATATTAAAGTGCTTTCGAGTTTTTGGGGCCCTGTTATACATACATAGCTATTCGTGATTCGGAAAAGTTGGTGGTGAAACTGAGCTTCTATGGCTTGCGTGGGATATCGTATCATTCGTGTTTATCTCCACTCCCTATTTGGCAAGGGTGACGGAAAATCGTTCCAATATACATCAAGTATCCTTCACCTTTTTCAAGTGTGTAGCGTTGGACATAAAGCGCTGCGAGAACATATTGTAACGAGTTTTGGGAAATTCCGCTTATTTGAAACCTTCTGATAACGTTCGAATCAATAAACTGTGGAAAAAATCACTCCAATATTCTGTATTGTAAAATTGTCTTTTATTAGACTACTTTGGGAGTAGTACAAATATACTTCACTTCGCAACTGATAGCGTTTTTAAATCAAAATGATTACTCATTCCTCAGCTTGCGCAGCTTTTAGGGTTAGACGTTTCCCCTTCTAGAATCGCCTGCTTGGCTACCAGGAATATACGTGTATATTTATAGTTTATGCGTTTCTCATAGTCATATGCGTGTGTATGTGTGAGTAACTACTTCGGCTGATGACTACATGTGTGTGTGTGTGTGACATATCTCTTCGCCGCCTTCTATGTATGTGTATAAATGATGATTTATGTGTTCATGGTTCATGTACACCAGTGTGGCTCGCTTTAATGTTTTTGTTGTTGTGTGATTATTTACTAACGGGCTAGTGATGTCAACATTCGCCACAATATTCTTTTCAAATTTGCTTGAGCATAGCCAGGCACTTGCCCACTAAAAAAAATAATAATGCACTCACTAGATATAAAAGGAATATTAATTTCTGGCCGTTTCTCTAAACCTGTCTTTGTACACTTTCCTTTGTATTTTTTTTTTTATATATGGAAGGAGGTTGCTATACGGCCAAATAAGTCGCGGACTTAGAGCTAAGCACCGCCAATATGGACGCCACAACTCTCGAAACCATAACGTTATAGCGAGACGTAGGCTTCCTGGCCTTATAAGACTAAACAGAGAGCTTCTGAAGGTATTGCACTCTATAGAATGTTCCAGCGGTCATATGTTTGAAGTGAAGACGTCTCAAAAAGTACGCTCAGAGAAAAAATCGTTCTAAAACGAACGAAACACGTTCAAAATTAAGAACATTCGTTGACAAAAGTCTGTTAAGTACGTTTTTTCTTAACTCGTGACCGACGCTCTTGTTTTAAGAACGGTTTTTCCAAGCACACCGTTCGTATTTTATGACCAGTTTGGTATTGATGTGTGACCCTTCTGTGCCCATTTCAAGCACTACTTGGTCTTGATTTACGAGTTTTCGTTCTCTCACACTTCGAGAACGATTTGTGGTCGATTTAACAGTTTTCGGTCTCAATACAAGAACGGTTGTGCTTGATCATTGGTGGGAGGAAGGTAACTTTTTTAATTATTACCCATTTATTTATTTATTTTTTTATTAATAATAATTTTTTGTCATTAATAAAAAATATTAATAACAAAAAAACTATTATTAAAATCCAAAATATTAGAAAAACGCATAATAAGAATTTTTTCATATATTTCTCTTTTTGAGACATTCTTCTTATTTGATGATGCAATATGAATAAATACTTAAAACATTTCATAACAAGTTTTGCATATGTGAATAGAACTGAACGAAAAATAAGAGTTAAAATATATAATAATAGAAGATAATATATATATATATAATATAAGATAATATATATATATAATATAAGATAATATATATATATATAATATAAGATAATATATATATAAATATAAGATAATATATATATATATATATAATAATAGAAGATAAAAAAATTGTTTTAAAAAACTTCAGAGTTGGCTGGTGATCGAACTCGCGCCACACGATCGCAACCGCATCATCATAGCCGCTGGGCCACTACAACTGCTTCATAGCTTGTGCCAAATGTTGTATTTAACATTGTAGTGCACACGAATTATACCGTTTCTTTTTTCTTGAACTTAATTTAAGAACATCGTTCTCATTAATAGAACATTCGTTCATATTTTATGACCAGCCGTTCTCTTTTCAAGAACATGGTTGTCAGTTCAAGAACAAGGTTGTTGTTTTGAGAACAGGTTCTTTTTTCAAGCACAAAAAAGTAAGAACATGAAAAGCTTGAATTGAGTCCGGAGGTGCTGGATTTTAGAACACAGTTTTTTTCTGATTGTAGAACAATGACATCGTAGATTAAAAATGCTGCTGCTGCGCTACTTCTTCCAAATATAGGCGAAGATAGGAATATTTTTTGAGCAAGATTACCTCCTTTCATTCTCATTGGGCTTTTATTCGTTGCGCTGTGATCATCCATGAAGATCTTGAACCTCATCATTAAACCTGCTTGGATACACAACGTTGACAGGACGGACTGTATCATACATCATCCGGAGAACTTTTTTGTCGAAAACTCTAAGGCGCATTCGATCTTCCTACGATACCGTCCACGATAAGCCCGATTTGCGGGATCGCCTTTCTTGTTCACCTGTATTTTGCATATAATTCTTCATCTACCGGGATATCTACATTCTCACTTCGTCACAGTCGGGTGCCGGAACGCGTTTTCCGTCCTCAGCGATTAACGTATTGGGCTCGTCTTCTCCCTCGATATTAAAACCTTCCCTCATCCGGATTTTCGTCATATTTTGTCAAATTTTGTTAGGAGATAAACTGGTTTCGGCGTTGTGCCTTCTGTGTAATTTTTCGCTTTTTCCTTTTGATCAATTATAAATAAATAAAAAAAAATAAATAAAAAAAGGGTTGAGTGGATCGCAGCGATGCGTTCTGAAAATTATCACTGGCGATCATTAAACGGTTAATCAACAGTTGTGTCCTCTGAAAGGGCACTTTTTATACGCATAACGTAAGTCCATTCAAGAGTGGCTTCTCATTTTATCCTCCCTTATACATAAATACATACACAACAACTCACCGGTCGATTTGCAGTCCACATTTTTTGGTTGCAATCCACATTCATTCTAAGTTCAGGCATTTCCGTATACACATTTTGTAGTGTCTCCTTTTTCATTGTCCAACCGGTCAAAGTTGTAAGTTTTACTTTTAAACAAAAACGATATTATAATAGATATAATCACCAGGTCATGAAAGATGTGCTCTATGATTGATATTCAAAATTTTATGTCCAGGTATGCATATAAAACTGATGCCAAAGTAGTGCGCCATTTTACTGAGGAACCTATGGCATTGATCGACTTTGATTAGTGATCGTATTTGAGCTGTCGACGCATGTGTTCAAGGTCATCAGAACGGCGCAGAATGACCATTTGGACCCTCTTAATGGCTACATGTTATTGTTATTGCGAAGGAGAATCAACTAGAGCCCTTTGTTGAACTCAAGTAGAAGAAACTGAAAGTCAATGGACTCACATCTGTAATAAAATTCAATGGCATATACACGTGTATACCGATGGTTTCAAATCAACGGAAAAGGTTGGGTCGCTGTTTACTGTTCTAGAAATAAGTAGATCCTACAGATTGCCAGATCAATGCAGTGTCTTTCAGGCGGAAATTGTAGCCGTTAAGAAAGCAACAGAAATTCTGGAGAAAGCGTGCTTAAGCTGCAGTTGCGTCAATAAATAAATTGATAGTCAGGCGGCAATCAAGGCATTGGCGAGACTTCGTTTAGGCCGGCACATACATCTTATTGGGTTCCTGGTCATAAAGGGATAGAAGATAACGAAAAGGCCGATGAGTTGGCAAAGGAAAGTGTAGCACTCGATGAATCGACGGTAGACGTCGCAATCCGTTTGGGAGAAATCAAAAGGCGACAGGAGTTGTATATGATTCCTCAAGCAGGAAAGCCTTGGACATAAGCGCCGGCTGCAAAATTGCTAAGATTCTGTGCGAATTCCACGACGTTAGACTCACAAAGTTGATCATATCAGTAAAGAGACAAGACTTACGGCTCGCCATGGGCATACTAACTGGACACTGCCTTCTGGTGTCACATGCTAGTAAGTTTGGCATCGCCAGTAACAGCAGGTAGGAAGTGCGAGCTGCAGTAAGAAACTTTTGAGCGCGTTCTGTGTTCGTGTGTTGCGCTTGCCGTTTTAAGGCTCCTGCTACTGGGGGCGGCAGAGTTTAGCTGCAGTAAGAAACTTTTGAGCACGTTATGTGTTCGTGTCCTGCGCTTGTGGTTTTAAGGCTCCTGCTACTGGGGGCGGCAGAGTTCCAGATCTGGAAACAGCAATTAAGCTATGTCCAAGAAAACGTCCAGTATTTGCCAAGAGGGCGGAGTTATTCTATAAGTCCTGCTGCCTTATTGGGGGTTTTCCCTTTTGGTCGTCAAACAAATTCTGTTAACACTATGTACACATCTGTCTATTGGAGGTCTTTATTGAGCGCCAAGTTCAACCTAGCCTATATAAACCCATCTCAGCCTACTTTTCAAGGTGGTAAGTCCACCCTGTCTAATTTTTTAGAATTCACTACACTACACTACCTCTAGAAGGTTTTAAAGCTAACTTGCGGGCTGACGTCATCTACACAGACTTTAGTAAAGCGTTTTACAAAGTTTAAACTTGAACGTATTGGGTTCTCCAATTATTTTCTTGCTTCATCACTCAAGTACGATCTATCACCTCCAGTCCGACAACAATACTCAACAATTAAGATATTGTTTATACATAACTAAAACATATTTCATTAAAAGTCTACACGAATCTCGTCCTTACCGACATTTTCAAGAACTTAGCTAATTTGAATTCAATTATCCGTATATAAAGAGGACCCAAATACAGATAAGAAATAAGTGGTATGACCGCGAATTAACAAACCTGCATAAAAGAAAAATAGAATCTTATAAAACTGCTCGAAATACTGGATTTTGGGACGAATATAACGTCATTACGAAAATATATAAAAGAACCATATGTTATAAAAAAAAAGAAATACATGGAAGATAGAGTAAATAATAACAATGGCTATAGGAAACGTAGGAAAATGAATATGATATGAATGACTAATGCCTTAAATAACTTTTTTATACAAAGTATTGTTGAAATTAATGATAGCATCGAATAAATTGTAAATGGGGATAAAATAAGCGCAAATCACAGTAATCCATTTGAAACATTTAAATTTACTGACATTGTAGTGGACGTTATTATTATTATCACAAAATCACTTAAAAACAAATATGGCGGCGACAATCTTTTATCGGAGAGTGTCTTTAAAGATGCCATGATATATACTGCTAATTTCTACAAAGATCTAATTAACGAGTCCTTAAACAGCGGTATTGTACCTAGTTACTGGAAAATTTCAACAATAATACCTGTGGCAAAAGTAAAAAATACAATGAAACCTGAGGAACTACGTTCAATTAACACGTTACCTACAGATGAAAAAGTTATGGAGACAGTGGTGAAG
Source organism: Eurosta solidaginis (assembly GCF_040869045.1). Taxonomy (NCBI): domain Eukaryota; kingdom Metazoa; phylum Arthropoda; class Insecta; order Diptera; family Tephritidae; genus Eurosta; species Eurosta solidaginis. The sequence continues at coordinate 91,322,119 of NC_090319.1, read as the reverse complement.
AATCAACTTTTGGCATACTTAGAGAAGCACAATGTGATTATCCCAGGACAATCGGGATTCAGGAAAAGCCATTCTTGTGAAACAGCGTTGAATATGGTAATTGCAGATTGGAAAGAAGAATTAGCGGACAAAAAATTTACGGTGTCTGACTTCTTGGACTTAAAACGGGCTTTTGAAACTGTCGATAGACTTGAGTTATTGGACGTTATGTTTAAAATTGGTATAAGAGGAAAGGCGTTGGAATGGTTTCAGAGTTATTTGAGCGACAGAAAGCAGAGAACGATAATTGGAAAGGAAGTTTCATCAGTGGTGGATGTTAACATTGGTTTACCACAAGGCTCGGTCTTAGCGCCAATATTGTTTACATTGTATATCAATGATATCAAAAGATGCTTAAAATATTGTAAAATACGTCTATTTGCGGATGATGCATTGCTTACCATAAGTGAAAAATATGCAGTATGTGCCATGCTGAAAATACAAGACCTGGACTCGCTATACAAATGGTTATGCCTCAGGAAACTGAAATTAAATGTCGAAGAAACTAAGTTCATGATATTTTTTAAAAACACTAATATCATAGGTAACAATAGTTTAAATAATTTTACGCTGAAGGTTAAAAACATGGAAATCCAAAGAGTAGATGAAATTAAGTATTTAGGAGTTTTGATTGATGATAATATAAATTTTGGAGAGCATGTAACATATCTGGAAAGGAAAATTGCACAGAAAATAGGCTTCATGTACAGAACATGTAAACACATCAGTCAAAGTCATAAAATATTGGTTTATCGTTGAATTATTGAACCCCACTTTATTTATTGTCCTACTATTCTACTATTAAGTAATCTAATATCTAATCTAATATCTAATATATATTATAAATGGGAAAGTTTGGATGTTAAGATGTTTGGATGTTTGGATGTTTGTCCAGACGTTTGTCTTTGTGACTCAATAACGCAAGAACGGCTGTACCGATTTGGATGAAATTTTGCACACATATAGCCAATAGTCTAGAAGAATCTACTAGCTATATATTTTTCAAAAGGGGCGTGGTCCCCGCCCCCTAGGAACAATTATAATTTAATTATTATATTTTTTCGTCTTTGCGACTGAATCACGCCAGAATGGCTACACGGATTTTGATGAAATTTGGGACACAGACAGTAGTCTACTAGCGAAATTTTTTTCAAGCATGGAAAGAGGGTTGGGGGTCCCACGACCCCTTCGAGAAATTATTTTTCATAATTTTTACACATTATAACTTTACGTATACTGGCCTTCACCAATATCACAGACTCAAGGGGTCAAATAAGTCGAGGGCTTACAAAGTAAGCAGTGACACCCTGCGCCCGCCCCCCTTTATCACCCCTCTGGTGTAAAATCCATAAATTGTTATAACTCAATCTAAATTTTCTCCCAAATCAATAGTTTTTGGTATCTGGTACATACAGAACGAGATCTAGACAATTTTGGAGGAACGATCAGTGGTCCTCTCCTTTACTCCCGCCATCCGCCCTCCATCAATTGTTTTTATTAGCACGCTTTTATTAGCTTTACCTGTATGTCTCTATCTAACTTTTTATTCGCTCCAATGCGCCTGCTGCCTTATTAACATGGTTTTATAATTAGCTTCACCTTATTTGTAATCCCGTAAGGGTCATATCGAGACCCTTCCGGGATCATTTCTGGATGGTTTTCGGGATCGGTCCGGGATTACGCCGGGGGTAATTTCGGGACTTTTTCGGGATCATTTTGGGACCCTTCCGGGATCATTTCTGTATAGTTTACGGGATCCGTCCGGGATCCCGTCGGGGTTTATTTTTGAACATTTTCGGGACTATTCCGGAATCATTTCGGGACTATTTCGCGATCATTTGGGGACCCTTCCGGCATCATTTCTGGATGGTTTTCGGGATCCGTGCGGGATCTCGTCGGGGTCATATGGGGACTTTTTGGGGATCATTTGGGGGCTCTTCCGGCATCATTTCTGGATGGTTTTCGTGATCCGTCCGGGATATCGTCGGGGTCATTTGGGGACTTTTTCGGGATCATTTGGGGGCTCTTCCGGCATCATTTCTGGATGGTTTTCGGGATCCGTCCGGGATCTCGTCGGGGTCATTTGGGGACTTTTTCGGGATCATTTTGGGGCTCATCCGGCATCATTTCTGGATGGTTTTCGGGATCCGTCCGGGATCCCGTCGGGGTCATTTCGGGACTTTTTCGCGACTAATACGGGATCATTTGGGAACCCTTTCGGCATCATTTCTGGATGTTTTTCGGGATCCGTTCGGGATCCCGTCGGGGTCATTTCGGGACTTTTTCGCGACTAATACGGGATCATTTGGGAACCCTTTCGGCATCATTTCTGGATGGTTTTCGGGATCCGTCCGGGATCCCATTAGGGTAATTTCGGGACTATTAGGGGATCATTTGGGAACCTTTCCGGCATCATTTCTGGATAATTTTCGGGATCCGTCCGGGATGCCGACGAGGTCATTTCGGGACTATTTCGGGATCATTTGGGATACCTACCGGCATCATTTCTGGATGGTTTTTGGGATTCGTCCGGGATCCCGTCGTGGTCCTTTCGGGACTTTTTTTCGACTAATACGGGATCATTTGCGGACCCTTTCGGCATCATTTCTGGATAGTTGTCGGGATCCCGTTACGGTCATTTCGGGACTATTAGGGGATCATTTGAGGACCTTTCCGGCATCATTTCTGTATTGTTTTCGGAATCCTTTCGGGATCCCGTCAGGGTCATTTTGGGACTTTTTCGGGGCTAATACGGGATCATTTGGGGCTCCTCTAGGGGTCGTTTCGTGACTTTTTCTGTTTTATTTCGGGATCATTTGGGGACCCTTCCGGCATAATTTCTTGATGGTTTGCCGGATCCATCAGGGTCATTTCGGGACCATTTTGGGATCATTTGGGGACCCTTCCGAGATCATTTCTGGATCCGTCCGGGATGCCGCAGGAGCCATTTCGGGATTTTTTGTTACTTTTCCGGGATAGTTTTTGGACCCTTCCGGGATCATTTCTGGATCTGTGCGGGATCCCATCTGGGTAATTTCCGGACTATTTCGGGATCATTTTGGGATCCTTCCGGAATCATTTCTGTATGGTTTTCGCGATCCGTCGTTGATTCCCTCGGAGCCATTTCGGAACCTTTTCTGGAGTATGTCGGGGTCATTTGGGGACTTTTTCGGGATCATTTCAGGCTCTTCCGGCATCATTTCTGGATGGTTTTCGGGATCCGTGCGGGATCTCGTCGGGGTCATTTGGGGACTTTTTAGGGATCATTTGGGCGCTCTTCCGGCATCATTTCTGGGTGGTTTTCGGGATCCGTCCGGGATATCGTCGGGGTCATTTGGGGACTTTTTCGGGATCATTTGGGGGCTCTTCCGGCATCATTTCTGGATGGTTTTCGCGATCCGTACGGGATCCCATCAGGGTAATTTCGGGACTATTAGGGGATCATTTGTGGACCTTTCCGGCATCATTTCTGGATAATTTTCGGTATCCGTCCGGGATGCCGACGAGGTCATTTCGGGATTATTTCGGGATCATTTGGGATACCTACCGGCATCATTTCTGGATGGTTTTTGGGATTCGTCCGGGATCCCGTCGGGGTCATTTCGGGACTTTTTCTCGACTAATACGGGATCATTTTCGGACCATTTCGGCATAATTTGTGGATAGTTGTCGGGATCCGTTCGGGATCCCGTCACGGTCATTTCGGAACTATTAGGGGATCATTTTAGGACCTTTCCGGCATCATTTCTGGATAGTTTTCGGGATCCGTCCGGGATGCCGACGAGGTCATTTCGGGACTATTTCGGGATCATTTGGGATACCTACCGGCATCATTTCTGGATGGTTTTCGGGATCCGTTCGGGATCCCGTCGGGGTCATTTCGGGACTTTTTCGCTACTAATACGGGATCATTTGGGAACCCTTTCGGCATCATTTCTGGATGGTTTTCGGGATCCGTCCGGGATCCCATTAGGGTAATTTCGGGACTATTAGGGGATCATTTGGGAACCTTTCCGGCATCATTTCTGGATAATTTTCGGGATCCGTCCGGGATGCCGACGAGGTCATTTCGGGACTATTTCGGGATCATTTGGGATACCTACCGGCATCATTTCTGGATGGTTTTTGGGATTCGTCCGGGATCCCGTCGTGGTCCTTTCGGGAATTTTTTTCGACTAATACGGGATCATTTGCGGACCCTTTCGGCATCATTTCTGGATAGTTGTCGGGATCCCGTTACGGTCATTTCGGGACTATTAGGGGATCATTTGAGGACCTTTCCGGCATCATTTCTGTATTGTTTTCGGAATCCTTTCGGGATCCCGTCAGGGTCATTTTGGGACTTTTTCGGGGCTAATACGGGATCATTTGGGGATCCTCTAGGGGTCGTTTCGTGACTTTTTCTGTTTTATTTCGGGATCATTTGGGGACCCTTCCGGCATAATTTCTTGATGGTTTGCCGGATCCATCAGGGTCATTTCGGGACCATTTTGGGATCATTTGGGGACCCTTCCGAGATCATTTCTGGATCCGTCCGGGATGCCGCAGGAGCCATTTCGGGATTTTTTGTTACTTTTCCGGGATAGTTTTTGGACCCTTCCGGGATCATTTCTGGATCTGTGCGGGATCCCATCTGGGTCATTTCCGGACTATTTCGGGATCATTTTGGGATCCTTCCGGAATCATTTCTGTATGGTTTTCGCGATCCGTCGTTGATTCCCTCGGAGCCATTTCGGAACCTTTTCTGGAGTATGTCGGGGTCATTTGGGGACTTTTTCGGGATCATTTCAGGCTCTTCCGGCATCATTTCTGGATGGTTTTCGGGATCCGTGCGGGATCTCGTCGGGGTCATTTGGGGACTTTTTCGGGATCATTTGGGCGCTCTTCCGGCATCATTTCTGGGTGGTTTTCGGGATCCGTCCGGGATATCGTCGGGGTCATTTGGGGACTTTTTCGGGATCATTTGGGGGCTCTTCCGGCATCATTTCTGAATGGTTTTCGCGATCCGTACGGGATCCCATCAGGGTAATTTCGGGACTATTAGGGGATCATTTGTGGACCTTTCCGGCATCATTTCTGGATAATTTTCGGTATCCGTCCGGGATGCCGACGAGGTCATTTCGGGATTATTTCGGGATCATTTGGGATACCTACCGGCATCATTTCTGGATGGTTTTTGGGATTCGTCCGGGATCCCGTCGGGGTCATTTCGGGACTTTTTCTCGACTAATACGGGATCATTTTCGGACCCTTTCGGCATAATTTGTGGATAGTTGTCGGGATCCGTTCGGGATCCCGTCACGGTCATTTCGGAACTATTAGGGGATCATTTTAGGACCTTTCCGGCATCATTTCTGGATAGTTTTTGAAATCCTTTCGGGATCCCGTCAGGGTCATTTCGGGGCTTTTTCGGGATCATTTATGGATGGCTTTCAGGATTCGTCCGGGAGCCCGTCAGGGTAATTTCTGGACTTTTCCGAGACTATTTCGGGATCATTTTGGGACCTTCCCAAGATCATTTCTGGATGGATTTCGGGATTTGTCCGGGATGCCCTCAGGGTCATTTTGGAACTATTAGGTGAGCATTTGAGGACCGTTCCGGCATCACTTCTGGATGGTTTTCGGTATCCGTTCAGATTCCCGTTGGAATAATTGCGGGACTTTTTCGGGATCATTGGGGTCCCTTCCGGCATCATTTCTGGATGGTTTTTGGGATTCGTCCGGCATCCCGTCGGGGTCATTTCGGGACTTTTTCTCGACTAATACGGGATCATTTGCGGGCCCTTTCGGTATCATTTCTGGATAGTTGTCGGGATCCGTTCGGGATCCCGTCAGGGTCTTTTCGGAACTATTGGGAGATCATTTGAGGACCTTTCCGGCATCATTTCTGGTTAGTTTTCGGGATCCTTTCCGGGTCCCATCAGGGTCATTTCGGGACTTTTTCGGCATCATTTAAGATTGGTTTTCAGGATTCGTCCGGGATCCGTCAGGGTAATTTCTGGACTTTTCCCAGACTATTTCGGGATAATTTTGGGACCCTCCCAAGATCATTTCTGGATGGATTTCGGGATCTGTCCGGGATGCCGTCAGGGTCATTTTGGGACTATTAGGTGATCATTTGAGGACCTTTTCGGCATCACTTCTGGATGGTTTTCGGTATCCGCTCAGGATCCCGTCGGAATTATTGCGGGACTTTTTCGGGATCATTTGGTGGCCCTTCCGGCATCATTTCTGGATGGTTTTTAGGATTCGCCCGGCAACCCGTCGGGTTAATTTCGGGACATCTTCTCGACTAATACGGGATCATTTGCGGGCCCTTTCGGCATCATTTCTAGATAGTTGTCGGGATCCGTTTGGGATCCCGTCAGGGTCTTTTCGGAACTATTAGGTGATCATTTGAGGACATTTCCGGCATCATTTCTGGATAGTTTTCGGGATCCTTTCGGGGTCCAGTCAGGGTCATTTCGGGACTTTTTCGGGATCGTTTAGAGATGGCTTTCAAGATTCGTCCGGGACCCGTCAGGGTAATTTCTGAACTTTTCCGAGACTATTTCGGGATAATTTTGGGACCTTCCCAAGATCATTTCTGGATGGATTTTTGGATCAGTCCGCGATGCCGTCAGGGTCATTTTGGTATTAGGTGATCATTTGAGGACCTTTCCGGCATCACTTCTGGATGGTTTTCGGTATCCGATCAGGATCCCCTCGGAATCATTGCGGGACTTTTCGGGATCATTTGGGGTCCCTCCCAAGATCATTTCTGGATGGATTTCGGGATCTGTCCGGGATCCCGTCAGGGTCATTTAGGGGTGCGTTCGAGATCCCGTCAGGGTCATTTCGGGACTTCTTCGGGACTATATAGGGATCATTTCTGGATGGTTTATGGGATCCGTCCATGACCCCTTAAGGGTCATTTCGGCACTATTAGGTGATCATTTGAGGACATTTCCGGCATCACTTCTGGATGATTTTCGGTATCCGTTCGGGATCCCGTCGGAATCAATGCGGGATTTTTACGGAATCATTTGGGATTCCTTCCGGCATCATTTCTGGATGGTTTTCGGGATTTGTCCGGGATCCCGTCGGGGTTATTTCGGGACCTTTTCGGGGGCTAATACGGGATTATTTGGGAATCCTCTAGGGGTCGTTTCGTGACTTTTTCTGTATTATTTCGGGATCATTTTGGGACCCTTTCGGCATAATTTCTTGATGGTTTGCCGGATCCATCAGGGTCATTTCGGGACCATTTTGGGATCATATGGGGACCCTTCCGAGATCATTTCTGGATCCGTCCGGGATGCCGTAGGAGCCATTTCTGGATTTTTTGTTACTTTTCCGGGATAGTTTTTGCACCCTTCCGGGATCATTTCTGGATCTGTGCGGGATCCCATCTGGGTCAATTCCGGACTATTTCGGGATCATTTTGGAATCCTTCCGGAATCATTTCTGTATGGTTTTCGCGATCCATCGTGGATCCCCTCGGAGCCATTTCGGAACTTTTTCTGGAGTTAGTCGGGATAATTTAGGGACCCTTCCTGGATATTTTCTGGATGGTTTTTGAGATCCGCCCGGGAGCCCGTCAGGGTCATTTCGGAACCTTTTCGGGATTATTTTGGAACACCTTCAGGGATCATTTCTGTGTGGTTCTCTGGATACGTCTAGAATCGTGTCGCTCTCATTTCGGGTTTTTTTGGGACTATTCGGGGAACTTTTGGAGACCCTTTCGGGGCATTTCTGGATGGTTTTCGGGATCCGTCCGCGATAGCGTTGGGGTCATGTCGTAGCTTTTTCTGGATAATTTCGGGATCATTTGGGATCCTATCAGGTTATCAGCTCATTTAGTTCTTTTTTTACTCAATTACAGAAATAAAATGCATTAGACAGAAAACAAAATTTTAAACAGATAATAAACAGGCTAACGCGAATAGCCCATATATTTAAAATTTTCCTTGCGGACGGGGCCGCGGGTAAAGGCTAGTATATTATAAATGGGAAAGTTTGGATGTTAAGATGTTTAGATGTTTGGATGTTTGGATGTTTGTCCAAACGTTTGTCTTTGTGACTCAATCACGCAAGAACGGCTGGACCGATTTGGATGAAATTTTGCACACATATAGCCAATAGTCTAGAAGGATCTACTAGCTATATATTTTTCAAAAGGGGCGTGGTCTCCGCCCCCTAGGAACAGTTATAATTTAATTATTATATTTTTTCGTCTTTGCGACTGAATCACGCCAGAATGGCTACACGGATTTTTATGAAATTTGGGACCCAGACAGTAGTCTATTAGCGAAATTTTTTTCGAACATGGAAAGAGGGGTGGGGGTCCCACGACCCCTTCGAGAAATTATTTTTCAATAGTTTTTACACATTATAACTTTACGTATACTGGCCTTCACCAATATCACAGACTCAAGGGGTCAAATAAGTCGAGGGCTTACAAAGTAAGCAGTGACACCTTCCGCCCGCCCCCCTTTATCACCCCTATGGTGTAAAATCTATAAATTGTTATAACTCAATATAAATTTTCTCCTAAATCAATAGTTTTTGGTATCTGGTACATACAGAACGAGATCTACTCCCGCCATCCGCCCTCCATCAATTGTTTTTATTAGCACGCTTTTATTAGCTTTACCTGCATGTTTCTATGTAACTTTTTATTCGCTCCAATGCGCCTGCTGCCTTATTAACATGGTTTTATAATTAGCTTCACCTTATTTGTAATCCCGTAAGGGTCATATCGAGACCCTTCGGGGATCATTTCTGGATGGTTTTCGGGATCGGTCCGGGATTACGCCGGGGTAATTTCGGGACTATTTCGGGATCATTTTGGTACCCTTCCGGGATCATTTCTGTATAGTTTTCGGGATTCGTCCGGGATCCCGTCGGGGTTATTTTGGGACATTTTCGGGACTATTCCGGAATCATTTCGGGACTATTTCGCGATCATTTGGGAACCCTTCCGGCATCATTTCTGGATGGTTTTCGGGATCCATCCGGGATCCCGTCGGGGTATTTTCGGGATCATTTGCGTACCTTCGAGATATAAATTCTTGATGGTTTCCGGGATCATTACGGGACTTTTTCGGGGTTATTTTGGGTCCCTTTAGGCATCATTTCTGGATGGTCCTCGGGATTCGTCCGGCATCCCGTCGGGGTCATTTCGGGACTTTTTCGCGACTAATACGGGATCATTCGGCATCATTTCTGGATGGTTTTCGCGATCCGTCCGGGATCTCTTCGGGGTCATTTGGGGACTTTTTCGGGATCATTTGGGGGCTCTTCCGGCATCATTTCTGGATGGTTTTCGGAATCCGTCCGGGATCTCGTCGGGGTCATTTGGGGACTTTTT